>NC_141902.1:64643468-65268468 GCF_057802395.1 Ceratotherium simum simum
TGACTTTTCTCAGTCTGTCAGCTTCTATGTCCAATCTGTCACCAGGTTGGCTCAATATGAATAAACAATATAGTGGAACTGCCAGAAAGATAATGGAGGCTCCATCTGCATGAATAGAAGTGTCCTGAACTAGCTCGCTCTGCCCGGTCAGCCCGCAGCTGGACGACTGGCTTCAGATCTCTGGGCCCTATCTCAACGGGAACTGTGACAAACCTGGGCCCCGTCCAGGGAGAGCAGCCAGACAGGGGAGGAGACCTGAACCATGTCAATTAAGCATTGTTGAAAGAACTGGCAATGTTGGTCCTGCTTCAAGACAGAGAGCCTAGGGACCCTGAGGGCCTTTCCCAGCTGTCCCTCTGCCTCCATGCCCCCTCCATCGTCCTCCCTGGGATGACTCCTGTCTCTCAGGCCACACCTAGGTATCACTCTCCCTCACTCTCCAAGCTGAAGCAGCCTCCCCGAGCACTCCCCATCACATGTCCGTGTTTTGGTTTCTTCTTAGCTCTTACCGCTCTCTGGTTGTACCTTCATTTCTTATTTGTTTGTGAGGACAGTTTGAGAAGCTCAGCTCTAGAGGATATGATACATAAGAAGATTCTCGGGACTTCCCAGTTATCCCTTTGTGATGTTCATAGATTTGCCTTTTCCTTACCCAGCCCCCACCGCACCCCACATCCCACACCTAGACTGTTGCATCAGCCTCCCTGGAGGTTTCTCTTTGTTTATTTACCTCCCCTTTCCCCATCCGCAGTAAAATCTATCCTCTATGCAGCTTCTAGAGCAGACTTGCTATACGTTTTCCTCATTTGGGGTATGTTGATTGCAGCCTCAGCTCGCAGGAACATGATTCCTCTGGTTACCAGGGTAGCCAGCCCTCTGTGACTGGTGATGGCTTGGTTCTGGGATCCTTGGTGGCTCCTTTGCACCCACAAGCCCGCATAGTCATGCCCCCTGTGTGCTCAGAGAGAGGCCTCCATCCCCCTTGGCCAACTTTCCTCCTTCTGCCTCAAGTTGGAATCTCTCAATAAAAATGGAAACACTTTCTGAGCTTCAAACTTATGTCTTTGCAAGCTGGCTCTCGATCACTTTCTTTCTTTTCTTAAAATTTGTTGCTATCTAACCACATTCTACAGTTCCTCTAATAAAAAAGAAAACAAACAGACCAAAAAAAAAACAACCAAAAACACAAACCCTCCTTTAATCAATGCTTGCTTAACTGGTGCTTCAGACAAGCACTTCTTAGGGGAATGGATGACCACATGGATTTTCCAGGGAGGGGCAGGGGGATGTTAAGTTGGCACGGAGCTCTGCTCTGTCTCGTCACGGCATTGCCTTTGATCTTAATTCGAGCCATTCTAGGCAGGGCTCAGTACACTCTGAAAACATACTTTGTGATTAAAAAATGTGTGGAACATCAGCCAAAACATTTGTTTATATTTTACCCTCAATTTCAGAGGGTTCTTGTTTCTTGTCATGCTTTCCTTGTGAACTTTCTTTGTATAATTAAAGAGGTGTGAGTGCTCTGAGCATGAGTCTGTGCAATAGAATACAAAGCATGGTTCCCTCCCCTGAAGACAGAGAGGGGTTTCTCCCCACCTTTTCAGGCACAAAATTCATAAGGATGTGGCAAAACGACCTTCGCTGTACCATTTCCAGAATGGTAATAACAGTCAGGCTGTCCAGGAAGGAAGGAGCCGCACAAAGACTGAGACCTTCCAAATAGGGCCTCTCATGGCCCTGGTGATCCCCTCAGAGGTGCAAGGGTGTTTGAAGATACTAGTGTGTGTCTCCAGTTCTGTTAGAACAGGGTTTCTCAAGAGCGGCACTCTTCACATTTTAGTGGACGAATAATTTTGGCCGTTGGGGGCTGTCCTGTGCATTGTAGGATGTTTAGTGACATCCCTGGCCTCTACCCACCAGGTGTCAGTAGCACACTGCCCCTGCCTCCAGCAATGGTAAAATCAAAAATGTCTCTAGACCTTTCCAAATGTCCACTAGGGAGAGCAAAACCCCACTCCACCCCCCCACCTCCTGTTGAGAATCACTACATTGGATGGGCTTGGAAACGGATCCTTCTAGGGATCTGTAGGATTCAGAGTAGTGGGCATACAGTAGTCACTGAGAAATGTTCAACAAATTACAATGGCCAGGCCTGTGGCAGACCAATAAGTCAAAGTCTTGGGAGTAAGGCCCAGGCATCAGTAGCTTTAAAAACACCCCCTAAGTGATTCTACTATTCTATATTCTCAACTCAGGGTTGAGAAAGAGAGAACTTTGAAAGGAGGGACTATCTCATGACTTCCATTAAAGGAATAAGAGAGGAGCAGGGGTGTCACAATTTCCTTAACAAGGGAGTCAGAAAGGAAAGACCAAGAAAGATAACAACCATCCAAAGTTCTCATGTTTTCTCTTTTTTTCTTCCTTAGTGGTTAGTAGAACTCTTCTGTGAAGAAGACCTGTTCTGGGGAGGGCTGGGGAGATTGGGTGATGCCTTACAGCCAGGATGTGAGAGAAGAGGAATCCTAAATGGGTAGAGAATGTCTTGGAGATATTAAAAGGGAAAAGTAGGCTGAGTCTTTGAGGCCTCAGGGAAGAGGGAAGGAGGAAGAGACAGGCCAGGAGGGGACATGGCCCTGGGGCTGAAAAGTCCTTCTTGGCCACTTGGTTTCAATTAACCGAGGGTCCAGAAATTGCTTCATCAGTGTTGGTTTGGGGGTCTTATCATGTCCCTCCATTTTCCTCTATGATATAAAAGTCTATACTCAAGGCATAAGAAAAACAATGGGATGCTTTAGTGTCAGGCTTCTGAGTTTCAGTTCAGGGTGCTGTCATCCCACCTAATATCCTAAGCTAGAATGCCTCCTGTGATTTTTCACTCTGATTTCTACGACAGCAGAGAGATTAAGAGCCCGGGCTTTGGAGTTCAGTAGAGTTGTATTCAGTTCTTGACTCCAGGTCCTACTAGTTGAGAGATCTTAGCGAAATAAGCTGCTTGACCTCCCTGGGCCTCGGTTTTCCCATCTGTAAAACGGAAATAATAATCATGCCTATTTCATAGAACTGGTAGAAGAATTGAATGAGATAATCCATGAAAAGCGTCAAGTACAGTGCTTGCTAAATATTATCTACTATCATTATTTCTTCTTTGGCCCCAAAATCCAGTAGATTAAGAAGTCCTGTTCCGGGCCGGCCCGGTGGCTTAGCGGTTAAGTGCACGCGCTCCGCTGCTGGCGGCCCGGGTTCGGATCCCGGGCACGCACCGACGCACCGCTTCTCCGGCCATGCTGAGGCCGTGTCCCACATACAGCAACTAGAAGGATGTGCAGCTATGACATACAACTATCTGCTGGGGCTTTGGGGGGAAAAATAAATAAATGAAATCTTTAAAAAAAAAAAAAAGAAGTCCCTTTCCATGTTCCTTGGAAATGTCTTCTGAAAATATGGCCCCCTCCTTCCTATCTCTGTTGGCATTGCCTGAGTTCTGTGCCACCAGTCACTCTTCCTGGCAAGTCTAGCTTGCTTTTCCACCCGACTGACCTTTCTCCAGGTGTTGCTGGGGTCATGTAACACCTGATTAAAATTTCCAGGCGTTCTTTGTAACCAACAGCATGAAATCCAGAAGCCTTACAGCCAGAACCTACTTCTTTGGCCCTCTGTGGTCTCCCAGCGTGTTGGAATTGTTAGTTTTGGTTCCCATGACCAGAGAGCCTTGACTGGCTTCCCTTACTTGGGTTTTAAATGTCTGTATGTTTTCAAGTCACTCTAAGTGTTGGTCGAATGAACTCCCCTATCCGCAGTTTATATGTCTTGGACTGAGGTGTCGCAAATTTTTTTGCTGTTATGTCTTAAATATAAAGTTTTGTTTTCCCAGCAAGTGCTGTCAGGGATTTGGAAACATTGCCTGGTCCTGATTAATTTCTTTTCTGCATCTCATGTATGGTCTTGTTTATTTACATTGATAGGAAGACTATACAAACAGCTTACATGTGAAATTTTCTCCTGAGGACACAGAGGCTGATCATAAACGCTAATTCATGAGTGAGGGGAAGGTAAATTCTAGGTTCTTTCAGCTCTTGTCTGAGCCTATTGCTGCAACAAGTCTCGTAATTATTATGACAGACCTTGTTTAAAGCAGTCATTTCATTATCGGTCTCCCCAGTTTGGCAGCTCACCCGACAGCTTGCCCTTTTTTTCCGGGGTCAAGATGAGATGGCGGGCCGGCCCCGTGGCTTAGCGGTTAAGTGCGCGCGCTCCGCTGCTGGCGGCCCGGGTTCGGATCCCAGGCGCGCACCGACGCACTGCTTCTCCGGCCATGCTGAGGCCGAGTCCCACATACAGCAACTAGAAGGATGTGCAACTATGACGTACAACTATCTACTGGGGCTTTGGGGGAAAAAGTAAATAAATAAAATTATAAAAAAAAAAAAAAAGATGCGATGGGAAAGGAAAGACAACATAAAGGAAGAAAGCATCTAAAAGACAAACTGTCTCAAAATTAAGCTCTTTGGAACCCCTGGGCATTGGTTGACCCTCAACAGGAAAATACTTACAGAGATATTTTGTTGCATTGCCCCAAAAGTTGGACTCTTTTTTTTTTCCCCCTTTTTCTCCCCAAAGCCCCAGTAGATAGTTGTATGTCATAGTTGCACATCCTTCTAGTTGCTGTACGTGTGTTGCCACCTCAACATGGCTGGACAAGTGGTCCCTCGGTGCTCGCCCGGGTCCGAACCCGGGCCGCCAGTAGCGGAGCGCAAGCACTCAACCGCTAAGCCACGGGGCCGGCCCCAAAAGGTTGGACTCTTTAGATTCTCAGATTCTTGTTCTTGCTGTTGTACACCCATCCATTGAGTGTACAAGTGACCAGCCCTAACTTTGAGAATGATTCCACTGAGGGTGAAACAGGTGTAACTGGGGAAACATGGTGACTTGAAATCAAGACCAATTTTTCTTTTGAAGGCACGAATTTTGATTCCTTGAACATACGGCTCACCTGGGTATTGGTACAGATTATTAATATCTGTCTTCCTATTAGTTCAGCTTCATGCTGGGTTATAATTTTCAGTAATTGTGAAGTTATTTGTCTATTTCCTCCCACTAGACTGGGAGGCAAATGGAAGGAAAGTCAGCATAGCATCATGGATAAGGGCATGGGATTTAGCAATAGAGAAGCCTGATTCTAGTCTTGCCTCTGCTGGCTTACCAGCCCCCTAGCTTGGGGAAAGTTATCTGATTGCCCTCTCACTCAAAATTCAGTTTTTTCGTCTGTCAAATGAAAGAATAATAATAGCCACCTCACTGGGTTGTTCTGAAGATTAAGTAGGATCATGTAAGTAAAGCACCTAGCAGAGTGCTCGGCATACCAGCCCGAGTCAGCTGCTGCCGTGTCAAGGAGGATGGTTTTTATAAGTTCCTTGAGAACACGGAGGCTTCTATCTGCATCACCAGCTTATAGATGAGTATCTAGAAATGAAAGTGTCTGAAATGAGCGAGTGAATGTCATGCCCGTATGTTCAGGTCTTTGCTGTCTGCGGTATAAGTATTTAGTTAAGCATGAGCAAGCACATCCACAACCCAATGACATGTCCAGTACTTTGGCCACAGCTGGACAAGTGACAATCTTAAATGCCTATACAATCTGGGAGGAGTCATTCACATAGCAAATGTGAACAGAGAAGAACAGTGACTTGAGGACTTGAGGGCATGGCAGGAACAAGTTGAAGAAAGATCAGTCAGAAATGAGAGGAAAGGGCCGGCCCTGTGGCTTAGTGGTTAAGTGCGCGCACTCTGCTACTGGCGGCCCAGGTTTGGATCTCGGGCATGCACCGACGCACCGCTTCTCTGGCCATGCTGAGGCCGGGTCGCACATACAGCAACTAGAAGGATGTGCAACTATGACATACAACTATCTACTGGGGCTTTGGGGGACAAAAAGGAGGAGGATTGGCAATAGATGTTAGCTCAGAGCCAGTCTTCCTCAGCAAAAAGAGGACGATTAGCACGGATGTTAGCTCAGGGCTGACCTTCCTCACAAAAAAAAAAAAAAAAAACTTACAGAAATGAGAGGAAAAAAAGCTGTCCTCAGAGGTGATGGGAAGAGTTTCTTGAAGGAGACAATGCTCCTCTGTGCCCAGGGTGGCAGCAAGTTCAGGGGAAGACCACTCCATGTGAACTGTACAAACATCTGCGTGGGGCCACTCACTTGGGCACCCAGTCTTATTACAGTTGCATCATGCCATGAGTTCTTTTTTCTCTATTCTGGTTAGTGGCTATTTAAGAGCCTTTACACACCACCACAAATGAAAACTCTGTTCTAATGGCTCTCAGCTGAGCTGTGGTTTGCTCCCCATTGTTTGTACACAAAAGCCTGATCCCATTAAGATGGTCAGATATTTCCTGCCATCTCATGGCTTCGTGCTCACAAATATTTGATGCTATATAAAGCCTCTTTTCTGCAAATATGCTTTGGTCACATTTGTGCAGTGCCCCTTAATTAAGGCCAGATTTGAAGCTCTCACAGCTGTCACTTCTATTAACTGACTGCAGGGAACGTAGGACTTTATTTTTCTGGGAGATAATTTGGACATCAGAGAAAAGCCAAGAGATCCTCGAATCCCTGTGGCACTTACCTTGACTTCCAGGCTTCTAATGAAAAAGCTTCTTAGACAGAAAGGAACACAAAGACCCTTTCACAGAAACCATCAACACTCTCTGCCAAGCAGGAGATTTATTGGGTGGGAACACACATACACACACACACAGACACACACACACACACACAGGCTTTATTTGACGCACCCTGAAAAATGAAAAGCTATCTGGGAAAAGTAATCATGTGAGAAGATGGCCTTGAAGATAGCAAGACTGTTTCTGTAAAAGCAAAAATGGACCAATTTACAACTGTGACTCTGCTAGAAGGCTGAAAGAGTTGTCTATTTTCTCTTACATCTGTCTTTCTCTAAAGGAAACACATCATGAGTTGGTTGGAACACATGATTTTCTGGTTACCAAAGGCTTTAATTAATAGAGAATCAAAAACATACTATACAAAGATTGCCAGTTATCAAAGAAATAAAATGCCAATTCTTTCCCTGACACATGATTTGGAGCAGGAGAGTGGTGGTGGAGGTGACACCGAAAATAATCACAGTCATAATATTAATGTAGTTAATGTTTATTAGGTGCTTACTATGTGGCACTTGAAATGGATGTGTTTTCACGAATTGTCTCCTTTGGCTCTTGAAAACCTATGAGGTAGGTGCTATTAGATGCCCATTTCATAGGTAAGGAAATGGTGGCTTCACAAGCTTAAGGAATTTGCCCAAGGTCACCCAGCTGGGAAATGCCAGGGTCAGAACTCAGATCTCAGTGAGGTCTGTCTGCCCTGAAGTTCCTGCCCATCTTCTTTGGTTAGCCTGGTAAAATGGAAGCACATGGTCTTTGGAGACAGACCAGGGTTTCGTCCAGGTCTGTCATGTGAGCTTCAACAAATTGCTTAACTTTTCTGAACCTCAGTTCTTCAACTGAAGTAAAATGGGAAAAATAATAGCTGCCTCATGGCTAGTATAAAGAGTAAATGAAATGAGGATAAACACAATCCAGAGGTATTCAACAAATGTCACTTCCTACTCCTCCCCGCATTTCTTTTTCCTATCACCAGACTAAAGCTCCCACCACCCTCTGCTACACTGTCCCTGCATTCTCAGCTTCTTCTTAGCTCTTTTTCGTGGGGACCAGCACAGAGAAATCTTTCTTTGCTTAGCCCTCCCTAGCAATCCTGCAGCTGTGCCTTCAACTCTCCTGACCCCAGCTGGTCCCCCAGGAATCACGAGCTCCCAGCTCTCTCCTCAGACTCCCATGACATCACTGAACCACAGGATGACCTGTGAGGTGAGAAACCTGCAGGCTTGATTGCTGGCCCAGCACTCCCTTCTAGTTGGGAATTTCTCACCTGTAAGCAGGTTCCTAAGAGAAGAGCTCTGAACAACAGCCATTTTCTCCCTAAAACTGCTTTCTGGATTTAGATTTTAATTGTTAGAGAAACTCGGGCATTCTTGCCTTAGTATCTTTTCTGAATTTCCCAGAGGATGAGTAAAAAGGAGAAAAAACAATAATTAGTAGAAGCTTTTCAAATATAATTCGTGGACTTTAGCAAGAAAACATAGACACCTAAAAGACTTCCTAAGCTAGTGATCCTGTGGATTAGGAGTTCAGGTGAGAAGAGATAGCAAGTGGATGAATTTACTGATGGCAATAGAATAAATAGAAAACTCTGAGGGTGAACAGTTGTCCTGGGGGAACACCCACCGTTAAGAGGTAGGAGGCAGTCAATGATCACTGCTATTTTCAAGGTTGATTAACTCTTTTTAACCATTGTTCACAGATCTTTAACTTCTTGTTTACTTTCAAAATACCTGCATTTGAAATTTTAGATGAAAACTAAAACACTTTTTGCTAACAAATTTGTAAAAGTTTGGCTTTCAGAAAACATCTTGGGCTGTATATACTGACAAAGTACAGTCAGGAACTGAGCCGTCAGAAGCCCACAGTCAGGAGACAAGTGAAGAGAAGAAGGATGGAGGGCCAAGGTGGGCACTGACATGGAATGCAGAGGCAGAGGGTAATTCAAGAGGTGAGGCATGAGCAATGCTCTTATGAATGAATGAGAACTGAGAAGACCCCATTTGATACAGGGATAACGATGAGGTCCTTGGCATCTTGGAAGGAGAAAATCTCACTAACCTGGTAAGGGTAGAAGTCTGTGGCGGAAGGTTAAGGAGACATGATAGTGTGAAAGTTGGTACTTGTTGCAGGTATTTGGTAGTGAGAGGATAATAGCCAACAGTGGAGGCCGCGTCAAACTTGGAGCTGCAGTGAAAGTCAGGATTGTCAATGATCCCATGTGTAATGTCTCCATTTTTGCAAGACACGGTTACTCTTTTGTAGTATCATGTTGAGCTGATAGTATGCAGTGTGGACAAGTGAATGCAGGATTCTCCGGGTTGTGTTTTCAGAAGGTTGCAGGCCATTTGGATACTTGTGGGCCCTCTCTTTCACTCTGGCTTTGTGTGATACATAAAAGTTGTTAGTAAATGTCCTGTCAATGCCCTGCAGGGTCTTTCATGGGATTTTCCAAGCCTATATTTCATAGCCCAGAAGCACTGAATTAGAGGTACATTTTGAACCCTTGAAGACTAAAACCATACATGAAAATCATGAACTGCATATGGAATTGGCAGGTAGCATTCTATATCTATTAATAGTTTATCTTTTCTATACAATAAAGAAAAGTTTTTTTAAGGAATTTCAACTACTCAATTTAAAACATTCTCATAGTCACTATACTTTTCATTTAAGACATATCAGGGCCGGCCCCGTGGCTTAGCGGTTGGGTGCGTGTGCTCTGCTGCTGGCGGGCCGGGGTTCGGATCCCAGGCGCACACCAACGCGCCGCTTCTCCTGCCATGCTGAGGCCACATCTCGCGTACAGCAACTGGAGGGATGTGCAACTATGACATGCAGCTATCTACTGGGGCTTTGGGGGGAAAATAAATAAATAAATAAAATCTTAAAAAAAAAAAAGACATATCAATGCCATAGTACACTCTTATTCAGGCATTAGAAAGAAAGAATTGAGAACGTAGTTTGACTATATCAGATATTAGAAATTAGTAGGGTTTAGTCTTTATCACCTAGCATGAAATTCGACATAAATTTGGCTGTGGGTTTAAGAATTTAACCAGAAGCTCTGAATATAACCAGAATAGGTTATATTATGCTTGAGTGACAAATAATTACAAAATATCAGTGGCTTAAAACAAAGATTTCTTTTTTCACACTAGCCCTTAAATGGCCAGCAGGGGCTCTGCCCATCATAGCCCCTCAGGGACCAAGGTTGGTAGAGGCTCCACCATCTTAGGCAGCTGCCATCTCACCCCAAGTCTGCAAGATTTGCTCTGGTAGAGGAAGAAAGGGTTGGACAGTTGAGCGCCAGCAATTAAATGCTTCAACCTAGAAGTGACACATGCCACTTCCACTCACATCCCGTTGGCCAGAACTAGTCACGTGGCCCCTAGCTTCAGAGAGGTGGGGAGTTGTAATCCTCCAATCCTAGAAGTAGAAGAGCCGGATACCGAGAAACATCAGTAATAACTAAAAAGAAGCTCCTCCTACCATTCCCTTTGCCTAAGGAGAAAAGATTAGTACTTTCATCAGCTTCGTAAACTGTAATTTTGAAGTTAATCCTGGTGGCTTGCATGGGGAGTGGGAGGGAATTCCAGTAAGCCAGATATAACTCAGGAATGACATTCACTTAAGCTAATAGAGTGTCTCTGATTTCAACATTTGTGATACAAAACTAAAATGCACTAAACCACAAAATTCCACTCCATAAGGGTCTAGGCTCTGATTTCTTCATTCTTTAATGAGACATTCTGTGAACTGGAATGGAAGCCTAGTCATAGCCGTAGATTTTACTTAATTTAAGAATTATTATCACTTAATGTGTGCTAGTTCTGAATGGAACGCAGAGTTAAATTTTGCATGTTCTTTGCTCAAGGGACTTAGATGTAACTTCAATACAAGGCCAATGCTAATGTTAGGATTTAAATATTTTAAACAACTTGCTATTAAATTATATTGTTAATCAACAAAAAATTATCTCTATTTTGTGGCTTTGTGTAATCCTGACCCACTGCCAATATACCCCTGGGGATTCTCATCTCCTAATTCTTCTAGGATGGTCTAGGCCAATTATGAGTAACCTATTTAGTGAAAAGACCAAGCCAAAAAAACATTAAAATATATTTGGGTTAATTTTTTTCCTATTCAAAATAAAATTTACTTTAGCTTCATGAGGAATAATACATCTAACAATGTATATTACTGACTTTTTTCAGTAGAGACAGGTCAAGAAAGAAATGGTACTGTTTTGTAGCCACCAACTAGTAATATTTGGGGCATATTTGAAAAACAGTAAGAAAGGCAACTTTCCAATCTGAAATTACAGAGCAGACCATAGCAAAGCCTCATGGGTAACTTATGGCAAGAAGGCCAGGAGTTGCCCATTGGCTGCCCAGGACTGGTCTCAAATTCTTCCATATTGGGCGGACTTCCATGATGTAAGTTGAAGCCGCTGAACCAGGTGACTCCTTCAGAGCCAAGAGCAGGAAGGACAGCATGACATAGATAAAGACTCAAGTTGTACTGACCATTTTTTAGACATTCCAGGCTTTCCCAAAATTGCATGATTTTTTAAATCTTTGATTTCTTCTCATTTTGAATCTAAAAATCCATCCTTTATTTTATGACCCTTGATTCTGCCATGAAGCCATCTGTGATCTCCTTAGCCATTGCTGCCCAATTCATTCATCAAATCCTCTTCTACCTACCATGAAATTGATTTGTTGTTTATTTTGTTCATGATGTTGTCTCCCCAGCTAGACAGTAACCCACTGAGAGCAGGGATGTGACATATGCCACTTTTGATTTCTCTAGAGGACTGGGTCAGTGCTAGGCCCATGGTAGATGTTTAATCTCTCATTAATAGAGTAATTTATCTGATGATTTAAACCTGTCTTTCCACACCCTTCCATCCTTGGTCAACTCTGACTGTTAATGTTGAGCATAGCTAAGATTTATTGAGTGCCTACTATGTTCCAGGCACAGTGTTAAGCCCTTTCCACGGGATTGTGACATTTAATCCTCACAACAATCTTATGAGGCAGGCATTGACTCAGACTCCCTTTTGGGATCAGTAAATGGGATAGGTTCTTCTGTGCAGTCCCCCTATTAATCCCAGTCCAGTCTCTTGGGACCATAGATGGGACCACCATGTGATGAAGCCTACAATATTTGGAGCCATCTAGCATGTCTGTCTTCTTTTCTTCCTGTTAAACACCCTAATTCTTTATGCTATTGTTAACAACAATCACAAACCCTTATTGAATGCTAACTATATTCCAGGTACTGTGATAAGTGCTTTCCCTTGTGGGTTAAATTACTATAATTTTTCTTACTTAAGCGTCTTGCCAGTGAATTCACACAGCCAGTGAATCTCTTGGGATTGCAGTCCCTGGAGAGCATGATTCCAAAGACAGTTTCTAATTACTACTCAGTATCTTTGCTACTTAATAGTGATTTTATCCTTTTTAACAGTGTAGAATTCCTTATGCCATCTTTTTAATAAAAGAATGAAAAAGGCAAATACTTTGTCATAGAAAGAAGATTCGTGAAAAGGGTATTTTCAAGCCATCGTTTTCTCAGGAAAACCAGGTGCTGGAAAAGTTACAATACTAAAAATACATTTTTGATACCTGCACAACAGTAAAGTTATTTCAGATGATTTAGCTTTGGACCTGGAAACCTAGGGCTCTACTTCCACCAGGGTCTCACCCTGTAGTCCTGACATGGAGGGGATAATGTTGAGAAAAAGACCTATTTTAGGCAAATACATCAAACCAAATGGAAAATCTTAGAAAGGAAGTGGCACAGACCAGTGTCCAAAGGTCTCCAGAGATCAGAATATGGAGCAGCAGTGGATGGTACACAGAGAGAGGTTTCCAGTGGCTGGAAGGGAGGATTTGTTACAAGTCAGAACCTTTCAGGAATGAATGGGCTTCCTCAGCAGGTGGGGAGCTTCCTGACACTGGGAGAGGGTCAAATAAAACCAGATAGATAGGGCTTTTGCCAAGACGGGAAATATCTTAGAAAGTTAGAGTTACCAGGCACCTGGGAGGTCATCTGGAGTTGAAGTTAACAGTCCAGGTTCTGGGACTGGACTGCCCAGGGTACATTCCAGCTCAATAGCTTGCTAATCTTGAGCAATTTTCTCAACCTGTGTCTCAGTTTTCTCACCCTCTAAATGGAAATAATAATATTGCCTACCTCTTGGGATGCTGGGAAGATTCAATGAGTTAATTTATGTAAGGCATTTTAAAAAGTAAGTGCTATGCATGTGCTAAATCATCTAGTCTTATAGTCGTCACTTTTTAGCAAAAGTGCTTTTCTCCAAAGAAAGTGGTGTAAGTGATCCAAATATATAAAACAAGTTTTTAAAAACCTAATGTGGCGGCCAGCCAGGTGGTCTAGTAGTTAAGTTTGTGCGCTCCGCTTCGGCAGCCCAGGGTTCACAGGTTCGGATCCCAGTCACAGACCTACACACCATTCATCAAGCCATGCTGTGGCAGCGTCCCATATACAAAGTAGAGGAAGATTGCCACAAATGTTAGCTCAGGGACAATCTTCCTCAAGCAAAAAGAAGAAGATTGGCAACAGATGTTAGCTCAGGGTCAGTTTTCCTCACCAAAAAAAGCAAAACACCTAATGTGTTTTATTAGTATAAATTAATTTTTAATTAAAACATTATTATTTATTATAAAAGTAATTAGGTAGCATGTGGCTATTTTGTTGAATAGAAAATTTAGCACAGAGAATATGGAAAATGGTTTAGATGCCTCAGCATCCAATTTATTTCTCAATTTTGTTTCAGTTTACAACTCCTAAGGAATTCTTTAATAAGACAGATGAGAAATTGCAAATTCCAGACAGGTAATCTCTTTGATTAAATAAAAATGGGAACAGTTTGTCCTGAGGGCTGCATAAAAATGAGTTAATGCAGCGGTGTCCAGTGTATTATATAATTAGGCGTATACTATGGTTGAGGATGATGTCTATCAAGTTCTTCATACTTTAAAAATATGTTTTAAAGATTATGAAAACATTAAAGTAGAACCTTAGAACAGCTTGAAAGCCACTGACCTGTCTCATCTAGCAGACACGTTTTATCAGTTAAATTAGCCCCAGTGACCTGTCCAGGGTCTCAGCAGGGAACAGCAGGACCCAGGCTGACATTTCTGTGGAACTTGGCCTCTATGGCACCTCCTCTGACATTGGTTAGACCAGATGACCTCTATGGTTTCTTCTACTCTAAGATTCTGTGATTCTTGCGTTCTATGTTTAGCGGGAATACTTGCTAATAAGCCTGATTTTACTGTGATAAGCTTCCTCTTCATCCTGTTGGTTGAGCCATTTTGTTCTTCTCTATATTACAAAAACCTTTTATGAAATGAAATTTCAAAGTTGTGTTTTATGAAAAGGATAGATGTCCTTTGTTTCAAATCCATTTTATTTTTGTTCCTATCCATTTTAGTGATGTTTGTATGAAATAGAGAACTGTGGTCTTCTACATCAAGGAGAGTTAGTAGGTTTTGCTAACACTCATTGGTAACTGTAAGGTCCAAATTTACAAGGAAATCCAAATTTGATTTTCATAGCAAGCTAGGTCAATGTCCTATGCCACCCTTGTTTGTGTTCTGTTCCATGATGTTTTAGCTTATATCAAAACACCTCGTTCAATTTGTTGATGACTTTGAGGCACAACGGAGAGGAAAACAAACATGCTCATCTATGCCATGGTTTTCCAGCCATCCTAAGAAGCAGATAAATCCTTTTGCTAGTTACCATCTGAATGGCTTTGTGTCAACCATGTCGCTATTACCAGCTTATTTGAGGCAGGAATTCTCCATTGTTCAAGTAGACGCTGCCAGTAACTTTCTCTAGCAATCCAGTTCACTCCTTATCTCAGAGGTAATGCCTTGGTTAACTCATGGAACCCACAGGAGGCCTTAACAACTCAAAATCAGTGGTCTACAGCAACGCCCATTAAGCTATAGGTTTATTGCCTTCCTTTGCTCAAGATCTCTAGAAATGTCTTTATCTTAAAGGGAGCAGGCTGTTTCCTATCATTATTTAAAAACACAAGTTGGACAAATTGAAATTATATGGTGATTTCTTTGCAGCCCTCCAACATATATAGAATACAGTCTCGAAGAGGGTAACTTTAGATCTCAAAAGGGGGAGCCCCAGGATTGCTAGGATGACTCTGATAAACCCAAAGGAAAGATGGTCTTGGAGAAATCCTGGCCTATAAGCTCATGGGTCTTTTTCTGCTCATCAAAGGAGAGCGTTCTGGAGGCCTGAGGCAGGGTGACCCTCATAGGAAATAGAAGCTTTCCAAAGGATTTAAGGTCCCAGACGCTTGGGTCTGCACTGGAGAGAAAGCCCCCATCAAATCCTTCTGTTAGAAGAGGAAGAAGTGGTTGGGAGAGTTTTTAGCACCAGGGCTTCAGGCAGCACGTGGAGACAATGGATAAGAGAGGACTCAAAGCTTTGGGGAACTTGGAGCTTTCCCATGAGTATAAAAGAGAAGTCCAAGATGATACTGAGATGACTCCTTTCCATGAAACAGTAGGGAAGAGCAGGCACTCGGAAGCCATCTTGCCCTCCACCACCTGTGGCCCCCGGGCTGCATGCACTCATTCACTGGATGTGTGCCGTTGTGGGCCGCTGTGGTCATCCACATCCGGCGCTGTTCCCCCTCCCTGCTCTTGGGGCTCCTGCTCTCCATCCACTAGCGTGTGCTGTTCACCACCATAATCCCTTGTCTCAATCAGGATGTTCACCTCACCTCTTTGCCTTCCACCTTGTCACTCTGCTTCTGAGTTTTTGAGCTCGATAGGTATGGCTTCATATCCTGATGCTTAGCTATAGGACCTTGGGCAAGTTACTTAACCTCCCTCTTTCCTCTGCTATTAAAATGGTAGTAAATATTGTCACCCTCGTAGATTCTCAACAACACCAATTTCCTTTCTTTCTATTACTTTTCTTGGTGCCCATGAGCACCTCTGTAGACCTCTGAATAATGAGAGCACGCCTTGCTCGTAGGGCCCAGAGAGTCCATCAATGGTCAAAATTGACTTTTTGACTCTTTTTGACTTTGGCTCTGGCTCTCTTTTAACTAGGGTTTATTTTGCTCTGCCAGAGAAATGCTTTTCTTTTTTCTTCCATATTTGCTGCCATTCCACATTCTTTAAAGTATACGTGTTCTCTAACTAAATAACATTCCAAGGCAGCTATTGTTTAAGCTTGGAATGAGTATCATTTGTTTGTATTTCTTTGAATTTGCCCTCTATGTTATCTTTACCTTGATTTTAAATAAAACATAATAGGCATTGAGTTCCTTCCATGTGTCAGATGCCTTTTATCTCTCTTTATCATCACAAAACCAACCCAATAAATTAGAATATATAATTAATAATTAGTGTTGCTAGTTAATATGTACTAAGATTATTAGTACATATTATTAATTATTATTATTAATAAAGTATTTTTGCTGTCAAAGCATAAGGATGGTGGATCATTTTCAAAATTCCTACTTTTTGTTGATGATGAACATGATGCAGTCTATAGAGAAACTGACATGTAATAATGTACACCTGAAATTTGAATAATGTTATAAGCCAATATGACCTCAACAAAATTTTTTTTAAAAATTCCTACTTTTACTCAGTTATCCACACCTGGGGTAAAGCTTATTCTTGAGCTGCTGCAGCCCCAGGCACTCTTTTCCACCTGGAATCAGGAACTCAAATATAGGCATAAGACTTAGGAGGAAATAATCAGCTTGTTTAAGTGACAACTGACATCAGGAAGCTTTTTGAGCCAGAGGAATGAGATGATGACAGCAGTGTCTTGGGAAGATAAATTTCACAGCCACATGCAGGATAGATTACCTGAAACCACAACATTAGCCTTTCTTATGCTTACACATCTGGGGGCATGATTTAAAAGCTCATAAATATGATCTGTTTAAAGAAGGGACTGGTGAAAATTAAGAATTTCAAGGTTCCCTCAAAGAAGGTGAAGGATCAGTGTTTATCCAACTGGTTTGCATGTCCTAAATATTTATGTACACAAGTGCATATCGTTCATGTGATCACTCAGAAGCCGTGTGTGGGCATCATATCTGCCATTGTCCTACCTTTTGGCTTAAAGTTGCAAGAGAAAGAAAATTCTCTGCGAACATGAGAATTATTCATCTGGCTGCCACCTGAATTATTGTTATGGAACACATTGAGTTTGACAGATAACCCTGTTCTTAGCCATCCTTCAAAAGAAGCGTGAAGGAGCCTTCATGTTTAAATATTTCAGCCAAGTTCCTTCTGAGCAGGCATGGAACACAATGTCTTTATTTCTTAATGAAATAAATATTCATATTGGATGCATCTATGGTTAGAAGAGAGAAGAAGGTATTATCCTTGTTTGATTTCTTGGTCACATTAGCCCCATAGAGCAGACTCTTGGATTGGGTAATGATATCTCTCGTGGAACCTGATGTTTTTCCTTGAGTCATAAATGTCTCCCAGCCTAGTAAACCAACAGTTTCCATTCCAGGAAGACAAATGAGAAAAATAGTTACTATTTCATTGAATAATTTTGGACCTAGGAATTTGTTGTGAAAGAAAGGGTGGTGTGATAGATGTTCCTTCACTTGGGTGAATGAGCACTGAATGATGGGAAAGAGACAACATGGGACTTTGAGGGAGCAGAGAATAAAGAGAAGCTATCAGAGATGCTGAAACAATTCACTTAGTCCTCTTGGGAGGGGAGGCCTCAGACTGCAAGTAGAGCCCACATGGAAAAGTCTTGGGGCAAGCCAGAGAGCAGCCTTGGAGATATAAGCAATAAGAAGGAATTATCTTTATTTGATTTCTTGGTCATTCTGGCCCTTGGTATATGTGGCCCTTGGTCGGCTGTCTAACTGGCCCTGTTCTTACAAGTAGAGAAGGGTTTCCACTGGGCTAAGGGACCATGCAACTAGCAGAGGAGAAAGAACCTGGGCTTTGGAGCCAGAAGGCCCTTCATTCAAACCCACCATCACCACCTCTGTGTGACCTTGACATATTACTTACCTGAGCTTCAATAAAATAGGGATGGTCAAGATAATTAAATAGGCTAAAATATGTAAGGTGCCTAGTACGTGGTGAGCACTCTATCCGTGATAGTTGTCACATATATATGTGGGGCTTCCTACTGCCTGCATCCCTGGTTGCTACTTGAATCCCCACTTGCATCTGTTTTCCGCCTACAATTCCTCTAAGACTCTGCTCCAACATGCCCAGGCTGTGAGCTCCTTCTGCAGCTTTCCTTGCTGTCTTTCTAAAATGAACATAACCTTTACAATTTTTGAGGCTTTCCATAGCTGGCCTCCAACACAAACCAGGAAAGACTAGCAAAAGAAATCACATTTTAAAAAAATAGAGAGAGGTAACAAAGTTATAAGAAAATCTCTGAGAATCTAGATCACCGTTGTCCCCAGCACGTTATTGAAATGCAAATAGATCTCAGCAGTTTGCCTGTTACAACTCTGGCTTCAAACACCACTTGAGAATCATGTGTAAATAGAAGTGGAGTTTCAGTGGACAGTGCAAACAGACCAGCCTCCTCTGTTAGTGTAGAAATGTGTGTGCATTGTGTGAGAAGGAGGATTCCCATGGCCATGCCCAGGGATAGGTCATTGAAGGGAGGCAGATGCAGTCTCAAGGAGAAGGAAAAGCATACTAGCATTTTCCAGCCCCTACTCCATGCCAGTTCTGAACGAGGTGCCTTCATCTGCACGTTCTCATTTAATCCTCATAAGAGATTTGAGAATTATACTTTAATGCCCTCGTTTTGCAGGTAAGGAAACTAAGGCTTAGAAAAATGATGCCACCTGCAGGTGTAGAGTGTATTAGGGATGCTCTTAGACAAACATCTATGTGTCTAGAAGAAAAGATTTTTGAAGGTGTGGGAACACAGAAGAGAAATTTTTTCTTCAGATTATGGAAATGGAAAGGGGAATCTAAACCAGGAATTCTAAAGGCAGGAAAATAGGCATAATGTAGGTGTAGAGCTTCAATGAAGGCTTGGGGAGGGCTGGGAACAGACAGAGGTTTAAATCCCAGCAAGTAAACTTCAGATTCAAGGTCAGTTGTTAACAGTCCTCCCAACCACTCAGGGCTCCTCATTGGCCATCTACAATCTCCCAGTTCTCTCCTCCTTCTCTTCTCTGTCTCTTTCTTCTCTCTCCAGCCCTGGAAGCAAAACTAGACTCTTCTAGTTAGCCATATCTCAGTTTAGCTGTTATCTGTTGCTGCCTTGGTTTCTTCTGACCCCCAAGCCTTAGAGTCCCACCTCCCACCCCAAGCAGTTTATCCAAGTATTTTCACAAAGACACTTTGCTCTCTATAAGGAGTTGGTATTCTAGCTGGTAGCAAAACCTTTTTCACATGGTTACAGGGACATAAGAAGATAGACCATTGGAGGTGAGGAAACAGTAAGACCTTGCCTTGGAAGGAGCAGGAGGGCATTTTGTGACAGGAGTGTCATGAAAAGGAGTCTCTAGCAGGAAGTCCACTCTCTGTCACCTTGGAGAAATCACTTCCCCTCCCAGGACTTAATTCTTCATCCGTGAAGCAAGGGGCTGGGTCTCACAGAGCCTTTCCTGCTGTCCAGTGCCGGGATTCTCAGGAGACTGTGTTTGCGAACACATGTCTTACCTCCACCCCTGTGTCCCCATCAAAAATCTCAGAGAAAAGCTTTCCAAAGGCATTATTGCTTTTCACTTTGTAACCAAAAGGGTGATAGTGTTGTGTTGTTTGTTTTGACTGGATGGGAGAGTTAGTTGTCGTTTGGGGATTGGTGTGCAACTTGAGAAAAGTAGAAAGAACAAGGAGTAAACAAAAAGTGACCTAAAAAGTCAAATACTCCCAGATTACACAGGAGTCACCTGAGGATGCTGCTCAAATGCAGATTCCAATTCATTAAGCCCAAGATGAGGCCCAAGATTTCTAACAAGCCCTCAGATGATGCCTATGCTGCCGGTCCATGGATCACACTTTGAGTAACAAAGGGCTATAGAAGATCAAATAATGATTCTTGATTATTAATGATAATCAAATTATTATTCTTGATTTAAAAAAAGAAAACCAAAACAGAGGAGTGGAAAATACACTTTGGAAGGATTGCCATCCAAAAAGCTAAATAAAAATGTTTAGGATTCTAGAGGAAAGTTCCAATGAACGAGGGAGAGAGAATTAATATGACTACATTCAATGAATGAATTAATGATTGTCAAGATCCACACTCACTCTAAGATGGCTCCATCAAAGGCCTTCCCCCCAGTAAATCTTCTGCCTGAGTCAGGCAACACTACCATTCTTCCAGGTTCCCAGGCCATGGACCTCCATGTCTTCCTTACTTCACCTTCGATAGACCATCCTTCTTCAGTCCATTGGTTGTTCCTTCAGCGTGACATTGGTGTGCCCTTGCCCTCCATTCTAATTCCATCTCTCTGGTCCAGGCCCCCATCCCTCTGTGCCCATCTTAATGTGGTTGTCTTTGCGCTTCTCAACCTCCAGTCTCTTCCATCTCTAATCCACTGCCTGTGTCTGCCAAGCATCTTCCGAAAACAACATTTTGGTATGCCATTCCCCTACTCAGGAGTCTTGGGACTCAAACCGCTGTGCTTTGGTAGCCAGCCTTTTCTCTCATCATCTCCTCCCACCCACCCATCCACCTTCTCAGTCTTCTCAGTCATCCCTGGAGATCACCTAGTGACATCTAAAAAGCCCATGTCACCCCCAAGGTTTGACTCATTTACACAGAATTTTAAGCATTTTGTGAAACATTCTGGAAATATAAGGCCTGAATATTCCACCTACATTTTTAAATGTTCCACAAAAAACATTTTGAGAAATGAAAATCATATCTTAACAACATGGCAGAAACTTGCACATAAGAACACAATAAATATGTAGTCAGCCTGAACCTGAGTCCAC
The DNA here is from genome assembly GCF_057802395.1 of Ceratotherium simum simum. Classification (NCBI taxonomy): domain Eukaryota; kingdom Metazoa; phylum Chordata; class Mammalia; order Perissodactyla; family Rhinocerotidae; genus Ceratotherium; species Ceratotherium simum. Next base: position 64,664,123 of record NC_141902.1, read on the forward strand.
CCTTCTTGTGTTTCTCAGCTTTCATTCCTTTAAATGTTTAACCACTGTTTCTTGTCCCGAACCTAGTTGCTTAGGTGAGTATCCTTTTATGAAGGCTTATAGGTGCCATCTTGTGGAGAAAAATGCAAACAGGCATGTTTGAATATAGGCTGCGTATCAAGGAAATGACAAGGATACAAGCATGAGTCTCCCTCATTGCCTTACACTCTCTGGATTCACCCACAGTCCTCTGAGGGCCTTCTAATTGGACCCAAACCTGTACACCTGGGCTGTCTGCACCCAGGAGGCTGTGTAGATTGGGCCAGAGTACAAGCAGCCTCCACCCCAGAGCACAGTTCATCAACCCAACTCCCTATTGCCTTTTTGCTGATAGTCTGGCTTCCAGAATTTTGCCCTATGCAGTGTAGACAGCATCTCTCTGCCCTTTTCTGCAGGAAATTTCTTAGTTCTGACCCCTTGGCAGCCCACACCACAGCTTCTCACAGACCTGTTGCTCATGGTGCAGGCCCCTCCTGGGGCCCTTAGAGTTATGATACAATCTGACCAGATATTTTAAATAGAATTCTCTTTAAACAGAGAATTTACCCTACAGCCTTACATTTTAAAAGTGAAACGGAAATCCAGAGGCTTCCACTATTCTATACAAAAATATGGATACCTTACTTTTTAATAGAGCAATTGTCATTGTTATAATTCATTCATGCCCTCCCGCCCATTTCATTCCATTAGGGAGGAAGATCATGAAAGTGAAGCATTGGAATTTTAGAGTCTGGAATACCCCCACTCTGCGGAGAAAGACGACTCTAGTGGGAGAGGGGTGGTAATTCTCTTACAGCATGTGAAATGTTTCCCTCTCGGGGCTCCTTTCTTCAGATTTGTAAACATTGCTGCGGTTGATTCTCACCCAATTTTATCCTACAAGAGGACCTACATTTTCTTCCAGTTGAATCACTTGGTAAGGTGCTATTCTCTAATGAAATAGGATGAGGTAGTGAAAAGCAACAGCCACAAGTTTGATTAAAACCAGATCACTAGTTTCACAAGTGCGTTCATTAAGGAAGCCAAAATACCTTTTATCCCATGGACCATTTCTTCTCTTCAAATGAATGACGCTGTCAGTTCATTTCCCATTTATTCCTGTTTCCAATTTAACTTTGTCTATATAAAGCAAATTCCTTGGACCTTAGACATGGCAGAGTTCTTCATATCAGGGCTGTATCTTTTTTTCAGAGACAATTGGGCACCAGAAGGTCTTAGAGATGATCCAGTTCAAGGAACAAATTGGTCCCATAACTTTGATCTCTTGATTCCTCAACCAGGTGCTCTTTCATTCAACAAACACTTACTAAGCACGTACCGTGCGCCACGCACTGTGCTCTTTCCAGTACATAATCTTGCTCATACTGAAGTTGAGCCAAAAGGCAGGCTTAAATAGCTCTAGAAGGCTACTGGTTAGTCTGATGGCAGTGAGGAAGTATTTTTTAAACCGGGTAATTAAGTATTCTTTGCTCTTTAGCTTCTTTGAAATCTACAAAGTACTATTTTTGGACTTCTGTGGAATTGCCATTGTTTTAAAGCTTTCTGGGGGATCTGCCATGTGCTCCTAGGTGTCCCATGAGCTGTGGAAGAAACTGAAGCAGTGATTCTCAACTGGGAGTGATTTTGTTCCCACAGGGGACATTTGATAAATGTCTGGAGATATTTTTGTTTGTCATTCTGAGGGGGAGGGGTGCTACTGGCATCTAGTGGGTAGAAGCTGCTGCCAACCGTCCTACAATGCCGAATACAGCCCCTACAACAAGGAACTGTGTGGCCAAAACATCAGTAAGAGCCACGGTTGAGAAACCTTGGCCCTGAGGAAGAAGCACAGGCAGGAAAGTAAGACGCTCGACTTCTAAACCCTGCCAGCCCCTCTTCAACCAGAGCTGTTCTGCTTTTCTCATTTTGCATATTGGAGTTATGCATTTCTGCATGAGATTTTGTTTGAAAAGTATGTTTTTTCTACTTAAAAAAAATTGAAGACTGATGATGTAGAAGATAACTCTTTACCTTCCATTTTATAGTTGAGACACATTGAGACAAATCAAGGGGGCATGTGTGACACAGGATGAGGGCAATCCGGGGTAATTTGGAAGCATCGACCTAAGCCCCAGTCTTGGCTGCACGAGGCTCTGCACATCTCCCTCTCAACATTACATGCTGTATTGAATGATGGGATTATGTCTGCCTTTCAGTTTAAACCAGGGGTTGGCATTTTTTTCTGTAAAGCTCTAGATCATAAATATTTTAGGCTTTGTTGGCCATGTTACCTCTGTTGCATCTATTCAACTCTGCTGTTGTAGCACAAAAGCAGCCCTAGACAATACGTAAACAAATGGGCATATTTGTGTTCTAATAAATCTTTATTTACAAAAACAGGCAGTGGGCCAGATTTGGCCTGTGGGCTGTGGTTTGCCGACCCCTGATTTAGACCATATGTAAGAACGATGTTTGTGTTACCTTCATGTCTCTCCTGCTTAACACCATATGGACACGTAGTAGGGGTTGCCTCAGGAAGCACTTACTGAACTGTGTTGAGGGTCAATCGTGCAGGCACATGTACTAGAAGATTTTAATGAGAATAACAACTGGAAAAAGATCCATCCAGTATTTCCCAGAGAACTTCTTATATATTGTTTAACTGTCTCCCTATGTTGGACATTTAGGACGTTTCCAATTGTTTTTAATTAATAATAATACTGTGATGAGCTCCTTCATGCAGCAATTGTTGGCCTCATTTCTTAAATTTCCTTAGTATAAATTCCTAGAAGAAGAATTCCTGGATCAAACAGTCTATATTGCTAATTTGCTTTCCAGGAAGGTGGTATTGATCCACATTCCTAACAGTAATAAGAGGGAGATATTTATCATATGCAAAGGATTTCTTTCAACGGAATGTTGTGAATAAAAATGTTGGCATCCATATATATTTCCATGAATTAGCTCACCATAAATATAAGTAAATCGGTGTTAGCTACTAATCATTTTAATAATAACATTTGCCCACACTATTGTGACAGCATGATTATTAAGGCACGTTGTTTTACCTGTCCGTGTCATCTAGCCAGCCAGTTGAGGTTACCCTATCTGGTGTGTTTACTGAAGCCACACAGAAGCATCTGCTTCCCATTAGGGAATCAGAAGCCCCGCTATCTGCACGCCTGGCACTGGCCTACCCTTCCATGATGTACAGAGGCCTCCTCCCTGTGAAATTCACCACCAGATATGTCATCCAGATTGCTCATTTCCTTTAGGAAATTTCATTTAGGTTAACTTTGGCCCACAATCGGGGGCAGTTCTTGAGCAATTTCTCCTGTGATGGTGCGTGATATGTAAAATTTTCCTACAACGTGTTGCAAACATCACTGGAAGAATACAAAAACTATCTGCAAGCTGTCCAATCGCCTTTGTAATGGCAAAAAATGTCTCTTTTGAACTGCAGTACATGGTGAGCAAAGAAAAAAAAAACGTGAAACAAAGGCAGGTCAGGGAGCAGATGTTCGTTCTGTCTGCTTCCCTAGGTGCTCTTGGAGCAGTAGGGTGAAGGGGCCAAGTAAATGTCTTACCTTTATAATGAACCGTGGCCATTTCTTAGCTCTTTAGACTTTTCTGAATTTTTCCAAATGAGGAAGAGAATATCTGTGACTGGGAAGTAATAGAAAGTGTAATAGAAACAGGGGTGGATCCAAGTGGTTATATGATGATGATATTTACTTAAAAGTGGATAGGTTGCACATGAAACCAAGTATATGAAGACAATGATTAAAAAGCAAGCATTGTCTGAGAAGCCACCCTATTGCAGCATTCTGCTAGATGCCTTCCATGTTTACCTCATCTGATCCTCCCAATGGTGCTATGAAGTGGATACTGTACCATCCCCAGCCACAGATAAAGAAACTGAGGCTCAGAATGGCTAATTAACATGTCCAAAGATACAGCACTCCTAAGTGGCAGAGCCAGCACAAGACCCACATCTAGCAGACAGTAGTGCCCACCTTAAGTACCCACTGATAACACTTTGGTGGTGCCTCTAAAAGAGTTTAGAGACATAGGCCGGCATTATTAAGTCATCCCCATCGGAGACCAATTGACCAGCCTCCTGATAGAGAAGCCAGAATTCAGGCCAGATTCATTTCTGGGCACTGTCCCCTGAAAGATCTGGTTGGTGGGAGAAATGTTTTCAGCGCTGACCCCAGAGAGAGTGACCCATCCAGCATCACATAGCAAATCAGGGACTGAAACAGGACTACACCCCAGGGATTCTGATTTCTAGCCCAACGTTCTTTCCATCATGCCAAACTGCTCTTCCCTGCTAAATGACGTGAGCGCCACTGATCAATTTGATGGTCACGTCCTAGAGGAGAACACCAGCTGCTTTAAAAAAAGCAGCATGGCACACGAAATCTATACATAGGATAAAATTTTGTAGAACTATACACCCAAAAAAGTGCATGTAAAGGTGGCAAAACCAAATAAAGTTTATTCTTGAGTTAATGATGGTATACTGGTGGCAGTGGTATATTGATGGCAATGGTATATGTGGTGTTGACAATGCCCTATGCTTATGTGAGATATTATCATTGGGGCAGGCTCTGTGAAGGGTGAGTGAAACTCTTTACTGTTTTGTAACTTCTTAAACTATTTCCTAAGTATTGTGAATCTTAACTATTAACCTTCTTGAACTGTTTCAAAATAAAAAATTATAACGATAAAAAATTAATATAATAGGAAGATGAGCTAAAATATTTATTCACTTACTGTGTGTAAAAAGTATTGTGTTAAAACAGCTGAGGTGGAAGAGATACGTAATGTGGTCAGTGCTTCACAATATTGGAAGAAGAGAATGCCAGAGTCACTTGTGGGCCAAGCTCTCCCCAGGACTCTGTGGTAACAGTGCCTTGAACTTGTTCCTCTGCACCTAAGTCACCGCCATCATCCACTCCTTCAACAAAGCTAGAACCCTCAGCATAACCTCTGATCCTTTGAGGGGCAGTTTTTGCATAATGGTTAAAAGCATGGGCTTTGATTTTGGACCTGGGTTCATATCCCTGTTCAACCTCTTAGTAGCAGCATGGCCTTGAGCCAGTTACCTAACCTCTCTCCTGAGTCTTAGTTTCCTACAGTTTTCAGCAATATCAAAGATTGCTTTGAAAATTAGGTGAGAAAAATATATGTTCAGAGGACCTGGAATATAGTGAAGACTCCATAAATGTTAGATTTGATGATGCTGAGGAGGATGAGGAGGAAGAGGATTCAAGCTCCCTCCTTCCTCCCCCAACCAATCAGTCACAAAGACTTGCCACCTCTCAAGGAAGGTTCACACACCCCTTGTTCTGACTTCTCTCTTGAGGAATGAACCTCTGGCTCAGAGGCCAGAGATGGATCCTGAGGAAACAGGATGTCACCTTTAGTTCTTGGCATTGTTTGTGCAGCCACACGCTTTACCGAAGCCAACCTCCAGGCTGTTTGGTCGTCTGCCAGGAAACACTGCTGCAGCCCTCCCTCCCCAGGTCTAGACTCATCCAGAGTGGCCGTTCTGCACAGGAAGCCTGGTGGGGGGGATCCATTGAACTGTGCAGAGCATTTTAATATAATATCTGATTCAAGATAAAATGGTGTTTTGTCTGTCGATAGTTGTCTGAAGTGACCCATGGCTGTGTAATTTCCTTGTGATCATCCCATTCTAACTGGGCTAGGGGCTGAGGGTGGATGCGATGTCTGTCCCTGTCATCAATGGCTCTCATTCATTCCTAAAATATCCCCTACACCCTGTTTACAAGAGAGAGACTCACTAGACTGCCTGTTCTCCCCACTCCAGGACCCTCTCCACACTATAGCCAAAGTTATCATTTAAAAAACAAGTCTGAGCATGGGCCTCCCAGTCTTCAGACATCTAGTGGTTGCTAATGCCATCAGATAAAATTCTAATTCGTCACCCTGGCAAACAAGATTCTTGACAAATTCAGCTGAATTTTCCAGCCTCATTTCATTTCACTCTCAGCAACCCTACACTTCAGCATCTCAGTCTGTGAACATGCTTTCCTACTTCCTGAGTGTTCTTTCCTACCTCCACGCCTGGGTACACATTGTTCTCTATACCTAGAGTGCCCCATGAGAATGAGCTCAGTCGGGGATAAGTTGCGTCCTGGGGGAGCCAGTAGGGAAAGGGGGGAGGGTGAGATATTGCCAGACAGGGCAGGACGTGAGGGCTGATCAACTTCTCTGTCCGTCTTCCCCATCACTGACAACCATGGGCATCTCCTTAATTCAGTTAGGATCTCATGGGATCTACTTTCCCAAATCTCTGTTAGTGGTGGCATTTTTGTTGTTGTTGTTTCAAAGCAAAAGAGAACTAGGTTGGGGGGGAGGGTGGAAATCATGCATGGAAAACATTTTCCTTACTTTTCTGCTAAAATGTGCATGGAGCAGGGGGAAGAAATATTTGAGGAAGGAGAAATATATAGCAAACATGGCATTTTGAAAGGCTAATTGGATGTGGATGAACATACTGAGATGATGTTCTGTTATTGTCAGAAATAATGTTTTACAGAGAAGCTATTTGTGAAGAGACCATTTATTATTGACGGACTAATGTGCACTCAGGAATATGGAAGTAATAATGCAGACTTATAGTACCTGCAGAAAGATGTCAGTCAAATGTGAAGTTGGAGGAGAAAGAATGAACACCTTCTGATGTGAGTTTGCCTGTAGGATTTGACCTGTAGGACTCACATGAACAGACCCAGGATTGTTTAACAAAATCAAAAGTGGACTTCTGAGTGGTTTGCTGGCCACTTTGCCCCCTGAGATGTGGTCTGACAATTGCTCTTAGAATTCAAGAACCAACACAAGCCTGTGATTCAGCAAACATGTGTCTCAAGTTTTAGAATACCATTCTGACTTCAAATACCATTTCCTATCCCCATAACCCAGTGAAATAATCCTGTCATCCAATATTTCCTTGTCCAAACTACAATCCGCTCACTTCCATCTGCCCATGGAAATGCGACAGAATTCTTTGCTCAGACCACATGTTCCAACTTTAGGTTCAGGAAACACGATTGTAAGTCCTACGGAATCAACTCCAGAAGTGGAAAAGGATTGCATGAAGATCATTCCATTCTGTTTAAGGTTTAATTGCCCCAAGAGAAACATGATTAGGGAGAGGGAAGATAAAGCAAAAAGATATTGGAATGAGTAATGGGAAGATTCTTTTGGGGAGGAAATGCAGGAAGGTCAGAGTTCCTTTAAACACTGATGAGACTGCCTGTACAAAGAACACTCCATTAGTTAGACGCATATCATCCAGTTCGCTGATGTTTCTGGCCCTTGCTTCCCTGCACCCTTCTGCCCTGGGAAAAAGGCTTTGGGGGAGCCAACAAAAGTCCTGCTACTCAGGACTTCAGGGCCACAGTGACTAGTAGGGACCCAAATCTCACCCAATTTGATTTAATTTCCTAAGAACCTGCAACTGAGAACACTACTCGGGGGAAGGGGTATTACTTTGCTAAGTGTTTGTATCATCTGTTGTTTAGAACAGAAGACCTAGGGACAAACCCTAGTTTTAGGTACGGTACTTATCATGGTCCCAAAGAACTTCTTGATGTAAAAATGCCAGCACGGTCCAGCCTCTCCTCTCTCAGAGTCCAACAGAGGGATGGATTTGCAGGACAACTTCACTGTCCAAGCTATGTAAATACATTTCCAGCCCCACACCCTCTCTATTCCTTTCCTCTACATTATTTTCCTCCTGATCCTTTACCACCACCAAGCACACTCTCTTTTATGTATCTTGTCTTGCTTACTGTCTGTGGCCCCCATCCCGCCTCTAGAATGTACGTTTCACGCATACCTATAAAACAAATTCCTTGCCTAGAGTAAGTGTTCCATGAATATCTGTTGAGTGAAAGGAAGAATGAATTTGCTCATCTGCCGGAGCTGAATGGGGGCCGGAGGAAGGTCAGTTCAAGTCCCACCGGTAGATCTTCAGTTGTCCCCTCTCCCTTTCTTCCCCTGCTGCTCCTGATATATGCTACAAGAGTCTTTTGTTTTCCACCTCTTTGCAGAGCATTGGCTGTGACGACTACCTAGGCTCCGACAAAGTCGTGGACAAATGTGGGGTGTGCGGAGGCGATAACACGGGCTGTCAGGTTGTGTCAGGCGTGTTTAAGCATGCCCTCACCAGCCTGGGCTACCACCGAGTTGTTGAGATTCCCCAAGGAGCCACAAAAATCAACATCACCGAGATGTACAAGAGCAACAACTATTTGGGTAAGCTTGGTCTTTTTCCAGAGGAAACCATCTGTCGCTACCAGATGATTTATTCCTTCCAGGATCGTGACACAGTAGGGTCCAGAGGTCCTTGGACACATAGAAGGTGCCACTGGGGAATGTCAGAGCACCACCTGGCCTCTGCCTTGAAATGAGAAGCTTGGGTGGAGAAAGTAAAAAAAAGTCCTTCTGGCAAGTAAATGTTTAATATCTACACATTTAAGCCAGCCTTTGTTTCTTCCAAGTGAAACATGGTTATGAAATTGCTAACGAGCTAAATTGTTTCTCTGAGGTGGGGGAGGCTCTTTGAAAAACCAAGAGATCTGCCAGTCTTTGTTCTGTTGGAGTTTGAGGTGGCCAGGGGTTGATGATCCTGTCTGGACCTTCAGTCCCTGGGGCTCTAAAGCAAAAGCCATTTTTCTCTTCTTTCTGCTTCATCTGCCTGGGGCAACAGTATGTGTATAGTATGTGTGGATCTTCTGAACACCTGCAGAACCCCTCAGCAATCATTTTGGGCACTGTCATCAATACTGAGAGGCCATTTTTAACCCATTTTCCTGCAAAAAGAGATCTTTGTTGATACTTCCTTCTGGGTTTCTGGCTGATTGCATTTTATGCAAAGCAAATTGAGTCACACAAATTAATTTTTACCAACTTCTAATTCATGTAAGCATGTACAAATCAGTTAACAAAATAAATAGGGAAAGCAATTTCTTAAAGTCATTTAGTGAACTGTAGTAGTCATTTTTATTTGTTAATTATTTATTTAACAGAAACTTAAGTTGCACAGACTGTGTGCCGGGCACTATTCTTAGTGCTTTACATGCATTAAATCATTGAACGCTCTCAACAGTCCTAGGGGATAGGAGCTGTTTCCATCCCCATTTTATACCTAAGGAAACAGGCACAGGGAGATTATGTAACTTGCCAAGTTCACACAGCAAGGAAAAGGTGAAGTGGGGATTCAAACCCAGGCAGTCTATCTCCAAGCATGGTAGTCTACCAAGAGATGTTACCCATGGGCAGTTCTAGAGCCCGAGTTCTGGTACACCATTAGCCAGACAGCAGTCAGTGGCTGCAGCAGTTGAGGGATCATTAATTTTGCAAATTTCAAGTATCAGGATTACCCCGGAAGGTAACTCCAGACCCAGGAACTCCAGATTTTGCAGCTTTTCCTTCTCTGCCCAGTCAAAAGCAAGCAAAATTAGCTTCACTTGGTTTTATTGGTGGGAGGAGAAAGGGATGGCAGATGGAACTCTAAGACAAACCCAATTCAAGAGGAAAGCTGTTACGTGTGCTCTGGCAAACCCAGGAGCCACCATAGAGGCAATAAGCCTAGTTCCCCAGCGAGTGGTTTGTGTGTTATTTTTATTTGCAAAAAATAGTCTTTGTGTGTTTCCTCCTTTCTTTTGTACTATTAGGAGATCCCATTTCCATAAACATCCTATCTCCTAGAATGGAAAACATTCTTCAGGGGATTATTTGAAGTGTGATTGTGTCCAAATGCACCGGCAAACAATGCCACTTTATATGAGCATTGTGTTGTTTTTAGTAAATTTTCCCTGGCTCGAATTAGTCCTATTCAGTAAGTGGTTTGTAAGCTGTGCCCTCTGGAGGTAAAATAAGTTATCCCAGGTGAATGTCCACCGGATGGAAACTGCTCTCAGAGCCTCAGTGTTTTCATCTAGAGTATGGGATAAGAATCTTGACCTTATAAGTATTTTCATGAGAATCAATAGGATAACAGATATTCAGGACCCAACAGAGACCCTGGCACTTATTAGCAATTGACAAATGTTCATTCCCTTTGTTTTGTCTCAGAAAACTTGTCAGTATGTCAAAGCTTTATGGAATCAAAATTCCCCCTCCCCCTAAAAAGAGATGAAGAGGTGGCAGAGGTGAAGGGAAGTACCCAGAGTCAGTGGGAGGGTGATTCAGAAAGTCAAGGTCAACTTTCTGTGCCCAGCAACCAGTGGGGTGCATGAGAAATCCAGAGTCCGTGGCAATATTACATGAGGCCACGTGGGCAAAGGTGGGAGAGTGGAAACAGAAGAGCAGGCTATAGTGAAAGGGTGTTCCAGAAGTGATGAATAGGAGCTTCTGTCTGTAACACTGAAGCTTCACTTGGGACGTAGCATCACCTGGGATGCTCTTTTTTTCCTTCTTTTTTCCTTTTTTTATTGAGATATAATTCACATACCATAAAATTCACTCTTTTAAAGTATACAGTGGTTGGGATGGTCTTGTTCTCATCACAGGTGTTCTCTTTACGTATCCCACTTATCCTGCTAAATCTCCTGTTCTGTTAAGTCTGTATATTTTAAAAGTTAAATTGCATAGGATTACTCGAGATGATGTATAAGCCATTAGAGCACAGGTCTGTCTAGCTGTTTTTGAACCGCCCAACGACTATCTTTTACATTACACATTTTCAAACATTGAAACATTTTTCAAAGAGATATGTGGTGGGTTTCTCCACAATTTTCCAAGAAATGATGAAGGTTTCAGTTTTCTTACCTTGTGATTTCTGGCTACGTAAACTGTATTTTGTATAAAAATTTGACTTGATGCACAAAATTGATTTGGCTGTTTGCCTACATCTCTTCTACAGAAGAGACAATATAGAAGAAGTGAATAGTTCAAATTTGTATCATTGCTTTCAAAAAATGCACAACTTGAACAGGTTTTTTCAGTTGCCCTATTGTTTTCCAGCATTACCTTTAGTTATTTGTAATGCAACTCAAACTTTCCTTGTGAAATACTTGGTATTTTATAATGACTGACTGTCCACACTTCCACATTTGATAGAGATAGAAAGTAGATTTCTGTGAAAACAGAACTTGTATTATTAGTGCTGGAGAAGATGATTTAATCATCTCATTTTAAAAGGTTTTTTAAAAGCTTCATTATTAAAATGATTTACTCTAGGCTACTCACTTAGGCAATAATAGTAATCATGCTATATGTATAGTACTTCAGTCTCCAAGCATTTTTTCCATGCATTGTCTTCTGACTTTTAAAATTGGACATTCTTTACTTCGCTTGCTTTAAAAAAGATTTGGAGGTATTTACTAAAGGTGTAATTATAGAGTTAGGATGTGAAAATTGAAATTTAAAAATCAAAAACTACATAGAAGAAGGAGGCACGTATACCAAAAACCTTGGCTAATATGTAAAGAGTGACAGTGCATTCAACCCGACTCTGAGTTTATGGCTTAATTTGATTTGGTCATCAAGAACTGGACCTGCTAGACTCAGTTTCTGATGGCCTGAGTTCTGGCCCTGGCCGTGCTGTAACTCACAGGGGGACTGGCCCACGTGGAGCTGGGGGGACAGGCCAACTCAGCACTTCATGGTGCTTCCCATTTCTCTGAGCAAAGCTGGAGAAACCATGACATTTAATGGTGCGCAGATTTCAGGAGATAGGATTATTCATCTCATTTTAGATTGGAAACCAATGAAATTTTGTACCATTGAGCTCCACTTACTGGAGTTTATTTGAATTTGTTCATGTGCTCCAAATATAAACTAGTTGGTAGATTATAGACTCTTAGATCTCTTTTTTTTTGTTAATGGAAAAGACTTTGGAACCCCTGTATCTGTTGTAGGCTATGTATTCCTCTTTTGCAGGTGATTTATTCTGAACCCTGCTCTTTGAAAATAAAAAGTTAAATCTAATTTTATTTAGATGGTTGACATTTTATATTACTTGGTTCTTCCTTAATAATAAGATGTTGTAAAATTATTGTAGCTGAAATATCAAAGTTTGGCATAGTTGAGTCAGCTCAGCTTACTAATGTCATTATGTGAGAGTTAAGAAATCAGACATAAAAGCATGCCAGGCAAAAATTGATGTTACAAGACATGTTCTACCTGCCAAACATGTTACATTGTCATAGAGCCTTAGACATGGAAGGGATTTTTAAAGGTCTATTTGCTTTTAAAAATAAACTGGCAATACCTTTACTTTTAAGCATGTTTTCCTGAAAGTTTTAAACAACAATAATAATGGTCAGCATTTTAAAAATCAAGTATCATGAATCATCTGTAATTTGCAAACCTTTATTTAATTTATTAGTTGAGCAGCTTTCTATATAGGAAAGATTGGGGTATTTAGATTATATGATGTCTTACATTTGTATAACAATGAATCCCAAAGATTTTTTCATATGCATTGTAAAAATTTTGAATACAGATGATATAGAGCAAAAAGATGAAATTCCTTCTTCGTGCCAACTCCATGCATGATCCACTGCCTTCAAGAGTAAAGAGAGATCAATGACCACTCGTAACGGTTCAGTATGTATCTTCTGGTCATTTATGGAAGTAAAAATAAATATATGTTTTCTAAAATTGATGTTACTATACACACTTTTTGCAATTTGCTTCTTTATTTTAATATTATATCATGATATCTTTTCATATCAATGCATATAAAGCTAATTCATTATTTGTTTGAATGCAGAATATTCCATACAACAGATGTAATAGAATTTATTTAAGGATTTCCCTATTGAGGGATGTTTAGATTGTCTCTAGTTTTCTAATAGTACAAATAATACTTTAGATTTTTGGTTCAAGATGGCAGACTGAGTATACAAGTTTTTCTTCCCTTCTTCCCAAAATTCCAACAAAAAGATACTGAAGGAATAAGAGAAGATACAACCACCAAGAAAACAGGAGTGTGTCGGGGGGTATCTGTTAAATAATTTTAACAAATTTCTAAAAGCAGATGGAAGAATGTTCACAAATAGAGCAGAAGAAATCACAGCCTAGGTGGCAGAGGCGACTGTGATGAGGAGAGGCCGGCCTGCATGCAGAGCCCCAGGAGCCTCTGAATCTGGGAGGCAGCAGGGAAAATGGAAAGTAGGAGGGGAGAATGGAGCTAAAAAATGGAGGAATAGTGAAAAAAAAACGTATATATGAACAAGCATCCCCACACTCACATTCAGAATGCTGGCATCGACCTCCTTGTCCAAAAGCTGAAGGACAGTAGAGAGGACTGGTGTTCCATACCTCAGCGTTCAGTCTGGAATTGGAGGAGGGAGCAGCTTAGTGACTGGTACCATTCTCTCACCTTCTAGAACTTGACCTGTTAACAGGCCCTCCTGAAGTGTACAGAGTTCTCAGGCAGCCTTCCCATTGCTTTTGTCTTAAATATCAGTGGATAACTGAAAATAACATGAATGGACAACCAAGGATCACTACACATTTTTTAACCTATAGCATGAAAAAGAAAACCCAAAGTAGTTTCTAGAAGAAACAGGGCAACTTTGTGGTGAAGAAGACTTAAAGAAAGTTTCTCTAATAAGTAATGCTCCCATGAATATCCTAATATGTATATCTTTTCATACTTATATAAATATTTCTGTGGGATAGACTCCTAGAAATAGAATTTGTAGGTCAAATGGAATGAACACTTAAAATTCTGAAAGATAAAGCAAAATTCCTCTCCAAAGTAGTTGTACCAATTTACATCCCCCACCAAAAGTGCATGAAAGAATCCTTTCTCTACACCCTTATCAACACTAAATGTTATGAATGTACTTGATTTTTAGTATATCATTTTATATGCATTTTCCTGACCACTCATTTTTATCATTATTTGTACTCCTTCTATGAATTTGCTGTTTTTAAATTGTGTTTGTAGTTTCCTTACTGATTTTAAGAACTCATATATATTATGAGTAATAACCATTTTCTGCTGGTATGTATATTAGTCTTTATCTTGTGTTTCAGCTCTGCTTATGGTATCTATTAATCTGTGGAGAAAATTAATTTTAATCTTTATTTAGTCAAATATGTCAACCATTTCTTTTATGGCTAGTGGGTTTTTTTCTTACTTAGGAAGACCTGTCCACCTCCAACATTATAAAATTATTCCCTAATACTTTCTTCTATTCTTTTATAGTTATATTTTTATATTTAAATATTTAATCCATCTGGAATTAATGTCCCAGCAGAACAAAAAGAGAAACAAAAGTGGACATGCGTGTTTAGCATCTCCTCTGTGCCAACCTCACTCTAATCAGAAAATGGATTCTTCAGGGTATAAATTTATAATCGCGTATTTACCCCTCCCTGCCCAGCCTCCGTCCAGGCCTTTGAGTGACATTTCTCTGCTCTTGCTCCTATCCACTCTCCAGTTCTTGGCCTTGTCTTCCATTTACAGTCCAGCACTGCCCGTTGAAATGGCCCTTTGCAGAGCTAACATTTTTGGCTGGGATGCTCTTAGACGAGTTCCTTAACTTTTCTGACATTCAGTTTTTTCACAGGTAAAATAGGAAACAGTTGTAATTTCGTAGAGCTGTTGACTTCAAAGGAGTAATGTATGTGAAATACTTAGCATGTTAGAGGTACTCAATAACTCTTAGTTCCCTTATCTCCCTGCGTCAGTGGTTCTCACTCTGGCTGCGTGTTGGAATCACAGGAGGCGTGATACTTGAGGCATATTTGAAATATGGCAATGCCTGGCTCTCACCTGCAGATTTAATTGGTCTGGGGCACAGCTTGGGTGTCAGGAATTTTTAAGCTCCCTAGGTGATTCCAATTTCTTTTCAGCATAAAAGACCATTTCCCTATGTCAGTAGATCTCAATTGGGGGCTATTTTGCCTCACCCACCCACCCATACATGTAGAAATACCTAGAGACATTTTTGATTGTTACAACTGGGCTAGGGGTAGTGGTTGCTACTGACATCTCATGGATAGAGGGCAGGGATACTGCTAAACATCCTACAATGCACAGGACAGCCCCACAACAAAGACTCATCCAACCTCAAATGTCAATAGTGCTGAGATGAGAAACCCTGGCCAATGTGATCACTAAGATCCCTTTTGGTGCTAGTGTCATGGGTCACTTATTTCAGAATACCGTCTTAAAAATAATAAATGTCTAAGGTACTATTAGAATGACCGTTTTATCTACCATTAAACTTGCATTTATCAGCTCACTCTGAATTCTTCGTTTCCGATCCAAGCCCTCTCCTTCAGTTTACCTTCAATATTTCACTCAATTTGTTGGCCATGGGCCGCTGGGTTGCAGCTCCAACAATGGAAGTTGCAGCTTAAAATACCTTCCTATAGCCTGCCTTTCTGGCATTTGGAGTCCTTGCTTGCTTTCTTAATACATGGCATAAGAATAAAAGACAGAGAAAAGGAAAAGCAAAGAGAGTTAGATTTTTCCTTTGGATTCCCATAGGACTTTGATCATATCTCCAGTTTGGCACTTACCATATTTTACAGTAATTTATCTGTTTACATGTCTGTTCTCCCCAGTTAGGCTGGGTACTCCTTGAAGACAAACAGTCCAGCCTTAGACATTCCTTCTCTCGAGTACCCACCGTGTGCTAGCAACTGTGCTGAGTAGTGGGGATAGAGAAATCAAGGCAGGCCTGGCTCTCCCGAGGCCACACGAGTGCTGTGCAGCCCGTTTTGGGAGTCTGTGCTTAGACATCCTTAGCCCAGCTTGATCACGAGACCTCACTCATGGTACTGGAGTCATATGTTACTCATAGACTGTTGGAATCCTGGATCCACCTTCTTCGTGTAGTACTCACGGTGGTGGGGGCGGCAGGGAGTATCCACATCTGCATTTATTGTTGAGGACACCGAGGCCAGCATGGTTGAGGGACCTGCCGAGGTGAGCAATTTGTGTGTGGTTGAGTCAGGACCCAAATCCGGGCTCAGTCCTTGCTCGTGACTGACAGTCTACATGTACGCCCATGGCCATGGGCAAGAAAAATGTGGCCGGGGCATGGGAAGTGCAGGAGAATCTGTGCCTTCTCCCTCCTCCCGCCATTAGAAAAAAGATATGTTCTAATTCCTTCAGCCTTTTTGTCCCCTCCACACTGTTCCATCCCTACCCCGACTATTACCTCAAACTTGATTCAAATCAATGGCCTACCCTCACATTGAGAATCTTTGGGCTAGGTTGCCATAGTTATATCTTAGTTACCCTCTGCGTGAGCAGAGTTCTTCTGAAACTAGCATCTAAAAGACTGTCCAGCTCTTAAAAAAATTAGAACATTTTGCAGAAATGAAACATCATGTGGTTTGTTTCTCTTTTTTTAAATTGTGGTAAAATATATATAAACATAAATTTTTTTATTTTTAAGTGTACAATTCAGTGGCATTAAGTACATTCATGATGTTGTGCAACCGTCACCACTATCCATTTCCAGAAATTTTTCATCATCCCAAAAGCTGTACCTAATAAACAATAGTTCCCCATTTCCCCCATCCCAAATCCCTGGTAACCTCTATTCTACATTCTGTCTCATGAATTTGCCCATTCCAGGTACCTCATACAAGTGTAGTCATACAGTATGTGTCCTTGGGTGTCTGGATTATTTCACTTAGCATAATATTTTTAAGGTTTATCCATGTTTTAGCATGTGTCAGAAATTTATTCCTTTTTATGTATATACCACATTTTGTTTATCCACTCATCTGTTGATGGACAGTTGGGTTGTTTCCCCCTTTTGGCTATTGTGAATAATGCTGCTGTACAGGTATCTGTTTGAGTTCCTGCTTTCAACTCTTTGGGGTATATACCTAGGAGTGGAATTGCTGGGTCCTACAGTAATTCTATGTTTAACTTTGAGGAATCGCCGAACTGTTTTCCACTGCGGCTGCACCATGTTCTAGTCCCACTAGCAATGCACAAGGGTTCCAATTTCTCCACATCCTCCCCAAAACTTCAAGCATGTTTTTAAAGGAGAATTTAAGCAGGTGATTTGACATGCCCCAGTGGTCTGCTCTCAGGCATAAGGACAGGATGCTGAGACAGGCTTTGTGACCCTCCTCGGTTACCTGCTGCAGGTAGTGGCAGCCCCAGGTGATGTCAAACCGCACACACCTCAAAGTGATGTCCCGACTCGTGGCTAGATGTTCCTCATCAATGCTGGCACACGAGAGAAGGGGATCACTGAGAATTTGGATTTTTATTTGGACTCAGTTCTCACCTTTTGTTCAGCAGCAAGCTTTTAAGATTTTTGTCCAAAACCAAATCTTCACAAAACCAAGATCCCATGCCAGAGAGACGTGCCCTCTTGCTGTGATTTGGAAAGATGCTGTTGTTTGTTTTAGCACTCCTGGACTTCATTTTGCGTTACATACTTTCCACCTGGTGTCTGACAGCGTGTTTCCCTTTGATTTACGAAAGCTCTGATGTTCTTGCATCTGTTTACATGGGCTTTCTTTTCACTTTTATAGTCGTTCGGCCTTGAAAAGCTTTCAGATATGCTGGAACAAAGTGAAATCAACTCCACCCCACCCGCTTATGCTCGTTGTTGTTTCACGTTTTCTGCTTTTTAGTTAGCACCTAGGTGCCTGGAAATATAAGACTGAGTTTGCCTGTTTGTGCCTGGATTTGCCTTTTGTTTTGTGGGGAATCATTAAACTGTGATTTGTTTTTGCTTTTAATTGTAGCATCTGTCTCAGACATATGCAAAGCACCCATACCTGCTTTTCTATACCTAGTGGGATGCTTTCCTCAAATGCAGGAAACAGCTGCCAGTGGGGCTGGGTCTTGGATTTTTATGGCAACGATTTGACAGCTCTGTCCCTGCAGGGATAATAGCATTCTCTCTCAGCCCACTCTGGGCAGCAGCACCTCCAGACAACATCTTCAGCGGGGCTGCTAATCACTCCCAGGTCTCCTACCTGGATTAGGGTAATACTCAGAACCTATTATCTGTGAGTCCAGCGTGGATAATACTGTTCTCAATCTGTCCATTTTCTAACCCACTTGGAAGTGCGTCTAAGCTTTCCCCCTTTGAATCAAAGTCTGGCTTTTTGCGATGTGTTAGAATGCTGAGGGAATTAATACAAGTTAAGCCTCAAGAAGAGATATCTAAGGTTTAAACAACATTTAGTAAATATAACTGATTTAATGAAAGAGAAGTGACAGCTGAGAAAAACAGTAACTTCAAGACTTTCTTAACCAGCAGCTGGGGCGACCCACCTTTTGCCTCCTCATGGTCACGGCTCTCTTTTCGAATGTCCCTTACTTTCTCTCTAGGGTTGGAGCTTCAGAAATGGGAAATCTGCCTTCCAGCATCGTCCTCCTCCTCTCTCCCGGTCTCACCTTCCCACAGGAGAAACTGAGCACTCTTTTCCCTTCTCTTGTTAAGCAGAACTCCAGTTATATTCAGCTCTTCTTCTAAACCTGTCTTGCAAATAAATCCCTGAAGGGGTGACCTTTGAAGATAAGCCTCTTTTCTCCTTCTAATTGTGGCTGCCTCTGTTAGCTCTTATGCAGCTATTTTAGCCAAGTGTCAGCAGCTCTTGGAACTTTCGGCAATTCTACTCTACCCTTTCCTCAAGCCAGAGGCTATTCTTTGAGTTAGAAATCATGTAAATGTCAGTCTGGGAAAGGTCCACTCCTTCTGTCTGAGTTCAGGTTGATCTTCATGTCCTTCCTAGGAAAATATACTTTCCCATAGCCCCACCCCATCACCTTCCTTTGTGGCCTGACAGTCACACCTGTATTTATTACACTTTGGGGGCAAAATTTGTCTCCTTGATCAGTATTTATGTCTCCCTTTATCTAGCAGTTGTATAATCTGACTAGGCAAAACGTTGCTCTTTATCTGACTTGACATTCATGCAAAATAATTAAACATGTCAATCAATATCTGTAAGTACCTACTGTGTGCAGTGCATAGCAGAGATGTGAAGTTGAACAATACATGGTCCCTGCCCTGCAAGGCATTTACAGTCTGTTTGAGAATCATTTGACGACTTTGATAAAAGACTCAGCACTATGGGAGTGCAAAGGATGGAGAAATTACTTTTAACAGAATAATCTGAGGAGGAACATGGGGAGGTGGTGTTTAAACTGGGCTTTTAGAACCTTTTTTTGGAAAGGGCCATGTAGTAAATATTTTAGGCTTTGTAGGCCTACTACTCCACCATCCTAATGAGAAAGCAGCCATAGACAATATGTGAATTAATGGGCATGGCTATGTTCCAGTAAAACTTGATTTACAAAAAAGGCAGCCACCAAATTTGGATTCTATGCTGTAGTCTGCTAACCCATTTTAGAGAATGAGTAAGCTTTTATCAGAAGAAATAGGGGAAAGAACATTTCAGTCCAAAGGAGCAGCATGAGCTAAGGTACAGAGAAGGAGGAAATGTAAGGCATGTCTGGACATGGTGTCGTATAAATAAGTGAGGGCAGCCTTGACATTTGAGGCTGCAATTGTAGGATAAGGCCAGAATACCTTTCATTCCACACTCCATGCTTTGGATTAATCTTTGGGTGGTGGGCAGCCACTGAAGATGCTGGGCTCGAGGAAGGTTGTGACAGGCTCTTGCCTCTGCTCTAAAGACATTCTTTGGCAGTTGTGGGGAAGAGGGGAACAGAGAGCAACCGTTTCAGAAAGGTCAGGTCTATACCAAGAGTCTGAGGACAGGAAATGACTAATAAACAAAGATATTGGTATATCAGTGGGTTCAGTTATTCCAAACAATAAACTGAGCCTTAATTGAAAATCAGAGTTTATGACTGAAGGTTAAGCATCTTATTGTACAAAAACATAATACACCAAAGTATTGCTAGATCATGAATGATAAAGTGCATTTGGTATTTTGAGATGATCTGGAGCAAATGAAAGTAGAAGAGACAGATGAGTAATTTCAAGAGTTGGAAATTTAAGTGATCGATCCTACTTAAAAAAAGAGAGAGAGGGGCCGGCCCGATGGCATAGTGGTTAAAGTTCGGGCACTCTGCTTCAGTGGCCCAGGGCTCGTGGGCTCGGATCCCAGGCACAGACCTACACGCTGCTCATCAAGCCGTGCTGTGGTGGTGTCTCAGATACAAAACAGAGGAAGACTGGCACAGATGTTAGCTCAGGGCCAATCTTCCTCACCAAAAACAAAAAAAGAGAAAGATAATATACAAAGGGAAATCTGAGTTGCATTTGAGAGAAGCTAAGTTTCTTTCCTAGTCTCTAAAGTAGCACTCTTGAAACCTAGCCCAGTCTTTTCTTCCTTGTTGGTGAGTTCTGGGGACACCGAAGCTAAATGGTTATCTAGATCTTTACCCAAGGCGATGACCTAATCCTTACAGCAAGTTCTCATCAGGCAGCAGAGATCTTGTACCCATCCTTCATTAATGCTTTGTTTAAACTGAATTTCTCTATTTGCAATTATCTGTAACAAATCATATATCTGATAAATTCCCAGAATTGCTGTGAGAAGACAATATTAATCCTTAAGATAACTTAGTATAGTAGAAATTTGTTCATCAAAGAAACAGAATCTAATGAACTGAGTTAAGATTTCTTCTAAATGAGTACTCCACAGTGTGGTTAGCCTCTTCTTTACTTAGAAAAATATAAACGCCTAAGACTAACTTAGAATTTTTTTAAAAACTAGTAGTCGCCAGTTTCACTGGAAAAGTACCTAAAGTACAAGGTCTCAAACATTTCAGTCTGAGCAGGACTATGCAGGTTGTACAACGCAACTTTCTGGCTCTGCTGTCTTCAGTCAATCACTTGACCTCCCTATTATCATTTTCTCTCTATATAAAACGAATTGACAATAATGCTTATCTCATAGGGTTGTTGGGAGGATCAAATAAGATACTACCAGTAAAGCATTTAGCACAGTGACTGGCACAAAATACTTACTCAACAAGTTATTAGATGTCATTATTACTATTTTTATTGTGGTTACTATTGTAAAAACTAGTCCAGGGTTATATGGTTATAGATCCACATATTGTGCTTTGAGACTTTGTCTGGACAATAAAAACCATTCCAAAAGCAAAAGACGTTTTTTCTAACCTTACCAAGCCAATGGTAAAATCAAAGTTTTACGTGCTTTTTACAGCACATGCTTTTTTATAACTGAAAATGAACTAGATCAGGACCTGTTTGGATTGTATCTAGTCGATGCAGTGTCCCCTAATTCAGCTCATTGGCTTGAGGTGTTACCAAGATGCTCATAGATGCAATCAGAAGTTGATGAATGCTCATATTTGAGGTCTGGGCAAGGAATGAGGATTGGGCTTTCAGACATTCTGCTTTAGTATGAGTACTGACTTTCTATTCTGTATTGTTTGGTCTTTAAAATGTTCCGCAGCATCTCAGAGACCCACAGAACAGTGAAATTTCTGCTGCGAGCATGTGCGAGTCAAGGGCATGGACCCTCAGTCATGTTCAGCACAGGGACTCTCAGAGCCCCTGTGACACAGACCCCTCCTGGAAGGGGTCAAGACATTTCAGCCCAACGTCTTTGTGGACCTGCTTAATTGACGACAGTTAAATCAGTTTAACTTTTCATCACAGGGCTTTATCCCCTCTTCTCAAAACACAAGTGAAAAAGAAATGGCTGTTTCAGTGCAGAAAGCCTTACCTCTGTTAAGTGCCATCAGCTGGCCTAGAACTTATTTATTTGTTAAATTAGCTTTTTATTGAAGTATTAAGTAGAAATACATAGGGAAAGTCCTCAGTTCAAAGTTGTACAGCTTTGTTGAATTTTCACAAAGTGAACACACACACGTAACTAGTACCTAGATCAAGAAATGGAGCTTCATTAGCATTCCAGGAACCCTTTCCGGCACCCCCTCTCAGTCACTCATCCCCTCACCCCCAAGAGGAACCTACCTGACTGTTAACACCATACAGTAGTTTTGCTTGTTTTTTAAAAACCTTATATAAGTGGAATAATAAAGCATATGCTCTTTTGTATCTGGCTTTTGGTGGGGGTTGGGGGGCGCACTAAACATTTTTAATATTTAACCTGCAGTATAGTATAAAATGAGACTATAGATTTTTCCCTAATATTTAGCCAATTTTCCAAATGAATTTGTTGAATATTTCATTTAACATTGGGCTGCTTGGAATGTGCATAGTCCTCATCTCTATTCTAGATTTGCTTTATGGCTATTGTTCTGTTCTATTTATCTGTCAAAGAACTTCTGTACCACCTTCTGACTATTGTAGCTTTAAAATGTGTTTTAATATTTGGCATGGCAAGTCTCCCCTTTTTTGCTTCTTTTTAATAACGTTTTAGATAATCTATCGTGTTTGTATTCCAGGTGAATTTTGGGACCGTTTTGTCACATTCAAGGAAAAAAAATTCTATTGGTGTTTTCATGTGATTGTGTTAAATCCACTCGATAAACAGGTATTGAGCACTTACTGTGTGCCAGGCTCTGTTCTAGGCACTGGGAATACCGCAGAGAACAAGGGCAGATGCCCCCTTGGATGACACTTACATTTTAGTGGGGGAGACGGAGACAAAAGAACAAAAGATAATTTCAGATGGAGGTACTGCTATAAAGAAAATAAAACAGGGAAAGAGGAGGAGTGACTGGCTGGAGGAGCAGGGTTCTATTTGAGTCAGGTGGTCAGAGAAAGCCTCTCAAAGCAGGTGCCACTTGAATTGGAACCTGCATCAAGTCAAGAATGTGTTACATCTGTAAATCAATTTGGGAGGAATAATCATAGTTAAAACATCCAGTCTAAGAGCATAGCACTTATTTCCATTTATTCAAATAGTTTATATCTGCCAGTAAAATGTTGGTATTCTTCGTATAGATTCTCTGCATTTCTTGTGAAGATTGTTCTTAGGTATTTAATTGTATTTTGTTGTGGGATGAGGATGATGGTGATGATGATAATGATGGGGAATGATGGAAAATGAAATCTGTTCCTATTTTATCTTCAAAATTGTTTTTATCAGTATTTAGAAAAGTTGTAGATTTCTTGCATTTATCACTCTCTGGCCTCTTTGTTGAACTTTTATTAATTCTAAGTATTTTCAGTTGATTCTCGTGATTTTCTAATGTTACAATCATATCATCTAGAAATAATGATAATGTTGCCTCCTCCTTTCCAATAGTCATACCTCTGATTTCTTTTTCACAATATACTACCAAAAGTTTACCAAAACTTCTAAAACAATTGTTAGTAAGTGATAGCAGACATCCTTAACCTACCTCTGATTTTAATGTGATTACCTCTAATTTTCACTATCAAGAAAGATAGATGTATGCTCAATAAATATTTTAAATTAATGCATGATCACATGCTTACTTATCAGATTGAGAAAGTCTGTTTCTAATTTTTTAAATGTTTTTACCAGGATGAGTTTTAAATGTCATTTTGGCATCTATTTAAATTATTTTTTCCTAAAAATTTGCTATATTAAATCATCCTTGCATTCCTGGAATACAAACTGCTTCATCTTGCTCAGTGATTCAGTGTTCTGTTGAATTCAGTTTGCTGGAACCTTACTTATGATTTTAAAAATCTATTTTCTTCAGTGAGACTGGCGTATTGCTTTCATTCTGTGCTACCAATCTAAGGCTTAAGTTTGGTTAGCTTTCCAATTTTTATATGCTCTGGAAAGGTTTATACCCTTACCTAGTCCTTTAGATTTTGATGGAAACTCACCAATAAAAAACATCTGGCCCCAGAATCTTTTTGGAAAAAATTATTTTTGGTAATTTTTAAAAATTCTTTAATAGTCACTAGTCTATCATGTTTTCTTGTTCGTCTTAAGTCAATTTGGTAATTTTTTTAATGTGTCTTTTTCAGGGAGAGTTTCAAATGTCATAGTACAGAATTACGTATAGAATTCACTTATAATCGAAATGTCCTTTGACGTATTATCTTTTTTTAGTTGTAATATTGTTTATTTGAGCTTTATTGTTTCTGTCTTTATTAAAGTGGCTTATTAAAAATTATTTTTGGAGAACCAGCTCTCAGTTTCTAATGCAAGTTTTATTCTTTTTTGAATTCATAAAGTTCTAAGATTTCCATGTTGATTTCAATTGGTTAAGAAATAAGAGTATTTATGGCTTTGACCACATCTCATAAACTTAAGATGTGTTGATTTTATTTTTGTTATTTTCTCACTCAGTGATTATCAAATGTTTTTGTCTCAGGACCCAATCAGATGCTTGAAAGTTATTGAAGACCCCAAAGAACCTTTGTTTGGATGAGTTGTAGTTACTGATATTTACAGTATTCAAAATTTAAACTGAAATTTGAAAATTATCCATTAATTTATTTGAAAATAATATTTGAAAATAATAAACTCAGTATATAATAGCTTTTGAAAAGTAACTATTTCTCAAAGCAAAATAATTTTGAGAAGAGTGGCATTGTTTTACAGTTTTGCAAATATCTTTTGATGTCTGGCTTAATAGAAGACAGCTGGATTCTCATATCTGCTTCTGCATTCAATCTATGGTGATATGTTGTTTTGGCTGAAGTATATGAAGAAAATCTGGCTGCACATAGATATGTAGTTGGAAAATGGAGAAGTAGTTTAGTAGTCTTTTCAGATAATTATGGATCTTTTTCTTTGATGCTGCACCAAACTAGAAGAGTGGTAGTTTCTTAAAGATTTGTTGCAATGTGGAATCCAAAACCATATCAATAAACATTCATGAGAGAGTAAGAGAGAAAAAGGCAAATGACATCTTATTGTTATTATGAAAGTATATTTGATATCACAGACCCCCTGAAAGGGTCTCAGGGACCATACTTTGAGAAATGCTATTCTAAGTGAATGAAGTATGTATAAATTCTTTTAAACTTTTTATTTTTAAATAATGTTAGATTTACAGAATAATTGCAAAGATAGTACAGAGTTCCCATATACCCTTCACCCTGCCTCCTGTAATGTTAACTTTTTTGAAAAGTGTGGAAAAATATATATAACATGAAATTTACCATTTTAACCATTTTAAGTGTGCAGTTCAATGGCATTAAGCACATTCCCGTTGTTGTGCAACCATCACCACCATCTGTCTCCAGAACTCTTTTCATCTTCCAATACTGAAACATTCTACCCATTATGTATAATTTTTATTTACTCTTTAAGCCAAATTATTTAAGGCATTTGTCAATATTTATATAGTTTGGTTATATTTGTGCTGTTAATTTCTGATTTTTTTGCTTTGGAGAATATAATCTTTACAATTACAGGAGTTGGAGTGAGCAAGAAACGTAGGAAAATTTGTCTGCTTTTGTCTACTGATTGAATCAGAGCCGTAGGGTTTATACCACACAAAAAAGGTGACAGCTGTCCTTCCATGTAAGAGTACCTTTGTCTTGAGGTGGCCAGAGGACTCTTCCTTCATCAGTTCATCAGTCTCTGTCTTTTTGTATAAATCATGAAACCAGAATGCACTGGGGATAGAGAGAGTAATGACATGGCTTTTCACCTACAAACCATGTTTTAGCTCAGGTTGTAAGGACAGAGAAAGGAAAAACCCCTGGAGCCATGCTTGCTGGAAAGTGAAGTTGTTGTTGTTGGTGGTGGTGGTGATAGTGGTGATGGTTGGTGGTGGTAGTGATGGTGGTTGTGGTGGTGATAGTGATGGTGGTGGTGGTGGTGGTGGTGGTGGAGGTGGTTGTGGTGGTGGTGGTGGTGGTGGTGGTGGTGGTGGTGGTGGTGGTGGTGGAGGTGGTGGTGGTGGTGGTGGTGGTGGTGGTGGTGGAGGTGGTGGTGGTGGTGGTGGTGGTTGTGGTGATAGTGATGGTGGTGGTGGTGGTGGTGGTTGTGGTGATAGTGATGGTGGTGGTGGTGGTGGTAGTGGTGGTAGTGGTGGTGGTAGTGGAGGTGTTCGTGGTGGTGATGGTGATGAATTCTGTTGTTTCAATCTCTGGGGGAAAAAGTGGCAGTAGGGTAAGGGGAAGATTTCCAGCATTACTATGCTAGACTTTTTCTGTAAAGGGCCAGAGAGTAAATATTGTAGGCTTTGCAGGCCATGTGGTCTCTGCCATAACAACTCAACTCTACGGTTGTAGTGAGAAAGCAGTGACTGGATTCCAATAAAATGTTATTTACAAAAACAAACAGCAGGCCGAATTCAGGCTATAGTTTGATGACTTGCACTGAATGAATGCCTGGTAGGTCAGAAAACTGGCTAAGAATTATGAATATCTCACTGTCCCCAGTTGACCGTCTTAAAGGAGAGTTCTACCAGCACACAAATGAACAGTAACCAGGGCAATGGACAGTCACATACCCTACCTGTTAGCAGGTACCAAAGCTGGACCCATTCCTCTTGCCAACATTTAGTTGAAAAATTTTCATAGTCGACTCTGAGCATAAAGCTAGATAGTGGCTATCAACCTCTAGGGAATAACAATTAAGCTATCAACTTCTTACTAGGTATTCTTTCTTTTTTAGTTGCTTGTTCTTTAGGCCTATTTTGTCCACCTCTTAATGTTGTTATGTTCTGCTATTTTAAATAAGAATTTTATTCTATATGAAAAATTA
This sequence comes from Ceratotherium simum simum, assembly GCF_057802395.1. Classification (NCBI taxonomy): domain Eukaryota; kingdom Metazoa; phylum Chordata; class Mammalia; order Perissodactyla; family Rhinocerotidae; genus Ceratotherium; species Ceratotherium simum. Next base: position 64,690,685 of record NC_141902.1, read on the forward strand.
TGCTGATCCGCTTTAATTCTTCAAAGTTGTGGGGTCATGAATGTTTGGACCAGGAGGCCATAACTAGGGCATCGTTGCTTCCTCCTTACAGCACTTCCTGTTTTCAGGAAAAAGCTGTCGGAGGAAAATGAACCACGACTTAAACGACTGAGCTCACAAACGAACCTTAAAAACCAACATCTCAGAAATTCATCTGTATCAAACATCAATCAATCAAAAATATTTGAGTGCCTATATGCAGATGACACCTATTCATTCATTCATTCATTCAACTGAGATTTATCGAGAGTCTGTTATGAGCCAAGGCTGCAATTAATGACTTCAGTTATAGCTTCTTATAAATGTTTGTTTTGTTCACATGTGTTCGGCTGTATTCTATATAATAATTTCTCCTACATTCCCTTTTAATAATAAAAACTCTTTGAGTGCAAATTTACATTATCCCTTTTCTTCACAATGCTCCACAGTTCCCAGTGGGATGCTCTACATGCGGGAAAGCACTTAGCAGGTGATTTTGATTTACTGACTGGTGGAAGCCTTTATAATCCAGTCTCCTATCTTAAGCCCCATCCAGAATTCTTGCCTTAATTTTCTTACAGATCCCAAAGTTTGCAAAGAACTTTTTTTCTGCCTTTAAGGGTCTGTGTAGAATTGTCACCTCCAGGACTTCACCCTAAAGATGAGTGTATTTACCTGCTCAAAGGAAGTAATCCTGAGGTAATATTCTAAATTGTGTCCTAACTCTTAAAGAGACTCCATGTTGCATTTGAGCCATAAAACTGAAAAGTAAAATGCTAACGTGTAAAAATGTTATTCCAGGTAATAAAATCTGTTCCCAGCCTTTCATAATCAGTTCCAGCCCAGTCGACAAGCTTATTAGCAGAAATAATGGGGGGGGGGAAGGGAAATTAAAACTTTTACAATTAAAAAGAATAATGCTCTTCTATTAAGTCACCTGTTTAATAGTCGTCTTTTTTTTTTTTTCCTTTGTGAGCTGCCTGTAATTTTTAAAAACCTACGTTTGAGGGCAAAATGTTAACATCTTGGAATAATCACCCTTGTCCATTATTTATTTATTTATTTATTTTTGGTCATTCACTTTGACATTTCCATTCCCAATTGTGGCAGATGTTCCGGAACCATGTGCATCTGGCTCTTCTTAAGAGCGAGGCTGTTTACCTGCCTCCTCTCCATTTCGGCCTGTGAGATAAAACACGTGAAAGTCTTTTGTCCATCCTTGGGTGCTAGGGAGGTGCCAGGGATCCTACGCTCTGACGCTCTGCCCATAAGGACCTGCCAAGCTCCTCACTTTACTTCCTCCTCAGCGAGATTCTGATCGCTAAGTGGTATGTCTAAAATGTGACCAGAAAAATACTAATAATCCTCCTGGAAATTTCTACAAAGTGTTTTTAACCCTCAAAAAGTGTTCTTTCCTCTTGGTATCTTCAGGTGGTGTGTACAGTCAGACCAGGGTTGGATTTCAGAGCCCGTGTGGCCTTGCTGCTCTGGAAACCACCACATGGTTTGTCAGGGTGCTCGGGAGCTCTGGGCGGCCAGAAGCAGCATCCGTGAGGAGGCAGTGGAGAGAGCCCCAGACTTGGAGCATCAGTCGGTCTTTCAATTAGGTATCCACCACTGGGCAGCTCTGTGATCTTGGGCATGTTATTTGAACTCTGTGAATCTCCTTCTTCTCACATATGAAGTGGGGATGATATAAAAGTTGAGATGATTAAATGAGTTAATGTTATATAAAGCTGGCTCCACATACAAAGTCAACTTTGTTTTCTTGCCTTCACTGCCAGTGCTATCGTAAAATCAGGGAGCCAGGAAGGAAAGCCAAGAACATCCAGGCTTCACTCCCAGCCAGGGAGCTGTGGGGGTCTGAGCTCCAGAAGACTGGGCTTTCCTCCTGGCCCTGCCTTGGACAAGCTGTGTTACCTGGCCAAGTCTCTGAGTCTCACCTCCATTTCCTCATCCGTAGAGTGGAGCTAATACTGTCACCCTCACTGAGGTCATGGGGACGATGAAGAGAGTGCTTATAGAGGTGCTAGCCCCGCATCTGGTCCAGGAGGGGATTCGCCAGGTGTTTTTTCCCTCCAGTTGGGTTCTGAGTCTAGAATCCCATCTGGAGCTCTCTCGTTGGACCACGCCCTGCCCCCTTCCCTGACACAAGCAGAGGCACAGAGCTGACTTCCTCACGAGGTACCCTCTTCAAGCCTGAACAGCTCTGATTGTTCGAAAGTCTTTTATATTTAACCAAAATCTGCCTCTTTGAACTTCCCACTGGTGATACATAAAATAGGATAAATGCCCCAAGCCTTTCTCCAATTAAGGTTTTTTAGCCCAGTCGAATCAGGTTCAATTAAGCATCGAAATCAATCTCAAAGAGAAAAAACACATCAAGGGGTCAGCCAGAGGGATCTTTGCAGAAGGGCCCTTCTCGCCTGTGTCTTGGCCCTGGTGGTGTAAATGAGGTTTTGTGATGGATGGGTAATTGCATGTGTGTCTCTGAGCCTCCCATTTTTAAGACCACTTGGTGGAACTGTCCTCTTCAGCATTGCTGGCTCCCTCTCTGAGACGGCTGGGCATCAGCTCAGAGTCCTTACTGAGGAGCTGGGTCCCTGAGGACCTGCAGCTCCCACTCCTCACCTCCTGGGATTGTGCTAGAGTCTATTTCTGGACTTTCACAAGGTTACCTAGCAGGGTGGGAGCCAGGGGTCAGTGCACATGCCAGAGGGGGACATGGGGACTTGAGTGCCACCATCAGCCAGCCTGGGGTAAAATTTCAAGGAGGCAGAGTCGTATTGATACTCCCTGTGGTAGGGAGAATAATGGCCCCCCACAGATGTCCACATCCTATTCCCTGGCACTTGTGAATGTGTTAGGTTACATGGCAGAGGGGAATTAAGGTTGCAGATGGAGTTAAACTTACTAATCAAGACCTTGTGACAGAGAGATTATCCCAGACTATCCAGGTGGGGGCATGTAATCGCAAGAGTCCTTGTAAGTGGAAGAGGGATGCAGAAGAGTCGGAGTCAAAGAGAGATTTGAAGATGCTTCACTGCTGGCTTTGATGATAGAGGAAGGGGCCATGAGCCAAGGTGTATAAGGAATGCAGCCTAGAAGCTAGAAAAGGCAAGGAAACAGATTCTCCCCTAGAACTTCCATAAAGGAACACACGCCAGCACCTTGATTTTAGTCCAGTGAGACCCGCTGCAGACTTCTGACCTCCAGAACTGCAAGATAATGAATGTGTGATGCTTTAAGCCACTAAGTTTATAGTACTTTGTTACAGCAGCAAGAAGGAACTAATACACCCCCTTCCTTCATTATCAACCCACCCCACTCCCCGCTTTGGGTGTATCATTCTTTACTGTCACCTGGCTGGTGACTGCTGAGGTGTTAACTCCTTGTTAAGGGGCAGCTTGTCTGCAGAGGAAAGAGCACAGACATTGGATCCAGGCAGAGCTGGATTGAGTTCCAGTGTCATCACTTCCTGGCTGCAAGTCTTGTTTGAGTTGCTTCATCTCTCTGACCTTGATTTTATCCTCATCTATAAAATGGGAAAGGATTCAGCTGCATGAGATACTCCTAGTGAAATACCTGGCGCCTAGTGGACTCTCAACACATGTCCTCTTTTACTAATGAGGACTTGAGGTGTGCCTCTTTCTCCTCCCCTCCCCTGGGAAGACTTTCTCCTTGTTTTAGGGTGTGGGAGATCAGCATTCTCTCCCCTGTCTAGCACTGCATAGCCTTGCTCCGGAGATTCCTCGTGACACCACCAAGGGTACTAGGACCACCAGTCGGACTCCAGGCAGCTGGACACTCTCTTCCCCAAAGGCAATGAATTCATGAAGCCTTGGCACAGACATCCAGAGGGAAGTCAAAACTAAAAAAGGATCAAGATTCCCAAAGATCACACCATCCAGGTGAAAGCCTCTAGTAACCAAAAATGGCAGTGTGGTTGGGCTCTGGAATGTTTAACCTCTCCACGAGGGGTAATAAAATACCAGCTGGGACGTTCACCAAAAGTAACAAGTAATCGCATGGGTATGTTTTTTATGCAAGTAACCAGAGCCTCAGTCGGGCCAGTTTCTCATATAATTAGTTTGGGTAACAAAATACCAGGACATTAATATATACAAGTGAGTGTCCCAAAACATCCACACATAAACTGATAAAAGACATGTGGGTGTATATGCACATATAACAGAACATTTGAGTCTAATTTTGATTTTTCCATTATTCTAAATTGAATTGCGGCTATGGGTTTCGAGAATTACAGAGATTATGAGGTCATCTTACTTGAATTATACTCCCATGCCATCCTTCAAAACACTTCAGGAATTTTTTCTCCTTTTCACTTTGCTGGATGCCAAGGGGATTTAACTAGACAAAAGCTGTGCTTTATGGCAAGACACATATTCTTCCACTGTAGATTTTTTTTCTCATTCATTGAGTTGTAAGATTTAGCTCTGCAGGGCCGGCCCCGTGGCTTAGCGGTTAAGTGCGCGCGCTCTGCTGCTGGCGGCCCAGGTTCGGATCCCAGGCATGCACCGACGCACTGCTTCTCTGGCCATGCTGAGGCTGCGTCCCACATACAGCAACTAGAAGGATGTGCAGCTATGACATACAACTATCTACTGGGGCTTTGGGGGAAAAATAAGTAAATGAAATTTTAAAAAAAGATTTAGCTCTGCAGTGTGCAGGGAGCTCCCAGTGAACTGGAGGGCAGGAGCTGGCCATGGTGAACTCAGCTCGGCTATCAGAGCCAAGGTCTCCAGCTGGCCACCCCTCAGTCTCCTCCTTTGTGCTTAGGGGCTGGACCAGGAGATCCCTTAGTTCCTGCGTAGCTCCAGCATCTGAGGGTATCTCAGAGAAGCAGCAGCAGAAAGTGGGGAGGTGAGAGGTGGTGCTAGGGTGGCTGCACATGAGGTTTGCTGGCTCTATTCCTGGCAGTAAGAAATCCTGCTACATCCTGGTATCTGGAGGGATTGATGTCCCAGTGAAGACAATTTGGGAAATGCTGATCTGGGTGATGTGTAATATTTAAAACTGCCTTTTAAGTAGTTGAATAAACTTTATTTACAAATCACTATCCTGGAACTATAATTCCATAAAACTTCCAGTTGGGCAAAGAATAAAACTTAAGAGAGAGCAGTTTCCTAAACTGATAATGAGAGTGAATTCAAAATTGCTTTTGAAGAGACACAAAAACATCTCACATTACTTGCTGTGGTTCTGGATATTTAGTCGTAGGTTTGTTTGAAGAGTCAATCAATGCTGATATTAACACATGATTAATTTCAGGATGTGGGGATATGGAATGTATGGGAGAGGAAAGTCAGGAAAACTCCTTAGTGGTAGACATTTCTCAATGCTACCAAAGGGTGTGGAAGGCCAGAAAAATCCCTTAGCAGGAAGCCTTTGTGGGGTGATCTATACATGCTTTCCAGTGGGGCAGGAGGGTGGGGAGATCCAAGTCCCCTGATCCATCTCCTTGGGTCCACTGGCAGCAAAAGATCTTGAATTAGAGGGAGAGGTGGAGGAAGAAAGCCTGTGTCAAGGTGGGAGTCTGAGTAGAGGCCAGTGCAGAGGTCTCCTTTCAGATGAAGGCTGACTCTTTGGTGAAGACCATCTGGGCACTGCTCTCCGTCAGATGCTTTATTTGGAGAAGCCATCAGCCACTGAATGGATTTTCATTTATGGTCTAGTGACTTTATCCTTCTTGTACTGTCACAAGCCATTCATCTAGTTCTGAAAGTTTAGATTTCTCCTCTTTCAGGTTTTTTTTTTCTTTATTATATATTTTACCCTACAATACAGATTTCAACCTGTTTTAGCTTTTCATCAGTTGCCTCCAGATCACTGTTTCTGATGACTTTTAAGAAAGGCCTGGAATCCTTTAAGCATGATTTGGGGTCATCATATTTTCTTTTAATATGGTTAAGCTTTTCAAGAATTATGCATTTTCCCTCCGTTTGTTCCTTCAGCAAGTTTCTTAGTAACTTATTTTTCCCTTCCTCTGTATAGTCTAATTGAAATTGTTATTGAATTAATTGTAGATCCACATGAAGTTGTAAAAAATAATACGAATATTATTTCAGTTTTTAACTGAGTGAAAACTTCTGCTCCCAAACAAAAGAGCCATTAAAACCTAATAAAAAAGTCTAATGATTGCTACCCATATCATCATGTCCCAAGAAAAAGTGCAGAGATCCTGAACTTACGTTTTCAGGACACGCTGCCATAACTACGCGTAGCTTTGTCAGGAGAAGCCTGAAGCACAACTTGGAAGCAATCCAAAGCCCCATCATAGTGCTGAAGACCCCCAGGATCACAACAAACCACACAGAACATCCCACGGCATCCACCTGGGGCCCGTGTGCTCCTGGCGGCCAGGAGAGCCCATAAGTGGAGCAAGTCAGGGGAGGTGAGGAGGTACAATAAAGAACTAGCGTGTGCGTGGAACTGCCCAGGCCTGCACTCTCATCTCTTAATTTAAACTTTTCCTTTTGTGCCTCTTGAGTTCATGTCCCATTCACTATCCTCATAGCTCCCTTCCCTCAAAATCCCGCAGAACGAGTGTGTATCCTAATGAGTTATTATAAGGTAAAGGACTAGAGCTCTGCCAGCCTCCAGAAGCTCCTCCACGTGCTCTGTCCCAAGCTCTGCTCCCTCCCTCCCCCTCCTGACTTGTATGGAAATCGCTTCCTTGCATTTCTTTATAATTTTATTGCGCCAGTGCGCATCCATGACCTTATAGTTTAGTCTTGCCCATTTTTAATTAGGTCCTTTAAGCCTCTCTTCATCTACATATTCTCCCTTCTATTCTTTTCTTTTCTTTATGATTTACCTGTTGGCGGACCCAGGGTAATTGATTGTAATGTTTCCCATAGTGGTGAGTTTTGCTGATTGCATAGTCACAGTGCAGTTTAATATGTTCCTCTGTCCTCTGTATTTTCTGCCAATTGGCAGCTGGATGAGAGTGTAATCAGAGTCAGGTACAGTCCCCTGAGTGGGATGCCAGTCCACGTGTTGCTGTCTGTAAGAGTTGCTCAAGCTCAGTAAAGAAGTTGGCGAACTGTAGCTCCTTTCCCTCAGAGACTCCCTCCAGCCCTACTCCTGTGTCTGCTGCCCGCTTTGCCATTCCAGAAGAGGGGCCTGCCTAGAAACGGAATGTCCTTCCCCCAAGACAAGGCATACCCATAGCTCTGTGAAGGCAGGGACAAGCTCACAGAGGGAAGAAGGACTCTAGAAGGGCCCCACCTCTGCTACCCCTCCTGCTGTCCCCGGGCCCCCTCATGAAGGGAGAGTTGGTAGCAACTACGACAGAGGCAGATGAGAAGGTGGCCTGACTCTCGCCCTGCCCTAGGGTCACAGCCCCCATGTCGAGGAACCGCTTCAGCACCACACACTCAGGAGCCAACACAGATACTATTTTCTTATTCTTTCGTAAGGGGGAAGAATGGCTTTGGAACCAGCTTCAGATCCCCGCTTTGCACCTTGGTAGCTCTGTGACTTTGGGCAAATTACTTCACCTGTCTGAGCCTCTGCTTCCTCTTCTATACAATAGAGCTAGTAATGCCTGCCTGGAGACTGTATGCACATGTAGGATAATGTGTGCATGTTGGGCCAGTTACTTAACTTCTCTGTAAAATGTGAATAATAGAGGTACTTACCTGATAAGTGGCTGTGATAATTAATTGGGTTAATACAGGTAAAGCAATTAAGACATGCCTGGCACATAGTAAGTCCTCAATAAATGTTAGCTAGTTTTACTATTATTATATAAAATGTCCAGTCTATTGCAAAAGTTCTTTTATGGTAGCTATTATCATTTAAAAGGAGAACATGGAGGCTTCCAGGTAGCTAAAGATGATGGCAGCAGGTAGGTGCCCATCTCCCAATATTTCCTGCACAAGCAATCTAGAACATCAAGAAAGGGAAAAATGAAACTGCACAAAAACCACACCCTTGGCATAACTTGGGGACAGAGGATGCTCACACGTTAAAATCACTGTAGCTAAAAGGAGAAGGAACACCAAGTCCCAGCACATGAAAACTCACGCTTCCTCCCATGCCCGCCCCACGACACGCCTGTGGGAGCAGAGATACACGGGGAGAATCTGTGGGGAAGACAGAGGAAGGAACTAGCACAGAGGCTGCAGGTTGATCTTAAACCGCTCCCAAACAGAGCTAAGTCTGCTCTAAGATGGAAAATGCTAAACAAAGCATCCAGGTAGATTGGAGTGTGGACTCTGGGAAAATCACAAGTCTGTGTGACTTGAAGGGGCAGTCTTTGGAACGCATAGCATCTGGGGGAGAAAAACAGGGAGAGGAAGGGAGAGCTGCCCTTTGGTGATGGGGTGGCTAAGGGGGAAAATAGGGTAGCCACTGCTGAGAACACACGGGTACAAGTTATTATGTGGAAAGGGGAAGCATGAGGAGAGATGTGCCGGGGAGAATAGCAGGAGGAATATTTAACTGGAGAGCTTCAAAAGAAAGAAGTGGGAAAGTTAGGTGCAGGAGCTGTCCCAGAAGTGCGAGGTGATAGAGCAGAAGGGGAGGGTGGAGGACGGTGATGGGAAATGAAGATCTGTGTGAGGTGCATGGAGTCAGAGAGCTGGGACCCAGCCAGTGCGGGTGGGACGTGCTGCCTTAGTCAGACTTGGTGTTCGTTTCAGGAAAATGAGAAGAAACACCTGCTCGGGGGCAGTGGACACATAGACATAAACACACCTGTTCTCCAAGCAGGCCTCTGCCAGAGGATCCCAGGGCCAACAGACAGGGGAGGAGGATGTGAAACATCCAAGGGGCTCTGCTGTAAAGAAGGAGTGTGCATTTGGGACCTAGATGAAAGGAGATAGGGGAGAAACAGTGATGATTACAGACACCATAGAATTGGAATGATGTGGAACTCTGGTCACTGGAGTCCAACTGCACCATATAAAATAAGAGAAGAAAGAGCAACCTGAAAACACTGATTAACACGTGGGGTTTTGCAAATTATGGTGTTTGCAAAACCTGTATTTGAGTTAAGTATATGATGAAAAATATTATTGGATATTTATATAACATCATATCTTTCCTGTTACAAAATATAAATTCGTTTTGTGGCACAAGCTGTAAGATCTCGTCTCTGAAGTTTTAAAAAAGCTAAATAGCTAGTATTTTCTCTTGAATATGTATTGAAAGGGCCTATGGGTGGAAATATTCATTTGTATTGTTTTTATGGCAGTGGAACTTTTATAGATGAAATTTTGTGCAGAACCCCCAATTCAGTACATGAACAAGGCACAAGGCATTTCTCTCAGTGAATAGGAGGTCAAGGGCATGCAGCCTCATCAGTCCAGCCCCTCCCTCACCCTGCAGTGTCCCTCAAGTCTCCCTTCAGGACCTTAGGGTTCTGTGACACACACTTTTAAAACCATTTGGTGCTTGCCACTTCGTGACACATACTGTGGTGGATACTGGAGACATGCAGATGAATAAGTATCATTCCCTGCCCTGGGAGAACTCAGAGTTTAGAGGGGAGACAGAAGATTAAACAACCCTCTGGAACACGATGAGGTGGGTGCTAAGGTAGACTCAGAGGGGGAACAATAAACTCTGCTTGGAGGGTGTGGGTAGGAGAGAGGGCCATCAGAGCAGCTGCCTCTCAGCTGTATTGTAAAGAAAAAAGAAAGTTCACCAGGTGAGAACAGAAAAAGACCTTTTAGGGCAAAGAGAACAAACTGTGTAAATGCATCAAAATGTAAATGGGCATAGAATGTTCTGGAAATGTTAAGGAGTTTAGTATCTGGAACTTCTAGAACATGGGATGACTGTGAAGAGTAATGAGAAATGAGACTGGAAAGACTGGGTGAGGTGAATTAGGAAGTCCAGGAGCAATAATGGAGGAAGGGGCCCTTGCCAGCCAGATTTGCCAAATCAGCTGGAATGATTGGTGGGGTGACATGATGATAGCCTGGTCACCCTTACAGGATTCAAGATGGCATTTGGAACTGCAGTCTCTTATAGGACTTGACCTAAACTCTAGGGTTATGAAATGCTTCCTTTGGAAACAGCAAAGCGAGATATCTAGATACTTTTCATAGCTCAGAATGTGTATATCCTATATCATGTATGTCTTCTGATCTGTTATTTTCCTCCATTTTTCAAAACAAGGTTTCTGCAAATATTTTACTCCTGTATTTAGTAATGTTATTAGCCTTTAGTGTCTATTATCCTCTCTCTTCCTAAAAATAACATTGTCATTCCCTTGGTTTCTCTGTTTTGGACATTTCACATTAGAGTTGACAGGTACAGCCTAGGGTTTGCTAAAGCCACCTTCGAACTGAGTCCATGCTCAAGGTCTTACAGCTTAACACACCAAACCTTCATCAGGACCATCCATGCCTGAAAGTGCCAGGCACAGCAGGACCTGGTTGAGAGGTGGCAGGTCCAGCACTCTGGACTTGGTCCAGCTTTCCGGATGGAAAGAGTTTTCCACTGTTAATATGACAGTCTTTGTCATTTCATGGTCAATCCTATCAGAAAGGCTTTGTGGGGGAAAAAAAATGTAGTTTAATTTTAAAAATCCAAATAATTCCAGGAATAAAAATCTAGTTAATATTAGGAAATCTGTTACTACAGTAATATATTAAAAGAAAACAAAATCATCTTAACAGGTGCTGAAAAGTCACTTGATAACATTTGCCAGCCAACGTGTATTAAAACTCTTAATAAGCTAGGAACAGAAGTGAAATTCCTTAATTTGATAAGGAATGTCTACTGGAATTCAGTAGTATTCATCATACTTAATGATGAAATGTGAGAAGCAATCCTATTTCAGAGAAAAGATAAAGATACCCAATATCACTGTGAAGGTTCTAGCCAATGAAATAAGATGAGAAAAATAAACAAGGTATAAATATTGGGGAGAAAGGGATAAAACTCTCCTTATTTATGTATGACATGATTTGTTACCAACAAAATTATTGACAATTCATGAAAAGTTCATTAGATCTAATCATATGTTTATTACAGTGTCCAGATCAACATAAATATTCAAAAATCACTAGCTTTCCTATATGTAAGCAATAACCATATAAAACACGAAATTTTAAAAGGAAGCCATTCTCTGTAGCAACAAAAATTTTAAATATTTGAGAATAAATGAAACAACATAAATGCACAAGAGCCATATGAAGAAAACTGAAGCCATATGAAACTTGACAGAAGGATATATAAGGAAAGTTAAATATATTGAAAATATATACCAGATCTATGTCTAAGACAACTCCATAGTAAAGAACCATCAATTCCCCCAAATTAATCCATAAATTCAATTTAAAAACTCACCAATATTCCAATCTATTTTAATGAAAATCACATAACTGATTCTAAAGTTCACCGGGAAGAGCAGATGTGCTCTTCACAAGTTTTTGAATAAAGAGGAAGCGAGAACACGTCCTACCAGATATCAAAATTATATAAGCCTACAGCAATTAAATAGTGTAGGACAGACAGGGATACCAAAGAGATTGCAATGAAATGAAGTAGTCTAGAAATAGACTGTGTACATCAGAACACAGTATACAATAAAAGGTGCATTTTGAATAATTGAGGAAAGGTTGGACAATTCCATAATCAGCATTAGCATAATTAGTTATCATTATGGGGAAAAATAAGATTGGATTTCTGTGTCACAATATATACCAATATAAAAACTATAAATAGACCAGAAGAAAATATAGGAAAATAAAATCTATAAAAATACCTGAGGAAAATATTTTTAAGTCACGTGGTGTGGAGAGACTTTCTAACAAGACACTAAACCCTTTTGGCCTCTGTAAGCATTAATAGGATTTACAAATTTGATCTAATAAAAATTAGATCCTTCTCTATGTCTAAAGTTTCTATTAAAGACAAACAATAGACTAAAAGATAATATTTTTAAACGTACAACAGACAAAGTGCTAATGACTGATATCCTTAATATTTGAAAAAGCTCCTATAATTCACTAAAAAAAGATAACCCAATGTAAAACAGGCAAATGATATAGGCAAGTAATTCCCAGGGGGAGAAGATGCCAATGATCTAAAAGTATGTGAAAGGATATTTAACCCCATTAGTAATCAGGAAAATGTACACTGTTGCAGTACAATTTTTGCCTAGCAGATTGCAGAAATTTTAAATGCTGGTAAAAATACGGTGTGGGAGAGGAGACAAAAATAGTTGGCAACTTTTATCAAGTGTTAAGTGTATAATATACCACGGTATGCAAAACCTCGACTTAGCAATTCCACTCCTAAATGTTTATCCTACTAAAATACTCCTTTAAGAACACAAACACCTGTGCAAGAATGTTTACTGCAACCAATTTCATAAGCTGAAAAAAAATTAAATGCAATCTAACTGCCCAACAATAGGAAAGTGATTAAACGTTATGATATTTCCATCCTATGAAACACTCTTCAGCCATTAAAAATAATGGAGTCGCTCTCCATTTAATGACATGAAATGAAGATCCTTGAAGGGATGCTGGGCTGAAAAAAAAGTTGTAGTAGGGTCCCATTTTTGTATTAAAAATGCACCATATGAAATTATATATAATTTTATAGATGTCTATGTCTGCACATGGACAAAAAGGTCTGGAAGGATGTGCACCAAATTGTTAAAAGTGGTCACCCTCGTGGAGTAAAGTGAGATTAGAGCTAAGTGAGAGAAGAAGTGAGAACTTCTATTTCTTACTTTTAGGACACTTAATTTTTTTAATGAATTACTGCTGTGATTTAAAAAAAAATTCAAATTGTTCTGATGAAAAACATACGGAAAATAAAACTGCCAGAGGCAACACTCCTGTGCAGCCTATACGTCAAATCTGAAAAACGTCTTCAGACCAAATGCACTCCACCAGGCCTCCTTCCCACCTGAGGTATCCTGAACCGACACTCTTCACAAACTTGACTGTCTGCAGAGTGCTCCATGACTTTCCTCGTGGGGTCAGGCTTGCCCATCGGATTGCTGTTCAAGATTCTTCATTGAGGGCGCTGCCTCATCCAGGGCCTCCCCACACCACAGTAACTGGAGACTGGAGTGTTATAACAGGAGCAGGGAAAAGCCAAGAGGAGGCTGCCACCACGTGTCTGGAGCTCGTCGTCATAGTTAAAATCTTGGTTAATTGATTCATTTCACCATTTTGAATTCATTACTTTAATTAAATTTAACTTTTAAGAGAATTTTTCACTTAAAGGGACCTTGGAGATCTTTTAGTTCAATCCTAACATTTTATGTATGAGGAATCAGAGGCCCAGGGAAGGAGCATTTGTAAATTGTATTAGATTTAAGACCCTGAATTTGGGGGCTCAGCCTCGTAAGTTTCTTGATTGTTATGAGAGCCAACTCCTGCCCCTGTGCTACCATTTGAGAATGTTTTTGCCGTCCCCCTGCCTGCCCACCTCCAGAAGGGTAACCATACTCACGTCTCTTCATGAGAACACAAGTCATCAGCCAGACCTTCTGTCATTTCTTCAGACAAGCGCTTCTGACCTTGGGGCCTTTTCACAGGTTGTTCCCTCTTTCTGAGATGGGCTTCCCTGCTTTTCACAAGGCTGGCTCCTTTCCCACACTCAGGCACCCCCTCAGGGAACTCTTCCCTGACCTGCGTGTCAATTAGATCCCTCCTCCATCATTGTCCCTTTTAGCAACCTGTTTCCCTTAAAGAAGGCAGACTCCATGTCTCTCTTGTGTGTCCTTCGTGCTGAGCACAGCAGAGGGCGCATAGAGGTGCTCAAGAAGAGTTTGCTAAGGGAAAGAGTGAGCAAAGCTGACACCCACTTTTGAAAGGTTTCTGGCCCCTGCTCTTACGTGATTGTCTCCTCATGTAGTCTGTGGAATGTGTATTATCATTTAATTAATTTTTGGAAGCAAAAAATGACACAGCTTTATTATTTTAATTTGTGCAGATTACAAGAGAGATTGAACATATTTCCGTTAGCTTATTGCATTTGCTCTGCTGTCCGCTGGCGCCTTAATGTTTAACTCAGTCATTCCTGGGTCATGGGCTGAGTCAGCAAGGGGGGAACCTGTGAGGGGCTGTAACCTGAGGCAGGTGGCAAAGAGGGGGGTAGATTTCACCTAGGTCTTAAGTAGCACCAAGGACAGGGCCCCAGGGGCTCGACGCTCTGGTGGATGCCTAAAGCCAGCCTTGCCCTTTGCTTCTTGCTGGTTTTTCCACAGAAGACAGCTCATCTGGGCCTGCAGTGCAGGCAGATGGCACAAGGGAAGCGGGTCCTCGGCCACGGGCAGGTCTGGATTGAGGGAGGCCATCAGTCCAGGATGGGGCTCAGCTGCAGGTCTAAGGTGCTACCACGACCTGGGGGTAGATGGAGAAGTTCTAACTCTGGGGAGCGTCCTCCATTTCTTCCTTGTCAGGGCTGTGTTCTGCCCTCCTCTCCGGTGAGGGGCAAGGATCTTGCCAAATTTTAGCCAATATTTAATGAAAAACTTTACAAAGTTTTTAACATAACTTGAAGTGATTTCACCCTAAGAAACCACTTTCACTCAACTTTCTTGGAGTGAAAATTGCGAAGTGACAAGATAAAGATAGTGCATGAGGTTATGCTAAACTATATAATTCAGAGTTAAGTATTTAGTTATTATGCATTTATCCAGCAACCACTATGACCCAGACACTCAGCTCTGGAGATCCAAAGGCCACTTCGATATGGCCTCTACCTACAATGACTTCAGTGATAGAACGGAGAAAAGCATGATGCAGTGAAAGTAGCAGGAGTGCTGAAGTCCAAACCTGGTTTTGAATCCAGACCCCATTAGCTGTGCAAACATGGCGGCCTTGGGCTCTCTGAGTGAGAAGCAGATAAAGATGCCATCTTCATGGACTCTGAATTAAAGAGCTTGGCCCGGGGACAGTATAAGAAGTCCACTTTGGGTCTTCAAAACAGAAAGCAAGCAGTGATATCTAGAGTAACGGGGGTGGGAGAGATATGGAGGAAGTGGAACGTGGGCCAAGCCTCGAAGAATGGGTAGAATTTGGAAGGGAAGAAGCAGAAGCTGAGGGGTGAAGGGACTCCTGAGCCACTGAAGGGCAGTCAAGGAGCTGGCAGGACTGGAGTGAAGGGTTCTGCTGGGATGAGGCAGGGCCGGAGGGGAAGGCACGCAGGGCCAGCCAACAGCCAGATGTCCCTCAAACTGAGTCTTCAAATACTTATTCAGTTTTCATTTCAAGGAGAGGCTGAGCCCTGTGTGGGAAGAGAGACCATTGGTGGCAGTGCCTCACTTTCCATACCCTAATTAGCAAAACTGAAACCCCAAAGGTAACCAGATCCACTTTCCTCGGAAGGCATTTGATTGGCCTCTATTGTTAATGAAGCTTTGCCCCTTGGTGGAAGAGGGGTCTTCTCTAACCCCAAGCTGGTTATCCAGGGTGGTCTTCTTACCATACACAGGAGTCCCTGAGAGGAGTTGGGGTAAATAAAATTTCTTTTATCTCTTTGCACTTCTGGTAAGATGTTGCTGTCCTCTAGATGTTTTAGAGCTCCGTGCAGATTAACATCCCAAGCAGCTGCCAGGCCGGCCCACTCCCTATTGTAGCTCTCAGGGTAGGCAACCTACTCCAGCTCTTGTTTCAGGACAGCATCCGGGAGAAAATTAGAAGCTATTGTGGGTTTTTCATCAAGGGGGAAAGGATTTTGCAGTCATTCATTCATTCATTCAATGACTATTTCATAGTTGCCTACTATACAGAAGGAGGATTTACAGAAGAAGAAAAACTAGACATAGGCTTTTCCCTCCAAGAGTGTGTGGTCAGTTAATTTAATGGGAGAGATAAGAAGTAATCAGTAATAAATTCCCTGAAAGAAATATATAAAGTGTTACAGGAATCCAGAGGGGGAGACATTACTTCTTGTTGGGGGCAAGGCAGGAAGGGAGTCAGAGAAAGGTTTGGAAGGAGGCGGTAAATACCACGAATCTTGAAGGATAAGTAGGTTGTGGACGTGCAGACATGGTGAGGAATTGCATCTGGAGAATCACAAAGCTTTAGAGATTGTCGTTCTAATCCCTTATTTTGCATGGGAGGAAACTGAGGCCTAGGCGGGCAAGGGGCACGCCTGGAGACCAAGCCTTCACCTGAATGCAACTTCTCTCCACACAGTGCCCTCCTCCCCAAGGGCAGGCCTCCCTGTCAGAGCACAGTGTGGGCAAGGGCCTGGAGGTGTGGAAGTTCTGACTGTGTATGGTGGAATGAGGATCGCAGTTTGCTTGGAAAATAAGATTTCATAGTTGATTAGATGCCAGGGGTAAAGGAAGAGTTGGGGAAGAACAGACGTTTCTAGCCCGATGACTGGGAGGACATCTGGGCCAGGAAGAGGAGGAAGCAGGGCTGGAGAGAAAATGGTGTGTTTGGTTTGGGACAGGTTGAACTGGAGGCGTTTATGAAATGTACGAGGGGAATGTTCTAGCAGGCCGTGGGAAACCTGGTCCTGGAGTTCAGCAAGGAGATCAGGACCAAAGATATAAACTGGGAGTCAACTCTTCAACGTGGAGAGTTGGGGTTGTCCAAGGGATAGAATAGAGGGGAAATAGACGCTGACCAAAGACTGTAGCAACAGTTTCCTTTGGAGAGCAGGAGGCAGAGGAGGACCTGAAGCACAGTCAGAGGTAGGGAGGGGTCAGGGGATGCAATACCCCTGAGGTGAGGGATGAGAGAGATTCAGCAAGGAGCAGTCTAGGCCCTAGCAAAAAGGGTTAACATGCTGCAAACATGACGCCTGAGAAAAAAGGCAGCTGGATCTAGCAACTAGAACATTACTCCTGACCTTTGCAGGTGCAAGGCAGCCAGAGTAAATGTTATTTAGGAAGTTTGACAGTGAAGAGGAGGAGAGAGATTAAGAGGTGCCAGGGCTGAGGCAAGATGTGGTTTTTCTTTTCTTTTTTAAGACTGGAGTAGACTTAAACATGTTTCTTGGAAGATGAAGAGGAGCTGGCAGAGACAGAGGGGGAGATAAGAGATGGAGGAGAGAAGGAATGCATGATGGAGAGTGATCCTGAAGGAGTCAGGAGGGATTAAGGTCGAGGACGCGGCCTGTTCACAGTTGGAATTGAAGTCTCTGAGCTGAGGTGGGAGGGCCAGGCTGGAGAGTCATACAGGGGGTGAGTGCTGAAGCCCGTTGGATCAAGTCAGTCATGCAGAAAGAAGAAAACCAAAGGGCTGAGGCTCGAACCTTGGGAGAAACCCAAAGTTCAAAGTCAAATAGACACCAAGGAGTGGACAGCTGGAAAATGTAGTCCTGATGTCCAGAGGCCCAAACAGGTCAGTCACTGGTACCCAGCCCTGAAGACGAGGCTGAAGGAAGATGACCAACAAGGATAATGTTTGCTTTTGAAACAGGTTAGACTGATAAAGCTAACGTCTATTAAGCCACATATCAAGTGCATGATTTCTCTGCTTGCACTGGACTTCAACTTGCAAATATTTTAATTAAACCAATATGTGATTATTGAAGATGTCAAAAGAACAAGGACATTATTAATTTGGGAATCAAGGCAACTAACCACTTTATCCTTTTAAGTCATTTCCTCATTTAGCTCCAATCTCAGTAACAAACATTCCTATAGCTCCACGATAAGGTTCCTGGATTTAAAACCACAGTTTTGTTTTTTATCCCCTTAGGGACTTATTTCTTATCTTTTGGACCCTTTTGAAATAGGCAGTTATCAGATCGACCTTTAGCTCACTGGCCTTGGGTTGAATAGGTAATTTCCCTTCTGAATCATAGGCTTATAAGAATTCATGCCAAAATTCCAGGCTGGCTTTAAGCAATAAATACTGTAATTAACTTCTAACCAGGCAAGCTAAAATTTTGCTTGGAGAAAGATCATTTTCTCAAACAAATGCCTTTCAAATAAAAACAATTTCATGCCCTCTTTTTCCAGAGTCATACTTCCCAGTGCTTGGGAATAACCAGTGTGTCGTGTAAGAATACGTCCTTGGAGGTTTTTAAAATACAGTTTTCTCTGCTTTTCAAGTTCTACCGTAGAAATCTTCTAGGAGTATGTTGTGTCTAACAGAGTTAAGTGAGTTTCCTTCCATCTGATGGTTCTATTACCCTTTTTAAATCCTCTCCAGAGAACGCACCTCCTTACTGGCCACACCAGGGACAGACCATGCCCACTGCCTGGCCAGTGGGTGTCACACTGTCTTTAGTCAGTGAAATAGATGAAATTAAGACCCATAGTAGGTCAGCAGTGGGAGTTTGAAATGAGGAAGTCCTGAGAATGTTCCAAACATGCAGCCAGAAAACCAAAGTCTGGAGTCAGAGCTGAGCTGGAACCTAAAAGGGTATATAGTGAAGGTGTCAGTTGCGAGAAGACATTTTTTTTAAGTCCTAAGACAAAGGCCAAGTCAGGAACCAAAAGATAAGACATCATGTATATATGCAGGAAAGGATCCATCATGAGATGGATGATGAACTTTTGCCAAATGGTTCTGGTTGGTTCTTTTTGGTTCAGCCGATGCACATGGTGGCCTTTCTCTAAGGAGGTTTTCAAATCACCACAGAATTTCTGTCAGCACTCAAAGTGAGGGGCATGTAACGTTGCCTGAAAGCCGGCCTTATTTTCTCAACACTGTGGCAGAGCCCCTGTCCTGTGGTTATGGTGCTGCACACACACCGTGCAGGGAGCCTGGGTGGCCCTGGAATGCTGCCATGTAAAGCAGCAGCAATAACCAGAGGTTTATATTCCTGAGGTCCTGTCCCGGCCTACAATGGCTGTGCAGTTACGTGGGCGGTAGTGCGGCCTGGTGTAAAGATTGCTAAATATGGAAGCGGGAGCACTGCATGACACCCTCAGCTCTCCGACTTCCTAACCTCATGGTTTGGGGCATGTCTCTTCTTTGTTTTAAAACTAGCTTCCTCACCTGAATAATAGAATTTGGAATAAGGACAGCTGAGGGGGAGGAGTAATTGAAATAAGGTGTGTGAATTTTCTTTGTGACCTGTAAAAGGCTAAGAGATGTAAGGGTGAATTGTCTACAGTCTCTGCTGACTTGGTTTTCTGGTTGTCATTAGGCCTTAGCCAGTAATTAGTATCCAAATGCAAGGTGGGGAAAAGGAGCTTAGCAGCAGCACCTGTTTGAAAAAGGCTCTGTATCAAGTCAACCATGTCGGGCTATGCAGCAAACTACAGGAATCAAAGTGGAGCGTGGAGAAGGAGGGACATCCTATTGTATTCTCCTGTGGAATGATCAAATCTATCCTAGGGTATTGCCTTCCAGGGGAGGCACCTCACTTTAAGAGAAATACAGACCACCCAGATAACATGTTGCAGGTGGAGACATCTAGGAAGCTCCAGGATTTTAATTGAAAGAGGAAAACTCTGGGAGGAAAGTGAAAACTCTCTGTGGCTTTTGTAAATGTTCTTATGTGGAAGAGGGATTTGACTTGTTATATGTGTCTTCCAGAGGAGGGTGGACACTTCAAAGGTACAGATCTTAGCTCATCTAAGGCAGTGTGTCCCAAACTTTGCAGCAAACTAGAATCACCTAGGAAGCTTTTAAATCTCCCATTGCCCAGGCTGCACCCCAAAACAGTTAAATCAGAATCTCTGGGGGTGGGGCCAGGCATCAGTATTTTTAAAAACTCTCCAGGTTATTGCGGTGGGCAGCCCAGTTTGCTACGCAGTGATCTACAGAAGGACTGATAGCTTCAGAACTAAGCAAAGAAGGAATGAGCTGCTAGAGATGTGGATATTCCCTGCCACTGAAGCTGCTCAGACCCAGGCTGGGTGTCACTTAGTGGTGATGAATTCAAGCCTGGTGGATGGTTAGACTCAAGTAGACAAACCTCAAGTTACCTCCCATCCTGAGAGGCTGAGTCAAAGCTCTGAGGTGGAGGTTTTCACGTTTCTTTAATAATTCCAAGAACTATTTGTTCAAATAAAATATTTAAAACAAACAAAGGAAGAGGGGGATGGATTTCCTGTCCCACCCCCCACCCAGGACCATTCTACCCTCTGCTCCATGATGACTCCTGAGGACACTTCATGGAAATCTGGGAACTTAAAGGAAAATCTCCAGGACTCCAGGGAACACAGTTTTAAAAACCACCAATTTAAGGGAAGGGAAATAGGATTTCCACAGAAATGAATTTTGTATTCAGCCATCTGTGGTTGGAATCTTGATTATTTTGATGAAAAGAAGTACAAATCCCAAATGCAAGAGAGCCAACATAAATGCCCGTGGACATAAACTATCTGTTAGTTGGGAGCACAAACAGCATCAGCCAGTCTGTGGTTGAGGCAGTGCCTTAGAAACTGGACCAGGTCTATTTATGCTTATTATTTGGTGCCACACATCAGATATAAGAGCCACATCCACTGGCTCACTGTGGTATTTCCAAAGGGAAGGATGGTTAAATATTATTTGCTGAAAGTTCCCAGGGTTTTCACTCCCGTGTTGAGTGTTCAACCTGGATTGAGCTCTTTCCTCACATCCTACAGTGTGCAGAGCAGGTCCTGAGCTCATTTCCCATATCTTCTTACAATTTCACGGCACCTTCTATGCCACACAGACTCTAGTGTCTGTACCAAAGCCATAACTTACATGTGAGGAACAAAAGGCAGCCTAGTAGTGGGGAAAGGAATAGGAAATAAGGAAAATAGGTTGGGTCCTGGTTCTTCTATTAACCAGCTGTGTGAATATAGACAAGTCACCTAACTTATCCGTTCCCCCCTTCCACATAAAATGCAATTCATAATACCTGCTGCCTATTTCACAGGATTATTGTGAGGTTAAAAAAAACAAGCAAAAAAAACAAAGTCATATCCTTTTAAGTTGTATTAAATATACATGATTATTGAAAGCAAAAATTACAACATTGGGAGGATTTCAGTGTATTTAGATGTAATGCATATGGCAAATATAACATAAATAGGGGAGGGTAAAATGACCTATGTGTTTTTAAGACTTCTACATTTTACTTGACATGGCAAACATTAATTCTAAGTAAACTGTGACAAATGAGGTTTGTATATTATAATCCCTAGACAACAACTAAAAAAATAGTACAAGACATATGACCAAACAGCCAATAAATAAATTATGTGGAATATTAAAAATTATTCAAATCCAAAAGAAGGAAGGAAAAGGGAGCACAGAGGAACAAAAAACAGAAGAGACAAACAGAACACTAATAAAATGGTAGACCTAAATTCAACCAATAATTGTGTTAAATGTAGATGGTCTAAAACACCAAATAAAGATAGGTATCATATAATTGGATTTTGGATAAAAGACTCATGATATGCTATCTACAAGAAACCCACTCTAAGTGTAATGATTACTAAAAGTAAAAGGATAAAAAAAAAAGATATGCCATGGAAATGCTAATCAAAAGAAAGCAGGAGTAGCTATATTAATATTACACAAAGTAGACTTCAGAACAAGGGAAAATTCGCAGGGATAAAGAGGGAAATTACGTAATAATAAAGGGGAAATTAACGAAGAAAACATAACAGTCATAAATGCATGTACACCTAAACACACAAAGCAAAAGCTGATAGCACTGAAAGGAGAAATAGACAAATCCACAATTATACTTGGAGACTTTAGTATTCCTTTCAAGACAATTAATAGAACAAGTAGACAACTTGACCTAATTGACATTTATACAACACTTCACCAACAGCAGCAGAAATACACAGTCTTTCCAAGTCACCAAGATAAACCATATTCTGGGCCATAAAATAGACCTTAGCAAATTTAGTATAATTATAATCGTATACAATATGGTTTTTCCCTGATGGAATTTTAGAGATCAGCCACAGAAGAAGATCTGGAATTTCCCAAATATTTGAAGTTAAACAACACATGGAAATGAAGCATCATGAGTCTCACGTGAACTTAGAAAATATTTTGAACTGAATGAAAGTGAAAGTATGTGTCAAAATTAGTGGGATGCAACTAAAGCAGTGCTTAGAGGAAATTTGTAGCCTTAAATACTTATATTGGAAAAGAAGAAAGATCTCAAATCAATAATTTAATCTTCAACCTTGAGAAACTAGGTAAAGAAGAGCAAATTAAACAGAAGCAAGCAGAAGGGAGGAAATAATAAAGGTAAGAGCAGAAATCAATGAAATTGAAAATAGGAAAACAATAGAGAAAATCAATGTGCTTATATTCAACCTGTATATTTCTTTGGTGAAGTGTCTGTTCAAATCTTCCCAATTTCTAAATGGATTTTTGTTTTCTTTCTGTTGAATTTCAAGAGTTCCTTATATATTCTGGGTATAAAATATACACAGAGTCTGAACAAAAGTTTTTAATTTTGATGAAGTCCAGTTTACAAGTGTTTTCTTTTATGGCTCTAGCTTTGGGTAAAATATCTAAGAAATCTTCACTTAACCAAGGTCACAAAAATTTTATCCTATGTGTCTTCTAAAAGTTGTATAGTTTTACATTTGAGAATAGTTCTGTGATCCATTTGATTTAATTTGTATGAAGTGAGAGGTATAGGTATCATTTTGAGGTTCACTTTTTGCACATAGATGTCTAATTGTTAAACCACCATTGGTTTAAAAGACTACACTTTCTCCATTGAATTCCCTTTGCAACTTTGTCAAAAGTCAATTGGCCATACTTATGTGGTCTATTTCTAGACTCTATTCTGTTCCATTGATCTATGTGTCCATCCTTGTACGAATACCATACTATCTTGATTACTGTAGCAGGCATGGAGTGAGTTTCAGGATGGGTTAATACCTAAAATGGATAAGCTTCAGAGATGTCTATTGCACCTAACTTAACCTGAGCTCCACCTGCATTCCTTAACCCAATTTGGAAATGGAATTAAAGCCGAGTAGTGAAAAATCTGCTATATTCTTGGAGTCTGAATTGAGTGGCTACTTCTAAGGAGAAGAACAAGACTATCTCCCCTAAAAGAAATGTTGAAAAGTAAAAAAGATAAGGAAGTAATTACAGAGGGATAGATAAAGAATGGCTGAATGCTGATAATCCTTGAAGCTTGGTGATTGGTATATGGCAATTTATTATTCTGCTTTGTTTATTTTTAATATGTTTGACATTTTCCATTTTTAAAAGTTTTTTTTTTTTAAGTAAACTGAGATTATAAAGTAGAGGAACCTAACAGAAGGTGGATATGTGTTAGAGAAAAATTAAAATGGTATTCTCAAGAATGGCTAGAGATCAGTGCACTCCACTAGGGCTTCTTCGACTTTCCCTTTAAGCCTCCAGTAGCCTAGGAAAGTTAATAGTTACCTAAGACTGAGGAGTTAACCCAAGGTTGTTCTACTGCAAGTCCAAATTTCTTTGAAATTTTGTGTTTTATCTTCCAAACGTGATTTTGCATTCTAGTTTCATCTGAAAATAATGTTTTAGGGCCAGCCCCATGGCTTAGCAGTTAAGTGCACGCACTCCACTACTGGCGGCCCAAGTTCGGATCCCGGGCGTGCACAGACGCACCGCTGAGGCCGCATCCCACATACAGCAACTAGATGGATGTGCAACTATGACATACAACTATCTACCGGGGCTTTGGGGAGAAAAAGGAGGAGGATTGGCAATAGATGTTAGCTCAGAGCCGGTCTTCCTCAGCAAAAAGAGGAGGATTGGCATGGATGTCAGCTCAGGGCTGATCTTCCTCACAAAAATAAATAAATAAATAATGTTTTAAATTATTATCATCATGGGAAAATGTTTCCTACCTGTCCAACTAGTATATGGACAAATTTCCATCATTACATATGTAACCCTTATAACTCCAGAGATGTAAGTTGTTCAGTCTTAGAGGAATATTAAAAGCAAGAATCATAGCTCAACAATCAAAATAATTAAACATGAATTTCTTTCTGTACATTTGCTGTCAAAGGACAATTAAAATGGTATGCAATTATTGCTCAGAGTTCTCATACTCAAAAAAGACCAAAGTTTGGGTTCATTTGTGTGTCTACAATAAAAACCTTATATTAAATTAGCATCTAAGGTACATACTATGGTTTTTAGATTAACTACTTCTGCCATTACCAGTTCACTAGTTAGGACTGAATTAGTGCTGCCATCTTGGAACCCTCAGCAACAATGCCATTGGCTCCATTGTTTGGAATTACCCTCATGATCTTCCATCTTTTCATTGGATTCAAGCGTATGCTTCAAGCTTCCTATTTTTAGTCACCAATTTTTGTAAATAAAAAAAAAAATCACCCAAATCCCCAGCTTTGAGAGGCCTTTGGGTTATACAGTGCCTAGAGCAGGAATAGAACTAAGCATAGTTGTATGTGTATATTTAATGGCTCCCATTAAATGGGAGCCATTTTTCATGTGTGTTAAATCAAAGGAAAAAATACTTCAGTTCATAGTGTAATAAAATTTAAAACACTAGCTGTCTCATGAAGTTGAGGATGCTGCTTATTCTCCTCTGTCATTCCAGTTTAGCCACAGGCTTTGTGCTACGGATTTGGAATTAGGCTCTGGGCTTTTTTCTCTATTTAGAATAGATCTATTTAATACTAAAACTCTAACTTCAGATATTGGTGTTTACCTTATTGCAGGCTAATCTATACACCCACCACTCCACAATCCCCAAACATTTACAGCCCTGAAACACACAACATAAATTAGATAATAGGTATCTGTATTAGTTTCCTAGGACTGCCATAACAAAATACCACAAACTTGGGGGCTTAAAACAACAAAAATTCATTCTATCATAGTTCTGGAGACTAGAATTCTGAAATCAAGATGTCACCAGGGTTGGCTCCTTCTTGGGGGCTCAGAGGGAGAATCTGTTCCATGCCTCTCTCCTCACTTCTGGTTCTTGCTGGCAATTGTTGGCATTCCTTGGCTTGTGGCTGCATAATTCCAGTCTCTGCCTGTGTCAGCTCATGGCATTCTCCCTGTGTATCTTGATGTCTATATGTCCAAATTGCCTCTTTTTTAAGGACACCAGTCATATTGGATTTAGAGCCCATCCTACTCTAGTATGATCTCGTCTTGATTGCAATTTCAAAGACCCTATTTCTAAATAAGGTCACATTCACAGGTGCTGGGTGGACATGAATTTTGGGGAGACACTGTTCAATCCAGTACAATATCTACATGGCTATGCAAATGTAAAGCATGCACAATTACATAGCAGTACTCATTACATTCTTCTTTTTCTTTATAGAGCACTTTCTTGTTTTATAGAGTGTGTGTGTGTGTGTGTGTGTGTGTGTGTGTGTGTGTGTTGGTTTTGGTTTTTTTGCAATCTAATGATTAGGGCTTTAAACCTTAGCTGACTACTTGTGGGGTGGTGCCAGGCCAGCGAGTGAGCTAGCATCCTGCATATGCAGCAGCACCATCCCACCTGACTACCGTGGTCTTCCTCCCTTAAACCAAGCAGGGCGCACCCCTTGGGGTTTCCCCTCTTGCTGTATATGCAGGATGCTTCTTTTTTGGAGTGGTCTGGTCACCCACTGGAATCCTCTAATGTAGGGTCCTAATATACAACTCCATAAGGTCGCCACAGATGTTCCTTAGTGAGAACTTTTGGGGTGGAGCTGTCCAGAGGACCAGGAGGCAGAAAAACCTGAATTCTAATCCCACCTCTGACGTATTTTTTTGACAGCTCCAGTTTTCCTGTCTCCACCAGGAGAAGGATGCATTCTTGTGAACATGTTGCTGCCTTTTACCTGTATACGTGGCCCTGATAAAACGCGTCTCCTGTTGCTGTTGATAGGGTTGCTATTTTTAAAAACGAGCCTTCTTGGCTTCTGGTGTTTTGTCAATACCCATTGAGTCTTTTCTAAATATCAGCTATTTGCTGACACTATGGACCACAAAAAGAAATTTAAAACCAGTCCCCACAGGACTAGGGGATTAGATGAGTAAACTGAGGTAGGTGGATGCCACAGAATACTATGCAGGGGTTAGAAGACAGTTATCTAGACAGACATTACAGCAACAAAAATAGATCTGAAAAGGAGAGAGTTGTTGCAAAAACAGCAACATTTATGTGTATCACACACACGCGCATATATATGACATTAGTATAGGTACTTGTGGGAACGGGCAAGGGGTGATGGCAGTGGGAGTCTAGTGTGAAGGGAAAAATAAAATAAGACAAGAGAGGTGGGCCTTGTACAGCAAAAGTGTCATGAGCTGAAGAGTCTGATTAATTCAACTTTCTGCTCTGAGGTTAAAAAACGTGTTGGGGAGCTGAGACACAACACTTGGAAGAGTAAAACAGTCCAGACGGCAATTGATTGAGCCTCAAAGAGCAGGGCATAGACACTAAGATTAGGGTTAAGAGGTCAGAAGCAGGAGATACCAGCACTGGAATAGGACCCTCGGGATGAGAGGAGGGACACTAGCATTATTTGAAAACATCTACTGAGCATCTTTTTTCAGGTATTAAATAAGGCAGGGCTCCTGCCCTATGAAAAATTGCAGTAAAATTTTTTTAAAAAAGCAGAGACACAAATTACCAATATTTTCCATACTTTATTGAAGGCAGACTAGGGGGCTGTGTGGGGTGGTTGAAGGTAGGGTCAAATCACACAAGACCTTGGCTGTGAATCAAGGGAGAGTGAGCTTTATCTTTTAGGCATGGAAATGTGGGGGCAGAGGAGGGACGGGAGGAAAGGGGTATTTCAGGAAGATCCATCTAGGGTAGTGTGCAGGGAGATCCATGATCAGGCCTCTGCTGTGGTCCACGTGTGAGGCAAAGAGAACCTGGATGCAAGAGGTGACTGGGCAGAAGAGGAAAGGGAGGGAGACCACCTCTGCAGCAGTTCAAAGGAGGAGATGATATGCCTGATGAGTGATTGGCCAGAGGGGAAGAAAAATAGGAAAGATCCAAAGATGAGTGTCAAACCTTGAATCTGAGTAATGGGAGAATAATTTTTTTGAAAAAAGAAGAAGGATTAGGAAGCAGGCTCGTTCTAGGGTGAGAAAGATATTGGGTTTCTCTCTAGATGAACTGAGCTATAAGAGATCCATCCGAGTATTAGACTCCTGAATTCCTCCTAAAGGGCAGACGTGGTCCTTCCCTGCTCATGGGGAGTAGACAGTTCAGCCTAGAGAGGAGAGCGGAGCCCTGAGACAGCTGCAGTGGCAGAGCTGGTGCTCTCCGTGAGCGAGGGGAGGCATGGTAGGTACTCGGGAACTGTGGTGTGAATGAACTTTTGGACTTCTTCCTATTCAGCAGCCAATGTTATCTCCAAAAACCAGATCTCAGCTGTCACTCTCCTGACCAAAAACCTTTCACGGCTCCCCAGTGCCCACAATCCAGCCCTCACAGTCTTCCCCTTCCAACCTCATCTGCAGGGCCTCTCACTCCACACCCCGCATTGTGCTCCAGCCCTGCACCCCACGATGTCCCTTCTCTAGCGCACCAGACTGTTCCCACCCCTCCAAGGTCAGGCCCCTTCCTATGTCTGCCTTTGTCCATGCTTTTGACCCCAATGCCCTTCCCCCCGTCCTCTGTCTGGTGAACTGCCCCTCTCCCTGTAAATTCCTGCTCAAACGCCATCTCCTCTCCGGGATCCTCTACACTCCCAGGGAAATTTTACCAGCCTCTCCATTCACGTTGTATTAGCTTGTGTCTGAGCTCCCAAAGTGGTGGGCTGTGTCTTATCTTTGCAGGCCCCATACTTCTTTGCCCAGTTTATTTTCTTACTTAAACCATAGATGGGATCTATTTCCTACAACATTATTTGGGACTTAAAAACACACAAACTTTCTTTATAGTCAGTAACTATTCAAAGGAAATTTGGAGTCAAAATAAATCAAATGTTAATATTTTAAAGAACGAGAATTAGCCATACTTAGCTATAATTTAGCAATGAAATGAGAACAAAGACTTGGCATTTCCCTTTATTGAAACCCCTCACAACCTGTGATTATAGAGTGCTAAAGAGAAAGCCAGCCTTCTTTCTCTGAAACTGATTTTCAGTCCAAATGTGTTACATCGTGTTTTAGAAAATCATACAGGTTCGATTCTATCCAAACCCAAAATGCCAAAGTGAATCTGAACTCAAAAATCACTGTGTGATATGTGCTTATATTTGTTTACCAGAAAGCATAATTTGAATGCTTTATAAAATTGGACCTGGATCTACCTAAAAAGAAATACTTGCTTTTTTTTTAACAGAATTTTTATGCATCACTGCGTGTGTTTGCCATTTTGGTCAGGAAGAATGAAGGACGTTTTTAGATTATCTGGATATAAGCAAGACTTTAAGGAGTTTCCAAGAATCTCTTATCTGAACTCCAAGGTTAAAATAAGATAAATCACAACAATACAGCTCGTAATTTACTTCTATTCAGCAAGGATTTATTGAGTGCCAACCAAGAGCCAAGCAGTGAGGCAAAAATGTGTATGTCACAGTATCTGCCTTTAAAACATTCACCTTCTAGCAAGAGGCAGGTATATAAATATATAGTATAGTATAAGCAAATAAACTTAATAACAGAAACCAGCCATAACATATATTTATGTATAGATGCTACTTCTTTCTATCACCACCAAAGTTAGACTCTAAGCCTTCTTCATATTCTGAACCTCTTTGGGCCTTTGGCAGTTTTATGGAGCATCCCAGTGACAGGATGTGTTGTGTCGTCTGTGCACATGGCCCTCCTTTAGCGTGTTTAGACATACCAATAGACGGTCAAAGCATAGTAAAGACTACTGGGGCTCTGTCTGAATTTCTTGTTTGATTATACACATTGTTTTCTCTTAATCAAATTATGTATTTCTATCAGTTATGTCTTAAAAGTAAGCTCGAGGCTTTTGAAAAATAGATGGGGAGCAACAGGAGAGGTGATTCAGGATGTAGGAATCAGTGGCACCCACTTCTGCTAGCTTTGGAAATTCTATTATCTAATCCAGCCCTGGCTGTACATTAGTCTCACCTGGGGAGCTTTTAAGTCACTCAATGCCCAGGCTGTACCCTAACCAGCTAAATCCAAGTCTCTGGGGAGGTGGGATGCAGGCATGAGTATTTGAGAGAAAAGGAGTCAGCTTGTGCTTTTAAAATATTTTTATTTGAAAATAATTTGAAATTCATGAAGTGTTGCAAAAATAAAAATAATACAAAGAATTCCTATATGCTCTTTATCCAGAGTCACTTATATTTTTTTCCTCTGAACCATTTGAGGGTAAGTTATGTATATCATGGTCCTTTACCTGTAAATACCTCGGTTTCAGTGAGTATTTCCTAAGAGGCATATTCTCTTAGGTAACCGCAGTACAGCTAGCAACCCCACACATTTACATTGATACAATACTTAAAAGTATTTAATTTACCGTCCATATTCCAGTTTTGTCACTTGATCTAATAACATCCTTTGTAGCACTTTTCTTCCTCTGGTTCAAGATCCAATCTAAGGTCAGATATTGCATTTAGTTGACATTTCTTTTTCTGCTTGTTTAATCTATGTTTCCACAGACTTTCTTAGTCTTCCACAACATTGACATTTTTGAAAAATACAGTCCTCCCCTCTTTTCAAAAATAGAATGTTCCTCATTGTCTGATGAAATTATGTACTTTCAGCCAGAACACTGCATCGGTGGTGGTGTGCATCACATCAGGAGGTACACACTGCCCACCTTGTCTCACTGGTGATGTTAATTTTGATCACCTGGTAAACTGTTGCCCAATTTCTCCAATGGATAATTATTTTTTCTTTTTCTCCCTTGAAACTAATAAGCAATCTCAGGGGTCAGTAAGACCATAGGAATATCCTGCTCCACATCAAAATTTCCCCCAAGGTTTAGCATCCATTGATGATTCTTGGCCAATCCAATCTTTACCACAATGATTGGAAAATGATTTTCCAACTCCAGCACCCCCTCCATATGTCATTAGCAAGAGAAATCTGTCATTAACAAGAGCTCTCCCTTCTCCCCCATGTATTTATTTATCTACTTATTATTGGTATAAAGTCATGAATTTCCTTTTTTTCAATCATTTATAATTCATTACCATACTTATTCGGATGCTCAAAGTGTCCCGGATGTGGCCAATAGGAAGTACATGTGACATGTCCCCATCATTTCTGTGCACATTTCCTTACTTCCAGGCGTATGTTGTACCTACTCTGCCCCATCCCTGGAACTAGTCATTTCTCCAGGAAATGGTGCCTTTTAGTGGGGAATGGTATTAGAGACTAACATTACGGTGCTAGATATGCTTATGGCTAGTGGGGTGTGCTTCTTAGCCCTCTTAGCAGACAGAGCTAGAAAATATATGCATGTATATATACATAAGCATATACACACATAAAAATACACACACTCACATATATACATGTACATATAAACATGCACATACACATCCATATACATAATTTCAAGATCATGAATTCACACTATCTCAAATTCAAATCCATCCCACAGAGTTCTATTTTACCTTCCGCCATTCCATATTTGTATGTCTCCTTTTCCACAGTGAGAACCCTGGCTCCAAACAACATCAGCTCCAGGGTATAACCACTTTGGAAAAATGTTTGGCAATGCCTTCTACAGCTGAACATACATATACCTATAACCCCGCAATTCTACTTGTGGGTATATCCCCAACAGAAATGAGGACTTATGTCCACCAAAAACATACAAAAATGTTTATATAGCAGCTTTACCCTTAAGAGTCAGAAACTAGAAACAACCCAAAAGTTAATCAATAATAGAAAAAGTAAATCAATTGTGGTATATTCATATAATACTAAATTGCTATGAAAAAGGGTGAACTACTGATAAATGCAACAATGTGGATGAATCTCATGGACATAAAGTTAAGTAACAGGTGTCCGACACAAAGGCGTATGTATGGTATTATTCCATTTATCTGAAATTTAAACAGGCAAAACTATGGTGCTCCATGGCAGAATAGTGGTAACCCTTGAGGCTTGTGGGGCCAGGGGTAATGACTTGGAGTGGGCAGGAAGGAGCCTTCTGCGGGGCTGGAATGGTAATATATGTCCTGCTTGCCTTCTAAGATTGGTATTTATATTATGTGAGTTCCTTTGTGTTTTGAAAATCATAAAGCATTAGACCAGGGTTCTTCACTTTTTTGTGCCATGGACTCTTTTGGCAGTCTATGGATACCTTCTCAGAACACTGTTTTTTTGTTGTTTGTTTTTTGAGGAAGATTAGCCCTGAGCTAACATCTGTCGCAAATGCGCCTCTTTTTGCTGAGGAAGACTGGCCCTGGGCTAACATCCGTGCCCATCTTCCTCCACTTTATGTGGAACGCCACCACAGCTAGGCTTGACAAGCAGTGCATCAGTGCACGCCGGGGATCCCAACCCCGGGCCACCTCAGTGGAGCGTGTGCACTTAACGGCTACGCCACCGGGCCAGCCCCTCAGAACACTGTTTTTAAATCCATAAAATAAGATACAGAAGTGTACAGAGGGAACCAATTATTTGAAATATAATTATCAAAATATTTTTAAAAACAAAGTGGCAATATAATAATGTGCTTCTTTAACATTAAAATAGGAGATCTAGTGGAGGGTCTAATAATAATTGTAATTTCAAAATAGTGATGAGTTTTTAAACAGTATTTCAAAATAGCTGTAACATCTGTAATGTCATATGAATACATATGTGATTTCTGTTGGTGACAAAGGCACAATACTGCTAATACTATTATTAGTATTAGATTGTTGCCTCCATTGATAATAGAAGGAATGCTAACATAAAAGTGTAATTGACAGCCTCCTTGAAGCTGGTAGTATGAAGTGAATAGTTGTGTTCCAGTTTCAGGGTGTCCAGATTAGCTAACGTATTCTGAGACTCACTTGGGCTTGTGCCCAGGGGTGGGCTTCCGTGGAAGCTCATAGACTAGAGTGCAGGGCTGCAGACCTCCAGCTGGGACTGCTGTGGCGGCCAGTGATGTCTGACTCCTTCGCCCTTGAGTTTGTTGTGCTACTTCCCAAATAGCTTCTAAGACTTGCTGAAACATTAAGAAGCTTGGAATTTTATTAGTAGGAGGAACATAACCTTCATTTTCCAAAGGAAGAAACAGGCATCTAGAGGAGAGTGAATCTGTTTGCTGTAAGGAAACCGCCTTCTTTATTTGATTGTGGGCACAAAGTGGTTGGGTCGTCAACAACAGGCATTAAGATTGTGGGATAAAGTGTATGAGAAGCAGGGCTTGGATATATAAGCGGTTCCTCTATGCGGCTTGGAGAAGGGCATCGTTGGTGCAGATAGTTTAGGCCAAATACGTATGCTCAGCGTTGACAACTAAAACTGGAATAGAACCCAAATGCCAAACGAGAGTGGAGATTTCCTCATATTAACATAGCTGTGAGGTTGCCTTGCAAACAGGCTTTGCCAAAGCTTGACCTTCAGTGAACACACCCACTAGCAAGAGCCATGAGTCACCTGCACCTTTCTGTGGGGTAGGTCTGGACACCATTAATAGCCCTGGAACTGCTCACAGGCACATAAATTGTAGACGCAGCTGTTTTTGATATGCAAGGCCAGGTGGGGGCTAGTTTCAGAGCTCTTTCAGAAGCTAACCCACGGGCATATGGAATAAAGACCATGTTTGCTAAAAATCTGATATGGCTTCTTTTTATAGTTTGCTATCATGCGGTTAAAGATTCATCCAAACCTTTAGAGGGGCTGCATGGAGAACAGTAGTAGGTAAAAAGATGCAGGGTCGCAATGTTTTACTTCCTGGGAGGCCCCTGCAGCTCTCTCCTATGCAGTATTTCACATGGCTCTTTGATGGACTTTTTGGTTTCCAGATAATAACCCCTTCTGCAATATTGCCATTAAGAGCAATAAAATCTTAGCCAGAACCTACCTCAATTCTGAGCTTTTGATGCTCTGAATGAGATTTTAAGGAGAAGCTATAAAAAAGGGAAAATACTTATATCCCTCAGTAGTATTTCTGCTTATGCTGTGTCCTTTATATTAATTAAAAATTTTTTAAACTTTAAAGAAAATAATTTATGAATATGGTAAAACAGATTTTAAATCATAGTAAAAAGATATAAAATGGGAAATAAATGTCTCCCTTGTCATCTCCCATCCCAGCCTAAACCCCAGTTCCTGTCCCCAAATGTTAACAGTGTTATGACTATCTTTCTCTAAAAAGTTTTATACATATGCCTACATGTTTTATGTATATGCTTTTATTTAAAAGTATATACAAATGAGATCATACCAAACATGCTGTTCTGCATTTTTGTTTCATTTAAAAATGTATCATGGAGTTCTTCCCATACCCACACACACAGTCCTATCTCATTGTTTTTAGGGCCAACAGAGGATTTACTTAAGCAATCCTCTATTGATGGACATTTAGGTTCTTTTTACTTTTTCTCTATTTAAAAAAATTATGCAGAGAATATCCTTGTTACAAACACTTTTGTATACGTAGAAGTATGTCTTTCAAGTAGTTTCCTAGAAGTAGAATTCTTGGGTCAAGGGTATGGGCATTTAAAGTTTTAACAATGTAACCAAATTGCCATCCGATATGGTTGAATCCATTTACATTCCCACCAACAATGTTATGGGTGCTTGCTTCGTCACACACCTGTCAATACTGGCAGTATTAAATTTTTTTAAATGTTTGCCAATCTGGTGAGTCAAGAATATCCCATTGTGGTTTTAATTTGCATTTCTTAAATCATAGGTAAGGTAGAGCATCTCTTAATTGGCTTATAGAATATTTGTATTTGGTTTTCTGTGAATTGCCTATTTATCATTCTTTGCCTATCTTTCTTTTGAGCTGCTTGCCTTTTTCTACTGTGTATTTCTGCATTCAGCAAACATAAGTTCCTACTGTGTGGTGAGCACCAGGCTGGGCACTCGAGCTGTAAGGGTGAGGAAACACCACTGTCTTTGCCCTTTGGGAGCTTACGGTGTACTGGGAGACAAACCTTAATCAGATCATGCTCTGAATGGATGTGTGTACAGACTGAGTTAAGTGCCTTGAAGGAAAGGCTCTTGCATCTCTTAGAGCTTGTGAGGGAAGAGACAGGCCTGGACTGGGGTGGGAGAAGACTGCCCTGAGGAGCTGACATCTAAAGAACAAATAGGATTTGGGGTTGGGGGAGCATTTCTGGAAGAAGGAACAGCATGGTGGAGAGAACGTGATGTATTAGATGAGCTAAAAGAAGGCCCGGGAGCAGAACAGAGAGAAAAACAGTGACACAAGATGAGGCTGGATTATATCCCCTGGGGCCCTGGCCCCACTAATGGTTGGGAAGTTTTTTGTCCTAGAGAAATAGAAAGCCATTGAAGGATTTTGAGCTGTATTTGGTGATCATATCTGCATTCTGAAAAGATCAGTCTGGCTGAAAAGAAGAGAAAGAGGAAGACCAATAGGAAGGTTTTTGACTGAGTCCAGATGAGATCTGATGGTAGCACAGCCCTGGATTATGGCAGTAGACATGAAGAGAAGCAGGTGGGTTAAAAAAATATGGAGGAAGTCAAATAAAATTTCATGATGGGTTAGATATAGGGGACCAGGAAGGGAGGAGGTGTCCTGGATGATTCCTAGTTTTCTAATTAGATGGATGGTGGTAATGGTGGTACCAAATTGGAAACAATTCAATTGTGGTACCATTTGCTGAAATTGGAAACAACAAGAGGTCAAGGATGAGTTCAATCTTGGACAACACATCTGAGTGAAGCTGTCACGTAGGCAATTAGATAAAGAAGTCGGGGACCAGAGGAAAAGTCTAAAGTGCCGACATAAATTTGGAAGTCACTGGAATATAGCAATTAAAGCCATGGGCACAGATGAAATTGCCCATGAGAGGAGTACAGCACCCAAAGCAGGGCTACTCTTATCCTTAAGGAATGCTAATATTTAATGGCTGAGTAGAGAAAGATGAGACAGAAGAGAAAGAACAGATAAGCAGGAGGAAAGCATGCCGAGTGTGGCATCCCAGAAACCAGTGAAGGAGTGTTTCAAATAGGACGGAGTGGTCAGTAGTGCCAAATGCTGCTAAGACATCTAGTAAGAGGAGGCCTGGAAAATGCCCATTGGATTTAGCAACATGGAGGTCTTGGTGACATTGATTCGAATTGTTTCAATGGCATGATGGGGGCATGAGTCAGACTGGAGATGGGTGAGAAATGAGTAAGTGAGGAAATGGAGACACTATATGGACCACTCTCAAGAAGTGTGGTTTTTGATAGAAAACAGCCCGAAACCTGTTCTTCCTCAGTCTCTACTCTTGAGCCTTCTTTTGCCACTCAATAATTTATATTGATTTTATAATTTGGTATGCAAGCTTCCACAGCTGTGGTCTCCCAGTAGCCATGGCAACCAGCCGACCAGGGATAGAGTCTGCAGGGAGGCTGCCTCGAAATTGGAGGCTCTTCTACCCCTTTGAGCTACTGACTCCATAGTAGAAACTAGGTTTAAGAAACAAAAAGTCCTTGTATTTTAGAGACATCTACTGAAAAATGTAAAAATAAATAGGGTCTGGGATTTGCAAAGTGAAACAAGATAAGCCATGGGTTGATCGTTGTTGAAGCTGGGTGATGGGTACATGGAAGTTTATTACACTGTTATCACTATTTTTGTTTATGTATAAATTTTTCTATAATGCATTGTAAAGAATTAAATTTAGGAACTCTATAAAGTGCAGGTACAAAGAGCCAGTGACCATCACAGGCCCACTATGTACATGGCACTTAAAACAGGATCTCCTTTAAACCCAATCTGCCATTGGCTTGTGGGTTTCAAGGTGCCACATGTCTAAGGGAAGAAAGTCTTCTCTTACATGCGGTCCTTTCTTCGCTCCTTAACCCTAACTCCTTGTTCCTTGCCCCTCTTCCTTTCTTACCTCCCTCCTGAGTGTGGACTCCAAGTCACAGTTCTGTCACTTACCATCTTCGTGAACTTGAACAAGTTCCCTCTGGTCCCTCAACGACTCTCTGAAAGATGGGGATAGGCATCTGTTTAGCAATATTGTGAGGATTAATTTTGACAGTGTCTGTGGAAGTATCTAACATAGCTCACAGCCTCAAAAGCCCACAGAAGTCAGGAAGGTAATATAAATGAATGAAGGTGACCAGGTAGGAGAAAATCATGTGACCCTCTTGGCCTGTCTTTAGCTTTGCCACTTGTAGTAAACATACAAGTAGAAAGAATTATAATAAAAATTTTATTCTACAAGAAAAATAATAATGCAAGCATGGTCATGAATGGAATAAATAAGCCATATCCATAAATAAATGGATAATAAACTGAGACTTAGCCTCAGTGTTGGGGAGTATTATGGAGTGGTGAGGATTAGAGCAAACCAGAGCATGCAGGCCCCATCTAAACAGGCAGACCGGGCCGGCCCCGTGGCTTAGCGGTTAAGTGCGTGTACTCCGCTGCTGGCGGCCCGGGTTCGGATCCCAGGTGTGCACCGATGCACCGCTTCTCCGGCCATGCTGAGGCCGTGTCCCACATGCAGCAACTAGAAGGATGTGCAGCTATGACATACAACTATCTACTGGGGCTTTGGGGGGAAGAAAAAATTAATAAATAAATCTTTAAAAAAATAAAATAAAATAAAATAAACGGGCAGACCTCCACAGCTCCAACTGATTACTGCCTTGAGGGAATGCAGCCAATGTTAACATGTCTTCTTGTTTTATAAGAGAAGCTAGAACTCTAAATTTTTTATGTGAAAATTCCCAATTCTTAAATTTAGGTTCAATTATTTTTTTAAAAAAACACTGCAAAGGCCAAACTAAGCCCATTTGTGGGCCAAAATCAGCTCATGAGCTGCCAGTGTGCAACCTCTCACCTAGATAATGGAATATAATACAGTTTCCCTTTCCCCTCCCTTTTATCTTCCTCCTCAACCTTCTCCTTTCTCTCTTGTTTTCCACTTTTCTTCTCTCCTAACCACTCCCACCCTTCATTTCTATTTACTAAGCCCAAGTGGTGGAAGGGATTGAAGTGGGGTGAAGAAGTGATTAAGCCCAAAGGGATGTGATCTAGATGCCTCATCCTGCCCCAGGGCCTAGATCAGTGCCTGGCGTATAGTGGATCCTAACAAAAAATGTGGTGAATGAATAAACCAGCAAGTGGGAGAGGGGGAACAGGGCAGTTCCATTGCTTGTGCACACACAAGGCTTACCCAAGCCACTGTCTCATTTCTCTCAACAGCCTTGCGAAGTCGTTCTGGCCGCTCCATCATCAACGGGAACTGGGCAATTGACCGGCCTGGAAAATATGAGGGGGGAGGGACAATGTTCACCTACAAGCGTCCAAATGAGATTTCAAGCACTGCTGGAGAGTCCTTTTTGGCCGAAGGTCCCACTAATGAGATCTTGGATGTCTATGTGAGTTGGGATGTTTCTGGACTGTTCTCTGGATTTTGTATCTTATTGCTTCTAAGGGCCACACCTAGAACAAATAAGCAACAAGTCATTGCCCATGCTCAATAAAACCATTTGAGCCGAGCCTTTTGAGGGCCCTTAAATGCTTGGTGTTCATCTTTGCCATTCACCTCCAAATGTACCTGACTCGTAGAAAACTCTACCAGATGCTTGTTATCCTCAGAGTCTATTGACCCAGTAAAACCAATTTCACTTGTTTAACCAAAGCAGAGGCAAAACATATCCTTTATTTCATGAACATTGGATCTCCTCCAGGCACTTTCCTCCTAATACTAATTTGGCATGTTTTCTTTTTATGGCAAAAGAAAGCAATTGCCTAAAGCAAAACAAGACCATGCACAGTTCCTAGCCCTCTTCAAATTCTGTTAAAGCAAATGAAGAAAGGAGAACTCCAGGGTACTCCAGGTGATGCAGGAAAGCTTGGAGTCACAATGTAGAGATTTACTAAAAGTGCCCTGCTTCGCAGAAGACAGAACTTTGATTTATTTTATGAGAAACTAAATTATTAAGTTGCCCAAGAGTTAAAAATGGTCTTTATTTTTAAAAGAAACCACTAGAATCCAGTCTCCTTAAAAAGATCAGGAAATAAAAGGTGACAAAAAATAAAAGCTCGAAATCACGTATTGATAAAAAGAATGAGCTCACACATAGGTACACATTCTCTTACAATCTCCAAAGCCACACTAGTCTACATGATATTTGCTATGTTCGTTTTATAAATATTACTTCTCCAACTATATAGAGTTACATGTTCATTCCTCTTGGGCCTAGTGGCTCATGGACTAGAAACTATAAAGGAAGCCTTGTTAATTTTGAATATTTTTTTAGACTGCCCAGTTGGTTGTTGGACTCAGGGTAAGTTTTGAATGGCATCAGGAGTAAAAACCCAGGTTGTTAAGGCCCACATGGGTGGTCTAGGATGTGGTGGTCAACAATAATTTCATAAATGGGACAAAGTTTGCACTGGCAGAATGCTCATGCAGAAGAGGCACGGAACAGGGAGGGAGGGTTTCTGGCCTCAGACCGACTGCCCAATTGTGTGAAAAGAAAAGTGAGGAGATTAGGGGTAGACAGCAGGAACCTGAGGTCACACCACCACATCTCTCAGGGGCTCTGTGCTCACCATCACATCACGGTTCCTGGGTGTAAGGATCCCGGAGGTTCTCATGTCCACCTCCCATTGGGTGATTTATAGAATGGAGGCCCCGTTTCACAAGTAGGGAGGGAGTAAGAGATGATGGTGTCAATGGACAGAAGAGACACTCTCATGAACCAGACAGGACCCATCCGTGCAGGAGTGACTCAGAGATGCTTGCAGTCCAAAGGACCTAAGAGATCAGAGGTGATTCTAACCTCCTCCTTCCCCAGATGAAGAAATCACAAACTGAGAAGAAGGGTCTTGCTAAGCTGGTCTACAGGACAGCCCCTTATAAAGCAGTAGAGACAGAAATATCAAACGTGACAGTGGCTCCTTGCCTGGCTCATATTTACACTGCAGATCCTGATTCTGCTGCTGTGTTTAGCCTACCACCCGCTTCCCACCAAGAAAGCCCTGGCACAAAGGATTTTGTGCTCCAAAGCCAGTAGGGAGGGATTTACTCTGCTGCACCACGCTGATTGATTTTGTGTCTTGGTCCTAGACAATGTTTAATTGCTGACTTCCACAGCCCTGTGCAGCTTTTGTCATCGGTTCCTGAGAGAATAGGACCCAAGGAGACTTACTTCCTTTATACCTATTTTCCTCACCCCACCTCTTTGTGCTTCTGGAGCTTTCCAGGGGTGAGAGGGATGGGACCCACGGAGTCAACAAGGCAGCAGGTTGGGGCAGACCTTCCTGAACCAGCCTGGTCAGAGGAACCTAAGGGATCCTGGGCCGGCTCTGCATGACTCTATCTCTCCACCTAGTGTTCAAACGGATTCTCTGTAGTGTAAACACGTATCTGTTTTGGACATTTTGAGAGCACTGAGCAAAATCCAAGCCCTGGTGTAGGATGGTTGGGAACCAACAGAAAGATTCTGTTACTGTTGCTCCCATCTTCCTATTTGGAATTTATAAAATCTCGACTTCCAGCCTAGTTGTCTTCTGATTCTCTCAAAGACTAAGTTCTTCATTCTTCAAAAGCAAATAACAAAAAGCCATCTGGAAATAGCTTTCGTCTAATCGGTCACAGGTCGACCAATATTATTAGATGTGAATCAACCCACTCATTTACAGATAGTGCCACTCCTACCACTGAAACCAAAGCCAGCAGGAAAGGGCTGTGTGTACGTGCCCATGCAGTGACAATGACCTTTGTGTTGTCAGATGATACACCAGCAGCCTAACCCAGGAGTCCACTACGAGTACGTCATCATGGGGACCAACGCCATCAGCCCACAGGTGCCACCTCACAGGAGACCAGGTAAAATCCCTTGTTTTGCTGCCAAGCACTCGGATCATTTCCTTGTAGAGCTGCCTGTCTCCTCTGGTGCAGCTGCCCTCGGTCTCTCAGTCGACACAGAGAAAACCCATGGACACATACTTTAGAGTCAGTGGGCCTTGATATCAGAGGATGCTTCACCCTCTGTCTGAACCTTCACTGATTAGAGTGTTTCATTCACTTGATTCAAAAATGAGGTGAACATCCTGGGTCTCTCTTTCGAGTTCATCATTTTGAAATGCCTTATATTAGTCTCCTATTGCTGCTGTACCAAATTACTGCAAACTTAGTGGCACAAAACAACGCAAATTTACTGTCTTACAGTTCCAGAGGTCAGAAGTCCAAAATGGCCTTTGCTGGGCCAAAATCAAGGTGTTGGTGGGCCATGCTCCCTCCGGAGACTCTAGGAGAAAATCTGTTTCTGGCCTTTTTCACCATCAAGAGGCCACCTGCATTCCTTGGTTCATGGCGCCTTCCTCCATCTTCAAAGCCAACCGAGTGGCATCTTCAAATCTCTCTCTGACTCTGACCCTCTTCTTCTGTCATCACATCTCCTTCTCTGACTCTCTCTCTCCTGCCTCTTTCTTATAAGGACCCTTATATCACATTGAGCCCAGCCAGATAATCCAGGAAATCTCTCCATCTCAAAATCTTTAACTTAATCACATGTGCAAAATCCCTTGTGCCATATAAGGAAACGTATTCCAGGTTCTGAGGATTAGGACACAGACATCTTCAGAGGGCCATTATTCTGTCCAGCACATGCCTTTTCTCTCGCTCCCCTTTTGCTCCTGCTAACACCACTTTGACCTATAAGAAAAGAATAATGAGTTCACACCTAACGACCTACCTCTTCCCTGTGGGCTCTGATGACAGAGAAGGTAGCTGTCACTTGGCTGTTGCTGGGTATGGCCCAGCACTCTGGCTCTGCAGACATTTCTTTACCAAATGATGATGGAGCCCACCACCCAAATGGAGCCTGTCTTTTCCATCTGTCGAACAGGAAGTTCTGCAGAAATATTAATGATGAATTGCTCACACGCACTGAGTCCTTGCTTGTGCGAGACACTGCTGAGTCCTTTTCATAACTTAAGTTGTGGAATTCTCATAGCAGTGCTCAGAGGGAGGTATTATTATTAGCCTCATTTTAAGAGTAAGGGAATGGAAGCTTGGAGAGATTAAGTCACTTGCCCTTGTCCCACAGTGACCTCAGGCCAGCCTGGTGACTAGCCCCTGTGCTTGTCATGCTGCTGGAGGTTACTTGGTGCAATGCCTGTCCTAGGAAGCAAGGGGACAGATGTGAGACCTGGCCCATCCATCCTTCTCTGGGCTGCTGATTGGATAGCCAGGTTATCTGATTGTCACAGGGTGGGGAGGAGCCACCTGGCTGCCTGAAGTCAATCGCCTGGGGTGTGCCTGGCACGTGGGGTGCATGAATTGTGCTATCTCCAAGTCAGCACACTTAAGCTGACAGAATTTTTAAGCAATTTCCAGGAGCAATACACAGTCTGAGAAACCAAGTTCAGATGGCAAAATCTTGGGGTTGCTGAATTTTGTTGCTGATTTATAGAGGCAATTGGACAGACTATTTGAAATCAAATAGAGTAATGATGATTGACAACAAGCCCAGTGGGTCTCAGCTAATGGGTAGCATGGGGTTCTGGGACTGGCTGCCTGGGACAGGGCAGGCCTGGAAGGGGTCAGTTGTAAAAAGTTGGTGGGGGGGGGCATTCTGACCAGGCTTCATCCTCCGTATCAAGAGAGTCAGGAGGCCAGAGCTTGAATCCAACTCTGCCACTTTCTTGCTGTGCATCCGCAGGCAAGTCAGTAACTTCTCTGAACACATTCCCAGTCTACAAAATAGAGAGGAAAAAAACCTACACTCAAATGTTTTATTTGGGAGGGGGAGAGTATTGAATAAATTGGGTGTCCATCCTAGCACAGTGCCCAGCACGTACAAGCTACTCAAAAGATTAAAAAATGTTTTTGCCTGATAATATCTTGGACAGTCTCATTTATACCAATATTCCTGGTCTTGCTTCTGTTGGTCTAATTTGCATATTACATTTGAAACTGTGATGTACGGGAATTAGCCAACTAAGGCAGAAAGCAGAGGTGAAGAGTGGAGAAAGCCCTAGGCTTTAACTGCGTTCTGCAGCCACTCTGGAATTTGCCTCCTTCTTTTGTATGAAAACAATACATACTTGAACATTATTCAATCAAAATAGAAATATATAAAGTAAAAAGCAACTTCCTTATAATTCCAAAACTTGGAG
Source organism: Ceratotherium simum simum (assembly GCF_057802395.1). Taxonomy (NCBI): domain Eukaryota; kingdom Metazoa; phylum Chordata; class Mammalia; order Perissodactyla; family Rhinocerotidae; genus Ceratotherium; species Ceratotherium simum. The sequence continues at coordinate 64,732,760 of NC_141902.1, forward strand.
GCAACCAAGGTGTCTTTCAGTAGGTAAATGGATGAATATACTGTGGTACATCCAGACGATGGAATATTATTCAGTGCTAAGAAGAAATAAGCTAACAAGCCATAAAAAGACATGGAAGAACCTTAAATGCACATTACTAAGTGAAAGAAGCCAATCTGAACAGGCTACAGACTGTATGATTCCAACCATATGACATCCTGGAAAAGGCAAAACTATGGAGACAATAAAAGCATCTGTGGTTGCCAGGGGTTAGGAGGGAGGGAGGGATGAACAGGTGGAGCACAGGGCAGTGAAACTATTCCGTATGATATTATAATTGTAGACACTTGTCACTATACATTTTTCAAAACCAGTAGCATATACACCAAGACTGAACCCTAATGTAAACTGTGGACTTTGAGTGATAATGATGTGTCAGCATAGGCTCCTCAGTTGTAACAAATGTACCACTCTGGTGGGGAACATTCATAGTAGGGGAGGCTGTGGGTGTGTGGGGTCAGGAGAGATATGGGAACTCTAGATACGCTCCACTCAGTTTTGCTATGAACCTAAAAGTGCTCTAAAAAAAATAATAAAATCTATTTTTAAAAAAAAAAGCAATATCCCCCAAATTCTCCCCTTCTCCTCCTTCCCAGAGGGACTCTCTCTTAACAATTTTTTGGGATTCTCTGCAGCACTTCTCTATGCATGTACAAACATGCTCACAGCCGATTTGAATCTTTGTCTACAGTCTCAGTGTACAACGAACATCACATGTCATTCTTTTCCATAAGTCAACTTAAATCTAACCTCAACTTAAAACGCCTTTGAAACTGGTAGAAAATTCAACCTCAGTCAATATGGGGGCTCCCTACACACTCCAGGTATGAGGAAGATGCCTGCCTGGTGGAGGGAAGGGTGTGATGCTCAGGAACCCCAGGACCTCAGACTCCTGCCTCTCCTCACTCACCTTGGAAACATCTCTCTCTCAAAAAGCACTTTCCACTTTTCTCTCCTCCTCCCCCTCGGCTGGCCCCTCTGGGACCTGTCATCCTTCCTGAGAGCTCAGGCTTTCACTGTGGGAAGGAAGAGCTGTTGACTTCCAGCAGCTTTCGCTTGTTCTCCTGCAAAAATCCAAGGCAAGAAAATGGAAGGGCTTGGCAACTCGAACTGGGGAAGGAGGAGGAACAAAGTTAAAGAACAAAACACAAATTAATCTCTCAAAAAATGTCCTGCCACATCTGTGCGTGAGTGTGTGTGTATACAAACTGAATTCTACTATGCTTTTTCTCTTTCAGCAAACAACATATCAGTCATATCTCCATGTCACAACATGTATTTGCTTCATTCTTTTAAAAAATAACATAATATTCCATTTGTGGTTGTAACATAATTTATTTTAACCGGTACCACTGGTGGACATTTAAGTCCATTCTATTGTTTGTTATTTCAAAGAATGCTTTAGTAACCTTCCTTGTGCATACAGCTTTATGTAAAAGAATGGGAATATTCATATAACAAACATCCTAGAAAGTGAATCACTGGGTCAAAATGTATGTGCATTTAAAATTTGGATAGGTATTGCCAAATTGCTCTCCAAACATTTGTGTCTATTTGCAGGCTCACCCACAGTGTATGAGTGTGTTTTCCTGCACCCTCAACGAGGGGTTTAGCATTTAAGGGTTTCCAAAGTTTCTAATCTTTATTGTTAGGTAGACAGAGCTGTCATTGTTGTTCTTGTTTTCACATGTAATTTTTAAATTATGAGTGAAGTTGAACATTTTTTTATGACTTCTGGCTGCCTGTTTTTATGTGAATTGCCTCTCCATGGCTCTTGCCTACTTTTCCTACTGAGATGTTCATCTTTTTCTTATTCATTTTTAATAATGTTTTGAATATTGGAGAAATTAGTATCTGCTTATTTTAAATATATGTGCTATGAATTAGAAGTGATCTCATGCTACCTAATTTCTAATGTTGAAGCAATTTCCTCTTTACTACTCGACGTCCGATCTTACTTGTGTGTGTGTGTGTGCACTTGCCTCTCCTAGGGGAGCCTTTCAATGGCCAGCTGGTCACAGAAGGGAGGAGCCAGGACGAGGGAGAAGAGAGGAATGAGGAGAAGGAAGGTGTGCATGGTGGGGCACCTGAAATGTTCACCCCGGAATCAGCACACACCTTCCCAGTCAGGCATCCAGATAGATTTTCCTCCCATCATCCAGACAATTTGGTGCCACCGGCACCACAGCCCCCACGGCGAAGCCGGGATCACAACTGGAAACAGCTTGGGACGACGGAGTGCTCGACGACCTGTGGGAAAGGTGAGCTCACGCATGGGATACGAGGGTCTCTGCAGATCCCTAAGCGAGGAATGTGTGGGGGCGCCCAAGGGACATGGCAAACCCTCCCATCCTTGAGCCTCACTGTGAGGTGACTCGTTATTGTCATGTTGGGTCGGGGGTCCCGAAGACCTCAGGCCTCACCCTCAGGCTTAATGATCCACTGGAAGGACTTGCAAGACTCAGGCTCAGCAAAGCTGCTAACCTTGTGGTTACAATTTATTACAGTGAAAGGATGCAGATTAGAATCAGCAAGGGAAAAGGCACATGGGGCAAAGTCCAGGAGAAAGCAGACGCTGGCTTCCCGGTGTGCCCTCCCAGGAGAGTCACGCAGGGATGCGCTTAATTCTCCCAACAGTGACGTGTGACAACATGAGCCAGTGCTGCCAACCAGAGAAGCTCACTCGAGCCTTGGTGTCCAGGGGGCTTATTGGGGTTCAAGTATGTAGGCGTGCAGCTCCTGCGCTCCTGACATCAGCTGCTCGGCCTTTAGCACCCAGAGGTCACGCTAATACAATACGGCCCAAGGATTCAGGCATACAAAAACAGGCCCTCACCATGAATCACACTGTTGGCACAAACTATCTTGTCAGACTGATGCAGCATGGCCCAGGACATAGAAAAACACTCCTATTGGCCGAATGTTCCAAGGTTTCAGAGGTTGTCTCCAGCCCTGGTGAAGGGCCAGTTCTGAAGACAAGCTTTTCTCTGGAATGTGCAGGGATTGAGCAACCCAGTTAACCCTTTCCTGCACAATGTGTCATTAATAATCACAGAATACGCTCATATGGTTCAAGATCTAAAAGTTGACGTACAAGTCAAGGTTGTGGAACACTTACACAAATGCCAGTTGAAACTCGTTCTCAAATCTAAGGATCTCAGAAAAAAACATGTTTTTGGCGCTTGGGGTGTTAGTTACCTAGCTTTTACACTCGCCAACACTACAGCTCCCTTCCTGCTCTCCCAGTAAAATCTTAATCCTGTATTCATCCCGTTATCCTAACCCAATCAGCTAAGACCACCAGGGACAAATCCATAGCCCAACAAAGTCAGTTTATTGACTCCTTGCAACAAGGGAGACCACACACCAGAGGAAGCATGGGCGTCCCTCCAAACAAAAGAAAAGATAGAGTTCTAGGATTTGGGAGAAGGGTGGAGTTTGGTGGGATTTTTAAAAAACCAGGTTTTGATAGGCTCACAGCACAGCACACCTGTGTATAAAGGAGTCAAGAGCAGTATCAATCTGAACCGTGAAGTGGCCCCATGGGTCCTGTTTCCTTGAAAACTCCAAAGTTTAGATGTGCAATGTGGTGTCAGAAACCCCTTATCTGACAGCATTCTGCACCTGGGTTAGAAATTGATGCTGCTTCTCTGTTTCAAGGTGGCGTAGATCCTCAGTGCAAGATACATCAATGAACTGTGGGGTTATAATTTCCTGCATATATACGGTAATAGCCTCCTGTTTGTAGTAGAGTCCCATTTGTGGTGCTAAAACAGCTGTTCTTTGAGGGGAGGTTACCAGGGAAACAGAAAGGCTGTGTCCCCAAGGAGTTTCTGCAGCTGAGAAACCGTGTGACACCCCCAGAGTATTCCTTTGGGGATTTTTTTTTTCTTTTTTTCAGGAGACTTATACTGAGGGTACAAAATTTGGAAACTTTGACATAATTAGCAGATGGAAGAATCTTTTACAACTGCCTCTGAAGTTTTTACCTTTTTCATAAGAGCATTGACTGAGTGGCTTTTGAGAATAGAATTTAGGTCTTTGGTTCTTCTTGGGGGCTGGAGCCCTTCTTGCCTGGAACCTCTGCCAGTTCTGTAACGACTTGATAACTGGAGTGCTGATTTGTGGAGGTGTTATTTTGCAGATTTTATTGTGCTTATACTTAATATACATGCAAAGAATGTGGGCTGGAGACTCAATAGACCAATTCTTTTATAAGCTTTGTGAGGGAAAATTAAATGCCTGTAGAATGTGTCCTGACAGAGGCAGAAAGCTAGAGATAATTATGCATTAAGCCCAAAATCATTTTAGCGAGGGTCTGTCCATGACACTGTAGAGGTAAACAGTATGCAACATAATTGACAGAGGAACTCAAGATCAAAATGTATCATTACTGGGGCCAGCCCCATGGCGTAGTGGTTAAGTTCGGTGCATTCCACTTCAGTGGCCCAGGTTCATGGGTTCAAATCCCAGGCACAGACCTACACTACTCATCAGCAAGGCTGTGGCAGCAACCCACATATAAAAAAAAAAAAATAGAGGAAGATTGGCACAGATGTTAGCTCAGGGCTAATCTTCCTCAACAATAACAACAAAAAATGTATTGTTATTGAAATATTCTACCAATTATGGAGTGGTGTGATGCCCATTAAAGAAACTGGATACACTCAGAACTAGGTGAAAATGAGGGAAAGTTATAAGAATTGTCATGTGGTTTTATATCAAGGGTGGCTTGTGTAGAAGATTCTCTTCCATTTTGTGTCTTTAAAGACAGCCTGGCCCAGCCTTCCCAGCAGAGTGAGCTGCAGCCCTGTGCAGGGACCATAAGGCCTTGCACTACCAGCTTAATGGGAGAAGGACAAAAGCATGTGCCATCTGCCAGCTCGCCCCTCGTGCTGCTCACACAGTCCTCAGTGCCCTAGACGGATGCCACGTGCTCATCCAGGTGGCCATTCAGTGGGTCTCTATCTGAGCTGCACCAGACATGATGGAGGGACCCATCCATCCAAAGATTCCCGTTATTTTGCTCCCACCTCGACCCCTCCAGTCTGTAGGATCCACCTGAGGTAAAACATCTACCTCCCTTACTGCTCTGGTATCTGGCCAGCAAACTCCTGCTTACACCTCAAGAGCTAGCCTCCTCTGTGAAGCCCTTCCTGATTCTGCAAGGCACAGGTAGGCGCTGATTCCATGGGACCTCACAGCAATTTGGGACACAGTTCTGTCCCAGCTCTGCCTGGCCCGGCTGTCTCCCTGAGTGTACAGTTTACAGCAGCCTCTGTGCCTGGCTTCGTACTACACACGCAGTAGGTACTCCCCAAGTGTCTCTTGAAAAAAATGAATATATTGTCATCACATTTCAGATGGGGTCCATATCAGCTATTAGAAAAGATATGAGGGTGGTTTTTACATCCTCTTTATACTTGGATGTGCAAGGCTAGTATTGCCTTTATCCATGTTCTGTTGGTGGCATAAAGAATGTGGATTGATGTATTCAAAACTGAAGAATCTTTTTCTCTAGATTTCCATATTATTTTGTTTAATGTTCTAAGGTAGCCTTTCTCCTTTGCATTGTGCTTACACATCACACACATACACGATATCTGCCACTCAGATGCCTGAGATGACATGTCCATCCTCTTCTTTACCCTGATAAACAACACAGGCTCTCAGGCCAAAGAGATACTGAAAGGTGCCTTGGAAATAGAACAAGAACAGAGATGTGTTGTTCCCCTACCTCTCCCTTCCCTCGTACTCATAGCCCCCTTTTTTCTTCCGTGTGACAAATGGTGGCAGCCCATGGATGCCCCTCCTTTGCTCCCTCTAAGGTTTGCCCCCAGGCAGCGAGGGCCTCACACATGCAGGGCAGATGAGGCAATGTGAATACACAAGACATTTAGCTCATCTCACGGTTGTCAGCAGCACATGTGCCGTGACAAGAAATTCCAAGCCTGCCAATCCAGCTCTTTCCTGCACAAAGAGTCCATTCCGCTTGTGACCTCATCGCTTGTCCCCACACAAACCCTCTCCCAAACTCTCCTGCAGTCCTTCCTGGGGGAGCTGACCAGACCACACACTTCTATGTCTCTCTTTTTGTAAATGCTTTCAGCATCATGATATCCTCATCACAGGGAGGGGCCTGTTGCCGGCATCCAAGGGTGGCCCATACTCTGTCCAGTCGTTGCCGACACCTCTGTCAAACTGGTAAAATTCTTGGCTTGGCTCGGTTGATTCCTGTCGTTCTGAGACTAGCGTTATCTAATTTTTTCTTGCTCCTTATTTTGTTCTTCTTTCCATAATGCCTCACTGACCTCTACCTGTGTACAGTTCCTTCCTCCAACGTAACATATTTCTGTTTGATTAATATACCCAACATATAACCCAACCAAACTCATCCCATATTTTCCCTGCTGCCTGAAGCCCAGCCAGCACCTGACCTCACCCCCCACCCCCCATTTTTGCTTGCTGGCAATTAGAGGAATAATTGGATGGCATGCTTGGACAATGAAGAGATGGCCAGGTGCCGTTCTGAGTGACAGTCTCCCTTTCTGCAGACATCAAAAGTGATCCCAAGAAAGAAACAGTTGTGGTCACTGGAGTCAAGAATTATAGATCTGGTGTTTTCTCACCATCAGAGAGAGAGTGTGCTTCTGAATTTGTTTCCTTGGCTAAACACTGGAGCTGTACCGTGGACAAGTGTAAAGTCTGTAAGGGGGTGGGGGAAGGCAGGCAGTGGCCATGTGCAAAGAGCCCCTAGCAGGACCCATCTTTCCAGGACACAGAGCGTTCCTATGGTAACCTGTATCCTTTTAGCTAAAGATATTAAATTTCCCCCTCACTTGAGTGCCAGCTGGTTGGGGTAGTTACTTTTGCTTTCCAATCCACAAACTTGTAAGCATAAAAGTGAAACCCACGTGGTCTAAAAGGACAGGGATAGCTAAACAGTAAGATTTTTACTTAATCTTTTAATAGCTGGGTCCCAGATGGGTACCCTGTGAGTCACGCACTGAATCTCATTCATCTTTATAACGCAGCACAATGTGCTTAATATTCCTCGAATTTAATTAAAATTCTCTTCTTAATGGAAGCAGATATGTCGCTGGACAATATTTAACTCCACAAAAGTTTTTGCCTCCCATTAATTTTACAGTCAGTACTACTTTTACTCAGCTAATAATTATGCTTAATTGGAATGTTATTTTAAATAATGGTCTCAAGTTATAGCTACATTGTAAGTTTTTACGGCCAGAGTAGTTTAAACAAATGATCGTTTCAGATTCAAAACTGTCTTACAAACTGTCAAGCTTCTTACGAGAACTCTCCTCGGGCTCAGTGTGTCACACAAGATCAGCTTAAAGAAGTACTGAAACACTTCATGGCTGATGCAATATTGAGACACTTACGTTAAAAGTTATTCCTCCAGTTACAATTAGAATTATAGCAAGTTGAAAGTTCAGAAACTCTAAATGCCTGGCCAATGGGCAACAGAGCTAAGAGAGAGCTGTAGAATAAACGATAGTGTTCTTCCCAGCAGGAATTGTTCACCCCACACTGGGGGTGGGGGTGGGGGTAGGGAGTTATTTGTGAAAAAGCATCTTACTCTTCAGACAGTTGAATTGAAATTCAGCCTGTTAATGTCTCACTTTGTAAACGTCCAGTAGTAATGCCTCAGTGATGCCACTGGGGGGTAGCAGAGAGAGGAAGACAGAATTGAATCAGCTTTTTTTTTTTTGAGAGCTAGAAATTCCACTTAACAAATTCTGACTTTTTATCCAAAATAGACTTATTAAACCAATGAAAGTAGGCTGTGTATTTAAAACAAACAGACAAAACTCTGAGGCAGTTAGTATAATTTTTTTAGCAAAATAAAACAAATATCAGACCTCTGATAAATATTCATTCAACAAACTTTTATTGAGCACTTGCTACTCTGTTGTACTGGGGTGATGGGGACAAACAAGAACTAATCCTGTCCCTGAGAAGCTCGCCACCTCATAGGAGGCAGACATACTCAAATAACTAAAATACCGTCAGATCGGTACTTTATTGGGGGAGTGCATAAGATCATTTACAAAGGGGGAAGCCGGCTGCTCTTCTAGCCTCTCTTGAGTCTCCTTACTTCTCTGCTTCAACCTGATTGTCTCTTAAATATACCTGGCACTTGCAGGCCAGCGTGTTTGTTCCAGTTCAGTGACGTGGACACATGTACACACAGCTACACAAACCCCCTTTCTCTAGGACGCAGCCTGATCCCTCCGGGACCGTTCTCTTTGATGTCTCCAGAAAATCTTCAAGCAGTTATTATATGTGCTCATTTTGTAATCACTTGCCTGCCTAGTGATGTCTTATACTGTTATGAACATTGTTTTTATCTGCCTTTGAGCACTTTCAAACCGTGTCCACAAGTAGGTTATAAGCTCTTTGAGGGCACTAACTATTCCTACGCTTCTTTGCGCCCCACAGAGCCTAGCAAGGCCCTGGTGCGGGAGGTGTGTGTAAACGCACAGTGAAGGAGTGTGTGTGAACTGTCCCGTTTCCGTGGCTCTCTCCATCAGGATCTCTGTGCATCTCACCCACAGCCCAGCATCAAGTGTGTGGGCCTGTCCTTCAGACGCTCTCTGTGTCCTTGCAGGATCGCAGCACCCTGTTTTTCGCTGTGTGCACAGAAGCACTCACGAAGAGGTTCCTGAGAGCTACTGTGACTCCAGCATGAAGCCGACCCCCGAGGAGGAGCCCTGCAACATCTTCCCTTGCCCGGCCTTGTAAGATGGCCTCTCTGGTGACGTTACCTATTGTGGGTCACTTCTGGTGGCTGGTGCAGAGACCCTTAGTAGCAGATACAATCAAATTTTTAAATCAGTCTACATCTGATTTAGAAACAGGAGACTTGCTCTATGCATAAAATGAGGTCCATTTAGCAAGCGCACCTGACTTTCAGGATTAACACAGGAGATCGTGGCCTGTAGCAGGTCAGCCCACTCCCAGGGAGCCTACCCTTCCTTTGGTAAATGGGAGCAATTAGGGTTTAGCCTGGTAAGGATGTATGTGAAACTGATATGTAAATAATTAATTAAAAATAAAGAATGCTAGAATAAGATTTCTAAGTGAGTTCCAAAGTGGGTTAATGTTCTACGGGGTAATTAAACTAACCTTTGGAGTTATTATTTTTATTAGATAAAAATCATGTATACCCTCTCAGTTTTCTATAATTTTATAGAATCTGGACCCTAATCGCTGGCAAATAGCATGTGGAACAAAGTTCATTCCTTTACAGAGCCCTTTACAGATGGCCTTTAGGCAGACTGTTAAGTGGTGCCTAGGATGAGGACCACCCATAAGGATTCTGATGGCCCTGTGTAAGCCGGCCCGGGCTTGTGTTCTCTTCTTGTTGACTGAAGTGGTCTCTCCCTCTCGCTGTCTTGTTCCTGAGCCAGCTGGGACATTGGGGAGTGGTCTGAGTGCAGCAAAACCTGTGGCCTGGGCATGCAGCATCGCCAGGTTCTGTGCCGCCAGGTGTACGCCAACCGAAGCCTGACGGTGCAGCCCTACCGCTGCCAGCACCTGGAGAAGCCCGAGACCACCAGCACCTGCCAGCTCAAGATCTGCAGCGAGTGGCAGATCCGGACCGACTGGACCTCGGTACGTGGGGTGGGGCAGCCTGCTAGGGAGTTTCCCCTCCAAGACCCACTGCCACCCTCCCACCTCCCCCCACCAAGCCCTGACTTGGAAGGACCCTGAGTTCTCCTCTCCTCCCATCCTGTGGGGTCTGAACAGCTTCCACCACAAGTACCCATAGCTCCATAGAGTTAAGGCTACAGTGTATCACCCACAGCCGACTTCAAGGGTGAGCCCCTGGGAGTCGTGTGCATACGGGTCTCATCTCTCTCATGCGTCGTGGTGGAGTGAAGGTTGGCAACTGCTGGTAGAGCCAACTCCTTCTGATCTTACTCTCCCATTTTATAGATGACAGAACTGAGGCTCAGAGGAACAAAGTAGGCAAGACATCTAAGAAGGTCTTAGAGAAAAGTGTTGTGAAGATTTCAGGGCTGGGATCCTCCCCAGGTAGCGTCGCATTGCAAGGGACCCAGCAACACAGGGGGTCTCACCACGGTCCTCTGCTCAGGTGGCAGGTGACGAGGATGAGGGCACCATAACTGGAGAGTCCCCTGGAGCTAACGCTGCCCATCCCACTGACGTACGCTTGCTATGTTTTAGTGCTCGGTGCCCTGTGGAGTGGGACAGAGGACCCGAGACGTGAAGTGTGTGAGCAACATTGGGGATGTGGTTGCCGACGAGGAATGCAACATGAAGCTCCGGCCGAATGACATTGAGAACTGCGACATGGGACCCTGTGCGAAGAGCTGGTTCCTCACGGAGTGGAGTGAAAGGGTGAGCGTGACAGTGGGCAGAGCAGGTCTCTGGAGTCGGGGGCCAAGGTCTGCTGGGGTAATGGGCAGGAGCTGCACATCACAAGGTGCCCCAAACCACACGAAGATGAACCACTAAGAATCCCAAGGGGAATTGCTGACTTTGGGGAAAAGACCCAGAGATGACCTATCGTAGGCTTTCTGTTCTTATATGAAGATCAAGGGGCTCCAAGACTGAGGAGTGGGTGTGAAATAATTAGTTTAATTCTCCTTAGCACTCCATGTGACTAGAAATAATGAAATACTAAATAAAGTGAATTATTGCATCACAACTTTCACACATTTTGTGAGTGCCTGGCATAAAATAGGCACTTGGCAAATGGCAGGCCCCTTCCCTGCTTCTTACTGACTCAAAACATACTGTCCCCTCCCTGATAGCCTGGTCTCCCTTGGGGTCCCTGGTGTCAGTGTCAAAGATTGCCTCAAAGGCATATATAGTTCATTATCAGCCCACCAGGTCCCTGTGTACAAGGGAACCTAATAGGAGATTGAGTCCATCTATCAAAGACAAAAATAGGATTTATATAAGAAAAGAGGGGCTGGCCCCGTGGCTTAGCAGTTAGGTGCGCGCGCTCCACTGCTGGCAGCCGGGGTTTGGGATCCCGGGCGCGCACCAACTCACCGCTTGTCCGGCCATGCTGAGGCGGCGTCCCACATACAGCAACTAGCAGGATGTGCAGCTATGACATACAACTATCTACAGGGCTTTGGAGAGAAAAAGGGAAAAAAAAAAAAGGAGGAGGCTTGGCAATAGAGGTTAGCTCAGGGCCAGTCTTCCTCAGCAAAAAGAGGAAGATTGGCGTGGATGTTAGCTCAGGGCTGGTCTTCCTCACAAAAAAAAAAAAAAAAAAGAGCGGGATTCTGGAGATGGATGGTGGCGATGGTTGCACAACAATGTGAATGTACTTAATGCCACTGAATTGTACACTTAAAAATGATTAAAATAGTAGATTTTATGTTATGTATGTTTTACCATAATTATTAAAAAAAAGTTCAGGGAAGCAAAATTAAAGAACATACCTTGGGGTGGGGAGAGAGAGGGGGAAGGAGATGATGAGTTTTGCTTTCTTTTCTTGAGGAAGCTACCGATTGGCCAGCAGGAGGAGAGGCCAATCAGCATGTTCTACCCAGGGCAGCTGGTCTGGTCATCAAATGGACAGTTTCTGGGTTTCTGGATTCTCCAGAAGACCTTGGAAGTTTAACCAGGATGTAGACGCGATTGGCTGTCTCTGTCCTCAGTGCCTCCCTCTCCATTAGGCCAGGTCTGCACCGTTTCCCTTATCAGAATTCCTCGAGGGGCTTCCAGACCCTAATGTGCTGCACATCACCTGGGAACCTTGTGACCGTGCAGAATCTGAGTCAGTGCCATGAGATGCGCCTGAGATTCTGCATTTCTGATGGGCTCCCCGGTGGGACTGAGGCCACTGGTCCAAGGTTGAGGAGACCAGCCAAGTTCATAGAATCTTAGGAAACATTACTGAGCTCATGAGCTCTCCCCCCAGCATCACGTGCCGTATCTCAAGCTCAGAGGAGTAGACTTTCACACATCAGTGGATTTTCATCCATACCGCCATGTTGGTTGATTCCAATTGGCCAGCATCCATCCTGACTGGTCAGTACCCACCATGGACTGGTTGTTAAGTATTCTGAACATCATCCCTGCAAGTGTTCACATGGGTTTCCACTCCCTCCCTGTTGTAAGATGCCCTCTAGTTTCATCCCTCTCATCACAATCATAATCCACATCAGTGGGGATTGTTACTGAGAAAGAAAGGAAGAACAAACCTGCCAGTGCAGGCTTCGCTCCGCATTCAGAGATCATCCTGGAGATTCTCATCGAGTGATTTATCTTCTTGTGGATTCCTGACACCTCATGGCATACAGCCCCTGCCCCTTAGCCCCCAAACAGTCCCCAAATAGAGAGTCCTTAGTGCGAACACCGAACTCTTAGGATGAGAAGCTAAGTGTGCCTCCAGTCCCAGGAGTGGATTGTAACAGGCGCCCAAGTAACACCATCAGGAAGGCACTAGCCAAAGGGAAACAAATGGGAAGTCAGTGCCGATCTAAAGGTCTCCATTGACTCAGCCTTCTGCCCCTAGAGCTGAGGTCAGCAGAGCTCCCCCCAGTTGTTTGCATATCCCCCCTTTCCAAGCCTCCCAGCACATGCATCAGCTCCTGGCATTGTGGAAACAGTGCTGGGAGGCGGTTCAGAAGTCACTTTGTCAGCCTCCTGCCAGTGTGAGGAGGTCTCTGCAGCATCCCTGTCATGGGTGTGATTCGTTTGTCAGAAATTGACTGGGTGCCAAGACAATGACGTCTGTTTCTTGTACAGCCCACCGTGTCGAGAGGTTTCCTTTTACATTGAATCAAAGTGTTTTTGCTAACTGCCGCTTGTGTTCCATAGAAAATCTGAGTGCTCTCTCCCACACTGCAGCCCAACAGATATTTGGGGACCCCTTCCTCTTCTTCTCCAGGCTAAAAATTCCTAGTTCCTCTGACTAATTCTTTTGTGTTTCTGGATTTCTAGTCATCCCAGAACTCATTTGTGTTCAAGTAAACTTGGTGAATTTAGTGTGTAAGCAAATTAATGAAAAGAACGATGCTGGGCTTTCATTTTTATGTTGGCAAGATTCTTTTTAAAATAATGTTCATTTTTTCTGGTCATAAAGTAACATATACAGTTATAAAAAATATGAAAAAATCAGAAAAGCATACCTATAACCTCTTCACCAAAAGATAATAATTTAAGATTTTTAAGCTAACTGCCAAGCTTTTTTCTACTCATACATGCCTTACATACATAGCTTTTTTTGTACTTATATATTTTAAGGATATAAATCATAATATATGTATAATTTGGTAACCTAGTTTTTTCACTTATGTATTTATTATAAACATTTTTTTTTTGAGGAAGATTGGCCCTGAGCTAACATCTGTTGCCAATCTTCCTCCTTTTTTCTCCCCAAAGCCCCAGTATATAGTTGTATGTCATAGTTGTACATCCTTCTAGTTGCTCTGTGTGAGTCGTGGCCTCAGCGTGGCTTGACGAGTGTTGTGTAGGTCTGCGCCCAGGATCCGAACCGGCAAACCCTGCGCTGCTGAAGTGGAGCATGCAAACCTAACCGCTGTGCCGCCGGCTGGCCCCTAATGTAAGCATTTTAATGGAATTAAAGACCCTTAAAGTGGGGCCGGCCCAGTGGCGTAGTGGTTAAGTTTGCACACTCTGCTTCAGCGGCCCAGGGTTTGCAGGTTCAGATCCCGGGCACAAACCTATGCATCGCTTGTCTGAGCCATGCTGTGGCAGGCGTCCCACATATAAAGTAGAGGAAGATGGGCACGAATGTTAGCCCAGGGCCAATCTTCCTCAGCAAAAAGAGGAGGACTGGCAACAGATGTTAGCTCAGGGCTAATCTTCCTCACAAAAAATAGAAAAAAAAAAAAAACCTTTAAAGCATGATTTTTAATTAGAATAAGCTGCTGTATGACTACTATAACTGAACCAACCTTTATTCATTTCCCCTCCAATAAAGACTTATAAATTTCCCTGTAATATAAATTTGCTTTGTATTTTAACATAAGTACTTGCTGGATCTAACCCTTGTCTTAAAATTCTAAATAGAGGAAAAGATAAGCACTTGATTCTTCTCTTTAGAGAACTTTTTTGTCGTTTTTTGGAAAAGATGTTTTAAGCCTTGTCAGTTTGGTGCTATGATGTAAGTAATTTTGCTGTATCTCCCCCCAGCATAGACCATTGTTCCTGAATGTTCATGCTTATTTTGGAGTAGTTGAGTGGAAAGGGGGGTACTGTTGGGTTTAAAGAAGGCACATTTGCTTTGGCGTCATTTCCCCAAGGACTTATTTCTTATTAGACCTTGAGCAGTTGCTGACTCACTGACCCTCAGTTTCCTCATCTGTACCGTTGCTGAGTGAGCAGTAAGGGATAACACATTTGAAACCATGACCTAGATGAGGTTGGCACAGTGGGCTGGGCCTTTGAGTCACCAGTTAGCCTTCTGAAAGGTTCAGTCTGCAGGAATGACCAGCTGATGGCAGTGTTCCACAGTTGAATAGTGGCTTTGGATAAAAATCAATTCTGTTAAGCTTTAGTCTGAACTATGCAATTTTTCCCCACTGGGCATCAACATGTATTGAGTACCTAGTGCATGCCAGGCATGAGTGAGACACAGCTTCCACTAAATGAGCTCAAGTGGGAGAGATGGAAGAAAATGAGATTAAAGTTTACAAATGCTTAAGGATCCAGATTGTCTCCTTTTGCCCAATTTAGAATTAATTAATCTCCACCTGAATGAATTGAGGCTGTCAACTCAGTCTGAATCTTCTCTTAAGCCTCTGGGGCTATAGACTTCTTCTGACTTGATGACTCACCTTAAAAACATTTCTGCAGGTACTTTTAATTGAGGGCGGGCCTCCTTAGATGTGGGCATCATTTACTTTTTAGTTCTGCAAATCAATGACAAGTTTAAACACATGTGCAATTTTTAATCCCACAGAAAAAAAAAAAAAAAGCCTTTTAGAAAGTCCACCAGCCACAATTTTGTGACGCCTAATTTCTAAGGATGTTTTCCGAGAGCAGAAATAAGTAAAGACCTTGAGTTATTTAAATTATAGACAATGATGCATAAAACTGAAGTTCAGGAATAGTCGTTAGAGCCCTATAGTCCCTCAGGGGTCAATTGGGCCAAGTTTAGCATTTAACTGATGCTGGAGCGAGAAGACAGGCCTCACCAGAGGGTTGCTTAGGAATTTCGTGTGTTTCTGTGTTTTATCAGCCCAGAAGTTCAGTTAGGAGTCAGGTCCTTTTCTGGCTCCTGTAGCAGATTTGGTCTTTCTTTCAGGGATGGTGAGTGGGTGTGTTTTGGTGCCCCACTGAAGGTTTGTCTCTGCTGCCCGGTCCGGCCCCCTTGGTCCCCTCATTTCTACTGATGGGCTTCCTGGGCCAGGTCCTGTGTGGGTAGCATCTTTCAAATTTAAATTTGTTGTGCTTTTCACTGCGGTTGGTATAATAGAGTGAAGTTTCATTGCAGGGCTCATCCTTATCATGTTCTCTCACTGGGCATTGTCTTGGTCCTTAACATTCTTCTTTTAAATTAATCACATGGGGATATGGGGAAACTTTCCCAGATGCGTGTACATTACTTGGTTTGGAAAGCAGAAAATTAAGTTAGTGAGTCAAACGGAAGTTACCTGGAAAGAAATATTCTTAGGGTTTGAAACACAAAGATAACTTAAATTTGATTTACTTTGTATTCTTTAGGAGAACTTAAATATCTTCAGTTTTAAAGTTAGGAAAGAGACCAAATAATGCATGGCTGAAACAAAAAACCCTTTAACCTGGAATATTCCAATTATTATAGCAAAGGATTTTTTTTAAGCTAAGGGACTGCTTCATTGTCTCAGGTTCCTAATAACAATGTAGATGGAGCGTAAGTCGTGAAAAGTATTTGTGAGCCTGTAGGGGAGAAAAAGCTTTTCCTGTACCCTCTTAGGTTCTTTGTTAGAGGCCTGCAAATTAAGCTGACAAAAGCCAGATTAACAGCAGAAAAGCATACAAAATTTATTTGATGATAATTTTTTTTACATGGCACCGGGGTCTTCATAGGAAAGAAGTGAAAATCCCAAAGAAGCAGTTAGATGTGAGGGCATATATACCATTTTAACAAAGGGTGATAAATTATGAAGAAGTGACTAGACAAAGGAAAAGGATTGGGCTTCTAGAGGCAGTAAATTGTAGGAAAGTGGCCAAGAAATATATGGGAGAACTAATAGAGGATAGTAATAGATTTTAGTACGGTTGTTTGTGCAGACAGTATCTTGGCATCAGTTCCCCGTCACTGATGATAAGAATGTTCTCTTCTTCCTGGAACTGGGAGGAACTGGGAGGGCACCATTTTCAGGGGAAATTCATGCCCTGCTTTTCAGCAGGAAAGGGGAGGGCAGAGAGCTCTTCCTGCATCTGCTGTTTCTCAATTGCCTTCAGCTCAAAATAACCATTAGGCCAAAGCAGCATATTTTGGGGTGGTGTGTTCTAATCCCCTCAAGCTCTTGGCTCCAGAGAGTTTCCTTTCTGAGAAGTGAAGCCCAGCTTAACAGTAGTCATGTAAATGTTTGATTACTCACCCTGGGCTGTGATCTTACAAGACTAGACAGCAAGGTACACAAATGAAAATCGACATCTTGATAAGGAAACCAGGTGGTGGGTTTTTTTTTTTTCCCTTTTCTCAAATTTTACTTAAAATTATATTGCTTTTATTTATTTTTAAAAACGGAAATGTTGGTAGAAACCAAACATTGACTCTGTTTTTAAGAGAAGACTCAGCAGAAACCCTTAGAATGGGCTTTGGTCATGATCCTCAAGGGACACTTTCAGGACGGGAAGGTGCTGATGAGAAACGAGAAATGGGTGAGGGAGGGCCCAAGTCTGTATTCCTTAATCCAGCTGATATTCATGGATCCGCCCATGGGTAAGGTGCCGCTTTGAGAAGGAATTAAAGATGATTTCATAGTCCCTGCCCACACCAAGCCTACTTCTACGAAGAAACAAAAATATAGGACACAAATAACTCTAATACAAAGCAAGAAAGCAGAATCCCAGGTAGACATGTGCCCAAGTTTTCATGCTGTCATCCTTCTTCTGCTGTATATATTTTCAAAAGTGAAATCCAGGACAGCTAGTCTGGCAAGGCTAAGTGTATTAATCACAGCAGTGGAACAGGCTATTTGGAATGAAGACTGTCCCAGAAAATCTAAGATGGGGGTTTGCCATACTGATATCTCATAATGGAGCAGGCCGGGCAGGAGAAGTGGCCAGACATTTCTAGGGGAGAGAGTTGTTTGGGAGATGAGATGTTGGTCCTCCTTCACATCCTTTGAAAGTGGCTACAGAACCTGCAGGGGCCTGCCCTCTAACGTGCCCTCTCCTGTCTCGCAGTGCTCGGCGGAGTGTGGGGCTGGAGTGCGGACCCGCTCGGTGGTGTGCATGACCAACCACGTCAGCAGCCTGCCCCTGGAGGGCTGTGGGAACAACCGGCCTGCTGAGGCCACCCCGTGTGACAATGGGCCCTGCATGGGCAAGGTGGAGTGGTTTGCGGGGAGCTGGAGTCAGGTAAGTGGCCAGAACTGGGTGTGTCTGTCCATCCCTGGTGAGAGGTAGCAGAGCAGAGGGGTCAAGTGTATCCCAGGTGTCCTGGGTTTGAATCCCAGCTGTGCCACCTGTGACCCTAGAGAAACTACTTATGCTCTTGGAGCCTTGTTCAGTCAACAGTATTTACTGAGCACCTACTATGTGCTCTTCTAAGCACTTGGGATACGTCAATGAGCAAAACAAGTATCCCTGCCCTCAGGGAGCTGTGGTCTCGCCTGGCTTCCTTGTCTATAAAATACTGGTAATGACAGCACCTTATGAGGTTATTTTTAGAAGAAATGAAGTAATGTATGTAAGTATGTAGCACAGTGCCTGACATACAATAAACACACAATAAATCGTAGCTGCTGCTGCTGCTATTATTGTTAATGTTAATAAAGCCAGTTTTGTCTGTATTTGAGCATCAGAAGCAGAAATAGATATGATCCAGCGATCCCACTTCTGGGTACACGTCCAAAGGAAACAAAATCATTATCTCGAGGAACTATCTGTCCTCCCATGTTCATAGCAGCATTATTCACAATAGTCAAGGTATTGAAATAATCTAAGGGTCTGTTGACAGATGAATGGATAAAGAAAATGTGATATATACATACAGTGGAATATTATTCAGCCTTTAAAAAGAAGGAAATCTTGCCATTTGCAACAACATAGATAGACCTGGAGGGCATTATACTAAGTGAAATAAGCCAGATAGAGAAAGACAAATACTGCATGGTATCACTTATACGTGGAATCTAAAAACAAAAGTCGAACTCAGAGAAACAGAGAGTAGAATGGTGGTTGCCAGGGGCTGGGGGAGATGAGGAGAGGTTGGTAAAAGGGTACAAACTTGCAGTTATAGGATGAATAAAGTCTAAGGATCTAATGTACAACATGATGCCTATAGTTGATAACACTGTATTGTACAGTTGAAATTTGCTGAGAGGGAGGAACTTGTGTTCTCACATACACACAAAAAGGTAAATGTGTGAGGTGATGGGTGTGTTTTTAATTAACTTGATTGTGGGAATCCTTTCACGACATATATGATCATGTGTATACTTTAAATATATTACGATTTTATTTGTCAATTATACCTCAATAAAGCTGAGGGAAAAATAGAAGCAGAAATGGAAAACGTTGAGGTTGTTCATTATAAAGAACAGATAATACTGAATACTTTAATAAAGTAACTGAATTGATCAGTTGATTTTTTTCCTTACTGTTCCAAAATTGAACATGAACCCCCTAAGAGAATGTGGAAAGATCATCCCCTTGTACTGCTGTCAGCATTTGAGTTGTTGGGCCACTTAGCGTTTGGCCCCAGGGCTGGCTGGTTGTCCTTAGCCTTTTTGTCTGATGATCATGCTTTACACTTTATCAGGACCTCTGGCTCCATATAGAATGTTATTTCTTCTAAGTAGCTTTAGAAAGAGCCCCTGAAAAAATGGACTTCCTTGTCCTTGTAAATTGATACAGCCCCTTTGGAAAGCAATTTGGCAATAAAAGTCAAGACCGTAAAAGTGTTCATTTGCCTTAACCCAGTCACCCTACTCCAGGAGATTCATTTTAAGGAAATAATTAACAGAAGAAAAAAGGCTTCTTCATCAGCGATGTTCATGACAGCATGGCAGTGAGGGATGTTATGCTATATTATAACTCTTTAAAATATTGTGTAACAATAACAATGATACTTAGGAAGATGTGGAAAGGACATATGATATAATGGCAAGTGACAGACAGAATATGAAAATATATGAACTCTATCTCAACCATTTCAGAGTATAGATTTTTATATAAAAAACATGGGCAAATGTTTTTCTTCTCAAATTTCCTTTAGTGTTTTTATGATACAAACTGTAAAATATAGAAAATTCAGAAAGAAAGAGTATTCAAGTACATCCAGTGCTACCCTAGTGGATATCCGAGTTAGCCATGCTTGATAACTGCCCCCAGCTATGCTTCTCCTTGGTTCTCTGACTTGGGGCAAGTAAGTGTAACCTCTCTGAGTCTGCTTCCTCATCCAAATATCCAGATGTGAGGATAATAATACCAACGTCCTAGAGTTGCAATTGGGTTTTCATGAGATGCTATGTATAAAGGGGGTTACCCAGTGCTCGGGACATGGGAAGTGCTTTATAAATATTGACTCCCTGTCTTCCATGTTTATTATTTTTTCTGCCGGCTGCTTCTGTCTCATTATTGGTAGCAACACACCTAGGACCTAAACCCCAAAGATAGTTCAGAAGTGAGCAGTGTATGGGACGCCAATTACATCAACTATCCTTGGAAACTGAGGCAATGGGAAGAGTCTTATGTGAAATTGTCATATCAGATCGTAACAGTCTTCACACACAGTGAAGATAAGCAGTGCAATTCAACTGGCATGCCTACCAGTCTCAAAAGAGGAACAGGGAGCAGGATTCAGGGTCTGTATTGCTTGTGGGCCTCCTATTAACTCTAGACCTAACTCAGAGAACTGAGAGTGGTGTGAATCCTGGCGAAGGCAGTGTTTATTTCTGCTAAGATTAGGAACATGGAATGTGTTGCGCTGTTGTCCAAAAGGGCCAGAACACAACTCAATATGGACAAGGTTTTGGTTCTGAATTTACTAGGATGTTAGAGCCTGTTGGCACTTCCTTGCCCTGGGGATTTGCCGTTATCCCCCCAAAAAATGAAATAGAGCATGCTTATTTATTGAAGGATAAGTCTTAAACATTAACTGACTTCAGAATATAAAAATGAATGTTCCTTCCTGTCACATGGTTTGAATGAGAGTTGGCATCTCCAGCCTGGTCACAGTGATTAGTCCAGGGTGGACAGGTGACCCAAGCCGAGCCAAACAGAGTTGTTCCCTGGGACTTTTATGGGTTTAAGGAAAGAGACTCCCAGGAAGTTGCAAGCACAGGTGCTAGCAGTGGCCATGTCGAGGCTTGTGGGGGAAGCCAGCCTGAGAGAATGACACCTATCAAGTTGAGGGGTCTTTTTCTACTCTGGAGGCAAAATAGCCCAACTCCTATTCATAAGGTATTCTGCCAAGTCTATTATTCATGCCCAGATGTTTCCTTTCTTCCCTGTCAGTTCTGGGCTTACTTCAACTTAGATTGCCTTAGTTCTGAGGGGTCTTGCACAGTCTCTAGTCATTGGGAGCAGCCTCTTGTCTGCCCGTGTGTCTGGATCACATTTATTCTCACTGACATCTGAGCAGACATCTCCAATCTCATGTGATCTTGGATCAGTGATCCACCCAAGTACAACTGCAGGAATTCTTCAGGTGCAGAAACATACATAATTGCTATCACTTCTCAGTGGAAGCATTTATCCCTAAAATATCACTTTTTGTCTTCTGTGCTTTTCTCTTTGAATTATATTTTTATCTGATATTTGCATTACTCTATCTTAGCTCTCATTGTTGATCTTCACCTGGTATACCTTTGTCAACTTCGTATGTATTTTTTAAGGTATGTCTTTTGTATGCAGCTATTTTTGTCTTTATTTTTACCCAATCTGCAAGTGTCTGTTTTTTAAGAGTTAAATTTTAACCATTCACATTTATTGTAATCACCTATATGTTTGGACTTTTCCCTGCCATCTTATTTTGTGTTTTCTGCTTAGTTTTCTATTGTTATGCTTTCTTGGGTTTTTTCCCTCTTTCCTTTCCACATATTGGTATTGGTCAGGTTTCCTTAATTCCGTTTTTTCCCCTCTAACATTTTGGAAGTTATAAATCCTATTTTTATTCATCTCATGATAACAGAAGAAAAAAGATTTTAGCACAGAATTTTAAACTTTGGTGTTTCAATCAATGTTAAGTTATCAGAACCACATCCTCCCCTAAAAGAAAACAGAAGCTTTAGGTCCCCTTTTATTTATCTCCACTCTTCAATCTCTAATACCTCCAAAAAGATGTTGAGATCATCTGGATTTAGCTCCACATTAGTGGTATTTAATTTTATAGAAAATACTAATTTAGATTTTAATATAGCTTCCTCCTCTCCAAAGGTTTTTTTTTAATTGAAATATAATTCACATACCATAAAATTCACCCTTTTAAAGTATACAATTCAGTGGGTTTTAGTATATTTCAGAGTTGTGCAACCATCACCACTATCTAATTCCAGAACATTTTTATCATTCCAAAAAGAAACCCCATTTCCATTATTAACAATAGCTTTTACTGATGTCTTTGCCAGCTTCTGCTTTTGTGTCCTGTGTCTTCTTCCTGGTTCTTTTTAACTTGGTTAGAGACCATAACCCATTAAGTGTTTCTAGTAGGATTCATAAGCCATAAGTTTTCTGAGCCCTTGACTATCTGAAAATATCTTCACTTTGCCCTTTGACTTGAGCGCTCCCAGTAGGGGCAGGAGCCTTCACTTCTTCCTAGCACAGTCAGGCTTCTGGTCAGTATCTTAGCTGATCACTCTTGCCTTGTCCAAGGCCCCCGTCTTGTTCCTCACATCCACAGGTCCACCACCATTCTCGCCTGAGGCACTTGACCTGCTTTCTCTTTGCTTGGAGTCCTCCTCTATGTGCATTTTGAACTATGATTTTTTACTTCAATTTAATCTCATCTATCTTTCGCCATTCAAAGATTCCCTATAATTTTTGGTGCATAAAGGATGAGCATCCTTTCCTGTTTTCAAATACTGTCTCATGCACACACACGTCCGCTCGCTTGTTCCCAGACACACACATTCTGCCGTTTCTGGGCATTTAGGGTCAGAGGAGGCTGAGATATGTGCTCATTCTCCCTTAATTACCTAATGTCTTCAAGGACTTTCCAAACTTAGCATAAAATAACTTCAGGTTTTGGTCAAAGTTTACGGTCTGCTGTTCTGCCCAGCATTCAGGACAGTCAGGGGTCTTTCAGATCAGGTTTCCAAACCCCCCACTTTGTAGGTGAGACAATAGAGACCTGGGGAAGTGAATGTCTGGGCCAAAGACACAGAACTATTTCGTGACGATGTCTAGACTAGTTTCCACATCTCCTGACTTCAGTCCAGCGTTCTACTCCTGCCACCCCCGGCCCTTTCACACACACCATCGCTCCTCCTGCGTACCTTTGCCTGGCAGCCCATCGCTTTTCTCCTGCCTCCGATTCTTTTGTTGTCCGCAGCACTTGAAAGAAAAGGACAAAACATGAATATACTGAATACACTCCAATAACAAACTAACATGCTATGACATGCATTGTTCTACACAGAAGAGAAAGATCACATCCAGGGAAAACCCATGTCCGACAGATCATAATCACATGGTACAAACCACATAGATAGAATATAGTCTGCCTGTGATGCTGGGACTGGACTTAACCTCCAGCACTAAACAAACGAACAAATTAACTAAGTAACATGGAAGAAAATAGGAAAACAAACTAAGAATCCTCGTAGTTTTCTGGATATCAATGCCTATGAAATGGCAGGAAAGAAGACACAAAGCAGAAATTGCTGATGGTGATGTCTATCATGCCCTGTGTGACTAATTCAGAATCTGTTGATTGGGTTGTTTTTTTTCTGTAGAGATGTGGGGTTTTTTCCTTTGTTTTTATTTCACTGTGTGCCTGCCTACAGAAGCAAGGCTAATATTAAGAGTTTCAGCTGTAGACATTGTTACAGGCCTTTCATAAAGGTAGAAGATAGATTCTTTGAAGTCTCTAAAAGTATATAGATCACAGATTTTAAAATTTGTAATCAAAAAGTATTGAGTAAACCAAACATGAACAAAAAACGTTTTACAAAGTAATAGATACTAAATAGAATAATTTATGAGCAGTTATATGCATCGTTATTTCCATAAACTAACAAAACGCATCAACACATGTAATTGCCTGACTGGCCTCTTTGTGGCCACAGCCCCAGCAAGCTATGGCTCCAAGTTGGGAGGTGAGGGCATTGGACTCCAAGGTCAAAGGCTTCCTGCTGGCCACCCCATTGGGAGGGGAGGATTGACCACAGGGGACATTGTCCCAAGTCTGGGATCTTCTTCTCGGCTTTGTGTGTCCCAAAGAATTTTAATTTAGCCCTTCAGCCACAGGTGTGCAGGCTCTGGAAGACTAATTCATTCCCAGTGTCCACCCACTAAGAGACCAGCAGATAAACCAGAATGTGAGTTCCTTGTTTTACAGTGAGAGGCGTCAGAGTCTACTGGACAGAAACAACCAAACTGACTAGCTGGTGTGTGCCTGTCGGGGAGTCTAAGGGAAGCCATTTCACTCTCAGCACAGAGGGACCAGGGTCTCAGGAACCAGCATCCTCAAGTGTGATAACTCAGGATGCCCACTCTCCATTCCAGACACAGAACTGTTAGGAAGAAGGGAATCCACATGCAAGTTCCCCTCCAGAAATGTTTTCTGGGCGCCCCTGGGCTCTTCCTCACCACATAGATGGTAGAAAGCACTCGTAAACATCCCTTGGTGGATAGTAGTTCTCGTCCTCTTTCCATCATGTGACACCCATCTTTCTCTGCTTCTTTCTCTAGTGTTCCATCGAGTGTGGGAGCGGGACCCAACAGAGGGAGGTGATTTGTGTTAGGAAGAATGCAGACACTTTTGAAGTGCTGGACCCCTATGAATGTTCCTTCCTGGAGAAACCCCCCAGCCAGCAATCCTGCCACCTTAAGCCTTGTGGGGCCAAATGGTTTAACACAGAATGGAGCATGGTAAGTCACGGGGCTCCTGAAAGAGATGGCAATAGAACATCATTCTGCTTTCCTCCCACAGACACACCTGGGCCACCTACTAGGTGCCAGGCACTGGGCTCAGCCCTGCGGTACATTCTATACAGTGATCTACTCTCATTGGTCACTGTTGGGACACCCCCAGAATCAGCCTGCTTGGTGGGGGGGCAGCCCAAGCCTGGGATGATCTTGATTTGTGTGTGTGTGTGTACACTTTTAAAAAATCCTATAGATAATATGGATTATGAATTATGGGACTGATCCTGTTTTTCTCTTTGAATTGGCTGCTAGGAAACTCAGAGCCAAAATTGTGGCCCATCTCTAAGAGAGTTTATCAGAGAGGATTTTGTGTGCTAATGTTCACTGGCTTCTCTTTCTTTTTCCTACTTTTTACCCCAGTTTCCTCACTTTTTTTTTCTTTTTATTATCTTGTAGCCCTTTAAGTATTTCTTAAGCTATCTCAAATCCTCTATGTAAGGAGGGAGAGTAGTATGTAAATGAAGAGAGACAGAGAGACAGAGTTAGTACAGAAATAGATTATTTCTATTCTATGGAAATAGTGATAAAATTCCTTTTTTTTTTTTTTTTCCCAAGTAGAAGAGTTCGTTTTCAAGAAAATTCCTAAAACAGAAAACCTCCTCAAGGCATCATTCCCACTGCATTTAACACATCTTGGACACCTGGGGGTGGGGTTCATTATGCTTTTTGTCACTGAGATCTTTAAGCAGTGGCTGTAGGTGAGCCCAGAGTAGAGGCCAGAGCCTTTCTCGGAATCATTCAAAGGTGATAAAAGGGATTTTGCTTATAAAATATGTGCATGAAAGCTGAGAGTCCTGTTTCCACACAGTGTGTCTGCTCCAGTGGTAACAGCCATTTGGATGTGTGGTGACCACACCTCAGAGGCAATGGGGACGAAGGACGTGTTGAATTTCAGAGGTGTTTTGTCAACTTCTGGGAAATGGAATTGAGTTATTTTGATGTTGGCCAAGACCCTTAAGACTGTTAGAACATTAGAACAGATCCCTATTTTCTTTTGCCGTTCAGTTTGGAGAGTCTAGAAAGGACCAAATTCACCAGGCCACATCAAAGGAGACAAATTCCAAAAACACCTGGCTGGATACAACTCAGAGGTCCCTCAACAGGTGAATGGATAAACAAACTGTGGTACATTCATACGTGGAATACTAGTCAGCAACAGAAACGAGTGAGCTGCTGGTGCCTACAACAACATGGGTGAACCTCAAAAACATTTTTCTAAATGAAAGACCCCAAAAGCTACGTATTGTATGATCCTGTTTACATAATATTCTGTAAAAGGCGAAACTATAGGGACAGAGAACAGATCAATGATTGGCAGAGGGTAGAGTGGGGTGAATTTCACTACAAAGGGAAACACGAGGAGATTTGTTGTATGTGATGAAACTTTTGTGTCTTGTTTGTAGTGGGAGATTGATGACTCTATGAATTCGTCAAAACTCATAGAACAGTGCGCCACAAAAAATGAATTTTTCTGTACGTCACTTTAAAAATAAATAAATAGGGGCCGGCCTGGTGGCGCAAGCAGTTAAGCGCGTGCACTCCGCTGGCCTGGGGTTCGCCAGTTCAGATCCCGGACGCACACCGACGCACCGCTTGGCAAGCCATGCTGTGGCAGCGTCCCATATAAAGTGGAGGAAGATGAGCACGGATGTTAGCCCAGGGCTAGTCTTCCTCAGTAAAAAAAGAGGAGGATTGGCAGATGTTAGCTCAGGGCTGATCTCCTCACAAAAATGAATAAATAAATAAATAAACTGAAACAAATATGAAATAAATGGTTACTGTAATAGCAAAGACAGTGACAGAAGCTCCACGTCTTTGAATATGCCTTGTTTTATAAATCTGAGTTTATAAAACTAAGTAAATATTTTATATAATTATAAAAGTTAAATTTTTTTTTTAAAAAAAGCAATCCTCCAAAATGGAAAATGCAATGAAACGAATGAACCTAAATATGTATCTACTTGGTAGCATGAGCACTATTGCACGTGGTTTTAAAACACAGCATTTTTTCCACCCCTAAGGGCAAAAAGAACTGCAGAAAAATGTTTGCAATAATCACATTTTTAGTGATAGTGTACTGTATTGTGAGATGGTTGGGTGTATAATGTGCAATAAAGTAAATGAGTAATCTACTTTATGGTACTATGATAGTATACATGATAATATAATGGTATATAACTCTATTAGCCCCCATATCCTTGGGAAATAGGGTTCTCAACTTAGGAGAGAGAAGATACGGATAAAAGATAGAAGTTTAAGTGAAAATGCTATTGTCCTGAATTCGAATTAGAAATATCAGTATGAACTCATAAATTAATTTATCTTAAATAAAGTTCTTTCCTAGTATTAGCCACTGAAAGAGCTGAGAAACAATAAGTCTGGTATCAAAGGGCATGCCTGTCAGCCAGAATGTGGTTTCAAAATACCACTCTCCATTAAAAGGAACCAGGAATTCTTAGAGAAATCACTAATTCCAGGTGTGGGACCGTATATGTATAAATTAGATTAGAATATCTTTTCATACCAGGCAGCAAGGAAGTTCTCAGAGACAACTGATTTCATGTCCCAAGGTCTCAAGAATCAACTTTTAGGGGCTCCTGCTAGTCATTGATGGGACATCATGAGCATCAATAAAAATAATTACTACCATAGATTGAATGAAACACATCATGTATGTTTAAATTCATCCATTTGTAATAAGTTTATAATAATAATAAAAAACCAATAGGTCACCATTAGAGATTGTTAGGGGAACCAACTCACTATTCTGAAAACTGATAAATAAAGGAAAATAATCAAGCGTTTACTCTGTCTTTCCTAAACAAGCTGTACTACTGGGTAACCAAAGAGTAAATGTATGGAGTGGTGGCGGGGGGAGGAGGAGATTCTTGAGAAAAGATTCCCTGCTAAAAAAAGAAGAGATGGAAGAATATTATCACCATATTCAACCCCAAATGAACTAATGGATCTGGGCATTGCTCATCAGTGGCTGCTGACTTCCCAAAAGAGAGACACCCACACACATCCTATGAAGTAGTCTCACCACAAAAAAATCAAACCTGCACCTGTTAAGGCCTCTTCTGGATCCAACTTCCGGTTCACAGGAAATACAGAGGACAGAAGAACATGTTAAACTGTACCATGGGGATGCAGTCAGCAAAATCCTGGTTATGGAAAACTCCACTGGACAAATAACTCAGTTCCTCCAACAAATAAAATGCAAGGGAGAAAAGCACAGTGGAGGGAACCTGTGGATTAAAGAGCTGTAAAAGGCATATCAGCCAATGGCAATGCGCAGACCTCATGCAGATCCTGATTTAAAAAAAAAAACTGGGGCCGGCCCTGTGGCTTGGTGGTTAAGTGCGCGCGCTGCGATGCTGGTGGCCCGGGTTCGGATCCCGGGTGCGCATCGAGGCACCACTTCTCCGTTCATCCTGAGGCCGAGTCCCGCATACAGCAACTAGAAGGATGTGCAGCTACGACATACAACTATCCACTGGGGCTTTGGGGGGAAAAAATAAAATAAAATCTTTAAAAAAAAAACTGTATTAAGAAACATATGAAATTCACAAGACACGTGGAAATGGAGACACTAAATATATATTTGAAAATAGTAAAGAACTGTTGTTAATTTCTAGGTGTAATAAGGGTATTGTGGTAATTTTTTAAGAGTCCTTGTCTTTCAGAGCTACAAACTGAAACATTATGGAGGAAGTGATATATCAAGATTTGCTTCAAAATAATGTGAGGCATGGATGCGGGTTGGGTGGAGATGGGGCGTGACTGGCCCTGAGTTGATGGGTGCTAAAGCTGGTTGATAGGTGCACGGGAGTTTGAATATTCTGTCTCCTTTGGGAGATGACTGAATTTTCCAGTATGTGTCCTCTCCAATGTGCTGAGCTGATGGGCTGCCAAGGAATCTAACTTTCTCCCTTTGTCCCCATGCAGTGCTCCAAGAGCTGCCAGGGCGGCTTCCGGGTCCGGGAAGTGCGCTGTCTGTCAGATGACATGACCTTAAGTAATCTCTGTGACCCTCAATTGAAACCAGAAGAGAAAGAATCTTGTAACCCTCAGGACTGTGTCCCTGAAGTTGGTAAGTAGGGATTCCCATCTTGGAGTCAAGATTCGTCTTTCTTAAGCTCCATCATGTTCTCTGGTGTGAAAATGCCAAGCCCACCTAGGTCTCTCTGTGACCTTGTGCATAGTCGTGGAGTTCAAGAGGTCAAAGTCCTGTTGGTGTGATGAGTTTCATAGTTTAAGGTGGCTGTTTACAGCACAGATGGGGAGCCAAGCCACCCACCAAAACATCAACTTAAATGGGAACTGATTAAAATGGTAATGCTTTCAGAGATTTGCTTCCGTCATCCTTAAGGTCAAAGTAGTGAGATTTCAACTTGATGTTTAAAGAAAAAAAAAAAAATGTAAGCTCCTATCCCACACTCACGCCTCTCATAGGTGAGAAACAGCAGGACCAGGGTTGAAAGCAGTGTCCACTGCCCTTTGTCTTTCCGTTCCTCCCGGCTGCCCCTTGTGTTCAGCGACTCTTTTTTGTTCTCTTCTGCTGCAGATGAAAACTGCAAGGACAGGTACTACAACTGCAACGTGGTGGTCCAGGCACGGCTCTGCGTCTACAACTACTACAAGACAGCCTGCTGTGCCTCCTGCACTCGCGTGGCCAACAGGCACCCCGGCTTCCTGGGGAGCAGATAACACCCTGCACCCCACCAGGAGTGCGGGTCGGGGCGTCTCTGAGCAGTGGGACTGGTTGGCTACTGCTCCACCAGGGGCTCCCTGGCTCAGGGCACTGCCAGCCACGTGTAAAGTGTACACGTGGTGCCCAGGAGCAAAGCCACGGTTGTCCTTTGAGCATCGCCATAAACTGATGATCCCCTCCTTGGGAAACCTGGCACCTACTGACGGTGCTCCCTGAAACCAAGCGGTGGGGAGTGCGTGTAGCGCTCAGCCAGACTCCCGGCCTGCACTTTGTAAGTCAGCTCTTGGGCCCTGACCGGGTGCCGCCTCATCCCTGGTGCTATTGGCCTTTCCAATATCAGCACCCCTGGGAGAGTCAGAGGAGGCAGCGCCCCACCCCAGAGCCCCACGAAGCCTTGCTGAGACCCTGCTTCCCTGTTACCTCAGCCCGGCTGTGCCTATTTTCATTCTCAAAGACATTAGGCTGTTTTCCTGCCTTACGACACAAATATCTCATGTCAGTATAGTGCTTTATTGTTTTGCAGGTGTATTCACAGGTATTAGCTCATTAGCGGCTCACAGCACCCCAGAATGGGAGGCAGGGAGTGAATCATTATCTTCATTTTACTGACAAGAAAACTGAGACTCAACTTAGATAATTGACCTGCCGGGTACAGTCACCCGTTCAATGGCAGAGCTGAATCCCGACCCCAATCATCTGACCACAAAACCCCCACCACGAGGCCTTAGTCTCGGGTCTGCAGGATGTGGGTTCATTTCAGACCAGGAGGCTAAGCAGTTTCCCATCCAGCAAACAAAGCCCAGGCCTCTGAGTTCTTTCCTCTGGCCAAGGGTCAACTGTGTTCCCTGCAGTCAGTTGTTTCACAAGTCTGTTTCTATTTATCCCTTCCCCTATAAAGTCACAGATCCTAGTTACAGGACTCTCTGCCGGTTTTCTTAAATCCCATCAGTAATGGAATTGTCCCACGAGACAAGAAGGCCATTGGAGGGTAGCAAGGTGATTTCGTGAAATTCTGATTCCATTCCCCAGTGATATGTGCCTCCCATGGAATCGCACATCAGCGTCCCTTTGGCCACAGAGCCTTTCCTGTCCCCAGCCAGATTTCCCGAGCACACAGCTCTGCACTCTGGGCTCTCCCCTTCCTCAGCTGTCTCTCCTGGGCTGTTCACCGTACATCACCCAGTGGAAAGTCTAACCAACCTGTCCCAGCAAAAACCCTATGTTTCTATTAGAAAGATACTCCCTTTGGTCTTTCTGGCTTGATTTGTGGATTTCTCTCTGTGACTTTGCATCCCTCCTTTGCCCCATGACTCACAACCCATATCCTCCCCTCCCAGACTTGAGCACTAAGATCTACATTAATGCAGCCAGCCTGGGAGAAGGGGCTGTGAACTCCTCCAGGGATGGCCGCAGCAACAGGGTCTTTCCTGATTCCCTTCCCCTAACTCTGTAATCCCAGAGGCCTCTGGCTGGAAGGGAGTGCAGGGCATACTGAAAGGTGAACTATCTGAAAAACCAATGAAGAAGAAGAAGAAAAAACACATATATATACATATATATGACTATGTATATATATTCTTTCACTCACTCATCATTAGGAAAAATATCAGCCTAAACAATTATGAGCTTATAGAAAACTTATTTAGTACCATGATCCTGGGCCTATTTCCCTTTGAAAGCACACCTGGATTCTTAGCAATTGAGTTTCTCCCATGAGCCCATTAACCTGAAAATCTGCTAATTTGATGATCATTTGGAGCTTCTGGAAGCAGTATCGCCAGCCCAGTCTGATGCGCTCCATTAGGTTCCCACTATCTTGGGCTTTCAGAAATTCTAGTTGGCTTTTCTGTGGGTATCCTTCTCTTCCTGGAGAGCCTCGGCGACCTCTTCCCAGAAGCACCCCCATCTCTCCTGACTCTTCTGCAGCTCCTGCAATAAGAGCTGGGCAGAGGCCCAGGATCCCGTGCCCACCAGGCACAAAGAAACCAGAGAAGCCAAGCGTCTGGTGGTTCCTTCCGGGGCCCACTGTCACCATCGCTTTTCCTTCTCGTCACAGCAGAGTTTTTCCTTTATGCAGCTGCTCTCAGATCTTGCTGAACAAGCCAGTCATTGGAAGGATTACTTGAAAGAGGCTTTCTATCCATGCTGGAGGGCAGGGCAGGGTCAATGGGTAGAAGAGTAGAAAGGCTGACTTCAGCTCAAATTAAGGGAAAACCTTCTAGCCATCGAAGCTGCCCAACAGAGGCATGGGCCGCCATACATGAGTGAGCTCTCCATCCTAAAAGGGATTTCTCCATTCGGTGGGAGATGAACATCCCAGGTCCTTTTAACTCAAGATTCTTATGACTGGGCTGGGTCAATGGTGGCTTTGCCTCTTTGACGTCTAACATTGTCCTGTGGCTCCCAAATATTACCTAACAAGGGACAGTGATCCTTCCATGAGGGCGGCCATCCTGCCAGTTGTGGAATTGAGTAGCGGCAAATGGATCAATCCCGTGTCTTCAGGGGAGAAAAGTACCTTAATTAGGGGTCTTTTTTCTCTTCCAGCAAATAGTTGAGCTATTCTTGGAGTTCATTCATCTCTGAAAAGGTTACAAATTACTAGAACAGGGGTGTTATCAACTTATTTGTCTTAGAAATCCAATTTTTACTAGGAAATTATCCTCGTTTCTTATATCAATATCTCAATGCCTTTGTCCTTAGCACAACACATACCGTATGGTCCTTTAGTGTTTCCAGTGATAGCATTCCTGGGGAGAGATCTAAGGAGAGCTCACCTTTTGATGACTCCCTCCCTCCAGATATGCCTCTTTCTCCCTTTCTTGGCACCCCAGTATCTCACCCTCTCCTCTCCATTATCTGCCGTCTCCTTGTCAGTTCTCTCCAAGTTCCCTTGAGTGGCTGTAATGCAGAACTGAAATTTACATTTTCATCCTGCTTCCTTTTTTTCTGTGTACTGAATTGCCTCATTCCCTGCTCTGAATTTTAAAATTAGATGCATTAAAGCCGTCATATGTTTTTCTCACAAAAATCAACAGACATCCAAATCGAAACCAAAAATACAGACAGACATAGTTTGCTTTTTCACTTTCTCTTACTTGAGAAGGAAATTGCACCCCTTGCAGCCTAGGCAAAGGCCATTAACGCAGTTGACTCTTCCTATCCTCACGTTGACTTGCATTTCTCCCCATAGAAAAGGAATAGCGTAAAAAATACACTAAAAAAAACCTTGTAAACCCAGCCACTAGAGGGAGTCAGTTCAGTTCATTAAAGGCATGTTCAGTGCCCGCTGCTTTCCAGCTAATCTGGAACCGAGAGGAGCAAGGCCCATCCCGCCCTCAGGGAGCTACAGTGTGACGGGAGCACTCAGAACTGCCCCCATCTGTCCCTTTGCCTTACTTCTCTGGTCAATGGTTCTTGGACTTTTGTTTTTTCTTCATTTCCTTGAGTATGCATCATTTACTTATCCTCAAAGTGTTTAGCATTCAACACTCTTTTTCCTTTACAGAGAACGGCCTTACAGAGGCAGGAAAAATGAGAGATGCTAGCTTAATTTATTTTTATCAAGTTGTGTGGCAGAGAGAGAAATCCAGATGTTACTAGTACCTTTCTAAACCAGTGGTGCTCTTTTTTTTTTTAATATAGGCATTTTAGAATTTGAACATTAGTTTTCTAATGTGGAAGACATAAGTGGTAAAAATAAACATGAGTTCCCTTAAAACAGGGTGAATAATCAAAGCTGAAGGAACCTGGCAGGTGGAGGCCAACATTTACTTCTTGTCATATAAAATATTTTTAATATGGCCTAGATAGGAAATTAGATGCCTTACTGATGAAATTGGTGGATGACACGAAGTCAGAGAGCTAATGGCTTGAGTGACAGGTCCTGGATCCAAAAAGATCTGGGAGACTAGAACAAAACCTGCATCTTAGAAATTCACCAGGAAACAACATAAAGTCCTAACTTTGGATTAAAAAAGGAAAAAAAACTATACAAGTTCAAGGCGGGAGAGACGTAAGTGTTTCAGTTGACTAAGCTTAATGTGAGTCAAGAAAGTGGGATGGAACCACCCAAAAAAAACACAGGAAAAGAAAAAATGATACATTTAGGCTATAGAAGGAGAAAACATTGGTGAGAGTCATACCACATTGTGTTTGCGATAGTCGGAAACTTTAAGAAGAATATTGATAATGTATAACATTCAGATAAGCATGCCCAATCCTGAGGAGGGGTGCAGACTGTTAAAAACAGTGACAAGGACTTCACGAGAGTATTTAGCTTGGAGAAAAAGAGAGTTGGGATAGTGCTATGAGAGCCATCCTAGGACCAGGAGGTAGAAGCTACAGGGAGGCAGATTTTAGCTCTTGTAGAAGAACCAACTTTCTACAAGTGAGAGCCTTAGGAAGGTAGAAGGCTCTGTGGTCAGTGGTGACTGACCCATCACTGGAGGTCTCAGCAGAGGCTGAATGGCCATTTGTCAGGGATGCTGGAGAGGGGATTTGAGCACCCAACCGGAGCCACATAACTTTTAAGGTCCTTTCCAAGTCTGAGCTTTGGTGACTCTGTAAGTAGAACAGCTTTAAGTGATTTGCCTGGTCTGGGATGGCAAGTCCACGGCACACTTCCATTTCTTCCCATTTCTATATCTGCCATTTTGAACCCAGTGTGGCACCTCTCGCCTGAGCTGAATGTGGCCTCACACCTCAGAAAACCACTAGCAGATTGCTCAGAGCTGCCCTGCCTGGTCCTGCTTCATAGATCAGTAACCAAATGTCCTGATGGCTAATTCCCTGTCTGGGGTCACAACAGCTTGATGCGGGCAGAGCCTTGACTAGACTAGGACCCTCTAAATAGCATCTTTCTTTCTCAACTCACCTTGCTTTCCTGCACCTTTCCTGGAGCAAAGTAATTCTCTCCACCCTGAACCATCCCACACTTCTGGTTCTATTCAGTGGGTAACAGTGGGAGACTTCCATCGTACTCCTCAGTACGTACTCCTCAGTACGTACTCCTCACTCCTCTCGTGTGACCACGAGAGGGTGGGAACTTCCAGCCAACTTTCTCAGCATCTTCCAGACGTTGAGCCCTTTGCCTCGCTGAGAAAAAAAGCCATTCTGTTACATAAACTAACTTCCACCTGCCTTGACCCCCAGATCCCTACCCATCAGTTTGACAGAAGGATATACTTTGTTATAACTTATTATTGTGTTCTTTGTAAATACAAGATGTCTATAGGAAATGTGTATTCTGAACTCTATCAGCAGAATGAGTCATTACACCAAAATAGTTCTATTATTTAGAATATGTTAATTTTAAAGGGACCTAATAGGTATTTATTTACATATGCGATCCACATTTGTGTAAAATCATTAGATCCTACTAACCCAACTTCCTGGAAAGTTGCTACATGATGTGTAAGTCCATAGTTACAATTTAGTATGCTGATTAGTCAAATTCCTTGGGTTTTAAGATCAAATATAAGTTACTCTGCTTTTCGACTCGTTCAGGGACTTTTACCCCTGGCATTATACCTGAAACAGGTCTGTCTGGATTGCCACTTTTCCATCTTAAATATTATATTTGCTCATATAATCTGCC
The DNA here is from genome assembly GCF_057802395.1 of Ceratotherium simum simum. Taxonomy (NCBI): domain Eukaryota; kingdom Metazoa; phylum Chordata; class Mammalia; order Perissodactyla; family Rhinocerotidae; genus Ceratotherium; species Ceratotherium simum. The sequence goes on from NC_141902.1 coordinate 64,767,397, forward strand.
CTCTCCTCATCCCCAAACATTTGGTGAAGGAAACACGAAGGGCTTTTTCATCCCTTCTCTTTGTCTGGCCTCATTCGTTAGAATCACAAGCAGCAAGTCGCTCCGGCGGCTAGGTTAGAGCTGTGGATGAGGCAGGGCCCCCTGGCAGTGGCGGGGAGGGGCTTAGAGGGATGTGGCGCATTTGCAGCTCTGACCATGCCTCCAGGTCCTCACTGAGGGCTGCTGGGGTGGGGCTCTGGGCTATCCTGTCGACTGCATAGCCAGGAGCAAGGAGCCTTCTGATACTCCAGCGACTCCATGTCACCCTTGTGGTGTTAAACTATTGTTTAAGGAGGCGGAGGATAGAAGGTGAATTATATGAGTAAATACAGTCTGTTTTCTCTTCAGCCAGAATGACAACTATTTTTGTGTATGACTAATTTATTTTTATTATTGTGAAAATACAATAAACTGGTTAAAAGATCAGCTTTGTTAACACAGCTGTGCTTTCTTGGGGGCCTTATTCCATTTCTACTCATGTTGCTTCCAACAGCCCCCTCTAAATAGGAGAACCGAGCCCTTCAGAGGGCAGACGGCCTGTTGGACTTGGGCTCTGAGTGTTTTGTGGGCGGCTGGGCCACTCAGAGAACAGGGAAAGCCTTAGATAGAAAGGACTTGAGCCTGCTGGTTTGCGCTGGTCCTCAGCATTGGCTGGATGTGAGAATCACACGAGGAGCCTCAGATAAAAGATTCAGGTATGGGCACCACCCCAGGATTGCACTTTTACAGGTATTTCTTTAAACCAAGAGGCAGAAAATGTTGGGACCCACTGTGCCCATTCAACGTGGCTCCATCTGTCAACTTGAATAAAACTTCTTCCAACTCCCCTGGAGCCGACTTCACCTTGGTCTTGAGTTTAGCACAGTGTTTGACAAAATCTTTCAGGTTATCTTAGTGTATAATAAAGTGAAGTAGGACCTAGGTCATAATTTTCATTGAAAGTCATCCTGGACTAGAGAGAGTCTCCAATGGAGTGCCTACAAGCTCTGTCCTGCACAGCATTTCATCACTAACTCCCAGAAAGTTACTATAATGCCTGAAATGTACTTCCCATCTCTCCCATCCACCTTTTCTGCCTGGAAAATCTCCATTTATTCTCTTTTCATTTTTTTGTTGTGGTAAAATTCACTTAACATAAAATTCACTATTTTACCATTTTAAAGCATACAATTCAGCAGTGTTTAGTACATTCACAGTGTGGTGCAACCATCACAAGAACATTTTCATTACAAAATTCCATTACTCTTCAACACCCAAATCAGAAGTCTACTACATGCCAGACACTGTGCTGAGCGCTTCTACACACACTGTCTTATTAAATCTTCACAGCAGACCTAGGAAGTTGGAATATTCTCCCCTTCTAGAAATGAAAACATTGAGACTCAGGTTTAGCCTGCAGCTAACATGTGGTGGCACTGGGATTCTACAGTCAGCATCCCCCAGAGGTGAACGTGTGTCTCTCCCATCTCCATCTCCCCAGCCTGGCATGTTAGAGGATCCCAGCATATGTTAGTTCCAGTCCTGTATCCACATCCATCCCAATCAATGGACATCCATTGCACAAGGACTGGATGGGGTGCTTAGCCGTTAATGTAAAAATCCAGTGCTGTTTAGTTTCCCCAAGCTCAGTATGACCAGCATGGTTGTAGGCTGCATTTGAAGATATACAACCGCCACCCAGAGGGAGGCAACAAGCCTGCTTTGTTCTAGGGGTCAGACCCAAGCTGGAACCCTAGGTCTCCAGTTCTAGGGCCCACACGTCGTACATGTTGATTGACCACCAGGAAAGAGCCCAGAGGATGGTGACCAGGATGGGGGTGAGGGAATCTGAAGGGGAAACTGTCATCAACCGTCTTCAGACATCTCAAGGACTGTCAGGGACAAACAACAAAATCACAAAGAGAAGGGATAGGGAGTCAGATTTGGTTCAAAATAAGATGTCTCCGTAATAGAGAGGCTTAACAGTGAGAAAAGATACTTCAAGGGACAGTGAGACCCTCAAAAAAGAGTGATCAGGAACATTCAGACAGAGGGAAAATTTGAATATGGACTGTATTTAAGATGACAGAGTTGAATCCATGTAAAACTTCTTGGATGTGATGGTTTGGTCAAGCAGGAGGATGTGCCTGCTGCAGTATCTAGGATGAAGGCCACGATGTCTGCAATTTCCTTTCTCACAGGTCAGTTATAGCACTTGTGCATGCACGCAAGTGTGTGGAGAGAGAGAATGCATGCAAATACGGTAAAATACGTGTTTGCAAATGTTAATTAAGGGTATGTCGTGTTCATTATACTTTTCTGAGGTTTCAAATTTTCTAAAATAAAAAGTTGGGGGGAATAAAGTACAAAAAGAGGATAGGGAGAAGGAGAGCTAACATTTTTTGCGGTGTTTTTCAAATTTGTCTAATGATAAGAATCACCTGGACTGCTCATTCCACCACCTCCCCACCCAAGGGTGTGCCTCCCCGGAGCAGAGCACAGCGGGACAGCGGGTGAGCCAGTGCCCCAGGTGAGCCGTGTCATCATCACAGCTGGGCAGCCCTAATTTATTGAGCACCGACTATGTGCCAGGTGTCCTCTCGATCCCGTAGATGATTTAATCTTCACAACAAGGCTTATGAAGCAAGCACTCATTTTGTGGCCATTTTATAGATAAGTTGAAATTCAAAGAGAATAACTTGACCAAGGACACGCTGTTAAGTGACAGGGTCTGTCTTGGGTTTTCATGAAGACTTACTGTGTAATGAAATCAACTGGAACTTTTTTTTTTAAGGGATGTTGGGACCCCAATCCCAGGTATTCCAGTCTTCAGTTGTTTGGAGTAGAGACCAGGCATGGGTATTCCTGGTATTACCAGGAAATTATAGCTGGGGCTGAGAAGGGTGCGTCTCACTCTTGAACGTGTCTATGAATCAACTGGGATCTTGCTGAACTTAGGATTCGGATTCAGTGGACCTGGGCTGGGGCCTGAGAGTCTGCATGTCTAACAAGCTCCCAGGTGAAGCTAGTGCTTTGAAAATGAGGCACTTAACCCTTTAAAGAAGTGGAGGATTTTCTTGTTTTCATTGGGAAGTTGAGCAAATGACCCCTGAGATGCTTTATAAAACAGTCATCTATAAAGTTTAGATTCTTGGACTTGATCTACCAGTTTACCCCTTCAGTGAATGAAACGTAGAGACTCTGAAACTGTTTTACATCTTCGTACTCATGTGTCATACATGATTTAACTTTTTTAACCAGATATTCTGCGTATCATTCAGGTATTCATTTGGCCACAAGTAGAAAAAATCTGACTACACTGATTTAGGGATTTGTTATTCTCTTATAACAAGAATTCCGGAGGAAGGCAGTTGCTGGCGTCCGTTCAGCAACTCAACAGTTTCAGGGCAGCTTCTCTTCAGTTCTCTTGACTTCTTCCTCGTGGTCACAAGACAGCTCCTCCTGCTCCAGCTATCATGTACATCTTCAGGAAGGAAAGAGGAAGGACAGTTGCAGCTGCATTTGTCTCCATTTACCAAGAAAGCAAACACAATCCCAGGACACCCTCCTCTACCTAACAGACTTCCACTTAGATCTCACTAGCCACAGTGGGTTCCACGGCCATTCCTAGCTACAAAGGAAGCTGGGCAAACAGAGAAAGGATTGTCATGATTAGCTTGGACCAATCAGGATTCATCACCTGGTGCTGGACACACAGCTGTGCTGGGCACAACGGGGGTTCTGAGAGCAGAGGAGGAGGAGAGGAAGAACATGGGTGAGAAAACCAGTGAAGTCTGATCATTGCACCCTTAGCACACACACTTAGATGGGAGCACTGGAAGTTCAGACACTGCAGTGTCTGTTGGGGAGCTACCGGCCTATTGGGGAGCTACTCCTTAAATGGGTTTAGGCTGTATATCTCCCCTTAGCCAACAAATATTTATTGAGCACACACTATGCGCCAGGCACTGTTTGGGGCGTTGAGGATACATAAATCCCGTGGACTTTACAAAATGCTGTGCAACCTAAAACATTTGCAGATAAGGAGACCCCCAGAGGGACCAGAGTGGATGCAGCCAGGCTTCTGAAATGAATGGCAAACAGACAGACATCATATTTGGCTCTCCATTTTCTGCTAGCTGGAATGGTGGCGCTGTATGGATTTTATTTCTGACCAGTCAGGGAGCCCACACTTACAGTGCCTCCTCTGTGCAGCATTATCCACAGCTCCTTTCCTACTCATCACCACCTTGACTGCTGGGGACTATTCTCTCCATTTTACAGCTGGGAAAACCAAGGCTCAGCCAGATTCAGAAGCTTACTCGTGATCACACAGGTCATTAGTGGCTGAGGAATTCGAACCCATGTCCGTCTAGTTTCAAAGCTTATGCTTGTTCCTCTGCATGGCACTGCCTCTCCAAAAGAATTGCATAAATCCACATGCAAGATAAAACTCCCTTTAAAACCAAACTTAAGCCAGAATTTACTCCCTGAGCACGTGGTATACATTATAGTAGATGATGTTGTTGATGATTGTGGCTTCGCAAAGATTCTCTGGCTCTAAGTGGAGAGCCTGAGGACAATGGGCGGCACTCTTCTATGATATCTACACACACACACACCATTGCCTCCAGGGGAAATCTACAAGGAGCCACCTCTTCTTCTATGTCCTGCTTTTATATGTGGATTCCAAAAGTTTGTTCTTCTAAGCCCAGAGTCAGTCCTGTTTGGAGGCTGGCCAGGGTGGAGAGGGACAAAAGCAGTGGGACTCAAAGGATCAAATGTGCTTGAACTTGACACCAGCATCCGCCTCTGCTCTCTCACCCTGACAGCAGAATTCTGGGCTCCTCGCTCCTCCCGAGCCCTGGATGGTCCTGCCCGTTTTTGACTCATATTTGCTTTGTGACTCACCTGAGCTCAGACCCGTGCCCCCTCACACCTGATTTACACTCTCAGGTAATGACCTTGTTTGTCTGATCTATTGCTGTAGAATAAATTACCCGCAAAACTTAGTGGCTTAAAACAACAACCATTTTATCATTTCTCACGATTCTGTGGGTCAGGAATTCAGTTAGAGCTCACCGAGGACAGCTTGTGTCTTCTCCACATGATGTCCACTGAGGCTGGACCATCCAAGACGGCTTCTTCACTCCCAGCTGATGCCTCAGCTGAGATGGCTGGAATGGCTTGCTGAGGGCCCTATATCTGCGTCCTTGGTTCTTACTGGGCTGGATTCCTTGCTTCTCCCCCACATAGTCTCAGGGCCTCTCCCTCCCCACACCGCCTCTTCGCGTGGTCTCTCCTTATAGCTCGATCTTCCCAAACTTGGCAGGCAGAAGGGGAAGAGCATGCAAGAGAAAGGAGGAGAAAGCTGCCAGATCTCTTAAGGCCTGGGCTTGGAAGTCCCTGACATCACTTCTGCCTCATTCTATTGGTCAAGGCCAATCACAAGCCTGCCCAGATTCGAGGGAAATGAGATAAGTAGACCCCTCATGCTGCTTCTGACCTCTGAGTTCTGTTTGCCAAAGAACTCAGGCATTCTCCCTTGGGATTCACTTTATGTCACCTGCCTTTATGCCACCCTAGTCATGACAATCATTCACTCACTCATTCAACAAGTATTTGTTGAGCACCTACTATGTGCCTAACACTTTGCTAGGTGCTGACTATGTAACAGGGTACCAAGTAGAATAAGACTGCCCTCAGACTGCCCTTACATTCTAGTGGGGGAGACAGAAAATAAAGACAAAGACAAGTAATTCATGCGTGGTATGTCAGGTGGTGATACGTGTCATGGAAAATAGCAAGGCTGAGAAGATGGGTGGGGAGTGGCGGCAACGGGGCAGGAGTTGCAATTTTAAATAGGTTGGTTAGGGGACGTGGGAACAAACTGGCCATATGGACATCTGGATAAGGGTGTTGGGCAGAGGAATGTGCAAGAGCCCTGCCTCAGCTGGAGTGCACACGGAGAGTTCAGGGACTGGAGAACAAGGGGGGCGCAGGAGATGCAGTCAGACACCTTGGGAGCTAGGGAAAGATTCTGGTTTCACGGTGAGTGAGAGGAGAGGCCAGTCAGAGATTTGGGCTGAGGAGTGACAGGATTTGAATGAGGCCAGCAGCCTGACATGAGCTGTGGATTCGTGCACTTGCATTAACTGTGCCCAAAATACTTATTTTCCTGGGTTAAATCATTAACATTGGAGGCAAGCTGAGAAATACCATTTCAATGAAAATGTTGATTTATGAAAGTGTAAAAAGAGCTATAAAGCTGAATATAACATTTCACTTAATAATTCCACGCCTGGGAATTCATCCTGGGGAGAGAATTTAATAAAATATGTTTTTCAGGAGTGTTTTCAATAATAAATCTTTTCATTTTGTGTTTTCATGTTCATAATAATCTTTTTAAAATAGGCATGAACTGGGCCCGCCCCGTGGCTTAGCGGTTAAGTGCGTGCGCTCCACTACTAGCGGCCCGGGTTCAGATCCTGGGGGGCACGCACCGACGCACCACTTCTCCGGCCATGCTGAGGCTGCGTCCCACGTACAGCAACTAGAAGGATGTGCAACTATGACATACAACTATCTACTGGGACTTTGGGGAAAAAAAAGGAGGAGGATTGGCAATAGATGTTAGCTCAGAGCCGGTCTTCCTCAGCAAAAAAAAGAGGATTAGCATAGATGTTAGCCTTGGGCTGATCTTCCTCACTAAATAAATAAATAAATAAATAAATAAATAAATAAATAAAATAGGCATGAACATACACTCCATTGTCTAACTGACTGCCTTGTAGCCCAACATGACCATTGGTTCCAGTACTGGGACCACAAAGTGTTACTCACACTGTCATGAGCTGAGCTAATACAAGAAGAATGGAGTTGAATTTAGTATTAAAAGGTGTATTCAAGCCAAGCTAAGGCTGAATTATGTCACAGACTCACTGTTTGGGGCAAGGATCTGCAGTAGTGTGGGTAGATAAGAGTGGTGAGTTGCTTGTCATTATATGCCAAACCCAAAAGAATTTGCGCCATATGTTTGGTTCCCACATCCACATTGTGAGAAGCAATTGAGTTTCAGCAAAGCATCATCGATCAATGTTGTTGCTTTTAATTCTCTTTGTTTTGAAATAGTGTTTTCACTTAATTAGCAATTTCATTTTGATTATGTAGTTCTATAAGAGTTATAATCCTTCTATTAGCTTAATTTTTGTAACATTATAATTAAACCTTAAAGTATTTAATTCAACATTGGAGATTAGTGAAACAATTATTTTCCTTTAAAAGTTGCCTGACTGTTACTCAAGTGTGAGCAACACTGGCATAACTGGTAGCTTGAAGCATCAGATGATCCAAACAGCCTTTCTGGTGCTGATTCACTGACCACCGCTCAGGGAGGGCTGGACACTCCTTGGCTGCAGCGAGGGCATGGGAGAGCAATCAAGGTAGCCAACGGCCTCCTTACCTGCCCAGGCCTATTCATGAAGGTCACCAGGGCTCCTCCACGAGCAGGCCCTGACAGGTTGGTCTGGCATGGATTAAGGAATGTTCAGTTCATTTATTCTGGTGGTGGCCACACTCTGGGGGAAACAACAGGCAGGTCTGTGTCCAGAAAGTTCTCCGGCTCCCAGGCTCAGGGCATCCACTCTTTATCATCACTCAGACTCTGTGCCCCGTGATCTCAGTCATTGTCTCCTGTGCAACCTCCTCCGAGCACCTTTCCAGCTTCCCTGACTCTCATGCAGCAAGAAGTAAACACCCCAGTCTCCTCTGTTTCACCCCACCTCCGCTCCAAATGTCTGCTGAGTAAGACACGGCCTCTCCGACCAAGCTGGCTTTGCCTAATCCTGTTGCTTTCATACTTTTCTTTCCTACCAGTGAAGTCTAACAGGACAAAGATTCCAGACCAAGTCTTAATTCAGTAAATGTCCTTCTTGCTCAATACTCCCCAACTCTGGTAAATCTGGTCCTTGAGACAATCTCCTCCAAAATACAGAAAAACTGAATTCTAGCCAAAAACTAGAGACAGCTCTAAGCATTTTGACAAATCATCACAATAGTTCTTATGGGAACATAGGAAGTCCTCTTTATAGAATACCATATATGCTAATGCTGAGGTGCCATTCGATGGTTCTGTTCAACCAGTTCAACATCCATTCCAGTCAACATCCATTTCCTGGACGTTTATGATGTGTCAGGAGCTCTAACACACGTGAACCAATGTATCGGATCTTCTCACGGGGTGAAGACTCCACCTCAGTGTTAGACAATGTTCTCTTTGCTCCATCACATAAACTCCTCTTTGGTGCTTTGGTAAAAAACAACGCTGTGCATTAAACATGGGTAACTTTGCCAGGATTTGTCACTAAAATAGTTTAAATCCTCTGCCTGAAGTTGTGAGTACTAATGAATTTCTGCAATTTGAGAAGAAATTCTCAAATCTCTTGGGCTAGAATCTGGGGAGTGAAACATTCCATGCAGTAGGCAGAGCTTTTCTCATGGAGTAACACCTACATCTTGTGGCTCTTCTGGATATTGCAAGTAAATCAAACTACCTCTAATTTTGTGACTATTGGTACAGTCATAGATCTTGGATCTGGGAGAGAACTTGTGAGTTCCTCTAATTCAGTCCCCTACCTTCACACAGGTAAGGTTTATTCACTCCACTTTTGCTTCTTGTAACAGCTCAGAGAGGTTAAGAGGCTCGTCCAAGTTCACACAGCTAAGAATATCTTTTATGGCACAATAAAAGACCCCGAATAGCCAAAGGAATCCTGAGAAAAAAAGAACAAAGCTGGAGGTATCACACTCCCTGATTTCAAAATATACCACAATGCTATAGTCACCAAAACAGCATGGTACTGGCACAAAAACAGACACACAGATCAATGGAACAGAATCGAGAGCCCAGAAATAAACCCACACATCTATGGACAGCTAATTTTTGACAAGGGAGCCAAGAACATACAATGGAGAAAGGAAAGTCTCTTCAATAAATGGTGTTGGGAAAACTAGATAGCCACATTAAAAAAATGTCTTTATCTTATACCATACACAAAAATTAACTCAAAATGGATTAAAGACTTGAATGTAAGACCTGAAACCATGAAACTTCTAGAAGAAAACATAGGCAGTATGCTCTTTGACAACAAGTACTGTTGACGGGGCAAGGGAAACAATAGAAAAAATAAACAAATGGGACTACAGCAAACTAAAAAGCTTCTGCACAGCAAAGGAAACCATCAACAAAATTAAAAGACAACCTAATAATTGGGAGAAGATATTTGCAAACCATATATCTGATAATGGGTTAATATCCAAAATATATAAAGAACACATACGTCTCAACAACAAAAAAACTAACAAGTCGATTAAAAAAATAGGCGAAAGACCTAAAGAGACATTTCTCCAAAGAAGATACACAGATGGCCAACAGGCACTTGAAAAGATGTTCAACATCATTAACTATCAGGGAAATGCAAATCAAAACTACAATGAGATATCACCTCACGCCCGTCAGAATAGCTATAATTAACAAGACAGGAAACAAGTGTTGGAGAGGATGTGGAGAGAAGGGAACTCTCATACACTGCTGGTGGGAGTGCAAACTGGGTGCAGCCACTATGGAAAACAGTATGGAGATTCCTCAAAAAATTAAGAATAGAACTACTATACGATCCAGCTATTCCACTCCTGGGTGTTTATCCAAAGAACATGAAAACACACATGCGTAGAGATACACGCACCCCTGTGTTCACTGCAGCGTTATTCACAATAGCCAAGACTTGGGAGCAACCTAAGTGCCTATCAAGGGACGAACAGATAAAGCAGATGTGGTATTTATACACAATGGAATACTACTCAGCCATAAGAAATGATGAAATCCAGCCATTTGTGACAACATGGACAGATGTTGAGGGTATTACGCTAAGTGAAATAAGTCAGAAGGAGAAGATCAAATACCATATGATCTCACTCATAAATAGAAGATTAAAAACAACAAACACATACATGGAGACAGAGATTGGTTTGGTGGTTACCAGAGGGGAAGTGGGGAGGGAGGAGGGCGAAAGGGATGATTAGGCACATGTGTGTGGTGATGAATTGTAATTAGCCTTTGGGTGGTGAACATGATGTAATCCATGCAGAAATAGAAGTATAATGATGTACACCTGAAATTTATACAATGTTATAAACCAAGGTTACCGCAATAAAAAAATAATAATAATAATAAAACAAAGATAAGCATTGCTTCTCAGAAACCGGAGTCAGACTGACCTGCTGTACGTAGCAAACATCTTGTGACTGTAGTAAAAAAAAGTACTGTCATACGTGATGTGTGTTCCTTGTTCCAAAACTGTATATAACCATGCTGTACACCTTGCTTCTCCAGAGTGCTTTCTTCCTTGGAGGAGGTTGCTCTCCCAAGATGTAGTCCTCAGAAGTGGCTCATATATTAAACTCACCTCAATTTTGGGAAAAAAGAATATCTTTTTTTTTATTATTGTGGTAACATTGGTTTATAACATCATATAAATTTCAGGTGTACATCATTATACTTCTGTTTCTGCATAGATCACATCATGTTCACCACCCAAAGGCTAATTACAACCCATCACCACACACATGTGCCTAATCATCCCTTTCGCCTCCTTCCCTCCCCCCTTCCCCTCTGGTAACCACCAATCCAATCTCTGTTTCTATGTGTTTGTTTTTATCTTAAGAAGAGTATCTTATCTTAGACTCCTGCAATCTTCTTGTCAATTTTTAGGAAGAGGAAACCTTTCTTAAACAAAATCCTACCAAATATAAAAGAGACGCAAGCAGAGGGGCTCCGGTTGAAGTGACCAAAGGGCCCACCCCTGCCAGCCCCTTTACTCAGCACAGCTTGGTAAATCAATGTGGAAACACCACTGTGGAAACCTGGGAAAGATCCCTAGGGAAATACCATTCCACTCTGAGGTAGTTGATTTTTTGACCAGTTCTCTGTTCTGACCAGATAAACCCCTTTATTATTATTATTATTATTATTTTTTATAATTTTATTTATTTATCTTTTTCCCCCAAAGCCCCAGTAGATAGTTGTATGTCATAGTTGCACATCCTTCTAGTTGCTGTATGTGGGACGCGGCCTCAGCATGGCCGGAGAAGCGGTGCGTCGGTGCGGGCCCGGGATCCGAACCCGGGCCGCCAGCAGCAGAGCGCGCGCACTTAACCGCTAAGCCACGGGGCCGGCCCCCCTTTATTAAAACATACTTTCTATCACGATTATCAGCAACTGTTCATTTTTACATCTCTCTTCTCAGAGAATCTCTAAGTTGATTTGTTTTCAATCGCAAGTGTTTTAAACCTCCTATGACAAAATCAACGGCAAGGTGGGCCACGAGGGTGACGGCGGCAGGTATGATGGGCGGCCTGTTCCACGCCAGGCCCCGTGCCAAGCTGTGGTGTGTGAGGAGGTCGGTCTGACGCAGTGAGATGATTCTATCGGAGGCAAGAGCAGAGGGCAGGGCAAGAGAAAGAAGCAGCAAACTCTGCCAGGGAACTAGGGGAAGCTTCCATTTTCTTATTCAGTCTTTCAACAAATAATTGTCAGGCTCCTCCTATGTGTCAAGCCCTTAAACAAGATAGACAAGATTTCTGGTCTCACAAAGCTTACGTTCTAGTTGGAGGAGACAGGCAACAAGAACTAAACAAATAGATGAATAAGGTAGTTTCTGATGGTGACTGGGATGTGGGAAGCAATGACAGAGTGTCTGGTCTGAGGACAGAAATCTGAGCTGGGTCTTAAAGTCTGAGAGGGTCGGCTGGAGGAAGAGGGAAAGGACACTCCAAGGCAAGCCAACGGCAGGTCTGGATAGGAAGGTGGAAACGAAAAAGCCAGGGCCTCGAATTCAGGGAGGAAGCTCAAGGGCATCTCCAGCCCAGCTCTCTGCTTCTTTCTCCTTCCAGGAGGGGGCGCTGATGATGTAACAGCCAACGGATCCAAGGCCGGCACCTGGAATTTTCCTCTCTGCTGCCCCCCCCCCCAACTTGGCTCCTCAAAAACTACATAGCCAGATAAAAATGGTCAATGAAGACAGACTGATGGTGGGAGTGGTGGAAACAAAGGGAAAAAATAAAAGACTTAGACTAGAGAGTATGTCCAAAGTCATCAAATGCATTTTTTGTTTCGTTTTTCATTATATCTGCTTGTGTGCATATATATATATTTTTGTTTGTTTGTTTTTGTTTGTGAGGAAGATCAGCCCTGAGCTAACATCCATGCTAATCCTCCTCTATTTTTTTTTTTTTTTTTTTGCTGAGGAAGACCAGCTCTGAGCTAACATCTATTGCCAATCCTCCTCCTTTTTTTTATCCCCCCAAAAGCCCCAGTAGATAATTGTATGTCATAGTTGCATCTCCTTCCAGTTGCTGCATGTGGGACGCGACCCCAGCATGGCCGGAGAAGCGGTGCGTCTGTGCGCACCCGGGATCCGAACCCCGGGCCACCAGCAGCAGAGCGTGCACACTTAACTGCTAAGCCACGGGGCCGGCCCCATATATATATTTTAATATATATTAAATATATATTATTTTATTATGTAAATTTTATTATGTAAAATTTCAATCATAAGCAAAACTCAGTGAGACTCCATGTACCCAACTCCCACAGCAGCAACCATCAACTTTAGTTGTTCTCAGTTCATAAACTCCACCCTTCCATTTATTTATTTTTATTTTTTATTTTTTTCTGTAGTCTTTAAAAAAGCAAAGGACCCTGAATCACTTCTCTGGTAAATTACTTCAGGATATGTCTCTAACAGGTAAAGATTCTTTTTTATTAGATATAACCACAATACTTTGTCATAACAAACTAAATTAAAAATAATTCTTTAATGTATTCTAATTGTGTGTGTTTTTAAACATTTTATTTTTGAAATAATTTCAGACTTCTAGGAAAGTTATTTTGAGTTTCAATTCTGATTTGAGAATCTTACCTTAAGGTTGTGTCTGGGAATACAATGATAGATTTCAGATTTAGTTAGAAGTTATCTTTGAAAATAGACTGTCAAATAAATAAATGACAATTATTCCTTATGCTGAAGAAACAGTATAATATAAAAGATCAGTATAATAACGCTAATTTCTATTGAACACTATATTATATTAAATATAATTTAAATATATTTAATTTAATTTAATATCAACCAGAATGCCTCTGACTTAGCATAACTACTTTTGTTTTTGTATACAAATGTCATAGTGTTTACAGTATTTTGTACCTTGCTGTTTAATCATAACATTTTTCCATATAACCCACTTTAATGGCAGAAAAATAGCCATCTTGGAAATGTGCCATAATTTATCAAATTTTAAAAATACATTTAGCTATTTCCAGTGCATGGTGACTGAAAGCAACATCTTTGCATATCATGGTGTAGTTTGTGTAAGACATTCTACTAAATAGCGGGTCTTCCAAACCCCTTTGGAGACAATAGGGAGCAGTACATGTGAAGGCTGTGTTTGGGGAAGGAGTGTGCTATATTCAGGGATCCAGGAGACTTTTGTGGCCAGAGCATGCATAGAGCAGGGGCAGGAGTGTGTGTGGCCAGTCCACCCAGGACCCCCTCCTGTACCATTGCATCTTCTTAGGGAAAATTGCTTTGAGTACCTGCATTTTCTAAAATGTGATTCTACAGGATGTATCCTTCACCTTTGTGGAGAGGCACTGGATATTTGTTACCTCAATTTAGCATTTTCACCAAATTGATAAATGCAGCTAATAAAGAATGTCAGAAAACACAGCTTACTTCAATATCAAAAGAGGGAAAATATGCCAAATATTACATTTAAACACTGCTCATCTGAACAGTTGCTTCTGGGCAATTTCTAAAAGCCTGTGCAGCAGTCATGACGTGGTCTGGAACCTCAAGAATAAACAGCAACAGACACAGGCAGAGATGGCATCTTTGTGCCAGTACAGCACCTCGGCCCACCGTGGTCACGGAACAGTCGGATTCTCACCACACACACATGTACACACACGTGCGCACACACTCACACTCACATGTACACACATGCACACCTACAAGTAATTCCCGGTCATACCTGGTGCAGTCCCAGAGGCATTCCATTAAAAGCAAACAGAAAACAAAAGAAGTTTCCTACAGAGTAATCCTTTCACTTTTCTCTATAAGTTTTATTGTAGTTTGAATCTAAGAATCTGCATCTCATAGAAAAACCGAGAACAGAAATGCCAGCTCCCAGTGACTTTCCACAGCCCAGAATATCTGCTTTATCCTTCCAACCTTCCTGGAGACAGAATGTGTCTGCAGGAGGTTTTCTTTATTAAATGTATGGAGGTGGTTTTTTTAATATGATATTCCTATTTTTTTTCTCCTTTACCCTTGGGCAGATACATTCTCCTAACATAACCTGCTTGTCTGCCTGGGTTTGAATCCCTGCTCTGTCACCTGCTAGCTGTGTGACATTGGGCAAGTGTCTAAACCTCTCTGTCAGTCTTATCTGTAAAAGGATAATCACACCAATGCCTATCTGATAGTGTTGTGAGGATTAAATGATATAAATATAAACACTTGGAACTGTGTCTGGCACATAATTCCTTAATAGATATTTCCTATGATTGTTATAGGTCATATTTCTTTCAAATTAGCCGGTCTCTTAAAAACATGAAAAAGCCTTATTTTATCTTGATTATAATTGTAATACATGTTCATTATTAAACATTCAAACACAGAAAAATATAAAGAGAATAGTAAAATTCACCTTCAGAGAAACCTCTGTTGACCCTTCGAGCATCCTTCCACATAGTTCCTGGGTCTGCATACACGTGAAACCAGAGACACTATTACATGCCTGATGGCCTGGGGCTCCTCATGGACATTTGTCATGGACAGTGCCTCCTGCATTTGTGAAAACAGACTTGGTGAACTGTCTCCAGGGAAGCAGGAAATAACGCGGCTTAGGCCAGTGGTTCTCAGGCGAGGGCGATTTTGCCCCCCAGGGCGACATTTGACGATGTCTGGAGACATTTTTGATTGTCACAGTTGGAGAGAAGGGGTGCCACTGGCATCTCGTGGGTCGAGGCCAGGTATGCTGCTAAACATCCTACATGCACAGGACAGCCCCCAAGACAAAGAATTATGTGGCTCAAAATATCAACAGTGCTCAAGTTGGAAAACCTGCCTTAGGTTGTTTCATTTTTAAGAGATAACAAATATTATAACCAGGAGAGTCAGGCAGCTAGAATACACTGGTCAGGTCGTCCTGTTGTTAAACTTTTAAAATACTTCTGTACTGGTTTCCAAAGAGCACCCCACCCCGCCCCGCCCCGCCCCCATTGCCGGGTCCTCCCCCATCTTCCAGAGCTTGCCCAGCCTCCAGCACTAAAGGGTTCGCACCTGGCAGAGCAAGAGGAGGGGGGGCTCCTCGAGGACCAGCCCTCACTCCTGCAGTTGCAGCTGTTCTGATTAGCCAAGGCTCGGGCCTGACCAGCTGTTAGAGATTCTGGCCCTCCCCGCAGGCAACGAGAGACATCCAGAGCACGAGAAGCTTTTCGTTCTCACACATATAAACAGTTAACAATTTCTTCATAAATATTTCATATTATTATTATTATTGGCAATATTTACTTCAAATTAGCTGTTCTCTTTTTTAAAAAGTGAAAAGAGCTTTGTTTTATCCTGATTATAATTGTAATACATATTCATTATTAAACATGCAAACAAAACAGAAAATTTTCTGTTTGTGGTGAGCGTGGCTGCTTGTGACGTCCTTGTAATCGCTCTGCTAGAGAGTGGAGAAGCCAGGCTCTCAGAGCACCGGGAGGAAGGAGAAGCTAGAACAGGTATCATTCAGTGTCAGTCAGCTCGGCACCAGGGAGGAAGTGGACCACCCCCAAAGGGGAGAGCAGATCAGATGTGTCCTGGACAGACTGCCTTTTGTCTGCCCGTCCCAGGATGGGGGCGGGAGCCTCTCCAGTTCTGCTCAGACCTTTAAATGGTTCTAGGAGAAAGACTTCAGTAGCCAAGGGCTGGGAAAACTGTGCAGGGAATATATCTGATTAATTCTAAATGTTATCTTGAAAAGAAAATAAAGAAGCTTTGTTGAGAAACTTTCCTGCTGGTGTCAGCCTCTTGGAGTCCTGAACCTTCCACTCACTGCTCTAGAAAAAGAAACTATTGATTCATTTAGGTCTTGCGGAAGAGAAAGGAGTCCCGTTGTCTTTGGCCAGAAATTTCCCTGAGACACATAAAATCAAACTGCATGTGCTGTTTTGTAGCTGGCTTTGAAGTTGAAACACGGTGGGCACATTTCCATGTAAATGAATTCAGCAACACCACCATCTGCAGTGCCTGCATAGCATTCCACTGTAGGGGTGGATACTTTATTTAGCCAGTTGTCTACAGATGGGTGTTTTACTAAAATTACTGCAGGGAACAGCCATATAATGAAATCTTTGTGAAATTTTCCACGGAATAGTTTCCTGGAAGGGGAATTGCTGGGTCCTGAGCTCCAGAGCCCACGCCCTCACTGCTAGCTACCGTTGCGCAGAGACAGCGAAGACCCTTGGGTGGGGCAGGGAGAGAATTTTTAAGAAATCCCAGAAGACATGTCCCCAGGAACGAATGCTGTGAATGAGGCTTGCCCCAAACCGGAAGCCTGTGGCTGCTGGGTCATCCCAAGAGCCACTCTTCTGAGAGCAGAACCCAGGTCAGCTCTCAGGCCTGGGACCTAGTGACACAGGGTATGACAGGCTCTAGACAGGCTGGGGCAGGGGGCCTTACCTGCCCGGGTCTTAGGGTCCCGAGGGAAGTCAGTTCCGCAGCCTTTATCATGCACCCACTTCCCAGCCCGCCCCATCCCCCTACCCCCCCTACCCTGCCCCAGACCTCCAGGGAATCACAAGGAAGTTGCTGACCTATCCCCTGGGGGAATAATTGTATTAGTGATAAGGTGGACTCTGGCAGCTTCGTCAGCAGATTCGAGGCTTTGGGCTGAGTAATCCTTTGGCGTCTGCCCCAGCAGCTGGTCACAGATCGAGAGAGACCCCCCTGCCCCCATCCTGCTAGGCTGTTGTCCTTTCCCCCAGCACAGTCACGGCTCCGGCTGGGCCTGACCTGCCAAAGAGCCGAGGACCATGGTGAGAGAGGAGCTTGGCTGGGATCAAAATGATGTGAGGAGTCAACACAATAAAAGTCAAAACAAATGGAGTGAGAACAGGCAAATCAAACACTGCTGGTGTCTTTTATTCCAATGGATTTATTTTTGCTGCCCTAATACGTACATACCCACTATAGAATATCAGGGAACTAAGGACAAGTTAAAAATGGACTTCTTACACCTCTGGAAGGAGACCAGGTAGACTGAGGAGTCAGGACAGACAGCCCGGTGGAGGTGATCCTTGAACAGGCCTTGAAGGATGGGAGGGGATTGGGCAGATAGAGCAGGAGGTGGCAGGGCAGCTCACATGGAGAACAGCAGGGAAAAGATGAGCCAGGGAAAACGAGTCCCCTTCTTCTCTGCTTCCCCACTCAGCTCTTACCTTGAGAGTTCCTTTCCTGATGTCTTCATCTCCTTCCCTGAGTTCCTTCCCGTGCACTTGCTGGGAGGAACCACAGCCACGGAGCAGTCCTGGTGTCTACCTTCTCCCAGTATTCGCCACCCTGCCGAGGGCCTCAGGGATGATCCTCTATCTGCCCAGACTGTCCCATGTAAAGTCACTGTCTTTAACCTCAGCTGGGCCTCAGAGCTTCCCCCCAAGTCCCTCCCTGAGTCCCTACCCCACAGCGGCTGCTTCAGACCTTACCCTCTCCAAGGTAGTCACCCGCGACCTCTGCCCTCTCACCCCCGGCCCCCTTCCACCTGCCTCCTCCTCTCACCTTGGACTGCACTAACCCCTTTAGTGTCATCTCCTTTAATCCCACCACAACCCCGGAGGGGGCACTAGTCTTCTATTTTAGAGATGATGAAACGGAAACACAGAGAGGTGGAATAACTTGCCTAAGCTCACACAGCCAGGAAGATATAAAACCAGGATCTAAGAGGAGGTGTGCTGCCCGAGCCTGCCCCTTAAGCCCTGGTTTCTCTCATTCCCTCCAGGTGACCCCTCTCCAGGCCAAATCTGTCCCTCTCCTGTGCTCTGCCACCCCCTCCGGCTTGCTTAGGATCAGGTATTCAATTTACACACCACCTCCAGCTTTACCCTCTCTCCCCCTGGCTCTTTCTCCTCTGTGTCTACCATTTTAAAAGAAACTTCTCTTCTTAAATATTTTTCTTTAAGTATCTCCCTTGACAGAAAAAAGAAAAAAATATTTCCTTAATGTTTTTTACAAACCCCTTAGCCCAGTCTCCTTCCCTTCTCAGACAAGCGCTCTGCTTCCGGTGAGCCTCTCCCCCACCCAGGGCCTCCGCTCTCCCTCTCCTTTGGAACAACTCTTGCCAAGGGCACCAGCTACCTCCTGCTGCTAAAGCCAAAGAGAATGCTCAGACTCTTCTTGGATCACCACAGTGGAAAGCAGGAGTCTGGGGATCAGACCTAAGTTTGAAACCCCCGTCTCCACCCCCAGCCTCCTCCACCATGCTGTAGCTATGTGGCCTGAAGCAAATTGTTTAGCCTCTCTGAGACTCAGTTTCTTCATGTGCGAATTGAACCTAATAATGACCACTCCTTTATAGAGCTGTTGTGAGGTGTGGATATGATATTGCAAGTGTTGGTGCAAACACTCTTCTTGTTTGCTGTCTCATTCCTTTTATTGGTGATACAAATGACCTCATAGGACACTCGACCTGGTTGACACCTCCATCCTTGAATCCTCCCCTTCCCTTTCTCCCATGGCCCACGCTGTCCTGATTTTCCCTCTCAGTTCCTTTGCCAGTGGCTCTTCCTCAGCCCAGGCATCCAGGATTAGAGGCCCCCAGCTGAGCTTTAGGGACTTTCCTCCCCACACACATGTGTGCCAGGCTGTCCCTCAACCCTGGGCTTCAGTGACCATCTCTATGCAGACAAGTTGGGGCTGGGTTGGTTGGGGCGTGTGGAGTAGGTCTCTACACCAGAACTCCAGATGGATCTGCGGGTGGAAGCTCAGGGCAGAGACCCAGGCAGGAGTCTGCTGTGAAGTGGTCATGGAAGCCGTGAATTTGTCCAAGGGGGGAGAGTCTGCTGGGGTGACCTCTGGGGCACCCTGAGGGGATGACGGTTCAGAGAGGGGAGGAAGATGGTAAAGACACGTTCCAGAAGAAGTGGGAGAGAGAAGCTTAGGGAAGGAGGGACCAGTCAGTCAAGTTTAAGGAAGATGCCCTTGGCTTTGGAGGTTAGGTGGAGCTGGAGACCTTGCAGTGGAGGGTCCTGAGGGGCTGCCTGTCGGGAGGGGCTTTCAGGTGAGGACAGAGTCAGAGGAGGTCAGGTAAGGGGCCTCAGTCCAGTGGCCTCGATCTTCTGAGGCCCTGGGAAGAGGATTACCCTGCAAAGCCCCTCAAGCTGGCGTTCCAAATCCCCAATAGTGCTTCCCTGTCACAGTGAGAGTTAACCCCACTTATATAAGAGCCCTGCCCTACCCCTCTGTCCCCTTAACTCCATGATCCCTCTAGAAGCTTCACCCTGTCCCCCCTCCACCTTGGGCTCTAAGGGGGAGCCAACCCCTGCTCCCAGGCTACCCCCAGAGGTGAGCCCAGGTCTGCTGAGGATAAGTGGTCCCCTCCAGACCAACATGGGGCTCTCTGCTCCATCCCCGGCATGGGGGGGAGTGGTTGGGGGAGCAGAGAAGAAGAGAAAGGAAAGGCTATTTACTGAAGATTGCTCTGTGATTTTCTCAGTAACCCTGGGAAGTAATAATAATAACAGTCCTTCATTTATTATGCTTGAAGTACCAGTCACTGATACACTTTGAGAATTATCTTACTGAGTTTCCCGACTACACTACAAGACAGGTACTTTCGTCCTCCCTTTTTACAGACAAGGAAATGGAAGCTCAGACAGGTTAAATCACTTGCTCAGGGACTCATGGCTGGCCTGTGAGGGAGCAGGGATTTGAACTTGGGTTTGTCTCAGCTCTCCCTACCTTCCTTCTGGGGCCTAGGGCTTGGTCCAAGGAGGCACAGACTCCTCCTTCTGCCTCCTCCCGTTCCATCACTGGACTCGAGCTGGGAAGACTGGGTCTGGGGACAGCTGAGGGACCATCCTGCCTAGGACTGTGAGGCCAAGTCATGGAAAGGAGGGGAGGCTGCCTGAGATCCCATAGGCATGCTCCAGGCCTGTGTGCTCACGCCCTCCCCTCCTGCAGGCCCAGCTCCCCAGGTGGGTGAGAAAAACACCTGCCAGCTCCTCTTTTGCCACCTCACAGGCCTGAAGGAGACCGTCCACATTGGGCCCCAGGCCTCACCACCTCCAGGCCAGCCTCAGACCCTGCATTGTGCCCATTCCCACATGTGATGGGAGCTGCCTCTGTGCCAGGCATCTGGGGAACGCTAGCCTTCCGGGGGGGCCAGGACCCTCAAATTCTGGGCCCTAAGCAGTCCCTTATCAAGGGATTGGGTAAGAACTACCAGGGTGGAGAGCTGGACCTATCTACCCAGGACCCACAGTGAGCATCACATGCGCAGAGTCACTCACAGATGCACACACACCTCAGCCACACACATTTGTCCCCAGACGCATGCCCAGCAGCTTGAAAGATTAAAGTCCAAGGGAAGTGGAGTCTATACCTCCCTTCAAGACTTGGCATTGAGTGGCAAACTGCTTGAAGGCACAGGGCAGAAGGGACTTGGGGACATTCACTGAGCAGCCAGGGGCTGGTGTGGGGGCAGGACTGACCGGCTCCTGGGGGGCACCTTGGTAATGCTGCAGGTGTGGCTAGTTGATCCCCTGTGGAGACAGTAAAGATTAAGAGGATCATAAGCTGCGTCCAGTGCTGCCCTGGGAGAAATCTCCTCGAGCCAGAGCCGCTACTGTGAGGGGAAGTTGGGGCAGCTCCTGAGTTCAGACAGAGGGGACCAGAGGCAGGTGGACAGAGAGGAGAGACAGAGGAGAGAGACATAGACAGAGGGAGACTGAAAGGGCCAGGGAGAGGGAGAAGCAGAAATAGAAGAGAGACAGGGGCACAGAGAGACATAGAGAGAGGGAGGCAGAGGCTGGGCCCGGCTCAGCGATCCGGAGGCCACCCTCAGACAGGAAGGCAGAAGCTGCCCTGGGACCAGCCAGGACTAGGCCGACAGCACCCATGAGTTCCAACATGGCTACAGCTGTGCCAGTGGCTGTGGCCGCCTCTAGGAAGGAGTCTCCAGGCAGATGGGGCCTGGGGGAGGAGCCGACAGGTATGCCTTTCCTAGAGGTAAGGTCTGGGCCCTTGGGGAATAGACTGTGGGCCAGAGGTTTGCAGGGACCATGAAAAGATCCAGAGCAACTCAGACACAGCCCCAAGGGCTAGGGGCAAGTGTGAGGGAACCTGCTGGCAAACCCAGAATCCTAGAAACATGGGGGTCAGATAGGACAGCTGAGCTGATGGGGAAGGAAAGGAGAGAGAAGCACCCTTGGGTTTGGCAGCAGAGGTCCCTAGTGGCGTTGTCAAGAATGTTTTTGTAGGATGATGGAGCCTGAAGCCACCCGCACAACGGAAATGGGAGGTGGGGAAGTGAAGGTAGAGAGTCTAGTCTTGTTGAAAATTGACCATAGAGGGAGGCGAGAGGGCAGAACCTGGGTGGGGTGTGGGGAGGTGCATAAGGGAGACACTTTTCCAGATGGGAGAGACACGGGTGTGATTAAATGTGCTTGGGCAGGAACTTGAGAACGGGGAAAGGGAACGAGGAGTGGAGGGGGGTCCCTGAGGAGGTGGGAGGGGGTGTGTGGCCCTGTCCTGGCCCAGCCCTGACTCAGCCCCTACCCCTCAGGCGTGGGACCCTCACTCCAATGCCGCGTGTGTGGAGACAGCAGCAGCGGGAAGCACTATGGCATTTACGCCTGCAATGGCTGCAGCGGCTTCTTCAAGAGGAGCGTGAGGCGGCGGCTCATCTACACGTGAGGGAGGGTGAGACCGCGGCCTGGAAGAGCCTGCCGGCCTCCTGCCCCTGCGGTCCCTGGGAGGGGTGGAGGTTGTTCAGGGGAGAAGGGACCAGAGCAAACATGTTCAAAACCCCCGGTCCAGGGCCTGGGCAGGACACTGACACCTGGGGCTCCCCTCCTCCTGCAGATGCCAGGTGGGGGCAG
Source organism: Ceratotherium simum simum (assembly GCF_057802395.1). Classification (NCBI taxonomy): domain Eukaryota; kingdom Metazoa; phylum Chordata; class Mammalia; order Perissodactyla; family Rhinocerotidae; genus Ceratotherium; species Ceratotherium simum. The sequence continues at coordinate 64,789,616 of NC_141902.1, forward strand.
GGATGTGCCCGGTGGACAAGGCCCACCGGAACCAGTGCCAGGCCTGCCGGCTGAAGAAGTGCTTGCAGGCAGGCATGAACCAGGACGGTGAGTCGGGGAGCCAACCCAAAGAGCCGTGACAGAAGAGATGGGGGTGCATGACTGGTGGGGTGTCCTAACCCTTCCTGCCTCCCCAGCGGTGCAGAATGAGCGCCAGCCACGAAGCATGGCCCAGGTCTGCCTGGACAGCATGGAGTCAGACACAGGGCCCCGGCTGGAGCCCCTGGTGGCTCCCCCGGCCCCGGCAGGGCCCAGCCCGCGGGGCCCCACGCCTGTTTCTGCAGCCAGAGCCCTGGGACCTGGGGCCCTTACACCTCCGGGGCATCACCACTTCATGGCCAGCCTTATAACGGCCGAAACCTGTGCTAAGCTGGAGCCAGAGGATGGTAAGTGGAAGGAGAGCTGAGTTTCCAGGGTACAGTGGGGCTGCGGCACCCAGCCTTTATCCCCATACCTGAGCCCCTGAGCACCCCCTGCCTCAGAGCAGGGGCTGATGTCACAACCTTCTCCTCCAACAGCTGATGAGAATATCGATGTCACCAGCAATGACCCCGAGTTCCCCTCGTCCCCATACTCCTCCTCCTCCCCCTGTGGCCTGGACAACATCCATGAGACTTCCGCTCGCCTGCTTTTCATGGCTGTCAAGTGGGCCAAGAACCTGCCCGTGTTCTCTAACCTGCCCTTCAGGGATCAGGTACACCTGTCAGGCGGCCCACGTGAGTCAGCCGGGTTGGGGACACATACAGCCCCGTGCAGGTGACAATTAGAGGAGCACGCCGCTTGGGGATGGTGATGGTTGGGGATGCACATGGCCCTGAGTCAGTGATGGTCGGGGTACATGTCTCAGGGACGTGACTGTTGAGGGTGCTCCCATCTCTGGGCAGAGAGGATGGTTGGGGTGCGTACCCAGGGGACAATGATGGCCAGGGACACATAGGGACTGGGATTTGAAGGCAGTGCCTATGGCTCACTGGGTCTTGTTTCCTCCTAGACAAACCCTCAGGTCCTACAGATGCTCCCTATGTGACGGGGTGGTCTGCACACCCTGAACAGCACAAGTGGATGACTCTGGGCTCCCTTGGAGCACAAATGCCTCTGAGTTCAGGGCTTGAGTTTCAGTCCAACCTCTTCACCTCTAGGACACCCCCCTGGGCTTCTCATGGGCAAGCAGACCTGTCAAGATAAACCCAGGAAAAGAGGCTGACTGAGGGTCTGAGCCCTTAGCCAGCAGTTTGGATGGAGCAGCTCAGAAGTCAGGCCAAGTGTGCTGAGTACACTCAACTTAGGATACCCATGGGGGAGCATCCCTGAGGCTGCCCAACTTCCCAGGGCTCTAGGCTTTCCTAAATGTTCCAGTAGCGGCTCTGGATGGAACCCATAGAGTGTCTTGGAGCCTGGGCAGCTGGGTCAGATGATGCCAAATTCGAGAGCTCTGGGCCCCCGGCTGATGTCCGGCAGAGGTCAGGAGAATGTTCTGGGCATCCAGGATCAGCTCTTCCTTTCTTAGGGCACCTGAGAAGGTGGCAGATCTTCCAGGCTGAGCCAGAGGAGCTGTATATCAGCCATCACACTCACCCCCTCTCTGAGCACAGGTGATCTTGCTGGAAGAGGCATGGAGTGAACTCTTCCTTCTTGGAGCCATACAGTGGTCTCTGCCTCTGGATAGCTGCCCACTGCTGGCCCCACAGGAGGCCTCTGCTGCCAGCAACTCCCAGGGCCGGCTGGCACTGGCCAGTGCGGAAACTCGCATCCTGCAGGAAACCATCTCACGGTTCCGGGCATTGGCAGTGGACCCCACAGAGTTTGCCTGCATGAAGGCCCTGGTCCTCTTCAAACCAGGTAGCTGAGTCTTTGCCTAAGCCTTAGAGAAAAGTGGTTGGGGACGAAGAATGGGAATTCCAGGGACTTCCTTCTGCCTCTCACTTTCCCTCCCCACGTAGAACCAGATATGCATATCTCCTTTTTCCCTAGGGGGCAGAAGAAGACAGGTACAGGGCTGGGTTCACCCCTCCTGAGGGCCCTTGCTGACAGTGAGGGGGGCAGGGCAGGCTGGGAGAGGAGCTCACTGCTGCTTCTGTTTTCTCCAGAAACGCGGGGCCTAAAGGATCCTGAGCATGTGGAGGCTTTGCAAGACCAGTCCCAAGTGATGCTGAGCCAGCATAGCAAGGCCCACCACCCTAGCCAGCCTGTGAGGTAACCTGAGCACGTGTCTACCTGCCCATCTATCCCTTCACCTCTTCACAGCCCTGCCCACCTCTCTGACACCATCTCAGGCCCGCACTGATTAGACGGCACAAAGGCCTCAGTTCGACTGGCACATATCCAACATGTACTGTGTGCCAGGCAAAGTGCCAGGCTGCAGGAGTGGGGACCAAAATGTGCATAAGACAAACTTGCTGCCTTCCAGGGATGCCCAGCAGTGACCACACAGAAGATGAGAACCACCCGAGTCAGATATTGAAGGTTGCATATAGCTGAAGGAGACAGAGACCCATTGGGAGTGGGGGGTGAAAAGCAGAACTGAGAGGGAATTTGTGGAGGCAGGGCTGGACCTGGAAGGAAGGATAGCGTCTAAAAGAAGAGAAATCTTCATTTACAAAGGGGGAGAGAGAGAGAGAGAGAGAGAAGCAAACATGCATGTGTTCTTAGGACAGGAGCCCAGTTTGGAAGATGCAACAGATTGCTGCCAGTGGGAAGGTGGGAGATTACGACAGAATGGCACTGTGGGACCAGCCTGTTCAGGACTTTGAATGCCAGACAAAGGCCATATCTGATTTGGAAGGAAGAGGAGAGCTACTGCAGGTTTTTGAGCAGGTGGATGTTGTACACAGAGCTGGACTTTATGCAAATTGGCGTGGTAGTGAGTACAGAGTATACAACCAGGGAGGGAAGCAGGTACCACCATCATCCAGGGGAGTCCATGGAGTTCTGCTCTTTGGGAGTGGCTATAGGGAGTGGAAGGGAGATGCGAGATGTGAAAGCCTCCAGGAGTTGAAATGGATCATATTTGGCACTTGGGTGGTTGTAAGGAACAAGGGAAGAGGAGCTATTTGAGAGAAGAGGTAGTCAAGAAATAAAAAGGGAAGTCAGGAGGAAAAGATAGTTTTGAGGGAACATAACAAGGTCCGTTGGAGGTGCAGAGGGACATCTCACAGGGATGCACTTGCATAAGCCACGTGAATGGACAATAGCCTGCCCCAGGCTGAGTTTGGGGGACAGTACCTGCAGGCTGAGAGTGTGGCTGGGGGGAGGGTAGGGGCAGGAGCCAGTGCTCTGGGACTGCCCAGCTTGGCCCAGCACCAGCAGATACAATGGAGCCTCGGGAAGTTTGGGCCACTTGGCCTCCAGTTATCTGTTGGCTATTTTAGACTATATTATCTGCATTTTCTTGGGGCTCCCAGCAGTTCTCTCTGAAGAAGTAAGCTAACATGGGCATCCTTGAATCACCTCTAAGCTGATAAATGAACACAATAAGAGGTAATTTCCCTTTAAGAAGAGTCAAAGTATACAGGGAATATACCATGTTGCACAGAAAGATTTCTGCTCCTTATGAGCTTAGGGAGAACAACAGTTCCTAAGCCTTGACATAGCACCCTAAGAATGGTCATCACAGACACCAGACACCAGTAGCCCTCCTAGGCCAAGTTTCTGGTGGCATCAGCTCACAGAGATGTTCGGGCATATTGGTTTTGTGTCAAATTTCAAAATTCTGATTAAGAATTCCTACATCATTTCTATAGCAGTTCAATACCAACTACAGGCAGAACTGAGTGTCAAGAGAGTGATTTGGGGTTCTCTGAGTCAGTGTATTCCGGTTTTTAAAAACTGCAATAGCCAGAAGAAATACAATTTCCATCACAACCCAATACACATACAGACATTGAAACAAAGTCCCACCAAATAATACTTGCCCTTATTTTGTATAATTTACTCTATTTCTTTTTTAGTTTTTTAAAGAAAGGCTGGTTGTGATCCAATAAATTTAATTTCAGACTCACTAGTGGATCAACTCCTGCAGTTTGAAAAACAATTTTTCTACCTGACTTTATAGTTACTTCTTCCTGACACTGCTTAGATCACAAAACAGAAGAGGGGAAGAAACAGGGGAGGGTGTATGATGCTCAGTGCCACTCACTTGGCACTCACAAGAGAAAGAAAGCCCTTGGGTTGGCAGAACGAGTTCAGCAGATAGCTAGGAGGTGGCGGAAGGCGTCCCATAGACCTCCATGGTGGAAGTTGAGCATGGAACTGCCCCACTTTGGAGTGGCCTCCATGACGCTGGGCATTGACCCCAGCTGTCAGGCCTCCTACCCAAGGAAGGTCTGATCCCCCGCATCTGTCTCTCTTGGGGCTTCACCACCCACCTTCTCTGCACTGGGGACCCCAGCCTTGGCAAATGGTTTTTATTTAAAACTATATTTACTTTTATTCTGGATGAGTATCTCCGCCACAAAAGCTATGCTTCAACTTCAGAACATTTTCACTAATGGCTACTCTCTAATCATAAGTGGCTTACAGAGGGGAATTTATATTCTTATTCAAATATGTATAGTGTTAATCATATAATTATCATAATCATATATATGATTAATAAAATTCATATATATTAATATAAATAACTTCTCACTTTATAATCTTTACACATAATATTTATAACTAGTTTCATCACGCTCCTCAACTAAACAAATTGGAGGGGGCCACAATGAGTCAGGGGTAGGTGATAGCAACCCCAGTGAATGGGGCCTTTCCTCAAAATTCCTCCTTACTTGCTCTGGCTACCTCGCATGTCTCCTCTGCTTCCCCGTCTGCCTTTTCTGGGAGGGCACTGCCCCCAGGGCTCGGGCTCCGAAGCTGATAATAAAACTGATGGAGTCCTCTCTCCTGTTCAGGTTTGGGAAATTGCTCCTGCTCCTCCCGTCTTTGAGGTTTATCACTTCTGAACGCATTGAGCTCCTCTTTTTCCGCAAGACCATAGGGAATACTCCCATGGAGAAGCTCCTTTGTGATATGTTCAAAAACTAATGAAGATGGAAGGAAAATGAATACAACCACTTTGGAAAACAAACTCCTGAAGCTAAATATTTGCCTGCCTTGTGACCTAGCAATTTCCCTTGTAGGTATGTGTACCTAGCAGAAATGCCCACCAAAACATATCATAAGACTATTCATAGCAGCTTTATTCATAATAGCCCCAAACTGTACATTGACAGTAGAATGGATTAATAAATTGTGGTATATCATATAATGGAAAACAGCAGTAAAAAAAGGATGAACTACCAATACATGGGACAACATGGATAAATTTCACAAAGATAAAAGTTGAACAAAAGAAGCCAGACACAAGTTCTGCTTATACAAAGTTCAAGAACAGGCAAGACTAACCAAAGGTGATAGAAGTTGGAATAGTGATTACGTCTGGGGTGGGTGGTGGGGTGATTGGCAAGAGGCCCAAAGGAGTCTTCTGGGATGCTAGAAATGTTCTTTATTTTGATATGGGCGGTGGTTTCACAAATTTATTCATTCATAAAAATTAATTGAGCTGTGCACTTAAGATTTGTGCACTTTCCTCTATTGTGTTAGACCTCAATAAAAAAGTGAAAACACAAAAACAGGAAAACATATGTGGCCGAGGCTCTCCCTGTGAGGACACTAAAGGAATGAGCACAAGGTAGTGAGTTCCATCTGGTTTCCTCTCCAAGTCAGAGTTCAGGTGTAATGAATTCAAGCCCATTGAAAAATCTCCCACAGGATTCAACAAGCCAGCTTCTCTCCAGATGGTATCCCACCTTCCCACAATCTTTCTCTTCCTTATCCTTCCTCACCCCTCCATAAACAAAGGTGGGCACCATCCAACTCAACACAAAACAGCTACGGGCACTTTTTGTGAAGGGGAATCTCCATCACTTCTTAATTCCTTATGGAAAGATGAAGCTCAGATAAACCTCATCCTTTTTAAAGACAGACCCAGAGGACCTAGAATATAATAATAATGAAAAAAGTTAACATATATTAGGCACTTTATATACCAGGCAGTGAACTGAACACTGAATGTACATTGCTATTAACCCTCAGATTAACTAGGGGGGAGGGACGAATCATCTCCATTTATAAATGAAAAAACTGAGGCTTGTATAGGACTCAAATCTTGGTGTGACTCTACTTACCTCTGCTTAATTCTGGCACTGCCTCCACCCTATGCTCTCTCCACCCCTGGAATCAGGTGAACAGTTCTGTTGTATTTTCTGTCTTCAAAGAAGAGATGCTTGAAGTCAAGCAGGAAAAGGTCATGTGAGGAATCTGTGAAATCCTAGGGTTTCCCTCCTCTTTGGCCTGTGTATGAATTCTCCTAGCTGACAGAGATATCCTGCCTTGATGGAGGAAGGATGGTTCAGAACACTCTGCTCTGGAAATGACAATAGCTAAACTGGTAACCAGAGAGGAAAGAGTATGGCAAATACTGCCCAGCTTAAGCTCTTCCCATTTAAGTACTCAAACTACTCAAGACTCTTGATCTTCTAAAAGCATCAGACTTGCCTCAGTTATTCAGGTCATTTAATGTCTACAATGCCATTATACTACCCAATTCCCTATCAAAAATTTTATTGATAAGGTTTAAAGGCCTATAGATAGAAAGCCTGAGCAAAGGCACTTTGGCAAGAAACATGGTTGCAATATGACCATATAGGCCCTGCATATTTATCCTACAGTTTTGCCTTTGAGAACATAAGACTGCAAAGGCAGCCTGCTAAAGTTGACAGGCTGGTGTCTGGGGTGTGTGAGCACAGCAATTCTGCATTGGGAAGGAGATTGTTTGGGATCTCCAGGGGAAGTCTTGGAGAATTAGAGGAGGTACATAAATTGGATTAGCTGCTGTTAACCCTGCATCAATACTACCCCCTTTTCTAAGGTCTTGTCTTCATTGTAGAGATGCCAGGAACTACATTTCCCAAGTTCCCTTTCCCCTTCCCCCAGGTTTGCTAATGGAAGAAAGTCACTCACACGAGATTTGGAAGGTAGATGAGAAGGCATTATCCAGTGCAGGCAGTTGCAGCCAGATGTGTGGGAAGATGGAGATTTCACAGCAACCTTGTTTAGAATTGCAGTAGCTTCCAGGCAAGCTTTTGAGAACTTAGGAACTTTTGACTGAGATCTGTGTTGGCTTCTCGACCTTCTGTGGGAGCTTCTCTGACCTTTGTTTCCCCAGTTCTTCCAATGTTTGTTAAGCCCTTAATTCTTATATTAAGTCCTTCTTACCTCAAATATACTGAGTGGCTTCTGTTTTCCTAATACAATACAGCTCTCAATGATCTCAGGATTTATTCTACCTTTTGCGTAAATCAGCCCCACTGAAAATCAGCTGGGTAACAGCTCTCTTTCATTGCATTTAGGGCCCTTGCTAGGAGAGGGGATACTACGAAAGCTCTTTTTTTGCCCTCAATGCCAGAAATGTATTTGGTTATGAAGCACACAGAGGCAGTTCCTGTGGGCCTATCTGGGCCTTTCTTTTCAATTGCAGTTTTCAGATTCGTTGAGTCACTTATCCTCGTCCATCCTCAAGGGAGTATTTAAAAGTAGGAAGGGCAGAAAAAGACTCAAGAATGCCAAAAAGCACCCATTCAAATTAATCAATACAACCTTATAGTGGAACCCAGATGTTGTGGATGACTGGTCTCCAACTGGTGGACATCATTGATTTTCCCTACTAGAATGCAAGCTCCACAGGGGCAGGGAGATTTGTTTTGTTCACTAATATACTCCAAGCACCTAGGACAGTGCCTGTGGGTGCTTAGTAAATATTTATTGAATGAATGGATAAATGGCCACACAGAACCAGGAAGTGACACACTCCTCGACTAAGAGTCCAAGATGCCTACAAGATTCAACAGTCAGATATTACATGTTATATCTACTAAAATGGTTATGTCCCTGGCTCTAATACCCTATACGGCTACCCTATCTAGGAGAAAGAACAATTTTTAAAAAATCAAAGCACAGGTCTCTTTATAACTTGCATCTCCTTACACATTTCTGCTCTCTTCTTAATTGGGAAGGTTTGTTGTAGATTCAGTAATCACAGGGGCAAGTTTTAAAAATGGCATTTCTTTTTTATTTTTTTTTTTTTTATAATTTTTATTTATTTTTCCCCCCAAAGCCCCAGTACATAGTTGTAAGTCATAGCTGCACATCCTTCTAGTTGCTGCATGTGGGACGCGGCCTCAGCATGGCCAGAGAAGTGGCGCGTTGGTGCGCGCCCGGGCTCCGAACCCGGGCTGCCAGCAGTGGAGGGTGCGCACTTAACCACCAAGCCACGGGGCCGGCCCAAAAATGGCATTTCTATGTTTTTTTTTGGCCAGTTAACTTGAAGAAACAATTCACTATCTTTATTGTTTTGATGTAATGTAAATTTAATGCAAAAATGTAAATGTAAACTTAATGTAAAAAGAAATGGGAAGGATGATCTCCGAATTTTAAAACATAGAATAAATTTGGCGTTAGGGAAAAATTCACTACATTAATTCTTTTTCCATTTCACCTTAGACTTGGTTTGGCATTTGGGAACCTCAGTCTCATTCAACCCTCTCATCCAAAATCTAAATGCGGGCACCTTTTGTTAGGTGCTGGGGATCTAAGAGACAGTAAGATAGAAACATTTCTTGCCTTGGGAATCTTACATCAAACAGTTTTTTGATGCCACGAATACTGGAAGCTATTGAGAACACAAGACATCTAACCCAGTTCCAGGGGGAAGAGGAAGTTTCCAAGCAGAACTGTCTTTTACACTGAGACCTGGGAGTTAGTATAAGTTATCCGGAGAAGTAAACCTGGGGAAGAGAACTCATATCCAGATAGGAAAACGAACATCCAGAGAGGACAAATGACTTTCTCAGTCATGCAGTATAGTGGCAGAACAAAAACGCTAATCTAGGTTTGAATTCTTTGGCCCTCTATTAGCAGACATTGCTACTTGTTCACAGCCTTTTTGGTGAGGATCCTAAATGTAGATTTATTGCCTTCCCTGCCCACCCAGCTCTAAACTGATTAAATGAAGTCTTGACAGCTAGCAGCTAGCATCCTTTACAGAAAACTGACAGCTTGAATCTCACCTTCACTTGAATTCAGTTGAGTTCCAATAACTACCACCTCTGCACTTTGTCAATTTTGGGCTCAGTTCTTTCCTTAAAAAAAAAAAAAATCAGTTTAACTAACAAAACTCATTTCTGTTCCTTGGGGTTGGGTTGGAACGAATTGGGGTAGGAGCTAGATGGTCAGAAAACAAACCACACGTATTGCTGCTTCTGGAAGCTTTGTTCTTTAATGAGCCATGGAGTGATTTGTTCATCAAGCTGCTTTTGTGTAGCCATACAGTGCATATTTTGAGTGACACAAACTGCACTTTATACAGATGATGTCTTGCTCCCCACCTCCAAAAAAAAAGACCCAAAAGGAAATTACAAAGTGCCTGTTGATTGCATCAGGAATGTAATCAGTTCTATGGGTGAGATAAATCATTCTTTTTATAGAATTATTTTGTTAAACAGTAAAATGATATATTTCACAGGATATGTCCTTTTACAATACATAGTCTTTTAAAAATTTACACTCAGCATACTTATAAATTACTTTAAATCCATTAAAATAATATAATACTAATCTGTAGTCCACACCTTTCCCCTAGTAAATACAATTAGTTGGTTCAAAAGGTGCAACTTTTATATGACCTAAGAGGGCTGATAAATAGGTATTAAGTATGGATGGATAGCAAGGTAATAGGCCTCTTTGTGGCCTTTTTGAAAACAATTTTGACCAAGAGACCAACAAGACCTAATAGATCCATCTCCACAATCATCATTTTGCTGTTACCCTTTAACACGAAATCAAATGTGGGAGTGGTTCCAGAGAAAAGTGGTTAAAAGTACTTTAGGGGCATAGAAAGACAGAGCACTCCCACAAATACCAAGGAATTTTACTACGAAGACTAGCATGGTATTGGGGGACAGTGCTGAGGAACTGTCACAAAATTATGGGTAGACATAACACATTTGTCAACACAGAATGATGCATATGTTGCACAGAAATATGCCCCATATCCAGCTCCCCACCAAAGGAACAAAAAATAAAAAAGAGAGGAGAGGAGGATGAGGAAAGGCCATCTGGACTGCGTTTCTTTTTAAAATTAAAACTTGCTTAGCCTTGAACACATCCTGAGAATACTTTCATCTCTCTAGTTCACCAAAGTGCTTGTGTAAAGTACACATTCATTAGTTATAGTCAAAAAACCATGGCCCACCATGAAGTGGGCCTGTAGAACCTTGCTGGACCTCCTTTTCAGCATGCTTCTGGGACTCTGTCTTTTACAGTGAAAATAACACTATTGTGATGGGACACAGAAATCCCCACCAACCTCCCAGCAGGGTAAGAGTTGTAGCTGGTTTCCAAAGTATGAGAAGGTGGGGGCTCTGGCATCCCATCCCCTGACCTCAGGCCCCTCTGTCTCTGGAAGGCTCATACTGGGAAGGCTGTATCTCCCTTTGTGTTTTCAGAAGCCCAGAGTGGCAAAATAATTAAAATGGCAGGAAGTACGAAGTGCATCACAAACTAAGCATGTCACCTCCCTATTTGCTGTTAAAGTAATCTGCTTCACTTTGTGATACACAATGTGACCCTAAAATTACACTTCTCTGCTTCCATTACATTTTCCATGATAAGGAACACCTTGGCTTTAATGGGGAGAAGTGAAAATCCAGGCTTTGTTTGGGGCAGGGAATGTGTGATATGAACAGAATGTTCCGCATTTTGGAGTATGGGTGCCACATGTGGGGCTGCCCCAATGATGCCATGTAGGGATTTCCTTTGAGGCATTTGAGATCAAAGAAAACAAGCAAAGGAGAAGCTATAGGAAACACAAATTTGACACGTACTAAGGTTAAATGTCTTAATCATAAGTGATTGTAATACAGCATCACTTTGTGGTGACATAACTTTAATTGGGGAGAGGACCAGTTAAGATCAGATGGAAGGAGATATAGCACTCGGTTCTGACAATTTTTGAGTTATGGCTTTATATCTTTATCAGGCCAACAATGCCTGTTATCCTATGAGAACAACAGCTTTCTTTCCCTCAAAGGGAGGGTTCCACACTTGCTCTCCATTCTTATAATTGCGTGGATCTCTCCTCCCCACTACCCTCCATTCCGGCAGTTTGTTAAATGACTAGAAATCCACAAATCTAGCAACTGAAAAACAAATACTTTTTATTTAATTTTATCCAACTTCAGGTTTCAGATCCCTGAGAAAAATTAAAGTCTCTTAACATCCATCACCTAGTTTCTATAAAGTGACCTATAGGAGTAGTTTTTTAACTGCCAAAAACTTAATTTGCAAAAAAACAAAACAAAAAACCCCCACAATGATTTAGAAGAGAGAACATATGCCAAGATATATTCTCCAGGCCATTCCTCTGGCCAAAGTAAGTTATTCAACAAGGGTAATTTGTTTGTTTGTAGAGTATTTAACCAATGTTCTGGAGCAAGCAGCAGAACACTACTCTCCCAAGAATACTGAAACAGACTGTGCAGCTTGGCACAGGGCCCTAGGGCACCAACAATTCCACTTTGACACAACCATGCTGAGCGGCTGGATTTTCCTCTAGGAGATTCTCTGAAATTCAGAATTTTAAAGTCTTTACATTTATTAATCCTCAGGACAGCATGAACAAGGTGGCAGATGTTTGCAGGATATAAAATCTAACATTTACTCACTAACCATCACCATTCTGGAGATTTAAAAAGATCCCTTTCCCTAGCTCATTTCTGAACCCAAATCAGGGAGAGGTAAGACTCCTGCTACGTTTAGCTGCCACTCAGAATGATGTTCCAAGTCTGACCTCTGGGGCTCGACAATAACCACTGAGGCAGTGGCATGAGGTTCAGTGTTGTGTAACAGGAGAGATTCTGTCTTAACAAAAGTCTTAATATTTCCATAACTTCAAATCAAAGAAGTATGAAAAGGAAGAATAACCAAAATTCAGGTTACAGATGGTAAAGGCTTTTTTTTAGAACAGTGCATGTGGTAGTCAGACAAGATGCATTTAGCAACTTAAAAATAAACATTTTCACATACTTATCTCAAGAAAGGGTATCATGTTTCATTTTCCATATATTATAAATAGCAAAACAGATTTCTAATCCCACAAATGCTAAGAAGCATAAAATGCTATTCTAACTCAGGTGTGTGGAGACACCCAGTGGTGAAAAAGATGGTCTGACTTTTCCCCCAACCCAGAGATGAGTAGCTCTCACCCACCCTGTCCAATGGCTCCTAATCTGTGGGAAGAGATTCCACGGGGCAGAGGGAAGCATAAGGTTAAAAAGAAATATGCATACTATATATATATATTTACAGTAAACTTCAGTAACCAGAGTATTAACAAAAATAGCTTCAAGTAGTCCTTGATTCTTTTTTTCATCTATTTAATACTGATAATCTGAGGAGAAGATAAAAGGTAGATGGGTCATATTAAAAACTTTTCTCTTTTGATTTTTTGGCAGCTTTCTGTAACACTTATTCATGCAACGTTGCAAGTGAATGTTTTGGGAGAAGTGATTAAATGGTCACATTATTTGTCTGAGTTCATGGTGAAAATCCACCGGCAGATAAATAGGTTTATATGTGATCTTCAGTTTAATCTATACAAAGAGAAAAGCCTGGATGGATTAGGATGAAACCCTCATGTTCAGGGATCACCATGTCTCTGGGACATTTAAAAAAAGTCGGAGGAACCTGATCTTAGGATCAGGGAATATGAGAACAGTATGGCTACTGAAACTTCAGCCCATGCAATATATTTGGCAGGAACTAACTAGGAGTTAAACCAGCATTGATTATTATGACATCAAACATCATCAAAAAAAAAAATGTACTCTCTTCTTCATTGTATAACCAGATATCTGAGACATTCTCTGATGGTTTAATGGAAACAACTTCTTTTTTACTTTCCCCAGAATATAACATGGAGTGTTTTTCAAAAATCTTAAAATAGAGGGCTTAGGCATTTCGATTATAAATTCTTGGAAAAAAATTATATTCTACCTTAGCTCCTAACTATCCCAAAATAAACCTGAAGGCTTTTGCTTTCATGGTTAAGAAAGATTTATATGTTTTCTTCAAATGTCAGAAATCAGTGGGTCCCTCAGTCCCACAATGTCCCTCCTAGTTCAACACCCACCTCTGGGAAGGGAAAAGAGGATGGAGGAGAGGTAACTACAAAGACCTCCACAACTGACCCAGATCCCCAGGCCCTAGGTGGCTTTGTTTAGTGAAATCTCTAGTCAAATACAGCAGCCAAGGCACAGCTGGCACCATCCCCAGCAGGCTTCAAAGGGGCCTTTCTGCTTCTGTAGGAGGCCCAGGAATTCAGCACACAAGGTCATGGTTGTATGCTTGGGCAAGAGGCAGGACCACAATTAGGATGTTGTGGACGAGGTGATGAGAAGAGGCCCCAAAGACGAGATGTGTTTACCATTCTGTAGCCATGAAGGGACACACATCTGCCAGTTCAGACCATAAACTCATTATTTCCAAAGAGAGCTAGCTGTTGGGTGGAGCTGCAGTCTGGGTCCACAGTTTTCCTACGCCCAGACACGACTGTCCCCTCTGGGGTCTCTTTGGTTTTCTGAGGTGAGTTTTTCACATTCTTTAATTTTTGTTTGCCCTTTTCAGGGTTGAAGGTTCCTCTGCTGATGAATTGAGGCCTGTCTTCCAGGGATTTGGTCTGGCCCAATGGCCCTTCCATTCCTGGGGCCTCACCAGCTGAGGCAGCTCGGTAGAATGGAGATTTGGAATAAATTTGAAATCGTTTTCTGGTCCCATGAGAAGATGCAGTGTTAGACGAACATAAAGAAGAGACTGAAGAGTCCACTGAATCCAAAGAGTCTTGCTGCTTTTTTATCTGCTTTCGCAACTTGCTTGAAGGCTCAGATTTGCCAGCTGCCTTCAGAGAGCTGAGGGCTAAGCTTCTCTCTAATGCAAAAAAGAGACCACAGCTATAAACGACAGTTCCCTCTAAAGCAAATCATCATGTAACAATAGGTGTCACTGATCACACATGAAACTGGGCTAAGATTTGGAGGGTCCAGCCTGACCTACTTTGTGCACAGTCATAACTTGAGAAGAGTTCATCATCTGTTTTGCATATATCATTTCAGAATCAACCCCAATGAAGTCTAGAGATTGACTATGCCATTAGGAGAGGTCTATAACTGTCACTATCATTTAAACAACTGCCAGTATATATAGTAAGTTCTATGTCTTCCCTGAGACACATCAGGTAGTTAAATACCTCATTTGGTATAGTCCCATCTCACAGCAGGGCACAACTCTTGTTGCCCACCCTTAGAAAACAGACCATAGGTCAGTAAGACAACATGTGTTGTGATTATTGGCTTTTTTCTGTGGTAAATACAGGAGAAAACATTAAATTATACCAAAAACCTACACTACATTGAAGGCTTAGTCTGATGAACAATTTATATGGAAGCTTCACAAGGATCAACTCCTTAGGACTTTGTCACCTTTTCATGTAAGGTCAAGGCATTCTTGAAAGGGATTTTGTTTTAGCTTGGGAGTCCTTATTCATTTTTTGCGAAACAAATCTGAAGTCTTTAGTCAAACATGTTCATTTACCTGATTTCTCAGAGATGGCACCTTCAGACTCAATATTCAAATTTTCTGAGCTATCGGCAGTCCCAATGGAGGCCTCAGACTCAAGGGTTTCATCATCAGAGGCACGGGGTTCCAGTACAAGCATCTCAAATGTTAGCTCCTCCCTGTGAGATACAATCAAGAAATCCATTAGCATTTGATATGAAGTGGAAGGAAGACTACAGGAAAAAAAACCTTCCATGCAAGTCAGGAATTTGAGCAGCAAAAACAGTCACATTTCTTATTGTTCCCTCCAGGGTGGTGATAAGGACCTGTAAGCCATAGTAATGGTGAAGGTTAAAGACAGCAAAGACTGGGACCTATAATAGGGCTAAGGGTGGGGTGGGGAAAGATGCTGCAATGGTAAGATCTTTTGGTAAAATGAACTCTGGGCTGATAATCAGGAGATCAGGGTTCTAAACTCATTCCTAATGCATGGGGAAATTACTTTCCTCTCACTGGACCTCAGCTTCCTCATCCACAAAACAAAGAGATTAAACTAGATAATCTTTAAGATTCCTTCCAGCACTTAACTATTTTCCATGAAACTTTACTAACTGGCTACAGACTGAATCTTCTACCTTGACCACAGAGAGACCTCTAGATGAAGTAAAACATTGATTGATCTTCTCTGTCCTTTGAAGCTTATGCCATCTCCATAGATAGTATTCTCTACTCCTCTTTATCAGTCACCCACCTACCTCTCAGTCATGCCTCCACCCTCATTCCCTGAAGTCTTTAGTCCTTGGCTCCTAATCTTGCTTTCTCACTATTGCCTGACATCGTCCCAATCTATTTAAATCATTATCTTTGTACAAGCTCACTTCAATACCCTAACACCAAAGTTCCTTTATGTCTGCAACCTCTAACAACCTTTCTTCCACTTTATATAGGCAACTTTCTCCAATGGGCAGATCCTAGAGTTTGTCATTACCTAAAATATACCAGCTCTGAATCCAATACTCTGCTCTGTCCACAACTTCCTTATTCTTCCAATTCTTACTCCCTTTTTCATCAAGTCTCCTCCCTTTCAGAGCCCTCTTAGCTTGATTTTCATGCTATCTAACTTGAACTAGTCATCCTTCAATACCTCCAATACCTAGCCTGAGATTCACGGACAATCTTTTCAAGGATAGTCTCACCAGCTACTCACGGCTGCAATTACAATTGTCATAAGCAATGTGCATGCACAACTCTGAAACTGTGCTCATACTTTCTCCTTTCTCTGGAAAGACTTTCCCCCTCCTAGCAAATTCCTATTCATCCTTCAATACCTCCAGTACCATTTTCACCAAAGCTGAGTTAGGTCCTCTTTTCAGATCATTCTTATATCAAACAGCTAGCCCCTGGTCAATGTACACCACCTTTCCCTTATCATGTTCTGCACAGCTGAGCCCCAGATGCTTTTTTAGCTTGCCTAAGTTCTAGAATCAATCCTGATAGGCAAAAAGTACTTTGACAGACTCGTTTTCCTCATGAATCAAGCTCTCAGGCCTGGGATCCTGGGAACCTGGAACTCAAGAACAAAAGTCTCCTGAAAATTTAAGAGTCATATCGTCAACCAGAACCAGTACACAGTACCTTCAGGGAGAACCATGGGATGTTCATATTATCCCCAAGATGTAGTGTTACCCACCCTTGCTCCAGTGATGGTGGAGGTCACAGAGCTGCTTATTTGTCCCTCTCCTAAACTGCAACCGATTTCCCTACCCAGTATCCTAGCACCCACTAGAGTTGTCTTACCCTGACCATCGAGTTGCTGGCCCCAGGGCTATAGTGATCATCAGACAACAACTTTCCTTCATGGAGTTCTGAATAATGCCCATTCTTAAAAGGGACTTTGCCTTAGCCTGGGAATCCTTATTCCCCTTTCTAAGACAAATCTGTTCATTGAGGCTGGTCTCTGACCTGTCAGGAATCTTGGCTGAGACTGACACACCCTGTCCTAGTCAGCCTCCCCAGAATTGTCACTGTAGCAGCTTTAGGTCTTCCTGCTCATGGAGCTTCCTTCCCTGAGATGACAACTTTCATACTGTTACCTGAGTATAGGCAATACGTCTTTGTCATCTCCACAACCCCTGTATCACCTGACACAGTGCTTGACATATAGGAGATATTTAATAAAAAAGGAAAAATAAAGAAAGGATGGAAGGATAGAAGGAAGGAAGTGAAAGCAGATAGTAACTGGTTGCTCCCTTTCCTCTTGCAAACTCACTTCTCCTTCTGTAGATTCTCAATCTGCTCAGTCAGTACTCTCTCTTCCTGCTGCATAGCTGCTTGCTGCTGTTCTGTGATGTCAGTCTCCAAGGCTGCCTCACTAGTCAAGGTCTCTTCTGGGACATCAGACATGGAGGGCAACCGAACTACAACAGGAGAGGATGGACTTGGATAGTTTCCTCGATGAAGACGCCCCTTTCCCTGCAAAGAAAAACACACATTAGAAAGTAAATTGAGTGACTGCACTGGTTTTACGTGGCCCATTTAGGATAACAAGTGTACTTCCATCACAACAGGTGAATGGTTAGGAATAAATGGAAACATTCTGCGAGGCCTAAGATATTTACTGACATACCATCCATCAAACACATTTAGGTTAAGTATTTCTTGCAAGAGCTCTGGAAAATGGATACTTTGGTGGGTGGGAGTGTAAGAACCCATTGTGTACTGAGATGAGATTCTTCTTTTAATCTAAGCTGCATCCACTCCAAACTAAATATCTGCACGTGGCTATTTAAATTTAAATTAATTAAAATTAAACAGAAGTAAAAATTTAGTTCTGCATTCACACTAGATACATTTCTAGTGCTCAATAACCACAGGTGGTTAGTGGCTACCATATTGAACAGTGCAGATATAGAACATTTCCATCAGTGCAGAAAGTTCTGATGGACAACACTGCTCTATAACTTTAACTTTGGAACGCACCATCGCTCTAGAAAACTATAGAAACATGTCCTGAAACTCAGTTTTAGTAAAAAAAAAAAAAAAAGTCATTTATATACCACATGGTGCTAGTGAGCAATATTCTCTGAGAACAACTCAAGAAACTTCTTTCTTGAGATCAGATGGGGGAAAAAATATCACTGCTTTTAAACTGGTTATCTTATATATGACTTTAGCTTCTGATAATGGCAGACTAAGTATTTCAGATTAAACTTCCTGCTGAGAATGACTGGACCAAACATAAAAAACCCAAAATATTCTTGAAGGCACTGGAGAGCTAACAAGGAGACTAAGGAGAGGCTAGCCCAGCATTTAGGGCTAATTTAAATTTAAGAAGAGGTGGCTGAGAGTCTGAGCAGAGCTTCTGAAACACTATAGCAGGGGTCAGCAAACTATGGCCTGTGGGCAAAATCTAGCCTTGTGCCTGATTTTGTAAATATAGATTTACTGAAATATATTCATGCTCATTAATTCACACATTATTTATGGCTCTTCTGCAGAACAATGGCACTATTGATTGCTGCAACAGAGATTATATGGTCCACAAAGCTTAAAATATTTACTCTCTGGTCCTTTACAGAAGAAGTTTGCCAATCCTTGGGGTAGAGAATAAAAGTTGGAGTCCAGAACCACACAAGGGTGTGAGCTGCTGCCTGGTAAAACCTCCATGCCTGATGCTGAGATCCCCAAGGTTTGCATCCTAGACATAAGCGTAAAGTGAAATTATAATAGTCCTTGCAGACATTGTAGCCTAGCTTCAAGTCATTTGAATGGTCCAGAAAATTGTAATCCCTAAAACTGGATTAACATAATCCCAGATTGCTAGTGCCCTAGGACCTGGAAGAAAAAATGAAAACACTCTTTGGAGGAAAGTAACATCATCTCAGGCCTCAAAATATTTTTACAAATAATTTTTCAAATACTATGTCTGACACACAATCAAAGGTAATCAAGCACAAAAGGAGACAAGACAATGTAAATGAAAACCAGTAAAAACAACAGAAAACAGAAACCCTCAACGGCTCCACATATTGTGGCTATCAGACAGATTCAAAGTAACCATGCTGAAGGAGACAGAAAGACATAGTTGAATTAGTGAACCAAGGTTACATCAGAAGAAAATATAAAAAAATCAAGAAGAAAAAACAAAACAAAACAAAAATTTTTTGGAAAAAATTCACAAAAGAAAGTGAAAGACAGAGAGGACGCAACAAAAAGACCTACCATATGTAAAAAGAATACCAGAAGAGAAGAGAGATCCTGTAGAAGAAATATTGAAGAGATAATGGCAGAGTATTTTTCAAAACCAATTAAAGATATCCACCTAATGACTAAAGAAAGCCTTCGACCAATAAGAAAGATAAATAAAAAGGAGTTCATACCTAGACACACTGCTAAAAATTAAAGGCAAGAGAAATATCTTAAAAGCAGTCAGAAAAAAAATCTATCTGCAAGAAAGAAGCAACTATTAGATTCAAAGCTTACTTTTCAACAAAAACAATGAAAGGCAGAAAACAATAGATGCTATTTTCAAAGTGACGAAACGAAAAAGTAGAATTCTATACATAGCAAAAACTACCTCAAAAATGTAGTTTGACATAAAGACATTTTCAGACAGACCAAGACAGCGAAGTCTGTCAACAGCACACCTGCACTAAAGAAATACTAAAGGGCAGATAGAAAATGACCCAAGAAGAAAAGTCAGGGAGGAAGAAAAGAATAGCAATGAAAATGGTAAATATGTAAGTCTTATTTACCTAAATCAATATTCACTGCATAAAACATAAAAATAATGTGTTGGATTTAAAATATACAGATAATTTAAAACTCAACAATAGTAACTATATCATATAATAACTAAAGTATATTAAAGTCCTTACATTATCTGGGGAAAAGATAAAAGTACCAATTAACAGACTTTGATAGATCTTAGATTTATGTTGTAATCTTTAGGTTAACTACTAAAAGAAGAGAAAAAGAGTGTAAAACTTCTAAACTAACAAAAGAAAAAATGGAATAATAAAAAGTAGTCAAAAGAAAAAGGCAAAAAGAACAAAAAAGGCAAGAAAGAAAAGAACAGGAACATATTTCAGGTAGGAAAAAGTAGAAGCACATAATAAAATAGATTTAAATCCAAAAAGTTAGTGATTACATTAAATGTAAAAAGATTAACGGCTCTAGTTAAAATCTGAAGCTTGTCAGACTGTATTAAAAAAAGAAAACCCAACTATATGAAGTTTACATGGGACATATAGAAAATATAAGAATTCAGAATGGCTAAAAGTAAAAGGATGGGAATAAAAGACATACCACATCTAACTGAAAGAAAACTGATGTAGCTATATTAATTCTGGAAAAAGTAAACTTAAGGTAAGAAGTGTTACCTTTGATGAAGAGAGATATTTCACAACGATAAAAGTTCAAATTATGAAGAAGATATAACATTTCCAAAATCGTAAGTACCTAAGAAATAGCTTCAGAAGACTTAAAAGTAAAATATTGACAGAAATACTCAAATAAATAGACAAAGCGATAAGCAGAGAAAACAAATATCCATATGGCAAATATAAAGACCACTCCCTACATTAAACCACGTACAAAAATTGTCTCTAGGTGACATATAAAGGCAAGACAATAAAACTTTTAGAAGATAAAGCTTATTTTCATAACCTCAGGTAGTAAAAAAGTTCTTAAACATGACTCAAAAAGTACTAGCTTAAAGGAAAAGACTGGTACATTAGACTACATTAAAATTAAGAACCTCTGTTCATCAAAAGACACCTTTAAGAGTGGAAGAAGAAATTTGCAACAGAAGTAACCAATAAACAGCTTGCATCCAGAATTCATAAATAACTACTACAGATCAGAAAAAGACAGACAACTCAATTAGAAAAATGGGCAAGACCTCTGAACAGGTCCTTCACAAAAGAGGATATCCAAATGGCCAATATACTTATGAAAAGGTGCTTAAGTACATTATAGTCGCAGCACAAAAATGCAAATTAAAACCATGATGACACACCGATTAGAAAGGCTAAAATTAAGGAATCTGGCAATATAAGTGCTGGGGAGGAGGTGGAGCAATTGGGAACTCTCATACACTGCTGTATAGTGCAATAATTTTAGAAAAAAAATGATGTACTAAAGTTGAAGACACATATATCCTGTGACCCAGTAACTCCACTCCTGTATATCACTAGCAAATATACACGCATGTGTCCACCAAAAATACTGTATCAGAATGTTCATAGCAGTACTATTTGTAATTTCCCAAACACAAGCCAAATGTCCATCAACACTAGAAGGGATAAATGTGCATACACTGGAACACTATACAGTAACAAAAATGAGCTACAACTAAACACAACGATATGGGTAAGTCTTACACAAGGTTGAGTGAAATAGGTCAGATATAAAATAATACATGTTATATGATTCCATTTATATAAGGCTCAAAAACAGGCAAAACAAAACTACAGTGCTCAGGGATACATACTTTAGTGGGAAAACAAGAAAGAAAATGGAGTAAGTGATTAACATAAAACTCAGGTTATCGCTTACCTTTGCGGGGAGAGAAAGGATTGTGATTGGAAAGAGAAAAAGGAGAGCTTCTGGGGTGCTGGCAATGTTCTATTTCTCGATCTGACGGTGTTATGTGGATGCTCACTTTATAATTCATTAAGATGTATATGTACGTTTTGTGCTTTTCCATATGTGTTGTATTTCACAATAAAAAAGATATTTTAAGAGCTCCTCTTCAAAATTAGCTATTTATGCAAATATACTAATATCTTTTGAATAGCATGGGACAATAAACTGACAGATTTCTGAGTTGATTTGGCAGAGAAAGAAGAAAGATATGCTGTCTTAGAAACAGAAACTGCTGATCTAGCCCAGGTGGTGAGGTGAAAGTGGAGGACAGTTCTAAGGGCATTCAGGCTAACTCTTCTAAACTCATGCTTTCTAAAATACGCAACGGGATGAAAATCAGGAGGATTACAAGATTGCTATTCACTTCTAGTTCTGAGATCAAAAAGTAAAGAATATATTGAGAAACAGGCCCTTAAAACAGATCAGTCTGCAAATTTAACAAAGAATGACTCAGAGAAGATGGCACTGTGGAACAGAGGCAGAGAACAGAGTTTGGAGTTAGTATCAACATAGTGTTAAAGTCCATTTTGACCAGTAAGATTTACATTATAAATTCCAGGACATCTTCCGATTCCATTTTATTTTAGTTACTTTAATGAAGCCAAATATATAAGTAAAACAATGTGATATAAAGGCCACAGGGAGCTGGAAAAATCTGAGCTTCTTCCCAGTAGTCAATATGAGTTGCCTTTGCTCAGCGTTCATACCATCACCCAGCCGCCTGAGTACTGTACCATGGGTTAGCTAAGAATCACTTAATAGAGTTGAAGAAAATTAAACAAGCTCTACAGGTCTGTCTCTTTTTTAAAACAAAGACGAAGGAAAAGTTGAAACCTCTACAGCCCAGAGTCCTCTTATAAGGTCAAAGAAAGTAATTTCTAAAGTTGATTACATAGAGCTTTTAGAAGTATGGGAAAATGCTAATATTGTGTTAAAAACTGGACATAAACTTGTCCAGTTTTTTAAAAACCGTAGGTTTTTAAAAAATCTGCAAATACATCATTATTAACAGTAGTTTCCTGAGTGGAATAATATCTTTTATTCTTTTCTGTACTTTCCATAATAAGCATGAATTAAAGTGTTTTTTTTTTTTCCAAAAATGTTTTTTTTTTCCCTGATAAAGATTCAAAAAAGGCAAATATTTTCTTGGCATTATGATAAAAATAGATTTGACGTCGTGGACTCCCTGAAAAGAGTCAGTAGTTAACACTTTGAGAAGTGGTTTGTAGTATCCTTTGTTCATTTTTCACTAGGTGGCTGGTCTTCTATTTTATTATAGGGGCTTCTATTTATTAATTAGGGAAAATTAGACTTTGTGACATGAGTTGTAAATATTTTCTTATGGTCTATCATCTTCCTTTTGCCTTGCTTATGGTCATTCTTGTCATGTAGTAATACCTGACATCAATGCTGATGAACCTATCAACTGTTCTTTTAATGGTTTTATATAATAGAAAAGCCTTCTCTACTCCAAGAGAAGTATATTACAGTATATTTTTCTATCGTAATCGGGATCTTATTGGTTTTGATTGATCACATACTTTATGAACAATTTGTACCCAATTCTTAATTTAAGTATTATAAAACCTATAAAGCCATTTTGTAATCCTTTTCTGAAGAATTATTCCAGTGACTTTCCAGCTTAAACTTCAGAGACAAATTATTCCTAAAATCAGGATATCAACTACAATTATCTTCAAATGTTGATAAGTGTTAGGTCTAAAGTCCTACTAATACAGGATTTAACATCATATACAATATTCAAATTTCCAATCCCTCACAGCACATTAACAAAGTTACTAGGAAAAGCTGGACTACCATTACTAAAGACATCACCAATAACACACCACTCGGACACAGAGCCAAGACCAGGGAGCAGTTGAAGGTATTATCTTGCTTATGGAGAGTTAACTGTTTTCAGTATGTACAGAAAAATAAACTAGCACTTGATTTCACTCTTGCAAAATGGGAGGAGGTGGGATTCCCTTCTTCCTAAAAAACATATTTTTAACTGAAATCATAGAAACAGAGAGTAGACTGGTGGTAGCCAGGGGCTGGGGGAAATGGGTGATAGTGGTCAAAGAGTTCAAATTTCCAGTTATAAGATGAATAAATTCTGGGGATCTAATGTACAGCATGCGACTATAGTTAACAATACTGTATTGTATACTTGAAAGTTGCTAAGAGAATAGATCTTAAATGTTCTCACCACCAAAAAAAAAAAAGGCAACTATGTGAGGTGATGGATGTGTTAACTAACCTTACTGTGGTAATCATTTCACCATTTCACAATATATACATATATCAAATCATCACATTGTACACCTTAAACTTACACAATTTTATATCTTAATAGAACTGGGGGAAAAGGAAAAAAAAACACGTTTTTAGAGCTCTAAAAAAGTTGCATTTACAACACAGTGATTAAAAAACTTCTTCTGGATTATACAAGATGTGTAATACAGGGACCTCTGACTTGATAAATGATATTAATTTAATCACAATTAGCTTTCATTTCTCTGTTTTTGAAGTGTTTTTAGTTTCTTGGTTAGCCACTTCAGTCTGTTTTCCTTTTGCTCCCTTTTCCCTGCTTTTTTTCCCCCTAAAGATTTATCCTTTTCTGCGTTGGTTTTCAATTTTCTAGGAAATTTTTTTCCTAGAAATAACTTTTCTAAGTAAAGGTTTAGCTGATAACCTTGCTGATTTCCTCTTGGGCTCTCCCATGACTGCCCTTTCAGCTGAACTGAACCTCTTGGGTACTTGGCAATGTGGAGGTGAAGAGGTGGGGTACTTGAGCGCCTGCAGGATGCAGGGCGGCAGTGAGCGGCTCTGCAAAGCTAGACTCCTGAGCTCTAATTCTAGTACTTTCATTTTGTATTTTTTACAGTTTTTGATTCATTCGGATCAACACTGTAATTTTTTCTTATCTTTTCCCCACATGGCTATTCATTTTTCCTCCACCATTTACTGAATAATATACCTTTGGAATGCCACTCACTTTTTCTTTTTGTAAGGATGTTACTAGTTTTTCTGCTTCATTTTCTTCTTATGAATTTTAGTATTAACTTGTCAAAGTCCCCCCAAATATTCCTTTGCTATTTTTATTGAGAACATATTTGTAGGTAAAGGATTACAAAACTCTTTCCTAAACTCTTTTCCAATTCCAAGTCTATGAGAATTTGATCTTTGGCCAATGTTCTAGATCAGGACCCCTGGAAACCTGAGAAAGATAGCACATAAATGATGTTACTAGACAACATTGCCTCTGGCAAAAATTACCCAGATTGGTAAAAATTGCACCTGGAGAAGAAGGAATGATAAATAAATTATAAATATCTGGTAGGAAGCCACATATTTGGACTTCGTGAGGGTGGAGTCTGCTGTAATTAAACATATCCCTTGCAGGCTCCCCAGAAACTAAGTCTATGGAATTTTACACGAGATATTGACTCCTGTGGAGGCATGAAACCTCTAAGGCAGAATAGATCTGCACTCAGTGGATGTGGATCTCTTTTTCCTTGCACTTGAGCTGTGACTTGGGAGGCTAAAGATAGATAACTAGCTCCCTGATGGCTGTGTGGCAGCATGGACTGCTACAAGGACTCTGGCAGAAGAGTAAGACCTTACACTATCTGCTGGCATGCTGTGCTTCCTGTCCCGTATCTTTCTAAGTGATTCTGATGCCAAGTGTAGCCCATGGTAATCTTAGGAGTCTGAAAGTTTCATTGAGTTTGAGAAGATATCCTCTCTCCATCCTGTTAGTACTAGAACCATAAATGAATAGATGAATTCAGCAAGAATCGACACCTTTATAAAATTTAGTCTTCCTTTCCAAATGCATTTGTTCAAGTCTTCTTTTGTAATTCTTGGAGTTTTAAGGCTTTCTTTGTATAAATCTTCCAAATTTCTTCTTCCACGTTTCTTTGTTAAGTGTATTCCTTGGTATTTTATGTTGCTGTTTTCAGTGTGTGTGTTCTAATACAAACAGGCATTTTTCTTTCATTATATCATCCAACTGGTTGTATATATATATATATCAACGTTATTAACTATTAATTGCACCCAGACACCATACTGAATTCTTTTATAATCTGTAATTCTTTAGCTGATTTTCTTGAGTTTTGCATATATACAACCATCATGGACATAGTGATAATTTTACATCTTCTTTTCAGTTTTATACCTCTGATTCCTTTTTATTATCTAACTGCATTAGCTAGTACCTCCAGATCAATGTCAAATAATAGTGGGGATAATGGACATCCTTGCCTTTTCATGATTTTAATCAGAATGCTTCCAATGTCTCCCCTTTAAGCAAGATGCTGGCTTTTGAGTTGAGACAGATATATTTTATCATGCTAAGGAATTATAGATATATTCCTATTTTAGTAAGAATTTAAAAAAGTACATATATAATTATATCAAATGCCTTTTAAATATCTATGAGTATATGATTTTCCCCCCAAAGATCAACTAACATGGTGAATTATCTTAATAGATCTCCTAATAAGGAATCATCCTTTCATTCCTAGGTTAAATCCCACTTGGTCAAAGTTTATGTTTATGGGCTACTGAATTATGCTTGCTAATATTTTAAATTGGGATTTTTGGATTAATTTTCATAGATGAGGCAGTTCTGAATTCATATATCAAGTGTTTTATTGATATATACACACGCATATATATATATATCAATGTATCAAGTGCTGTTCTTATGGCTTTACAAATATTAACTCATTTAATCCTGTAAATTGGGTACTATTAACCCCAATTTATAGATGAGAAAACTGAGGCATGGAGATTAAATGACTTGACCATGTCACAACAGCTAGTAAACTGGTGCTGGGATTTAAACACAAAAGTCTAGTCCAGAGCCCATCCTGTACTCTGCTGCCTTTAATACTTTTGTGTGTATTTTTTTAGTTTTTCTTTTTTTGGGGGGAGGGGTTAGTATCAATGTTATATACTCTTTTCATAAAAAAAGACCTTTTCACTCTCCGTTCTGGAACAGCTTACAATTGTATTGCAACTATGTCTTTGAAGGTTAGTAAAATTCCTCTGTGAAACTGTTTATGTTTGGTGTTTTTACAGGAGGAAACTCTCAGACAACTTTGTCTCTGGTAATTGGCCTGTTGATGTCTTTCTTTTAGAGGCAGTTTTGGTAGAGTATATTTTCCTAGAAAACCTTCCATTTTCAAACTTATTTCAGTGTTGAATAAAGATGCAGTAGCCATCCTTCAAGATGACTCCTGATCATTCTCATCTCTTGGTATTCATGTCCTTGTGGAGTCCTTTCCACACTGAATAGGGCTTATCTGTATGATTATTGTAGAGATGACAGAGTATAACTTTTGATGCTAAGGTATAAAAGACATTGTGGGCTTCCACCCAGCTCTCTTTTGGATCATTTGCTCTGGAAAAAGTCATTTGGACACTCAAGTAGCCCTATGGAGAGGTTCACATGGCGAAGAACTAAGGCCTGACAACAGCAAGCACCAATAAGCTAGCAATATGAATAAGACGTCTTGAAAGCAAATCCTACAGCCCCAGTTAAGCCTTCAGATAACTGCAGCCGTGGCTGACATTTTGACTACAAGCTCATGAGAGACCCTGCCAGAACCACCCAGATAAGCTGCTCCTCAATTCCTGACACACAAAAATAGATGTATGAGATAATAAATGTTTATTGTTGTTTTAAGTCATTAAGTTTTTGGGTAATTCATTACACAGCAATAGATAACTAAAATAACAGCAGTCTTTTATATGACTCTTAATTTTCACTGTTATCCATGATAATTCCTTCCTTATTTCTTATTTGTGAATCTGTGCCTACTCCATTTTAATTAGATTAGCTAATGATTTGTTTTTCAAATCATCAATTTTTTAATTTATTAGTTTCACCATTTTTTGTTTTCTAATTTATTTCCTGCTTTTACCTTCATTATTTCCTTTCTTCTGCTCTCCTTAACTCTATTTTGTTGTTCTAACTTTTTGATTTAGATGTTTATTTTCATTTTTCTTGTTTTTAAGTTTTTAAGGCAATAAAATTTTCTCTGAACACTGCTTTAGTTATATATCCCATAGACTCAGATATATAGTGTTTCTATTGTAATTTTTAAATTACTCAATAATTTCAGTTTAGAGTTCTTCTTTGCCTTTGAGGTTTTTCTTGTGGCCCGATTTTTTCCCCAGACTTTTTATTACCTTAATTAATTTTTATTATGAAATATTTTATACTTAAAGATAATATAAAACTTTCAATTACAGTTTCAAAAATAATAAAACAAACACCTGTATAGCCACCACCCAGATTAAGAACTACAACATCACCAATATTATTGAAGTGTTGTGGCCTGATTTTGAGAATTATTCAATGCACAGCCAAAAATGTATCCATTTTCTCTTTGTGGGTACAGAATTACATGTATATACACGTTAGATCAATTGTTAATTATGTTATTTAAGTATATTCACTTAAAACAATCTTCTTCTGGCACCAACTATTCCCTAAAAATGAAGACATTCTGTGGTTCAAAATAAAATTCACATTCCACCCCAATAGATAGATTGCCCTGAAATCTTAGGATACTCTTTAGTTCTACTTATTGAGAACTTTGAAGGAGATCTAGGAGGAAATTTTAATATTATGGTTGAAAAATAATAACTAACAGCTCCCAATCCCTATCATAAATATAAAAGTAAGATATAAAGCACCAAAACTTACATTAAGTGTTAACTATCTATAATATGAGACCTTGTAAGTCCTGGCTCACCCTCATGGCCCCATAGTGCTAATGTGTCAGTATGCTTCAAAACAAAGCCTATTTTGGTTTTAACTTTTAAGGCCTCCCTTCTGCATAATTACATATCCAAGTTTCTACCAATTCTTAGTTACATAGCTTTTTCCAGAATTAAACCTTATACATATGCTTTGTACCCATATGCCTTTCTCCATGTGGTTAGTTCAGACTCATCCCTTAAGATCTAGCTCACATGTCCCCCCCTCTACAACTCTTCTCAGTACCCTCAAGCAGAATTAAGTGTTTCTTCCTTAGTACTCTCACCACACAGTACACGGTACTGTCGGATCCCTTCCTCCCTCCTTTTAGAACATTCTTTCTAATACCCACAAATTCAGTCATTTAATCATGTAGCCTTGCCATCCTTTGCCTGAGGAAGTCTCCATATGATTCTGTGTCTACTTTTTCTAAGAATGATATTCTGAAACAGAGATCCTTTACTATTTGCTTTTGGTCAGAATTCTGTGAGACCAGGCTGTAATAGGCTTCCCAATTCCCTTGTGAGACTGGTCTGTAATAGGCTTCCTTACTGTAACAAAAATATTGGGAACCAATGCGCTAATGTGGAGGATCTAATGAAGATACCCTCTTTGGGGTAATCCTCAGTTGGGTCCAACAATTCCATTTTCTCCTAAGGTTTAAAGAGATAACAATATAAATGAGTAGAATTACACCGAAGTGTTAAAATGAATAAGGCCTATGAGGAGAGTTTTGATTTCTTCTGAAAATGCTATAAGGCTCACGATGGAGAAAGGAAGGAATGGCAAGGCATGATCTATGGGGCAGAAAGAAATGTAATACTATGAGTCTAAGTAAGCCCAAAGAGTTGAAGATAGATGAAGTTAGAGAGGTACTTGCGGTGATAAAGGAACGGATTGCACCGCCCTTAAAAGAACCGATAACTAAGTAGGGAAAGACATCTAGCACCCTCACCAGGGAGTCATGATACTTTATGAAGATCCAAGGAAAGTATATGTAACTGGGGTTTCTCCGTGAGTTGAATATATAAGAAGGAGAAACTGTATACCATCTAGATAGGACTGTATATAACTAGCTAAAGCACAAATCTCATAATCTTAATGAAATTTTACCCCAAAATAGCACAACAGGCCAAGATGGGAGATCACTGTTGAGTGTCTTTCGTTGAGTCACAAAAATAGAAAGCAAGGAATTTAACTATCAGACCACTTCCCGAGGAATCTGCTTTCCTGGTAAGGAGAGGTCCTTATATCCTTGGTTTTCTAGAAGACTGTCTGTTTTGCATAGTGTTATAATTAGGTAACCAGGCTCGTTCAAAAATCCCAGTGCTTGTAGTTATGGTTCACCACATAATGAGGATTAGTAAGCACTTTAAACACAGCCAGTACGTGTTTGTGTGTACATGAAAAGGAATTATCCTCATCAGACATTTCTTGCACATGAAAAGGAATTAACCTTATCAAACATTTCTGCGCAATGCAGTGAGCCAGCATACTTGGGTATGTGGCAGACATTTTCTTTAAAAATGTATGAAGGGAGCCCAACACTTCAAGTGAAATATATGACCATATTTGTTGTCAATGATAAAATTTCAAGCTTACAAACAAATATTAGAACCTTGGAAAACTTGTAACTGCCCTGTGAGTTTGACAGCTGCCCAGTACTAAAAGATTTTCTGAAGAGATTGGTGGTGATATTAGTGAATGTGATTTTTGATACTGTATAATGAAACATTTGAAATATCTGCATAACTCAGTGAATCAATATTTTCCAAATGACCTACTTATGACATTACAAAGCCACAGATGAGTAAAAGATCTTTTCAAATGCAAAATAACCAATGGATTTTAATGTCACAGAATATGAAATGTTAACTGATATGGCTTCACATTCCATATTGCAACTACATTGTAAGAAACTAAAAATGATTGATTTTGAGTGTCAGACCAAAGAGTACCCAAAATTACCTGAGTGATCAGATCAAAAGTATATTGACCATAATAGATGTGAAATCTTCCCTCACTCTAGATACCACAGCTCCCTAAGTCTGTTTTAACAGAAATGAGTTTGAATCTCTTAATGGCATTTGTAAAAGAGCTACAAGCTGATCCCTTTTAGTAAAAGCAGAACTGAAGCTCCTTTTCATCTACAAGGCCAACATTCTATGAGGGAGAAGGAAACTCAGCTTTGGATCATGAGTAGATGCTGAGCAGGCACGTCAAGTGAAGAAAGGACTAAGTTATTTTAGGGTATGTCTGAGGGAAAAACTCTTTGCTTTTTTTGCAAAGAAACATGTTCCTGAGCTATCTTCCTGGTCTTGGGAGAAATATTAAAGACTATGATAAACTAAATTGCTGGCTCCAATTCTCCAATCTTCTGTAATAGAATTATATATCTATACCCTTGCCATGGCCTTGGGGTAGGTGAAGTATATTCTCCACTGCTTGATTTGGGGTTTGGTCATGTGATTTGCTTTGGCTAGTTGGATATTAGCAGATATTACGGGAGCAGAAGCATGCACAGCTGATCCTACCAATTCATGTGATGCAGACATTGTCATGACAAAAATACATCCCAGATAGTTCACTGGTTCAAGAATAATAAGAGATGTGTAGAACAGAGCAACCTGCAGCCTACCCTAAATCAGCTGAAGCCCAGCCACCTCACAGATGTGTAAGTGATAAATATGATAAATGCTTGTTGTATTAAGCCAATGAATTTTGGGGTATTTTGTTATGTAGGATCATGAAAACAGCTAATGACCTGAGGCTATCCCATGTATACCTAACAGTCGAAGCTACCACTTGACTAAACACACTCCTTTTCCCCAAGAAGGTTTGGAAGTCTTTGATAGTAAAGGTTAGGTAATATTATCCCTAGCTTAAAAACCTTTGATGGCCTCTTAAGGCCTAAAAGGATCAAATATAAACTACTGATCTCAGAATTTAAGAACCCAAAACCTTACTTACTAACTCATTATATCTAATCACTCTTTCCTTCCTTCCTTCTTACCAAGAAATCTTGCATTCTAGCCACTGAGGTTTATTCAACTTTCTCAAGTAGTACTAGTCATACAGCTCTCTATGCTCCTATAGCTTTTTGCACAGACAAAATGAGATTTAGTAAACTGAACTTCCATTATTTATATCTTTGTTTAACAGACTTTATTTATTTAAGGCAGAGATCTTGTCACTTCTATACCTCCAGCACCTAACATGGTGCCTGAAACATGGCAGAACTCTTACATTTTTGTTGAAAAAATGAATGAGAATAAATGAAATTGAATGAATGACTGGGGCTAGGGGGACAGGTCTCATTTGTAGAAGAGAATGGGAAGGAAAAAAAGATGTGTCTAAGGTGCAATCTACAAAGAGAAGTACCTCTAAAGAAACATATATTGAAAGTAGTCTCATTTTTACTTAGTAAAATCATAAAAGTTTAAAAATATTAAATGAATTTATGATACTGAATTGAGTTCACATTTGATCTCTACAAAAATCTTCCAAAAGTAATAAAAGAAATATAAAACTATGAATACCATAGTATTGTCATAACTTCATTAAATATACATAAGGAAAAAGTTCAAGGGAAATACAAATGTTGTAAAATATTAATAGACAATCATGATTTTCTTCGTGCTTTTTTACACTTTACCCTACTGTTCAAAATTTTCCACAATAAACATGAAACAAGTATGTGAATGTGTCTTTAATATAGAAAAAGATCTTAGATTTATCAAATGGCTCATTTTAAAAGACACTTTATTAGACAAAGAAATAATTCCAATGATTTGAAAATGACAAATATAAAACAGTTTATCTTTCAAGTTCTGTAAGAAATTAGAAAAGCTTCTCTAAAAGCATTAAGTACATTATTACGCAAAAAAGAGCTAGTATGACGCTTCAAGCCTGAAATTTTTTTTTAAAAAAGGAGATACAAGAGTAAACTGAGACTATTTAACAATCAATTTTTAGAATATAAATGGTGGACCAGTAGGTAAACTCCTTCTAGCAGCAAAAATTACATTGGGAGCCAACATCATTCATTCTTGTCTAGTATTCCATACCTTTTATTCTCTAAACACACAACCCCCCTGGATCACTCTACCATTTGTAAACGCTTCACCTTTTCTTTTCTCACTTATAAGCCTATCATCCCCAAACCACAGTAATCCTTATATTTTCTGTCTTCCTAACTTCTGCCTTTTATTCCCCAAACCTAATTTTCAGGTATCCTGAAAAGAGTCAAGTTCTCTTGCCAGATATTACTGTAGTTATTCCACTCCTATGGACTACATCTACAAGAACTCCCTATGTAATTTTTCTTCCTGTTTGTTCCCATCTGAGAGAACAAGAAGATTCCACGGCTTTGAAAGAGATGCTTCTTTCACAAATATACAAAAAAGAACACAAATACTGTTCTCCTTTTGCCTACTCTCCCAAAAAGGTCCTGTGCCTAATCCTTCTCACCAACGGCCCTGCATGCTTGCTGCATGCAGACTTTTAAGTAATGCCTCTTGCATACTACAATGATCTCTGGAAGGGGGTTAGGGAGAAAAGGAAAGAGTGGGGGTCTTTTGGTGGTGGTTTTATCAAAGGTAACATTAGAAGTTCTCATCACAAGAAAAAAAATTTTAACTATGTGTGGTGATGAATGTTAACTATGGTAATCATTTTGCAATATACACACATATCAAGTCATTAGGTTGTACATCTAAAACTAACACAATGTTATATGTCAATTATATCTTTAAAAAAAAAGATAACACCACAAAAATACATGCCGGTCAGTACCAGAAACAGTAAGAATGCTCCTATATTCTGAGAAAATCTTCATTCTCTGAATCTGATTCTTATTACGTCAAGTCACCTGACTGTGAACAGTAGACTTAAACACCACATGCAAACATAAAGAAACAACAATACCCTTTGCTAGAGTCAAGTAAGTCCACACTTGGAATATCTCTTTCCTTTGGAGCTCTTTAGAGCTGCCACTTCTCAACTGATTCTTGGCTTTCCAATTATTAACACTTAACTTTTGGAGGGGCATTTCTTGCTTCTTTTGGTGTCGTCAATTGCAAAGCTTAACACTGCAGATCTACTGATCCACATTAACATAGAACTGCAGGTATGCCAATTTCTAACAAAGACATGCACGTAAGTTCTTTAATAAGCCTAGAAGATGCAAAGTTCACAACTGCCAACCACTATAAGCACAGCAAGAAAATCATGAAAATACTTAGAATAAATTTAAAATTCCAAACTAAGTAAATAAAGTAGCAACTGATACTATCTAAAAAATTAAAATGTTTTAAAAATGCCTTTCTTAGGTGGCCAGCCTGGTGGTGTAGTGGTTAAGTTTGTGCATTCCACTTCGGTGGCCCAGGGTTCACTGGTTCGGATCCTGGTCACAGACCTATTCAGCGCTTATCAAGCCATGCAGAGGCAGCATGCCACATAAAGGAACCAGAAGGACCTACAACTAGGATATACAACTCTGTACTAGGGCTTTGGGGAGAAAAAAGAAAAAAAGGAAGATTGGCAACAGATGTTAGCTCAGGGCCAATCTTCCTCAAAAAAAAAAAAAAAGAATAACAAGGTAAACTTGTTCAGCATTAAAAACGCCTTTCTTAGAACCCTTGTTCAACTAAATACATTATGAAGAAAAGCATTCCATGGACAAAGTTTTGAAAGTGCCACACATTATATCCCAAACTTTGTTGGGCTATGGAAACCTTTGTAATATCTTTCAAGAGGATTATTTGTGAGGGTTTTACAGATTAGTAAAATTTATTTCAAATGATACTTTTCATATTATATTAGCTTAAACAGTGCTAAATCAATATTTATGCTTGGAATTACAGCATAAATAAATAACAAAAACCATTTGTTATAGAAAAGGCATAACTGGATGGACTGTTAGCATATATCTTCTGAAATCCTAGTCTGGGAATAGGCTAGTCAAAGATTATGCTCCATAAATCTAATTACCACTTTCCACATGGTAGCAGAAACAGATATTTTCAAAATCATCTCAAAATAAAATGATCAGGATTCAACTTATTTTAGTAAAGCAAATATGATTATTTACAAGTCAAGA
Organism: Ceratotherium simum simum; assembly: GCF_057802395.1. Lineage (NCBI taxonomy): Eukaryota > Metazoa > Chordata > Mammalia > Perissodactyla > Rhinocerotidae > Ceratotherium > Ceratotherium simum. The sequence continues at coordinate 64,823,827 of NC_141902.1, forward strand.
GCCTCCTAACTGATATATGGCTGCCAGTCTCGCCCATCTCTAATTCATTCTTCTTCAGAATGCTACCAGTTATCTTCTAAAAGACATTGTTGGTGACACTGCCCTACTTAAAAACCTTTCCATAGCTCCCAAATGCTTCAAAGCAGGAAATTCAAAATTCTTAATGTTGCACATCTGGTTCCAATCTACCTTTCCAAATTCTTCTGCCACTTCCATACCACTTGCCCCAGCTCTAGCTACACAAAGTAGTTATTATTTATAGATTGCTGTTTCATGCTTCCTTGCCTCTGGAATTGTCTTTCCCCTCTCTATTTGTTAAATTACTACTCATCTTTCAACACCCAACTCAAATGACTTTTCACATTGGCAACGGTATAATATACTTTTCACAAATGCATTTCACTCTCCATTTCAAACAAGTCACTATTATATCTAATTATGGAAGAGCAGTTCATTTCATTTATGAATACATGAACACTATTGACTTTGATTAGTCTTTTTTTTTTGTGAGGAAGATCAGCCCTGAGCTAACATCTGCCAATCCTCCTCTTTTTGCAGAGGAAGACTGGCCCTGGGCTAACATCCGTGCCCATCTTCCTCCACTTTATATGGGACGCCGCCACCGCATGACTTGACAAGCAGTGCATCAGTGCGCGCCCGGGATATGAACTGGCGAACCCCGGGCCGCCACAGCAGAGCGTGTGCACCTAACTGCTTGCGCCACCAGGCCGGCCCCTGACTTTGATTAGTCTCTTTGTAGTGGATATCCTAAAAACTCACTGCTATCTCTCTTAGATTCAATTCTTAGATTTAATTCCATAGATGCTTACTGAATTTTGAAGAGGTCCTTGACACAGTCTTGTTCTTAAGACTGAGCTTTAGTAAAGCCTTTTCTACAGCTAAATGCATAGGCAATAGGATGTTAAGTGGGATTTTTCTTTTAGTTCCAAAATTGTGGCTAAGGCCCAAAGCTGAGAATAATTAAGTACTCCTTCTTCTAGCTTCAAAGAGCCAACAGTACTTGGTACCAGCCTCTTCTCTCAGGGCTTACTGAGAGGCACCAGTTTATCAAACCAGTCCTAGCATCAATATTGGAACATCTTCCTTCAATGTGAATCTAGAAAGGCTGAAAAGAAAAAGGGGGTTATTGGACTTTGAAGGGAACATAGAGTTTATGAAAAGAGGATATTCCCTCCCCTCTTGGGGGAAAAAAGTAGTTGTCATACCTGAATCTAGAGGGTAAGAATCAAAGTTAGAGGTCATCTAAAAGAAAGACAGACCCGTATTGCAGTCTCTGTTTGGTTATCCGTATAGGCAAAAGACTTACTGATTTGCCCCTCTGTTATATGCACAGCGGAAAGGGAAATGGGGAGAGAGTGTGGTGGGGAAGTGTCAGGAAGAAAAGTAGGCAAGACAATTGCCCACCTTGAGTTCTTGGTTCCCAAGAGGTAGGAAAAATGTAACCTTTCCCCTCAATGTGCCTGCAGGCCCTAGAATTGGCCATGGGAGGTGGATTTGATTGGGTAAAGTCTTGAGGCAAAAAAAGATATACATATTAGAATCACATGATGTGAACGCCATCAGTCAGGTTTAGCCAGAAGATGTAACCAAATCTTGCAAGAGACTGCCAATGCCTATGGAAATGGGATAGGACTAGAAATGGGATAGGACTGAGCTCACTGTCAGCAGGGTAAACCGGAACTACCACTCATCTTCATTTAGTCTATTGACAATGAAGTTGAATAGTAGTGTTGAACAACCAAGAAAGAGGACTACCACCTCAACACCAGGATATCATGTAAAATTCCACCTCCCCTATCACTCCTCCCAATTTCAACACCAGAGGAAGAAAAAGCACAAGAGGGAGGGCAGAAGTATGTGATAAAAAGAACTATTTACTCACACCAAAGTTCTCATCCTCAGATTAAAGTCTAGTCTGTCCTGGGAGAAAGTGATAAGAGTACTGGATCAAGTCTGTGACTGAAGTTATAATAGGAAGAGAACTAAGTCTTAAATACTGGAATGAGACTACAGTGTTTGAAAATTATGGAATAGTGACAAGATGTTGTTAACGTAGTTAATATCCAGTAGGAAAGGGGAGTTTGACATGGTAGAGTTGGGAGGCAGTCACCAGACAAAAAGCAAAACTGATTTGTATTTATATCCCAGCAAATTGAGATCCTCAATGAACTGGTTACACATAGATGGATAGTCTCTGAAATTAGTTTCCATATATATTGGTGTTCTTAGCTTTCCATCTCTCTATTCCTTTTTTGTATAATCAATGAAATCCTGGTATGAGCTCTACTATACTATGATATTTAAGTCTAGAACTAGTCTGTCAACTTGCTTACTACTATTTGCTACTCTGACTGAAAAACGTTAAGTAGATAAGAGCCATACTACGTCTGGGAAGACACCTCAAAGTCACAAATACGAATGGACAAACAAGCATTACTAATAATGGAGAATGCTGAAAGTAGTAATAGGTAATTCAAGTAATAAAGTGGGGGAAACTGATGAGAACAAAGCTCATATAGCAGAAATTAATTTGATACCTCAATGCTTTCAATGTTCACCGTTTAATGATCCAACCAAAGAAGAAATCCACAAAGAGCCTTATCTGACAAAGAGGAAAAACCAGCATATTGTAAATGGACATTGTTCAACTGCATGATACAGAGGAAGGAAAATGAAGGTTCTCAAGAAAGAGAGTAAGAGAAAAGCAAGTGAAGGCCGGTCAGGAAGTGGGACCTAAATTGGAGTGCACATGAAGGGTGGACAGGCGTGGATGATAGACAGAGCAGAACAACTCCTGGATGGATGAGAGACAATAATGAAAAGTGGCTGTGACACATTGCAATATTAATACATACCGAGACTGAATTGCGGGTAATGCTCATAAATCTAACTGCAATTAGTACAGGTTTCTGGATTAGGAAGGGCATGAAAAGGAAAGCAGAAGGTTAGAATGTACATGTTATTGCCCCATTAAAAGAGAAGGTTTAATCTGTCAATGGACTGAATATATCCATCTTCTCCAGCATCAGCAAAAAAAGCACAGCTTGTCTACCCGCTTGGAAAAGTAGTTTTACAGTAAAAGTCTCTTCTCTTCCTCCTTGGATGGGCCCTGCTAAATTGGGTGTCTCAGAACTGAGCTCCTGAAAATTCATACTACAGAAAGAGATTCACTTTTAAATTGGGTTTCTGTTTTCCTTTTCTGGGAAAAGATTTAGATGGTATCCTATGATGAGCTTTATTTAATACCTTTACCGCCTGGAAAAAGTCTACGTTTATGTTTGTTTTTAGAGAAGACCCTTCACTAACTTAATCAACAGACATTTGCTGAGCACTTGTCACGTGCCAGGCAGTTTAAACAGTAAAGGAAGAAACAGTTACTTTAACGCTAATCTAAGTATAAACCATGAAGATATGGAGGAAGTGTTGCTGGGCCCCTGGAAAAGCATGGGCATGATGATGGGGAAGCCTGCTCCTCTTTAAAGATTTACTGGGGATCTGAGTGGGCGTTCATCACTACAATTTTGTTTTACAATTGAGGGGCAGGGTAGCAAAAGGGCAATAATTAAACTTTAATGCAGCAGTTTTCCAGCTACCCAGACCCTACTGATTATTGGTCAGTGGGAACTGGAGTTATCTGTTTATAGGTCATTGGTTACACAGGAAGATATTAAACAGAAAAGTGGGCAAATGGAGGAAATAAATTCTTATTTTTGCAAGGCTTTTCTCAAAACCTAACAATAAACCCTTAAAGAAATCATGTGATAACAGTAGACTCTTAGATGGAATCTCATTTCTTTATGAATCACATTCTTGCAAATGATTAAGTTCTCTACATCCCAGGAGTATTGGCAGGACCACCAAAAGACATGGCTGAGGGTGGAACAGATGGTGGAAGGAAGTCGTGGAAAACATTAGAATAGGTTAAGCTTTCAGAGAAAGGACAGGAAAAGAAAACAGGGCAGATTATTAAACCACCAACATTTTATCCAAATATTTGATTTTTAAAAAATCTGCACATTTAACTGCATATATTCTGTACATACAACTAAAGAGAGGCTAAAAGATCAAACATGAGGTATCCATAGTACTCTGAGTTAAGGTGATTTTTTTTTCACTTGTTCCATGTGCAAAAAATCTGAAGAATAATCTCTCTCTACACCATAAATGCACACTTAAAATCCCAGGAGGGTTCCCATTTTCCCCTGCGATTCCACATCTTGCATCTTACCATTGATCTACGAATCAGTGATAGCCTGGTCTTTGCCTTATTCTCAGCAAATTCCAGGCTACTGATGTCTTTGAGACGAGCCTTATATTTATTCATTTGTTCCACAACAATTAGCTCCACACAGCTGAAACAGGAGGAAAGAGAGAAAACTGTTAGGAGCTGAAGTAAATCAAATAAAGTGTAGTATCCACAGACTGTTTTTTAGCTAAGTGTGGTAGACGGTTGGAGGATAAAAGAAAAATCAACATCCTTTATTTTATGAGCTCAGAGACCGGGTTTAGAATGGTGGTTCACAACTTTGGCCGCACTTTAGTATTCATTCAAGTAGTGGTTATAAGTCCCAATGCCCAGGCCACACCCCACACCAATTAAATCAGACTCTCTGGGGATGGGACACAAACACAAGTTTTTTTTTAAAGTTCCTTTTGCAGTCAAGGTTAAGAACCACCTCTCTAGAAGGAAAGCAGAGGCCCATGAAAAAAGGCCAAGGTGAAATACAGGAATAATTAAGTACAAGACCAAAGGGATTCAGAGCCATAAGACCATAGTTAGACTAGATTACTGGAAGAGACAAGGTGTACGTAATTTGGTAAAATAGAATTTTAAAATATATTTAGAAACTATAAGCATTCCTGAAGAAAAGCCAAATTGAAAAAATAAGACCCTTCAAAACAAATGATGCTCAGCTGGATAGAATCTAAACAAATTTTTCATCTTCAGCATAAGAAAACCCAATAGTGTCTAGCTATCTTCTTAAAAACATCTGAACTTATGAAATCATTCACTAAGTTGGATATCTGGATAAAGTGACTACACTGACTCAGAAGTCCCCAGGGTTTTGCAGAGGTGATAGTGACTGGCCTTACGTGGTAGTCTTACTGATGTCCTGCACGCTTTGTAGTGGGTCAATGGTGTCAGGGCAGCGGAGAATGCAGGGTGCAAATACAATGGCTAAAGCATTAGCAGACATCCGATTACTGTCTTCCTGTAGAGCAATCCTAAGGTACAAAAAAAACCAAGTGAAACTGGGATAAAAAGGGAAAATAGGCAGAAGAGATGAGAGAAAAAATGTATGACATCAACCACATAATTCTGGAAGGATAGTCGTATCAGTGAAGGGAGATGTTCCTTTGTCTCTGGAAAATGCACTTTCACTCTGTTCCTTCATGGAAGTGATATAGGCCAGCAGACAGCTTATCAAGGGAAATTTGTGACCGTCTGCCCAAGGTCACCATCACTAGATGAACATGTCTGAAGAATGGAGAGTAGAGACTTGAAGGTTTTTTCAGATTGTCATATAAGGTATTTATCCAAAAAGAAAGATGGCTACTGCTTATACTTACACTCAGGGGAAGAGAGACTATTCCTAAAGTCTCTTTGGTCAGTCAATTTCTGAGCACCGTCTGAACCCACCTCCTATGAATTAGGTTATGTCAACTGATATACATCCTTTCTAGTTTAGGAGTTAGATAACAGGCTAGGCTACACAGTGCCACCATGAGGCTGAAATTGATACACGGCTCAAATAGGACAGAGAAGCACCCGCCATGTAGTCTAACTCAGTTGAGGATTTCTGCTCCAGGAAATTGTAACCACCTGTTTGAGGCATTGACTTTATAAACAGGTGAAAAAAAAAAAATGTCAGTTTTCCAAATGGAGGAGCTCTTCATTTATTTAAAAGAATCCAAGAGAAACTGTTAAATATTCCTTGGCTTCTTGAAATTACCTGACTAAATGAAAGATGAGGCGTTCCAGTGTATTGAGATGAGTTCGGGAGAGCTGGTCAATCACAGAGTATACACCACGGATTGTCTCTTTCCTCTCCTGAAGGCCTAAAAACAGTAAGAGCAGCAAATAACACTGAATACCCCCTCTTATATGCTACATTTTCCTCCTGGAAAGACACTGGGTAGCAGGGTAGGCTGGCTGTAGAGATTTACAGTTTTAGGAGAGGCAGCTGTACCAGTATGGCAGAAGAGCAACTCACAGTTACCACTGATCTCCATTTGCTTGAGTTCTATATTCACTAAGTAGTCTCCTGAGTTTTAACCTATATCCCAGTAATCCTTGATTATAGCAAGAGGAAAGAGATGCCCTAGTTTTTCAGGCATTTTGTGGCAGACTGATTCCCCATTAAAATTAATCAATTGCCATATATTTTACAAATCAGTCTTATGGGAATTTGAAGAGTCATGCCTCAGGGCCTAAACTCTTCTAGGCAGGCTTTCATCAATATCTTACATATCTGTAGCACTAAAAAATTAAATTCATAACCCATTAGGCCTGGCATAAAATAGCCAGCTTTACACAGAGTTCTTGCCTAGATTCACAATTTAAATGAACATAAGCCAACCCTTAAATCTCCTATTTCATCTTTTAATTTGTTTATCACCCTAGTTTTTCAATCTCTTTGTGAGAAGCAACTAAGTGACTTAGTAATCTTTTAGGACACTGACATTTTAACGAGTCTCTAAAAAGTGAACATTTGAATAGATGAGAATACACTGGCAGTTTTGTATTGACTGTCAAAAGCTTACTTTTGGTTTTGGATCTATAAGGACAAACCCACAAGAGGATGGCTAAACAATCCTTTCCTAAGTGTAGGCCTTCCCTTAAACCAGGAAGCCTGTGCTTACCCATAGCTCGAAGAAATTCCTCATAGAGTTCAAAGGTCATGAGTGGATTGGGCAAATCCCGAAGCCATTGTTTGAATACACTTGCAATGACATGTATGTTATAGTCATCTAGGTTTACACTCTCAGCATCTATTTAGAGACAAGAGTTAGATAAAAAAGCCAAAACATGCAAAAAGACTCTAATAATTCACTTTAGAAACTATCATCACCAAAAGAAGCCTACATGTTCTTAATCAAACTAACTTATATCTTCTACGATCTAATTCCGTGCTTTGGAACAGTTCTTTTAACTGCAGTAAAGGAACTGTTTTCCTTTGTTTCTTTTCCAAATCTGTTGTGGACTGATAGATGTGTAAAATAAAAGATCACATGTTTTCATGTCAAAGCACTGTTAAACTGCTATAAATGTTTCTAAATGTTTGCTCTCAATTTCTGTACTTATTTTGGGGATTGGTCCCTGAACCACACTTTGAGTAGCAATGCTTTAGCTAACAAATGGAAAAGAGATCCAGAGAACATTTTCTAAAAGTAAGGCTGATTTAAAGTCATTCTTAGAGATGAAAGGACAGTAAAAATTGAGCTTAGGAACTGTAAAGGAAACATCTTTATTCTGTTCCACTTATAAACTCCCTAAGGTTATACAGATGAGATGATTGGGAAGATATAGGATGAATGATTTTTCACTTGTGCTGACCCAAGGTACAAGAGACAAGTTGGCAATTTGCCTTTAAATTGGAGTAGCCTGAGTTTCTGGTAGGTAGAACCTCCTACTTGAGTTTTACCAGGCATTTTCTGTTAGTATTTCCATACTGATTCTTTCCTACTTTGTTCATGAAAAAAAAAAAAAAAAAAACTACAAAGAAAAAGCATTTGGGTAGGTTCTTGGCGACACAGAGACAAGCTTTGTACCTTTGTACCTAAGTGTGATTCAAAAAGATCTATTCTTTCCCAATAGTGGTAAAGAGTAGAAGCTGAGAAAGAAAGCAAAGTCAAACCCCTGGATACACTCCAGGACTGAGGCTAGAGCTCTACACAGATACACGTTCAACACACTAATTACCAGTTTAAATAACTATGTCATCAATGTAGGAAGGCAAGAAGATGTGTTGGAAAGAGCACCACTTGGAGTCAGAATAATAGAGACTAACAGGCAATATGGATTCAGAAAATCTGGGGTTAAATCTCAAGTTTGTTCACTTATTGATGGCGAGCCTTCGGGCAAGACCCTCTGTAAACCTCAGTTTCCTTATTGGTAAATTGAGATGATAATCCCTAATTCATAGGATTGCTGTGAAGATTAGTATTAAAAACATTAGCACAGTGCCCTGCATTATCATCAACTGCTTGTTATTCAATTTCCCTGAACCAAAATTTTCTTCTTTGTAAATTACAGATAACATGATCTTACTGTATGTTAAAAAGATTAAATGAGATCTGTCTGAAGTAACTAATAACGCCTTGACAAGTGAAACACTCAATAAATGTTTGCTGAATTGACCACATAAAAACAAAGACTCTTTAGAAAGTTACAAAATGATAAACAAGCACCACAGAAAAGACTACATTCTTCTGGCTGCAAGAAAAAGATCAACATGTGGTGAAAACTTTAAGAGCATGAGATGACCTATTTAAATAGAAGTACTTGGTTTTGATTTAGAGGGCACTATCTTACCTGTATCTAGACCTTGACGAAGCTCCTTGATTTTATTAGTTGAACCAGACTTTCGGTAAATACCTTCTGTGTACAGTCCATGCATTTCAATGTAGTTTATGAGTTTTTCCACCACTAAAGGAACGGTTCGGTCTTCACTGGTCAAACGGGACAGTTCAACCCCAAACTGTCGAGATGATAGTTCTGGATCATACTAAATGGAAGATAATGTTTTGCTTCCAAATACATTCAAACATCTTTAAACACATTTAGCCAATTTTTTAAGAGGAACTACTTTTTATTTCCCTGAAGTTTTAAAAGCATAGTTATGAGAGTTGAGGGGAAAGGGAATTATGGTAAATGGTGAGAGTATAAATTAAGTGAGATGTTAATTTAAATCCTCTCTCACTAGGAATCTCCCCCCAAAAATTATAGGGTGGAGAATGGAGGCAGTGGCAAAAGGCTACTGTTTCGTTTCCTGTTAAAAATATCTTCATGCAAAGCGGGATTTGGGCAAGAGAGAAGGTGAATAGACTTTGTATGTTAAACATTTACTAGATACTATTAGAAAATCTACTGATTTGCTATGAATTAGAGTTGTCAGTAATTTGTGAAGCATAAGAATGCTTTGAGGTTTACCTAAACTTTAGAGAAATTTAACTGAACACTGATGACATAGCTAAAGGCAGAGGTAAACACAGACTGGCCTATGATTAGTGTTCCAGCTCTTTTTTATTTACTTCAATAGTGTATCTGATATCATACCTTACTAACTATAGTGTATGTGACTGCAAAAGAACAGCTTATCCTTAAGATTATTTGAAATGATTCACAGAAAAGAAAAATGCCAGGTATTATCTGAGACTGAAACCTTTTTTGTAAATCTCTTTGTTGTCCTTTCCTTCTCTTGCACCATTCTCTCTCCCTAACCCAACACTGTACATCCTACTCTCTCCTTTGAGCTGCCATCTAATCAGTGCCAAGTTCTTTTAGTCAATCAGTATACTCTATTTTTTCTTTTCTGTTCTCAGTGCCATCACCCTAGTTCAAACCATTATCACTGACCACTTGGACTATTCCAAGAGCTTCCTGATGAATTTCCCCACATCCATTTTCTCCCTTTTTAATATATTGTATAGTATATATAACCTACTTTATTATCCTCAAAAACCTTCAGTGGCTAATTAGCATATATCAAAATACGGTGCAAACTTTCCTGAGTCTAATATTCAAGACATTACTTGAATTGATCCTCATTTCTCTTTCCAGTCTAATAATACATTTGTCACTTATGGGCTAGGTAACAGGGAAACAAAATCAAATAAGAGATAGTCCTTACCCTAGACTAATGCTAAGACTAGTAGTGTTAGTGTGTAGAGATAGGTAAAGCAGTAACAACAGATTTATTAGATATTACAGATTGGGCTGGGTAACAACTAATGACCTTGAAAAGACTTGATGCTTAACCTAACTATTGGAAAGCAAATAGTTCATAAGTAAAGAAGGGAAGAAAAGAACCTTTTAGGCACAGAAAACATACAACTACAAAGTTGGGCAAAATAAACTAAAAGTAATCTGATATGGCTGAACTAAAAATGAGAAAAAGCTAGACAGAGAGTTTATAAAGGGCTTTGAGTACTAAGTTACAGAACTTGGGTCGTGTCCTGACAGCTAAGGGAAGCCACCGGAGAATTTTAAGTAGCAGAAGACCGGAGAATTTTAAGTAGGAGAAGACATAAGTTTTATATTATCTATCATTCATCTACAGATGCTCTGCATTCCAGCACTTAATTCTGAAGAGAATTAATTGCATGTCTACTTTGACGCATGTTAAATTATCTTAAATTAACATAAGGCAACATCTCTGACAAGTATTTCTAGGTCTGAAGTGGAGGGACATAATCTTGAAACATTTAGAGAATGCAAGTTAAAATTCTGTATTGTTACTATATGAATTACGTTATTTAGGTTACTTCATATTTGCAAGTAGGTTATAGCTAGGTTATTTTATATTTGCAACAGGAATATCACCTTTCTATCTGAAAGAGTTATTGTAAAGATTAAGTTAACAGATGAACATACATAGCACATGTACTGTATGTCTGTATGACATACAGAAAAGTGTACAAATCCTAAGTATAATCTTGATAGACTTTGACAAAGTAAACGCACACTTGTTACCAGGACCCAAATCAAGAAACAGAATATAACCAGCAGCATAAAATTCTCCTCAAGGTCCTCCCAGCCACAACGTGTTTCAACCTTCACAAATAACCAGTATCTGTACTTCTATCACTACAAATTAGTTTTACTTGCTTTTGAACATTATATTAATAATATCATGTAATATGTACACCATGCGTTAGTTTCATCTATTTTTGAACTTTATTTAAATGGAATAATACAGTATGTACTCTTTTGTTTCTGACTTCTTTCATTCAACATTATATTTGTGAGTACCAACAGTTTCATCTCATTATTATTATATAGTATTCCGTTATACAAATATACCACAATTTATTTATTCTTTCTACTGCTGATGAACATTTAAGTTTCTTCCAGTTTGGGGATATTGCAAATAGCACTGATATGAATGTTCTTATATCTATGTATATCTGTTGGGTATATATCTTGGAGTGGTACTGCTGAGTCATGAGAAATGCTTATGTTCAGGTTAGATAAATACTGACAAATAATGTCAAGAGTAATTTGTGAAGTGCTTGCTTAAGTCATGTGCTCATTTTTGTACAGAACTGACCATCTTTCTTACTGATCTGTAGATGCTTTCAACATATTGCAGATCCAAGCTGGATGTATGAATTGCAAACATCTTCTTCTGCTCTGTGGTCAATTATTTTTTGCTTGTTTATTTGTTTGAATAAGGAATGGGTTTTGAATTTTATCTAATACTTTTCCTGATTTATTGAAATCATATTTTTTTCTTTATTTGTTCAATGTGGTGAATTATATCAATTGATTTTTTGAATGATAAACCAACTTTGCATTCATGGAATAAAAACCAACTTTATCATAAGGTATTATTTTTTTTTCATTTTCTTATCATTAGCACAAAGTTAATATGTTAATATTTTAAGACTTTTACATCTATGCTTATGATATAGACTGATCTGCAATTTTCCCTTATCGTAATATCTTTTTCATGTTTGATTTCAAGTTTTCACTATCTTCATAAATCAATTTGGGAAAAAAAGTTATGAAGTATTTTTACCATTCTCTGGCAGAGTTTGTAAAAGATTGGTGTTGTTTCTTCCTTTAATACTGGGAAATATTCAATGGAAAAACCATCTGGGCCTGGAGATTTCTTTGTGGAAAGATTTTCAATTACAGATTCTATTTTAATAGATATGACTCTTTAGATTTTCTACTTTTTCTTGACTTATGTTAGCTAAGTTACGTTTTTGTGTGAATTTGCCCAATTAATCTAAATTGTCAAATTTATTAGTATCCACGTATCTGTAGTAGCCTTTTATTTTCTTTTTATATGCAACATCTGTAGTGATATGTGCATTTTTGTTCTTGACAATGACAATTTCTGTTTTTTAAAAAATTCTTTTTACTGATCATTCTTGCTAAGAGTTTATCCATTGTTTTAGTCTTTTCAAAGAGCCAAAATTTGGCTTTATAGATTTTTATCTCTTGCACAAATGCTTTTGATTTCATTTATTTCTCTTTATTATCTTCCTCCTACTGTCTTTGGGTTTAATTTGCTAGGGTTATTTTTTTCCTATCCTTTCTAATGTATACATTTAAAGCTAAAAATATTCCTCTAATCACCCTCACTTTTGCTATATCATACTTTCATTACCATTTAATTCAAAATATTTTTCCATTTTTATTATAATTTAGAAGTATATTGCTTAATTTCCCAACATTTGAGGACTACCTAGTTTATCTTTATGTTTACTTATAGCTTAATTCCATTCTGGTTAAAGAATATACTCTCAATATTTTCAATCCTTTTAAATTTGTTGGGACTCGCTTTATGGCCTAATATATGATCAATTTTGTCAAATGCTCTATGTGCACTTGAAAAGACTGTGTATTCAGGCAGTTGTAGGATGCGGGATTCAATATACATCAACTAGGTCAAGTTTTCTAATCTTCTTTTTCATAATCATTTGCATCCTTACTGAATTTTTGTCTGCCAAAGTTATAATATTAGACTTTTCTAAAGTTAGAATTTTTATACCTCCCTGATGGGTTGACCATTTTATCATTACGAAACACCTTTATCTAAAGTAATGTTTCTTGTCCTCAAGTACACTTGAATATGAGTACAGCTACACCATCTTTCTTATGGTTAGTTTTTGCATGCTATATCTAGCTACCCTTTTGCTTTCAACCTTTCTGTATCTTTATATTTAAGTATGTCTCCTGTAAACAGCATATCATTGAGATTTTTCAACTGGTTTTAATGTAGTCTTTTCATTGGAAGTATCTGGCCTATTAATTTAATGTAATCACCAATATATTTGGACTTATTCCTACCAATCTGCTATCTATGTTCTTTGTCTGACCTGATTTATGTTTCTGTTTCTCTCATTTCTTGTCTTCTTTTAGATTAATCAAGTATTTTCTGTTTTTCCATTTTTCCATCTTTATTCACTTTTAAGCTATATATTCATTTTCCGTTCCTTTAGTGGTTAAAGACTACAACAAATATCCATAACATATTTAAGTCTAATATATTTTGAGCACTTTTACCACTTCCCAGATAACCCAGAGACCTTACAATAGTTTAATTCCATTTACCCAACCACCTTTTGTGTTGCTGTTGTCGTGCATTTAAATTCTATATATATTCTAAGCCCCACAAGACATTATTATTGTGTTTTTAGTCAATTTTCATTTATATTTACACATATTATTTACTCTTTCCATTGCTCTTCATTCCTTCCTAAACTTCTGTTTCCATCTAAGATCATTTTCGCTCCGTCTGGAGAACCTCCTTTAGTATTTCTTTTAGTGCAGTTCTGCTGGTGACAAAGTCTGAGTTTTTCTTTGTCTGGAAATGTCTTTACATCATTTTCACTTTTGAAGGCTACTGTCACTGAGTACAGAAGTCTAGTTAGCTTTATTGTCTTATAATACTTAAAATATGCCAAACCACTGTCTTTTGGCTTCCATCATTCCTGTTGAGAAGTCAGTTGTCAGTCTTTTCACTGTTCCTTTAGCAGTGTTTATTTTTTCCTCTCCGACTGCTTTCAAGAAACTTTCTTTTTCCTTCATTTAGAGCATTGTGCATCTGGTGTGCTTTTCTTTGTATTTATCCCACTTTAAGTTTAAAAGTGGTTCATGAACCTGTGACGTGATGTGTTAGCCATTATCTCTTAAAATGTTGCTTCTTCCTTGTTCCCTTTCCTTTCTTCCTAGATTCCAATCACACACATCTAAGGACCTTTCATCCTTTCCTATATGTCTCTCATGTTAATTTCTGTATTTCTCCATTCTTTTTGCTCTCCATGCTTGGATATTTCCACTGACCTATCTCTCAGTTCACCAATCTTCTCTTCTCCTATGGCCAATACACTGTTAAACCAATCTTTTGAGTTTAAAATGTCAATGCACTTTTTATTTTTAGACTTTCCATTTGACACTTTTTTATGTATATTTCAGTTTTCTGATAGAAAAGAAATTTTCTACCTTTTATCATTTCAACATATTAATTAAAAAATTCTTAAAGTACATATCTGATGAATTCAGTAACTGGGTCATCTGTGAGTCTACTGATATTCTCTATTTATCTTTTTCTTAGTCTCATTTCTTAATGTCTGATATTACATTTGAACAAACTGTAAAGTCTCTGGCTGATGTCTCTCTCTAAAGAGGGTTCACCTTATTCTCTCTGGTGGGTAGCTAGAATAAGAAACAAATCATCTTAATCCAATCAAGAATTGCCTCAAAGCTAGTTTGCTGTTTTCATAAAGCTCAGTCTGTCAATGGTTCACCCTCCAGGGTACAGCTCTTCAGAGGTCTCACTGAGAGTCTAGGGCATTGACTAGGGTCCCTCTTCAAAGATGGATCATACAATTCCAATTTTTCTCTCCTTAGCACTGTGACACTGCAAAAATGTGCTTTTCTTTGTGGGTTCTTAGCCTTTTGCCTCATGCAGTTCAGAATTCAGAAAATGCCTTGAGGAGAAAACCTCTGAGTTTCAGGCTCACTTCTCTAAATGTCTGGATCATGATCCCTGAAGTTCTGGCAATCCCAAAGTCCAACTTTTGTCTCTATAGTCCTATGAGATTCCTAAAAGCTTTGCTGGCTTCTCTGACTCTTAAATGCGGCCCTGTGCTCAGATGCTTGGTTTCTTGTCCTACAACAAAAACTGACAAATTCCTACTATACGAAAAACATCTCATAGATACAGATTTACCACTCTGCAATTCTCTTTTCTCTAGGATCTAGGTCTCTAAAGTCCAATTTGCCTGGGCAGCTCTTTGATGCTTGGCAACAGACTTTTTTCAGTTGTTCTCAGCATGAATATTAACCTGCCATAAGCTACTCCACCTTAGCTAGAAGCAAACGTCCCATCTTCATTGTATTTTAAGCCCTGAATCAAATTTCTCTCTGTTCCTTGCCATAATTTGTCTACTAATTTGGAACAAATGCAAATTCTACACATGGGCTATAAACAACACACACACATTTATATTATAGTTCAGATTTGTATAGTATTGTTACAGTTGTCAGTATGTGATTAATAAGTAAGAAAATATGATTACACATCAACAAAAGCCCGAAATCTTTCAAAAATGGTTGCTTCCTTGAAGCATAAGGTACCATAGTATATGTTCAGGATCTTTTAGATCTCTGTATATCCAAGTAGAAGTAAGTAAAAACATCAACTATGCTGGTGAATTTTGCTGTTCATGTTAAAATCTTTAATTGTAGCCTATTACTTTCAAGACAATTCCTAGGAAGACATGAATAAAGTAGGAAATCTTTAGAAGTAGCGTTTTAATGAACTGTCAGTTGTTAAATCAGTTTAGTAGCTACCATGTGGTAAAGGTAAATATAGTTCCAGGAAAATTATTTCAGGTATATATACACATCCCTCTATATGTGTATGCCAGATCATGACATAAAATGTATTTCTTATTGTGATTTGTGGTCAAAAAGAAAACCACAGCTCTATAACACCATCAAAGAGGTCATGATTTCTTTCCATGAGGCACAAAAGACCAATAGATCTGTTATTTATTACTCAGAGGTGATAATTTCCTACCTTTTTAGAGCACTTGGCTGTGGTTTTCAGACAGCACTTCTTATGGCAAGCATACTTGCATACTGAAAAACAGGTTAAGAATGTAGTATTTTTAGAAGTCTGTAAATCCACGACAAGAACTTAAGTTTACAACTTTATTTTGGACATAAAGTTTTTCTTTAAGTCTGAGACTGCTATAATATCACATATACGCTTTGTACCGTATTAGATTGAAAGTGGATTTTAACCCATTGTATTTGTAAAAATGAAGTTGAAAAACATGTCTAAAATTTCTAACCACTGTCTATGAAAAAGCTTTTTATTCTTTCAAGCAGAATATTTACCTCTTTGTGGTTTGATTCACAAATTAGTGCTCATGTTCCCCTCAGATATCTGCTCTACAATCTGCTAAAATGCCAGAAATACCTATTAAGAATCATTCCAATGGGTAAAGAAGGCATTACTGCCAAAGACTCTTAATGAAATAAAAACAAATTGGCTAGTAAATTAAGATAAGGCCTTATTTATTATCTTAGAAGATTCAGAACAGAGCTCTGAGGAACCAGAACATAAAGAATATCAGTGGTGACTGGGAAGAAGAGATAAAGAAAAGGTTCAGAGCAGAAATAATTTCTTGGAGCAGGAGACAACAGGGTAGCTAGGCAGTTGGTAGGTAGTAAGAGGCACACTGACAGAAGGATATTGAGAACATACTTGGCCTATGTCATCTTGCTACACCAGCTCTGGCTCCTGCATATCAACACCTGAATATCCTTATTGAGTCTCTAGAGTATAAATTGTGGGGTTTTCAAGACCAAGATCAAATTAGGGGAGGCTATATCATTGTACTGGTATAATTGCAAAGAAATTTAGTTAATTCTCTTAAGAAACCAAACCAAGCCCACCCAAGTCATAAAAAAGCAGATTCTTTACATTTTCAGTTTCAAATCACAGAGAAAATTATACCAAATCTACAGGAATCAGACTAACACTAAACAGTCAAGTACACAGCAAACTACTTCCTATTTCATTCTCACTATAGTTTTTTATACTACTGATAATAAAACAAAATGAAAACCATTGTTGAACTATGGAACAAGTGAACATATCCAGCAATGATGGTGATTTTTCTATGGCAAACATGACTTTCATTCTTGTCATACCGGATCCAGTCCTTCCCAGTATTTCATTCATTCAATTCTGGCCCACTAGTAAACAAAGCCTCACAGAATTAATAAAAGGACCAGAGCAGATGTATGGAATAACAGGAGGGGAAGCTAAAGGTCTTCTGTAAGCCAGAACCAAGCTGACCTAAAAAAGTCTCTACTCACATTCTAGGATTTATATATTCTGATGAAAGGATTATAGTAGAAAAAAGTACCTTTTTGGTTATAATTTAAGAATTCATTCATTAACTCATCCATCCATCTATAGGTCCATCTACTCAACAAATGTTAAACCTTAAAATGTGCCAGAACTGTTCTAGGCACTGGTGAAACAAAAGAGACAGATAAGTTTCCTCACCCTATACAGCATACATTCTAGCGGGACAGACAGACTAACAAGAAAACAAATGAGCACAATATAATTTTGGGTGGTGTTAAGTGCTATAAGGACCATTAAAGCTGAGTAAGGGGGCAGAGAATTGGGGGACGGGGTGCCATTTTAGATAGGAGAGTAAGGAAAGACCTCTCTAAGAGGTAACATTTGAGTGGAGACATGAATTAACTGAATTTTAAGTCATACTAACATCTGGGAGAAGAGCATTTTCAGATAGAGTGAGCCACAAGTACAGTGATCAGAGAACACCAAAATATCTGGTTTGACTAGAGAGAGTAGGTGAAAGAGAGTATAGTGAGAGACGGGGTTAAAGAATTAGGGAGTGTGAATTACTCCTTTATGTTAAAGAAGATATAAGACAACTCAGGGAAATAGAAATGTCAAGTGGTTAAAAAAAATTCCTCAAAGATCTCTCATACTTACATTTGCAAACAGATGCTCGGTCCATGATCCATATCAAAGAAGAACAGTACTCACAGTATGTAGGAATGCTATATTGGGTGGCCTTAAATATGTGACCATTGTGCTCTTCCACCTGAACGAAAAAAACACAGCTACTTATGTCAAAGCCAACATAGTAACGCTGCGCTACCATGATCAGACAATAGGAAATCCTTCAATCCCTTACTTCACTCGGTACTTATTCCAGGGGGAGAATGATAATCTTCTAAGAAATAAAAGTAAAATATATGGTCCCTGCTTTCAAAAAGCTAACAATCTAGTAGAGAAATACAACCAACTTATATGAAAATCAGAAAGCAATGCTACAGACATATAAGAGCTATCTCATATGACTCTGAATCAGCATGTTAAAAGCAGCAGTTCTCAGATTTTTACTTTTATTTATTTCATTTTTTCCCCCAAAGCCCCAGTAGATAGTTGTATGTCATAGTTGCACATCCTTCTAGTTGCTGTATGTGGGACGCGGCCTCAGCATGGCCGGAGAAGTGGTGCGTCGGTGCGCGCCCAGGATCCGAACCTGGGCCGCCAGTAGCGGAGCACGCGCACTTAACAGCTATGCCACGGGGTGGGCCCCAACTATATCTTTAAAATAAAAAAGTAGTGACAACAGGGGTATTGTTTTACATTTTTGTAAACCTCTTTAATGTCTGGCTTAATAAAAGACACCTGGATTCTCATCTCCATATCTGCATTCAATCTGTTGGTAGTATACAGTTTAGTTTGGAATTTATGAAGAAAATCCAACTTCATACAGATATGAAATTGGAAAATGGAAGAATAATTGTCTTTTCCGATAATGATACTACATCAAAACTCTACAAATGGTAACTTAAAGGTTAACTGAAATATGAAATCTAAAACCACACCAATGAACTTTTCATGCTCTGTGACATTAATCCATTGTTTTAGGCTTTATTAAAATTTACAACTTTTACTTCAAAGTACCATTAAAAAGTAAAAAGCCAAAAGGATAAGAAAGATGAGAACTCAATTTAAAGATAAGCAAAATATTGAATAGACAGTTCATCAAAGAAGTACAAATGACCAATAGGCACATGAAAAGAAGCTCAAAATCATTAGTCATCAAGGAAATACAAATTGAAACCATGATGAAATAACTACTTCTACTACGCACTAGAATGGCTATAATTAAAAAGATAACAACAGGGGCTGGCCCGGTGGCGCAAGCAGCTAAGTGCGTGTGCTGTGCTGCAGTGGCCCAGGGTTCGCCAGTTTGGATCCCGGGTGCGCACCGATGCACCGCTTAGCAAGCCATGCTGTGGCAGTGTCCCATATAAAGTGGAGGAAGATGGGCACAGATGTTAGCCCAGGGCCAGTCTTCCTCAGCAAAAAAAGAGGAGGATGGGCAGATGTTAGCACAGGGCTGATCTTCCTCACAAAAAAAAAAAAAAAAGACAACAACAACTGTTGGTGAGGACATGGAAAGATTGGAATCCTCAGATATTGCAGGTGGGATTATAAAATGGAGGTGGGATTATAAAATGGCATAGCCACTTGGAAAACAGTTTGGCAGTTTCTGAAAATGTTAAACAGAGTTACCATATAACTCAGAAATTCCACTCTTAGGTTTATACCAAGAACACTGAAAATATATGTCTACACAAAAACCTGTATACGAATGTTCACAACAGCATTAATAGCCAAAAAGTAGAAACGACCCAAATACTCACCAAATGATAAAAGGATAACTAGGATGTGGTATATCCACACAATGGAATAGTACTTCAGCACCAAAAAAGACCAAACTACTGATATACACAACATGGATAAACCTCAAAAGCACTATGCTAAGAAGTCATATGAAAAAGACCACACACTGTATGATTCCATTTATATAAAATGTCCAGAAAATGCAAAACTGTAGAAACAGAAAGTAGATTAGTAGTTGCCTGGGGGTGGGGATGATAAAGGGCAATGATTGCAAACTGGCACAAAAAAATCCTTTTGGGGTGATGTAAATGTTCTAAAATTGGATTGAAGAGATGGCAACAACTGTGTAAATTTACTAAAAATCATCGAATTGTACACTTAGAAGGGATAAATTACGTGGTAAGTAAATTTACCTCAATAAAACTGTTTTTAAAAATCCTTTGGTCTATCCTGCACTTTAAATGGACATTTCACCTATACATAATTTTCTTGTATTATGTATTGGTCATTTGGAAAATACTGGTTCACTGAGTTGAACAGCTCAAATGTTGTTCAAACAGCTTCCAAACATTGATACATTTCATTATACACTTAAGTCATATTCCTTCATATTACCACCAATCTCATCAGAAAACTCTTTACTATTGTCATGCTCACAGTAGCAGATACAAGTTTCCCACAATTCTAATTTTTGCCTGACAGCTCAAACTTTACCACTGATAACTTTGAACACTATGTCAGGTGTTTTCCTTGAAGTGACAGGGTCACTTTGTTCATTTTCCGAAAATGTCTGCCAAAGTCTGAATAAGTATAGCTTGTTAATAAAGTAAAACTGATGTTCTACTAAAAAAAGTGGCTAGAAATACATGCTGACATAAAAACTTGTAAATAAATGTTCATGACATTATTATGAGTACATGACTCATAATAGCCAAAAAGAGGTAAAACTCAAAAGTCCATAAACTGATAAATGGATAAATACAATGCAGTGTATCTACACAATGGAATACTAATTGGCCATAAAAAGGAATGAAGTACTGTACATGCTACAACATGGATGAATCTTGAAAACATTAAGTGAAAGAAGACAGACACAAAATGCCAATATTGTATGATTATATGTCTTTTTTTAAATCAATATGAAATGTCCATAATAGGCAAATCCATAGAGACAGAAAGTAGATTATTGGTTGTCAGGGCTGGGGGATCAGAGAACGGGGAGTGACTACTTAATGAGTATGGACTTTCTTTTGGGAGTGATGAAAATGTTCTGGAATTATATAGTGGTGATAGTTGTCCAACATAGTGAATATACTAAAACCCACTAAATTGTATACTTTAAATGGTTAAAATGCTGAATTTTATGTTATATGAATTTTGTCACAATTTTTAAAACAGCTCGATCAGCTTACAGTTCAATTGTACAAGTGATTTTTTTTGAGACAACCATCATATGCAGCTATTGTACACTTCCCATTCTCATTTGGAGCAACTGCCTTGCTTTGTGCTAAGCTGTCAGCAGTTTTACCCATGATTGCTTTTTTGTCGACTCAGTGAAAAAGGAAAATAATGTCATTATTATTATGAAAACAGTTTTGATCTTGCAAATCCTCTGAAAGTATCCCAGAAAACCCTACCCTGCAGATCACACTTTGAGAACCACTAGATTAAAGAGTTTATATAAGTACAGACAAAGTATAGATGGATATACACCATACTGTTAACTATAGTGATGATCTCTGCTGAGATAAAATACCCAGTAATAAATGTAACATGAAATAATAAAAACCTATATATGAAAAACATTAAAACCCTTTTGAAAGACACAAAAATAGACCTTAACAGATGAAAAAATTCAAAATCACAAAGTCACTTCCATGTTAATTTATAAATATAAGGTAATCTAATAAATAAAAGTACTAATAAGACTTATTTCCCTTAAACTAGACAATTGAATTCAAAGTTCACATGTAAAAATAAGTAAGAATAGCCAGAAAAGCTCTGAAAAAGAAAAGCAATTTGGGAAGACTTAGACCTGCAAATTATTATGCATAACAAAAGTTCAATAATTAAAGTAGTGTGGAATTGGCTCATTAATATTCAGATCAACTAATGGAACAGGATAAAAAGATCCAAGCATAAATTTAGGAGAATTTAGAATGTAAAAAGGGGGACATAAAGTAGTAAAGATGGACTTCTAAATAAATGATGTTGGATTGGTAAGAGGTAAAATTAGATTCCTATCTCATACCATACACCAGGATAAACTCCATAAACATCAGAATTTAAATGTAAAAAATGTGACCATTAAAGTATTAGAAGAAAAAAATTGAGAATTTCTTTATAACCTTTGGGGGGGGTAAGTCTATGACTCAAAATTCAGAAGGTAAGGAAGAAAAGATTCGTAAGTCTAATTTCATAAAAGTAAAAATCTTCTATACAGCAAATAACATCAAAAAGCAGGTCAAAAGACAACTGTGATTACCCCTACAGGGAAATGAGGCAATATTTATCAAAATAACAAAGGTGCTTTACTTATGACCCAGTAACTCCAATTCTAGGAATCCATCCCCCCTCTCTTATACACACGCACACACAAAGTCATTCATTGTGTCATTATTGTTTTTAACAGCAGAAGACCAGAAACAACCAACGGTCCAGCAAAGAATATCAGACAGCTGTAAAACAGATTCCTATGCACATCTATTGTATTAGTCTTCTATTGCTGCTGTAATAAATTACCATAAACTTAGCAGCTTAAAACAACACCCATTTATTATCTCACAGTTTTGTAGGCCAGAAGTCAGTCTCAGGTTTCACCAAACTAAAATCAGGTATTGTCAGGGCTACATGGTTTTCTGGAGGCTCTGGGGAATAATCTGTTTCCAATCTCATTCAGGTTACTGGCAGAATTCAGTTCCATGCAGTTGTAGCTGTTAGCTAGTGGTTGTTCTCAGCTTCTAACAGCCACTCAAATTCCATGGCTAATGGTCCCCCCTTTCTCCATCTTCAGAGCCAGCAACAGTGAATTGCGTCCTTCTCATGCTTCAAATTTCTCTGACCTCTCCTTCCTTTCTTGTGCATCTTCTTCAACTACATCTGACTCTTCTCACTTCCTCTTCTGCCTTTAAAGGCCTATATAATTATATTGGGCTCACCTGCACAATCCAGGATAAACTCCTTATGTTAAAGTGAGTTGATTAGCAACCTTAATTCCATCTGCAAAGCCTCTTTATAGCAGTACCTAGATTAGTGTCGACTGAATAACCAGGGGACAAAAACTTTAAGGGGGACTTCTTTAGGATTTTGTCTACAAGAGATATAGAGGGATCTCCTGAATATATTGTTCAATGATAAAAGCCAGGCACAAAAGAATATTATGGTGTTATTATATAACATGCTACATTTTGTGTGAGAAAGGATAGAAAATAAGCATATATGTCTTATTACTTAGATTAGATAAAGAAACACTGGGAAGATAAGAAACTAACAAAAACATACACCTCTACCAGACAAAGGGGAACTAAAATAGTTAGACTTCTCAGTATACATACTTTTTAAAAAATGTTTGAATGATATAAATTTATTATCTATTAGAAAAATAAATGCTCTTTAAAAAGAAATTGTGTATATCAGTGTGGACTCATAGATTCTTATTTTATTCAATGGATTATAATCTTTTACTTTCACTTATTTTGATGCTCAAATTGTCACAAATTTGGCCAGTGGGAGCCCCTTTGATCTATAACTTAGAAGAGAATACTCATCTTTACAGCAAAAATTCAACTAATGAATATAGAATGAATGATGGAATTTTAAATAAAACACTATTTGGCAACCATCATAGTAATAACTGATTCAGTCAAGAACCATCAAGGGATATGAAAATTTGTGGGTGAGAGTTTAAGGAACAGAGAATATTTATACAGTCTCAAGTACCTTCCCACAAAATACTCACTAGTTACAAAGGAAAATAATAGTAACTTGGCTGGGTTTTCTGAAATACCCTTACTGACATTAAATGTAATGGGACAAACAGATATCATATACCTCCTGATATCAAACACTGAAAAAACCCAGCATCTCTTCTGTGGTATTCCATGCCAAAAATGCATAACCTGAATCTAATCATGAGGAAATATAAGACAAACTCAAATTGAGGAACATTCTACAAAACAACTGGCCTGTATTCTTTAACAACATCAGTGTCATGAAACCTAAGAAGACTGAGGAACTGCTCCAGATTAAAGGAGACTGAACAGGTATGACAACTGAATGCAACAAAAATCTTTTGCTATAAAGAGATAATATTGGGACAATTGATGAAATCTAAATAAATCTGGGTGAAGGGATACAGGATTCTTTTTTTGTGTGTGTGTGAGGAAGACCAGCCCTGAGCTAACATCTGATGCCAATCATCCTCTTTTTTTTTTGCTGAGGAAGACTGGCCTTGAGCTAACATCCGTGCCCATCTTCCTCTACTTTATATGGGACGGCGCCACAGCATGGCTTAACAAGCGGTGTGTCGGTGCACACCTGGGATCCGAACCGGCGAACCCCAGGCCGCCACAGCAGAGCACGCACACTTAACCGCTTGCGCCACCGGGCCGGCCCCCAGGATTCTTTTACTTTTCCTGCAACTTTTTAGTAACTTTGCAATTATGTCAAAATGAAAAGATGAGCAAGGAGGAGAGGGGAGGACAGAGTAGACAGAAAGGAGGGGAATGCAGAGGGGAGGAGAGGGGAAGGAGAAAGAAACAGAAATGAAACAAAAGAACTGGTCCAGGACAGTGAAAAGATTATGATGGCTAGAACAAGTTGCTGGAGAACAGTGAGAAATAAGGCAGGAGTGAAGGGGAGATTGTGCAGCCTTTTCAAATCAATCATGTATTCACTCACTCAATTTTATATTTATAGATGCTTACTATGTGTCAGGAACTGGAATACACACTTGATCATGGAAAAGAATACTAACAATATCCATTAGAAAGAATTTCTTTTAATATAGAGTTGCAAACTCTACCAGGGCACATGACTGTCTATCTAAAGTTTACATATTCCAGCTTCTTTTGCATCTATAAACAGCCACATGAGTGGTTCTGGACAATGAAATGTGAACTTAAGTGATGTGTGCCACTTGCAGGTCATGCTTGGAAGTTATGGGCTCTCCTGACCTTTCCCTACCCCTGCTGGCTGAGATGCAGATCAAGAGATTGAGACTTGAAGCAGTGACTTTGAAGGTATGTATTGAGGATGGTAGATGGAAAAAGTTCCAAAGTACTATGGAAGCAGAAAGAAAGGGGTAACTAAATGTTTCTATAGAAGAAAAGGTGTCACAGAGGAGGGAGAAGGGAACGTTTGAATTGAACATATAGAACTGAACAAAGGCACAAAAAACAATGGTATGTTTAGAGAAAAGTAAGTACTTCTACTTAAGCTGGGAAATATAGGAGAATGGCCTTTAAGATTTTTATAGTCGTGTGTATATGGGGGGATACACATACATGTATTTGATAAAATAAAAAGTAATTTAAGAGATTTGATACATGCATAAACAGACTGATGAATAAAAACAGAGAATCCAAAATTAAATCCAAATATATTTGGAATTGAGTATACTATAAAAGTGGTAATTTGAATCAGTGAAAAAGAAATGTATCATTCAATAGTGCTCAATTGATATGCTTTCAGAAATAAATCAGACCTTGATCTCTATCTTACTCTTGAGAGTAAAATAAATTCCAGATGATTAAAGATGTTTATAGGAAAAAAAAATGAAACAATAGATGTATGAGGAAGAGGCATGGTAAAACTAAAACAAATTATTTGTAATAATCATACAATTATTTGTCTAAAAATGACAAAACCTTCAGAAACATACAGAAAAAGACAGATGAATTTACATTTCTGTAATAAATAAACAAATCAACTATAAACTAAGTAACAAAACAATTCCACCTAGAATATCCTGAAAAAGGAGGGGAATATAGATATCTAAATATTTGTAAAGGCACGGGGTATTCCTGGAACACCACCAAAAAAACTGGTAACAGTGGTTATCTCTAGGAAGAAGGGCTGGGAAAGAGATTTACTTTATAATAAATATCATTTTTAAATTATCATGTTTATATGACTTTTACAATTAAAAATAAAAACTAGTTAAAAATTTTAAAAGATTATGCTGGCAAAACAGAACTGGATCAAGAATACCACTGATTCCGATTGGCAATACTGCCTGTATTAAAATAGATGGTAGGGAAGATGGTACAAACTTTCAGTTATAAAATAAATAAGTCTCGGGAATGCAATGTACAGCATGGTGACTATAGTTAATAAAACTGTATTGTGTATTTGCAAGTTACTAAGAGAGCAGATCTTACAAGTCCTCATCACAAGAAAAAAAAATTTTTGTTAACTATGTATGGTGAGGGATGTTAAGTAGACTTATTGTGGTGATCTTGTTGCAATATATACAAATATCAAATCGTTATGCAGTACACCTGAAACCAATTAATGTTATGTGTCAATTATACCTCAATTTTAAAAATTAAATAAATAAATGAAATACATCATAGGGGAGCATTAGTAGTCATTTTTGTCTTAATAAATTAATCAAATAACCAACTAACTAAATAAAAAAGATTCAACTCATGGTTTATCCGTTCCAGTTTTATCATAAGGCTTTCTTCTGTGATGTCTCAAATACTCTAATACTGACATTTTATCTCACAGCTATCCTTCTATTCAACGAAATTGTAAATCACACAGATGCACCTTATTTTCCTCCACTGGAACTTGAATATCAAAGTTGCTTTCATTAAAAATTACTTTATTCTGAATGGGTCAAAAGGCACAAAACAGATTACAATGAAAAATAAATCTCTTATCTCTGGACCCCAACTGTCTAGTTCCGCTTTATAGAAATAAGTACTGATATCAGTTTCTTGTGTATACTTTCAGATATTTTATATGTGTGTGTGTATGAGTATAGATATATTTTTGGTTTTTTAAAACTATACAAATAGGGCCGGCCCCGTGGCTTAGCGGTTAAGTGCGTGCGCTGCGATGCAGGCTGCCCGGGTTCGGATCCCGGGCGCACACAGACGCACTGCTTCTCCGGCCATGCTGAGGCCGCGTCCCACATACAGCAACTAGAGGAATGTGCAACTATGACTTACAACTATCGCTTGGGGCTTTAGGGGAAAAATAAATAAATTAAAAAAAAAAAAATTAAAAAAAAAAAAAAAAAAAAAAACTATACAAATAGTAGCTTTCTATACAGTATTATGCTCCTTGCTCTTTTTGCTTAACAAAATATCTAGGAGAATGGCTTCTTTTACTTTAGTGCTAAGCAGCATTCTATTATATGGATGTATTTAATTTATTTAACCATTTCCTTATTGATTTAGGTTGTTTTTGTTGGGGCCCAGGACAGGCCGCCTCAAGATGTTCCACAATGGCATATTGACTATTTTGAGTTAAAGTTACTTAAAAAGCAAAAAGGGCTTTCTGATCCTCCTGTCTGTTTCCTCTGAAAGCAGGAAACGAATCTCCCATGTGAAAGGTGCTCTCTCTGCATCCTTATCACTAGAGCGAGGGTATTCAAGGCCGAGAAGCCTGTGTAAACAAACCTTGCTAATTTCGTACCCCAAACCTAAGTTTCTTTGTCTTGTCCTTATATAAAAGATATATATATACTGCCCGCTTTGTTCACTCTCCGAGCATCATCTTTACGATTCTCCCGTGTGCGCATAATTAAACTGGATTTTTCTCCTGTTAATCTGGTTTTGTGTCAATTTTACTATTAGTCCAGCCACAAGAACACAAGAAAGGAAGAGAGGGGCTTTTCCCCGCCCTGACATTTTCAATCTTTTGCTACTACAAACTTCTCTTCACTTGTCCTTGTGTAAAAGATATACACTTACACAAGGACGCTTCTCTTCTTGTACGTGTCAGTGTGAACAAACGTGGTATACCTACTGAATAAATTCCTAGATGTGGAATTGCTGGGTCAAGATTTTTTTGATTTTCTTTTTAATATTTTTCAGGCTTTTAATACACCATTGGTAAAGTACCTTCTGCAAGAAGGTTATGCAAATTACCCCTCTGTTTGCAGTATTGGAAAAACTCCATATTTATATATCCTTCCAAACCAGGTAACTGATTTATTTTGAGCTTTGCCCATTGATGGACAAAGTAGAATGTCATTATTGTTTCATTTTAATTTGATTACTAAAAATTATAAACATTTATTTATGTATTTCTTAACATTTCTTTCTATGACCTGCACTTTATCACAGTCCCTGAAATACACTAGCTGTTGGATAAACGAATTGTTTTTTTTTTTAACGTTATATGCTTTGCTCATTTTTATCTTGAGGTATTGTTCTTTTCCATATAGACATGAAAAAGACTACTCTTGTAAAGCTTAAAGTGTATAAAGTGCTTAAACACTACCTGTTAATAACAGGCCCTCCATCTTCCCTACCCTTTCTGTCATAAACAATCTCATTTAATCTTTACAAAAATCCTCAGTGGTGGCTGGTATTATTTCTGTTTTACACACAAGGACACTGAGACTCATAGATTAAGTTGTCTAAGGTTTCTCAACTCTCCTTTGGAAAACAAAAGTAAGCCAGGCTATATACTACTTTCAGGATTCCGTGCCTGTGAAAAGGAAGAAACTTTTCAAAAAGCAGATCGTTTTAAAAGACTCAGATAATACTTCTAACACAGATAGCGGAAAAGCTACAAGCAATGATCTAAAAGATCTCAGAATTTGGTTTCCAAGTGAGGGGATGATTTATAATCCTGATTTATTAGTAAGGTTGACAATAAATATTTTTGAATTAGAATTCACCATTGGCAGGGATCAATCCAGGTTTGTAGGCCCTAAAGCTAAACATTTGCAGGGGAAGTGAGGAAGATAAGAGGATGAAGTGAAATGAGAGAGAGAGGGAGGAGCAAGTGGTGGCAGCAAATCTAACTGAAGCAGAGGGAACAGGGGAAGAGTGGGAGGAAATGAAGCTTAGAGAGGTAGTCGAGATCAAGATTATGTAGAGTGTTATAGGCATGGTAAAAATTCTGGGTTTTATTCTGAGTAACAATGGAAATCACCAGAGAGTTCTGAGTAGAGGAGGGACATGACCTGATTTTTGTTTTTAAATGGTTAGTATGGCTACTATGTAGAGAATTGTAACGGGAGAGAAGAGTATAAGAAGGCAGACCAATTATGAGACTACATATAGTATACTGGACTGTTGTAATGCAGTGGAGGTGGTGTTAAATGGTCAGATATTAGATATATTTTGAAGGTAATGTTGACCAGACTCCTGCCTACTTTTCCAGCCACCCCATAAAAACATGCAATACTCTAGCCAATCAAAGCTACTAGCTCAACATGCCAGGTTTTTCACTCACATGCCTTTGGATATACTCTTTCCCCTTGGCTAGATACTACCTGTCTAACTACACTCACTTGTCAAGAATTAACAAAAATATCTTTTCTTCTGTAAAGTATTCCTTCATTCTCCCTTTCTGTATTTAAACAGCACTTTGTATTATTTCTACTATAATATTTATCAAACCTGACAGTAATAATTTTTTAAATGCCTGCCTTCACTAGTAGATTATGAGCTCCTCTAGGGCTTAACTCATCCTTGTAATTACAGAGATTATTGCAAGGTATGCAACAGAGACATATAATACTATAAGAAAATGAACGATGGTAAAATATGTTCAAATGCCTTTGGGAATGTCTTTTGAATTAGAAGTACTTATATTTGTAAAATCCTAAATAGTCCTCATTTATTTTAGAATGGAAGGAAACCTCCTAAAAAGCTCCTTCCTCACCCCTACTTCTGAAAAGGGATCATATTTGTACCTTTCATGAGTAAACATTTTCAGTTTTCTGCCATTTTAGGAAGCCATCATTGATAACCAGTCAAGTCACAGAATTCAAGACACATTTGTCATTCTAAACTCTTGTAAAGGCATAAATGATTACCCCCTATGCATTAAATAAACTTATTCCTAAATATATCCACAGAAACACTGTATGATATACTTCAGACTGCTGGTCTAAAAATTATTTTTTATAACATAAAACACAGAGTATAACTTACTAAATCAGTTTCTTTTTTCCTTCTTTTCTTTCTTTCTGTTTTTGGCACCTAGTGGGAGACAGAAATACAGAAACTGTGATATAACAAAGACTAACATACTTTCTTGCTTCTTTGCAAATGCTGAGATTTTGATCAACAGGTAATAGAGTAAACAGCTCTTTATTCTTCAAGAGGAAATGTGCAGTGCTAGTGAGCAAATGTGAGAAAACTTTTAAGTTTAGTAAAACACAGTGCTCATAAAAGCAACAGAACGGAAAGATACTTTATTATTGTCTTTTTAAACCTCAGTTCTGCCCAGAAGCCATACCATAATGATTATTAATTTTAAAGATTGCTCTTTCCATATTTTGCCTTTAGAAAACTCTCCATCCCAGAGCTAAATATAAAAAGGTATCATTTGGGACATGGAAAAGCTCTTTTACATATGACATTTCCTGATAGCCATAGTATAGAATAATCTAAACCTAATCTTTTAAAATTATAAACAAAGGCAGTATATGCCTAGTAAGAATCTTCCCCTGCATAACAAAAACAGCTTAACTTAGATCTAGAACAGAAAAACTTTCAAGGATTTATTTATATCTGACTACTTCAAAAATGATTTAAGGGGGCCGGCCCGGTGGCACGGCGGTTAAATGCGTGAGCTCCGCTGCGGTGGCCTGGGGTTTGCAGGTTTGGATCCCAGGTGTGCACCGACGCACTGCTCATCAAGCCATGCTATGGCAGCGTCCCATATAAAGTAGAGGAAGATGGGCAAGGATGTTAGCCCAGGGCCAATCTTCCTCGGCAAAAAGGGGAGGATTGGCATTGGATGTTAGCTCAGGGCTGGTTTTCCTCACAAAAAAAAAAAAAAAAAAATAGATCTAAGATGGTTTGCAAATCTAAACACATATAAACTAGAATAACTTAAAATAAAATGGCACATAATTAATAAAAAGGATTAATAGTATTCCTGATATCTAATAGATACTTAATTATTTCAGCTGGGGTACCGAAAGGAAATCCATTAATAACTTTATGTGAGCCTGCTATCTCTTCTATAATACCAATTTCATATTAACAGTTATATAAAAGGGCTGAAGCAAAAATTAAATAATCAAACACCTAGTATAATTCCTAGCATTCAGTGTATAAAGGATATTATTACTGTTATATAGAGTTCCAGAAACACACATCTTCCTAAAACCTAATTCAAGGAGAAATATAATTTATGGGTCCTTACATCAGGGCCTCTAGATGATACAAGGAATCATATCTTTAACCACTTTTTCAAGGAAATTCATGTGTTGACTTCTATCAAAGCTGAGGGTATAATCTCGAAGGCACGACATTATATTTTAACTCCATGAAGAATGTATTAATATTGCATAAGGTTTAGATAATACTTATAAGAAAGAATGGAGTTTGTTGGATGTAAAGTAGTGCTAAGTTGACATGTTCACTGTTAACTTCTTTCTCAAATATCAGACGTCTGAGACTCTTTAGAAGAATTCATAACTGAATCCTTTTACAAATCAAAATATATCATATTTACCTTTGTGGGTATACAATCCAAAGTCTTGAATTCATTCATATATTCATCTAAAAACACTTTGAAAGTGTTGACCCAAACTCTGACTGGAGATTCGTTCCAATCACGCTGCTCAAGCCTCATGGTCTTTTCCAGAATCTGTTCAAATAGTGCGTAGAGGTCTTTATATCGTATGCTTTTCCCATCATCTATCTAATAAGCAATAAGAGAAGAAATATAAGGTTTTATGAAGAAATTCTTTAAACATAGAAGATTGATTCAACTTATATTGGGTACTATTGAGAATAATGATTAGGATCCTAATATACTTTCTAAAGGGCATGCCAGGCCGGCCCCGTGGCTTGGCGGTTAAGTGCGTGCTCTCCGCTGCCGGCGGCCCGGGTTCGGATCCCGGGTGCGCACCGAGGCACCACTCCTCCAGCCATGCTGAGGCCGTGTCCCACATACAGCAACTAGCGAAGGATGTGCAGCTATGACAGACAACTATGTACTGGGGCTTTGGGGGAAAAATAAATAAATAAAATCTTAAAGGGCATGCCCATGAGGTCATGTGGTATTTGTAAACTCCCACTCTACTGCAGAATGTCTGCAGAATAAAACCTGCTAAATTTTAGTAAAATACTTAACAGTTTAAACAATGTAATAATTTAAGAAAGTCCTGGGAATTTCTCCCATAAGTCTGGCTTTTTAACTATATTTAGCTATAAAAATTATTTGCATCCCTCTTATAATTATCTATCTCCCCAGAAATGAACTTTGTTTAGACAGTTCCACTCTAAAATTGAAAGAGTGAATATTTGAATCTTTGCCTAATGATACACTAGGTAACCTTTATTTTATTTTGTTTTTCCAAAGAAGAGTGTCATATCCAGAATAACACCTTATTACTTGCCAAGAAATCTACATGGAATTCTTTTTAACTTATTTAAAGGAACTTATTTAAAGGTCTGAAATCTTTATAAGAGGAAAAAAAACACTTTAAGTGACAAAAAAGTTTTATATACATTTAGAATTTATTTCTCTTTCACCTCCTCAGAATTAGAACTTGAAGTTTTTTTTTTTTTTTTTTTTAAGATTTTATTTATTTTATTTTTTCCCCCCAAAGCCCCAGTGGATAGTTGTGTGTCGTAGCTGCACATCCTTCTAGTTGCTGTATGTGGGACTCGGCCTCAGGATGAACGGAGAAGTGGTGCCTCGATGCGCACCCGGGATCCGAACCCGGGCCGCCAGCATTGCAGCGCGCGCACTTAACCGCCAAGCCACAGGGCCGGCCCAGAACTTGAAGTTTTTTGATCCAGGGTTAGAAAACCACTATTAAGCTCTGCTTCATAATACTGGCTCTTCCCATGTGGTTCAAAGTGTACTGCAGCATCCACCAAGCCTGAGCTTCTAAGCTAGGAAACGTAGGTATGAAGCAGAGAAAGAGACGAGCATGATAAGTATTGGGCAGGATTAGAAAAATATGGCCAACCTTGTCCCTACCCAAACCCAGTCATTTGCCATAGCCTAATTACTACTTTACTGTGGTCTTGAAATTCTTGCTTTCTCAGACTATGTGGTTCCTGTTTTTAAAACGCAAAAAATCTTATGAGAAAGAACAAGTAGAGGATATACAAGAAAGTTCTCCTGTTTTCTCTTTTCACAATGAATTACAGATTGAACAAAGAAAAACCAATCAAATACAAATTATTATTTTATAGAATAAATATGACAATTCACAGATACTAATAAAGATTTTATAGATCAAAGTATTATTATACACTTTAGCATCAAAAATAAATTTCCTAAAACACAATCAATATCATATGAAAGTACAAGGTAAATTTGAAAGTGATATAAACTAATACATAGAAATCAGTGAACATAAACTGCTCTAATTCCACCGAAAAAAAATATACACTAATTCCACACATATGAGAATTAGAAGCTAGAGCTAGAGCTAAAAAGATTATGAGAAGTCAAAATAGTAGAGAGCCACTAGGTGAATATTTGAATTCAATATCTTAAGAAGATGAAAATATACCCATAAGACAAAAAAAACTACTCAAGGAAATTAAAGGAAGCTATTGATCTGAGGTCAGTCAGTATGATTTTTCCTACCTAAAACAAAAATAAGGAGCCGGAAAAATCTCTAGTTGAACATGGCCTCTCTATTATCTTCTACAGCATTGCCAAATTTTTCCTATGTTGAACCAGTGAATATGTCCTAACACAGTCCAACTTACCGCCAATGCAGATGAATAAAAGCTGAAGATATTCTGCCGAAATTCTTTCAGGGCTTTTTTAAATACAACATCCACTAGTGTGTCTTTCTTGCTGTCTTCATTATCTAGGTCATTCATCTGGGGACCACAGAAAGAGTTTTTGTACACAATCAACTAATTGAAAAGAGGTGAATGTAACAGTGGACACATATTGTTTCTTCAACAATGACGGTCCTGAAATTGCAAACCACTGCTATTATGGGACCCAGGTAAAATCATAACTAGATAGCCAAAGTTTTATCACTACTAGATTATTTCTAAGATCTCTTACAACATTGTTTGATTCTATAGTTCTGCTACCAGAAAAACGACTCCAAGTGTGCAATGACAAGGCTTACCTTCAGATATGGAATATAACGTGACAGCCATAGTAAAATGGAAGTTAACAGTCAAGCCCAAAACGTTAAATCCTGTGTACCCAGTCTGACTAATGCATATCCTATTATTCGTACCTTTCTGGTAAAGAACAGACCACCTAACTTACTGAAACATATGAAACCTTGATCCCTAGGGGACATATCCTGATACACACAAGTATTCCATAGTCAAAGCTGCTCAGGGGCCTAACTCAGCACACAAAGTGTACCTTTTTCAGAAGAAATTCATCCATGCTTTTTAAATCGCTGGCACTTGCTATGATCTGAACAGAGTCATTTTGCCAATGCATAGACTCCAAAGCCACACTGCTGATCTTCACGCTTCGCTTGCGCTTTGCCTTTGGAGAAGGCTCTTTATTCTCTTTGAACTCCTTCCGGCAACTACCAGGCAATTCTGGGCTCAAAGGAGGACTTGGGTGATGTTGAGTTAATTCTACAATTCAAGACAGAGTATCCAAAAAAAAAAAAAAAATTTAGTAAAAATATGGAAATCTCCAGATTCTTCTTTTTAAGTTTAAATGCCTTTAGTGAGTCACTGAAGGAAAAATATGTAAATATCTGAAAAGCAAAGTAACACTAATGTTTGAGGTCAGGCATTTAGGCAACAAATCCGGATTGCACATTTGGACAGAAAATATATTTAAGAATTACCACATTTCAATGGGAAATGCTATCATGTCTCCCAAGAAGCTGAGGTCTGATACTGATAACCTGGATGGAAGTGTCTTATAGAACTGAAGCCTGGATCCCAAAGACCTCAGTCCCAAAGAGAAGAAAGAGGAATACACAATCACACCAGCATGTTAAATGCTGATTGTTAACCCAGTCATAACTTTATTTTGTTTGAAAGAACATCTAGCTATAAATAAGTCCAATAAACCAGTGAAGTTTGATAATTATTATTTCTTTACTAGGGTCTAAAGCCATAAATGCTTCAGTGATAATATCTGGTGTAGCCTTGCAACCTGTTTAGGGAGCCAGGTAACTCAACTGGTTCACTTCTGCTTGGGTCTCCTTAGTATTTAGCATTTTCTTATACATTTCCCAAATAACTGAATTTCTCAAAGAATTCCTGGAATGAATTAGCTTTGTATACAATATTGGAAAGCACAGCAAATTTTCTCTGCAATTGTTTACACCAGAGAACCTGGAATCTAAGTAGTCCATTACAATCTAGAACTACACTGGATTTGCCAAAGCCCTACCTGTGGCTTGATGAGAATGTTGGCCCCTTCTCATTTCACTTATCTGTTTGTTTCCCCGACATGTATTCACTTTACCCTCTGTCCAATGGTATATCCCCATTCCATTTGAAAGCTAATTCAGATAATGAAGAAAGAAGCAGCCTCCTACATGCTAAATGCCATCTCAGGAGGTGAGACAAACCCCATCCCAGAGAGACAAACCCAATCCCAGATATGGCACCAGAATAAAAATTATAAGGATATAGGATCCAAGCATATTCAAATTGGTATCAACTGATTTTAATTTCATTATATAACCTAGATATATAAGTATCTAATTATTTCATTTAGCTAAGTCAGTATCTTTCTTAAAATAAAAGAAATAATGGTTATTAAAAAAACTGTTTATAATCCTATTTCAGCATTAAAAACAATGGCTACCTTAATGAATTTCTATCCAAAGATAAATAAAAAACTACAATCTTAATTTTTATACATGTATGCTTATAAAGTATACAGACAATGAAGTCTGTAATAATATATGCTTCAACTAAAGAACTTTATGCTTCCTTCTTGGGAATTAGCAGTGGAAAATGCAAATTTTAGAATGATTACTGTAAACCAGATAAGATATATG
Source organism: Ceratotherium simum simum (assembly GCF_057802395.1). NCBI lineage: Eukaryota > Metazoa > Chordata > Mammalia > Perissodactyla > Rhinocerotidae > Ceratotherium > Ceratotherium simum. Next base: position 64,859,398 of record NC_141902.1, read on the forward strand.
AAATTGATCCTCTTAGTAATGTAATGGTAAGAAATTCCAAATTTTCCAAACTAAACTTATAGTATTCACTTAATTCATTATTGGTTTTATCCATATCAGTTTGCCAACTGATAGGAGCAAAGCTACAAGACACAAAAACAGGGCTCTAACTACATCTCCACCATTTTTTCCTCTGATCCACAGGTGCCTCTGTTCTGAGTCATCAATTCCTATGTAAAGTTTGATGATCTTTCCTCCTTGTCCCTTTATCTTATCCTAGATATGAGAAGTTTTGTTTACTTATTTTAATTGAGTCTGTTCTATCTTTTGATAAGAGATAATAACTTTCTTCCTAGGACATCTTTCTATTTTATTCAATACTAGTATTTCACCCACTCATTACTACATTCTCCCTTCTGAGGTACATCCCTGTTGAAGATGACTGGCATCTTTATAGAGTAATTAAAAACTCTCACAGATACTTGAGCAAAGGGCTTAGGAAGTAATCTTCTAATACTGTGATATTGGAATCCTTAGAGAGTTAGTAATTCTAGCATTTAGAAACTCCAATTTTCTCAATTGTTGGGTACTTTCAAATGTGTTATGATTGATGGCCCAAAAGTTAAAATAACAGTTACCATTATAAAGTTCCAGACATTGACATATGGCAGGTACCTAATATACAGCACAGTGGTAAAGAATGTGGACTCTGGAGTTGGACTGCCTGGCTTCAAATCTCAGCTCTGCCAATTACTATACATGTATAAAAAGCAAATAACTTCTCTGTGCCTCAGTTTTCTCATCTACCAACTGGGAATAATAATCATACCAACCTCAAAAAACTGCTGACGATCAAGTTAATATATACAACATGCTTAGTACAGTACCTTGTATGTAGTAAGCACTCAAATATTAGCTGCTATCTTATTATTATTATTTTTTGAGGGGTGTAAGGAAGATTGGCCCTGAGCTAACATCTGTTGCCAATCTTCCTCTTTTTGCTTGAGGAAGATTTTTCACTGAGCTAACACTAGTGCCAATCTTCCTCTATTTTGTATGTGGGACGCCACTACAGCATGGCTTGATGAGCAGTATGTAGGTCCGTGCCTGGGATCTGAACTCGTGAACCCTGGGACACCAAAGTGGAGTGCATGAACTTAACCAGTGGGCCAGCCTCTATCTTATTAATTTTTACTGATAATAAATATTTGTAAAGTGAATGAATGACGGCTAACCTTTTACATTTTAGAAAACTGAGGCTAACCGAAGATTCACAATGATTCTTGAAGTTGTTGTTTCACCATTTTGTGCCACATTTCCTTGGAACTTCTATTATAGGTACAATGTAATTTTACAATTATCTTTTAGTTAAGAAAGGATTTAACAATCCTGGTCTTATCTCATTAGAACATCTAGCCAATAGGACTGCCATTATGAATACTAGAGGAATAGTAAACCTTCAGAAAGAGTAAACAGAAATTACGAAGACAATCTCCACCCTTTGTCCGTTTTTACCCTCTGGAAACTGATGAGCTGGAATCATATCTGAGCCAGGAAAGAGTGCCAAAACCTCTGACTGGGTGGCAGGTTTCACTCTGGTAGTCTTCTTCTCCCCTTGTTTCCCTTTGGCCCAGAATCTCATCTTAGCTCTCTGAGGTCTATTTTTAAAAAATAAAGGTAAAAATGGAAATCAGCATGTCCCAGTAACAATATTTGTACATCACTTTAAGCTATATAAAGACCTTTCATGTGTATTAGTTCATTTAAACCTCACACTTAAGTTTAATTATATTTAATCTTCAATTTATCATCCAGACATCTGGAAGGCAGACAGTTTCCTCATCTTGAACTTAGAAATAAGACCCAGAGATGTTAAATAATTCCCTAAAATAAAACAGCTACAAAGCAATGGAAATGGAGTCCAACTCAGGTTTTCTGATTTCTGAACTGATATCTTTTCATTCTTGTCCTCCTTTCAGCTTGGATTTAGTATATGACAACTTAAGCACAAAGAAAATACTTATAAAGAAATCACTGATATCCCATCACTCTAAAACACATTCGTTTACATTTTTTTTGTCAATTTCCTTCCAGTCTTTATCCATAAGCATGCCCATTTTTACATCACTGCCATCATGATGCAGATACAATTTTAAACCTTTCCACTCACCATTATATAACAAAGGTTTTAATGTCACTATTGTATTTTCATGAGTTATCAATAATATTAATTAACAAAGCCACCACTTATTTGTGTTATCTTGCTCCAGTTGCAAGTGCTTATATAGGATTACCTTATTTAATTATAACAAGTTTACTTTCAAACTACTATAACCATTTTACAGGTGAGAAACTGGAGGCTTAAACATTAGGTAACTTTCCCAAGGTTACACAGCCGGTGAGTGACAAAGTTGAGAATCACACCTACTATGCATATTATCTCACTCTTAGTGCTTATATACTTTCTCATCACATAAATCAAGGAAATACCTTGAGATAGTAACAACAGCTCACATTTACTGACCATGTATCATGTATCCTAACTCCGTACTAGGAGGCTTATTTGTACATTAATTTGTTTGTTCCTTTGCGTGTTCATTTAGTCAATCAAAAAAAATCTGAGCATCTACTAGGAGCCAGGCACTATGCCTCACTTGATATGCCTAATTTTCACAACTATCATGATAAATAGGTATTATTATCCTTACTCTACACATGAGCAAACTGAGGCTCAGATGGCTGAGAGAGCTGGCATTTAAAATCAGGTCTATCTGGTTTTGAAGCCCGTGTTCTTTTTTCCTTCGTTCTTTTTTTTTTTAAACTTATACATCCATAGAGTATAAAGAGAATTGTCTTACAAGGCTTATTAAAATGACAGCATGCTTCTACCATTCTCATTCCTTTTCTGCTCCCTGGAGGCAACTCTTTTGAATTGATTTAATTGATTCTTTTAATATTTACAATACTTACATTGCTACATACTTGTGACCACAGTTAATGAATAAGCATATTCTACCACTCTTGTTCTACACCCTCCACAAACACTGATGTCCCCCCAGTAGAATCATATAGTAGTTTTAGTTAGATCAATATATAGTATTTTCTTTTAGTAATATTCACTATTTATTTTTATTTGTAAATAATATTCACAACTGAGGCATGTGCATAACCTATCTGTTTTCTAGAGTTAACAAATGTTTTGTTTTACATTTGCTCACTTTTCTACATACAATTCACCTCCAAGTGTTTCCCCATTTGTATATATTTCCTTTCAACATGTTCAATTATAGGTACTCCATCAGTTTCATGTTCTTGAAGAAATCTCTCCCCACATGAAATCTCTCCCCAAACCTTATAACTTGCTCCAATCTGGCGTAGTTTCCCTCAGTGATTGCTGTACAATCATTTGAAAAGCTACTTTCACCATCATAATGGAGATTCCTTTTGTCTTCACTGTTTTATAATGACACGTCTTTTGGTATGGGTCTATTTTCACCCATGTTTGGCACTCAATCTAGAAATTCATGTCCTTCAGTTCTGTGAAATTTACTTGAATTACTTTATTAATGATTTGCTCTTCTCCATTTTTTTTGTTCTGTCTTCCAGAGATCCTATTAGTGGGTCACTGGATTTCCTGAACCACTCCTTTAATTTTCTTATCTTTTCTTGTCTTTTCCATCTCTTTATCTTTTTGCTCAACTTTCTGAGATGTCTTCAACTTTCTTTATAACTCTTCTGATTTGTTTCTTTATGCTATCATATTTTTAATTTTCAAAAGCTCTTTATGAATGTTTCTTTCTTATGCATTCTGTTTGGTTTCATGGATGCAGTTATATTTACCTACAAAGAAGGTCTGTTGATAGTTGTATTTGACTGTCTTGAAATTTCCTTTCCTCTGCATAGTTTATTTCTTCCAAGTTGTATTTTACCCATTAGTCTTAGTTTCTTTCATATAAAATGATTCCTCAAATGTGTTATCAAAAGCCGGGTAAAAAAAAAGCTGTTTGGAAGCTCTAATGTGCATTGATGGGACTTCCAAACCATGGTCTTCCTTGTACAGTTATCTGGCTGCTCCATTTTGTATGGAGAGCCTTTGATGCCAATATCTCTAGCTCTTTCCTAGAGGGTTGGACAAGAGCCCCAAAGACTCTTCAAACCATCTGCTTAGAGGGCATGTGAAATGTGGAAGCTGAGTAAAGGAAAAAAGCTGGGGGATCTTAATATTCAGTACATAAACATTCATTAAATGCTCCTGTTCCAAATATGTACCCCAGTCCTCAACTGTCTCTGGTATCCTCCAAGTGCAGAGATGTTCTGTTTTATCCTTTCCAGAGAATGAATCTCCTATTTTCTGCTAGGATTGGGGAAGGTCAGTCAGCTGGATGTTCTTTCTTAGCTTTACCCAGTTGATTTAGAATTCAGCTTTCTCCTGTCTATTAAGACATTTAAAATTTGTCTATTTACTTTTTGGGTTCCACAATTTTATTATTGTTGTCTCCTGTTGTTTTGTTGCTGTTGTTTTGTCCTGTATAGGTTTTGTCATTTTGGCAATTTTGGTGGAAGGAGTGGAAATTATATTGATATATTCAATCTGCTATCTCTAGCTGCATGTTCTTCCAACTATGTTATATCTTGTTTCCCAAAATTTGATCTCCCAGCATAATCTGCTCTGGATTTGGGTTACTTTGGATTATGCCTCTACAGTCATTGAGAAAGTGGTCTTTAATACGGTTATGAACCATACAGATTTCAATGTGATCTTCAAGTGTTCAGTGAGGGCCCAACTGCCTTGTATAACACAATAAGGCACAAAGATATTTACTTGCCAAATAAAAATTCCCATATACTCTTCTAAAGAGAACAGAATTATTTCCTGAAAGTCTTTTCCAGTCCCATTTGTAAAACACTTAACTTAGAACAGAATCCAAGTCCAAAGCTGGAAAATATTTTCAATCTCATCTGGTCTAATCTCTTTTCTTTTACAACAAAAAAATCACAAGTCACAGAATGATTTTAAAGACTTTGCCCAAATCACACTGCTAAACATATAGAAAGATAAAGCTCATTACATATATATATATATCTGAACTATATTATGTGCCTGTCACACAGTAGGTACTTAATATTTGTTGAAAAATAGATAAATTTCAAAACTAGCTATTCTATCAATTATGCTTTTAAAAAGAGGTTCAGTATTTAACTATAGTCAATTAGTAATAAAATTACATTACCCCTATTAACTCTAAGTGTATACTTTATACCTTATATCCAAATCTGAAGCCTTCTGTCTCACTGCCAACTTTGTAATCTCTCCTTGAGACATAGTCTTATGAAGTTTTGTTTCTTCCTCAATTGAAGAAAATCGCTGTGATGTCTGTAATAATCACATATGTGAAAAACTGTAAAACCAAGTAACTATATCATAGCACTGTAATTAAAACTCAGGTTACAGAATTATTTGAGAATTACACCTATTAAAAATATACAAAAATACATATTATTCAGAGACTCATTGAAATAAAAGAACCTACTAAAAACTCTATTTAAATTTCCTAGAGTAATCTGAAGTAAAGAGAATTGGGTCAATGAAAATGCTGAATAGGACCTACCAGCTCATGTTTTCAGCCAATTTAACAAAGAATATCATGTAGAAAGGTAAGAAAAAAGTCAAAACCATCTAAAGATAAAGACAAAAGATCCAGGATCCGATAAATCTAGGAAGCTAAGTATAGTCTTTCATACCTCCTTTTATTTGTCCCTAAAAGGTGATGATTATTTTTATGGCTTAACTTGCAATTATAGATTCTTAGTACACAAGGATTTAAAAGAGCTAGAACACAGGAAGATAAGAAAAACCAAGGGACCAAAGAAGAAAAGATCATTATCACCACTAATTGTCTAAATTATAAACAACTTATATGGCTATCAAACTGGGACCTGAATTTGAATTGTCAATTCTTGTTCCATTTGTTTATAATGTGCCCCTTTACAGACAATCCAAATTAGAGGAGAGAATTTCTTGTTACCTATTCAAGTCATTTCTTAATATTTTGTTTTTCTATAGTTATAATATCTTTTCCTTAGCCTTTTCATCTGCTTGACTATGGCCTTATCAACAGAAATAGAAAATATCTTGAGTTGTTAAAATTTAAAGAACAGACTTCTCCTGGCGAAGATGGAGTAACAGGGACTTTTTTAATCCTTTTACCCAAAACAACCAAAAACAAAAACCCAGACAACATAATATGAAACAGCAGTTATCAGGATGATGGACAGTTATCCCTGAGAGATGGGAAACAAAGGAAGTGAGTCCTATATCTGCCCCAGCTTAGTGCCTTGAAACAGTTTCCAGGCTGTGACACAGAGAAGGGGAATCCAGGTGAACCTCGGCAGACTCTCTGAGTTGTACACATGAAGCTGAAAGCACAGAGAGACCAAAGTGACTAGAGACCAAAAGACAGAGTACTGGAGAGGAGAGAGACACACAAAGAAAGAACTTTGGAGATCTTCAGAGGGTCCCCATTGAGTATTTAGCTGTGTACTAATCAATACCTCTGTGTCAGACAACTACCCAAGATTAAGGAAAGGACCACTGGAAAGGATTAAAGGTAGTGCCCACACTCACAAAAGGTCGGTGGTAGTGCCTATGCCCAAGAGTCAGGTATGTCACTTTATGATTCCCAGGGCACTGGGAAAGTACACAGAGGATTTTGCCTCAACAGACAAGAATAATGAGCCCTAGACTAAGTACTGCTCGGTTTGAACTTAACAAATCTTTATTTTATTTAATAAAAATGTATATATTTAAGGTGTACAACATGACGATTTGACTTACTTATAAATAGTAAAATGATTACAGCAGTCAAGCTAATTAACATATCATCTCCTCACATAGCTACTTCTTTTGTTTTTTGGTGGTGAGAGCACCTGAAATCTATTCTTTTAGCAAATTTCCAGTATTGAATACAGTGAGCCTAACAAATCTTAAAAGGAAGACCTAAAAGGACCCAATTTCTTCCAGAAGAAACCTCTGGAATATTACTGGAATATAAAAGTCTCAAGAATATTAATCAAATATAAAAGTATCCAGCACCCAACAAGGCAAAATTTACAATGTCAGGTATCCAATACGAAATAATTAGGTGTGCAAAGAAATAAGAATATATGACCAATGATGAGGAAAAGAAATCGATCCATCTATAACGACTCAAAACTGACACAAATGTTATCAAGTACTGGTAGATTAGAGAACTGACTAAAGGGAAAGGATTTAATATAGCATGTGATTCAAGGTCACATTTTTAAAGGCTTTGCTTCTGAGAAAAAAGAAGGTAAAAAGGAAGGAAAGTGTGCCCTTTAGAGACTGGGTAATAAAGAGAAAAAAAGCAGAAGGGGAAAATTTAGAATCCAGCAAGGCAAAAGAGAAACAAAACATGGAGGACACAATATTGCCTCCACCACCACAAAACAAACAAACCCAAAACAGGCTTTCTGTAAAAGAATCTGTACTTGGCTACACTGACAGAAGAGGAAGCTCTTGAACTTATTATCTTGTACACTACACCAAATGCACAAAATGAATAAATTAAAACATATAAAATCTACACAAGCTACAATAATAAACAAAGAAAATGAGAACCAAAATGAGAACCAAAACAACTCTGTTGATTCACCCTACCTCCCACCAGAAAAAACCAAGCATGAAGCAAAAAACTGTAACTCAAAATGAATTAATGGAAAACAGTATGGGGATTTCTCAAAAAATTACAAATAGAAATACCATATGACCCAGCTACCCCACTACTGGGCATTTATTCAAAGAAGTTGAAATCAACAATTCAAAGAGACTTATGCACCCTTATGTTCATTGCAACATTATTCAACATTATTGCAACATTATTGGAAGCAGAAGCAATCCAAGTGCCCATCGACTGATGACTGGATAAAAAAGATGTGGTATATATATATAATGGAATACTACTCAGCCGTAAAAAAAAGACAAAATCCTCCCATTCGCAATAACATAGATGGACCTTGAGGGTATTATATTGAGTGAAATAAGTCAGACAGAGAAAGACAAACACCATATGATGTCACTCATATGTGGAAGATAAACTAACATATGGACAGAGGGAACAGTTTAGTGGTTTCGGGGGGGTTGGGAGCTGAAGAGTGGGCACATTTTTGAAGGGGCACATCTATATGCCCCTGACAAATAATAATGTACAACTGAAATTTCACTATGTTATAAACTATTATGACCTCAATAAAAAAATAAATTAAAAAAATGAATTAAATATCCTCATACATATGAAACGCCATCTTGAATCAGAAATTCAAAAATTAAAACTAGAAATGAACCAAAAAAACAAACCCAGGAAGAAATGACAAGAGATTTTGAATGAACTCAGGGCAGATGGTGAAATGAAGACTAACTTACAAGATGCCTAAGGGAGAAAAAGTACAAATGGAAATTTAGAGGGGACTGAACAAAGGCAGGAAGATAATAAAGAATATAAAATGATATAAAGAAATAACTAAAAAGGGTCAGAAAGGAGGTGGTTGAAATGGAAGACAGGAAAAGAAGAAAAAACTTACTTATAACTGGAGTTCCTAAACAAGAAAAACAAAATGATAGAACATAACCAATATTTAAAACTATAATCCATGAAAACTTTCCAAAATAAGGCAAGACCAGAATTTACACATTGACACAGTCCTGCAGGTATATGGGATAATTAGTCTGTAATTATCAACTTAAAGACATATCCTAAATTTTAAATATAAAGAAAAAAATTCTGAAGGCCTCCAACTAAAAAGATCAAATAACTTACAAAGGCAAGACAATTAGACTGGCAATAGACTTACCAAAAATAACAAATAAAGTAAGACAACAATAAAATAGCATTTTCAAAAAATTCAGGGAAAGAAAGTATGAATTAAGGATTTTATATGTAGCCAAGATGTCCCTTCATATATCAAGGATATAGAAAGAACTCAGGGAATTCCATATTTATGAGCCCTTTGTGAATAATCTACAAGAGGAAGAGATTCATCTAACCAAGAGATAAATGGAGAAATGTCAGTAAAATATTTGATCATTTAATCATTTAATATATTTAATAGCAGATCTAAGACAAAAACAAAGGTGGGGACTAGGGTAAAGAATAATATGTAAAATTATATGTTCTGACAAAGTAGAAATGAAAGCCTAAAAAAGAGGAGTAGAAGGGAGAAGAAAATAGAGATTAGAATTAATTCATCAATAGTTGTGTCACAGTAGGTGAGAATTAAAGAATATTATTCATTAAAAAATGATTAGAGAATAATTGGTTAAATAAAAAGATAGTAAACTAAAGGCATTTAAAAAATTATATACAAAGGTAAATAACCAATAGAACAAGAACACAACCCTTCCTAAATATTAAAAGAAATTTAAAAAAATGAAAGAGCAAAAAAAAGGTAACAGCAAATTTAACATAACACATAACAAAAAATTATAAGAAAGAGTTGAGACTGAATCTATCAGTTATATCAATAAATATGAATAGATTTAACTCATCTATTAAGGAAAAAAATTTTTATTTGGCTCACAAAGCAAGACCCAATTATACTGCATTGAAAACACAAATCTAAAACAAACGGATCCAGAAAGGCTAAAAATAAAGGGATGAGCAAAAGTATTCCAGGCAAATGGAAATAATAAGAAAACAGAGGCTGTGACATTTTTATTTAAGTAGAATCCATGCAAAAAGCACTGAATGTGATGCAGGGCACTTTAATACTAAAAGCTACAATTCACCATGAATAATAGGAGACTTGAACACAGCATTCTCCATATAAGATAGATCAACCTTCCAAAAAAAAAAAAAAAATAAGGCTATGGAAGACAAACAACATAATCAGTAAGGTAGAGATTATGGATACATATTGAAATTACATTCTGAATAGAGAATACAGCTTATCAAATGCACATGGTATGTTCATAAAAAGTGATTACATATTAAGTAATAAAGAAAATACCAGTAAATTTGATCAAATAGAAACATTACAAATACTCTGATCATGATACAATAAAACTAGAAACTAATAAAAATTAAAAAACAAAAAGGCTCCTTCTCTGAAAAGTAAAAATTTTTCACTAAAGTTTTAAGTAAAAAAAGAAATATCAACTGAAATTACAGATTTTCTAAAAAATAAAAACTTTACACATTATAATAAATGAGATATACATCTGAAGTAGTGATCAGAGAAAAATCTATTGCCTTAAAAAATTGTATCAATAAAAATAAATAAAATAAATGAATTAAATTCGCCACTCAAAAGCTAGAAAAATAAGAAAGTAAACCAAAAGAAAGCACAAGGAAATAAATAATAAAAGTAAAAGCAGAAATCAGTGGAGAATAGAGAAAAAAAGGTGTAATAAATCAAAATCTTGTTATTTTTAAAAAAGTAACAAAACAGACAAATGATTAGCTAACTTGAAAAAAAGGAAAAAACACAAATCTACAAAATAAGAAGTGACAAAAGGGAAAAACCACTGAAACAAAGAACTTTCAAAAATCATAAGAGACTGCTTTCCAGACCTCTATGCAAAGAAGTCTGAAAAGTTAGATGAAATGGATCGTTTCATAAGAAAAACTATTTACCAAAACTGAACCTATTAGATAGAAACCTTAAAAGATTAATTTCCCTAGAAGGAAAAAAGAGGAATTTATCAAGGAATTATGCCACAAAAAAGTACCAATCCCAGATGGTTTCATAGGGAAATTCTATCAAATCTTCAAAGAGCAGAGAATCACAATGCTATAAATTGTTCCTGACTTTTCTGGAGAAATAAAATGCACATATAAATACTAAGTGTATTCAACAGTATGGCTGCTGTCCTGGGGCCAACAATCCAAACCTCTTACATCATAAACTTTGTTCAATATCAACCAGTTTCCCAACTTGCAAGACCCACCTCAAAATCACCAGCCTAGGCCTTAAAATCCTATAAATTTCCTCTCCTGATGCCCCCTTTCTGAGAAATTACTAAGATCTAGTCAAGGCAGAAAGTCTTCCCTTACTGTAAAATAAGTTAATAAACTTAGCCTTGCTTGATCAACAGGTTTTTCTGGCAGTTTTTTGTGGAGCAGACAGTGGAGAGAAGGAAAATTCAACACAGATAAAGATTGGAGGGTATCTAAGAGAATAACAAACAGGAATATGAGAAGTGACAGCAGTTTTTGGGGGAAATGAGAAATTTAGTTTTATCATACTGGAGATAAAAAAGACAAATTCTGGAGCACTATTTGGGAATCATGCCCACAGAGAAGAGTGCTTTGAGTCTGGGGGATGGTAGAAGAAACTATACAGAAAAAAACCTATAATGCTACCTATATCAATCCTACAAATAAGGGATAGAAATGATTTTACCAACCCACTTACCACCCAGAAGATGGAGAGACTAAAAAACTATATGAAAGCCACCTTAAAAGTATTGCTTAGCAGAACATATTCTTCTGGGGTAAAAGCCAACATAGTGGATATAAGAACTTAGTGAGAGCAGCATAGAGAGACTAAACAGTTATTCAAACAGCAGAGTTAAAAATAGGAACTTAAAAAAACACCAAAGTCATAAACAAGGAAACTACTACTCTGGCTTCCACTCCTCAATTCACCAACTCAGGAGGTAATGCTTATCAAACCCCCCTCAGGTACTTCATTTGTAACTGTCTTTATCCGATTAGATCAGTTATTTCACAACTGAAAAGTCAGATAGCTTCTTCCAGACTGAACGACACACTTCTCAGTAAATGTCAGAGTGATGGGATCACTTTGTCCAGAAAAAAACCACGATTGTCCAGTTTTTAAAAATCCATGTGCCCAGAAAATCCAACCCATTTAAAATCCTGAAGATATCTGGATTTTGAGAATGCAGTAGATTCCATTTAGAAACAATTAGTCTTCATCTTCACAGTATCAGATAACTTTAGAACATGGCATATTTTCAAGATAAACAAACAGAAACATTTTAAAATTGTTCCTACCTTTCCCACCCCAACCCCAATAAGTATCTATCAGCATATTCTAGAAAGCAAAGCTTCTTCATGCAAGTGTCCACCAGAAACAACCACCACCACCTGTTCCTAAAATAGCTAGTGATGGAACAGAAGGACAGTAAGAAAGCTGGAGAGATGACTAACACATTGTGCAGGGGGTGCTCTACAACTACCGGCATGCAGTGACCGTCAAGCAGGTGAACAGAATTATAGGCAGAGGCTACCAGCTAGAACCCCTTAAAGGCGCTGAATGCTCCAAGCAGAAAGCCCAACTTCCTGGTTCATCTCAGTAAGAGTTCTCAGTGAGAAAGAATTCTATCACCAAAAGGATTAAGGTTTGTAACAAAGGAAACTCTCAGGAACAAAACCGCCATTACAAATGCTAAGTTCTTCCACAAACGAAAAATCTATGTACACTTTAGAGAATTTAACTATGCTCCTATGCTCTCCAGTTACACTAAAAAAATATAACCAGTACTTTTCATTAAAATTAATTTGTTCCTAGGGCCAGCCTGGTGGCATAGTGGTTAAGTTCAGCATGCTCCACTTGGGTGGCCTGGGTTCGTTCATGGGTTTGGATCCTGGGTGCAGACCTATACCACTTATCAAGCCATGCTGTGGTGGCTACCCACATACAAAATAGAGGAAGACTGGCACAGATGTTAGTTCAGGGCAAATCTTCCTCAAGCAAAAAGAGGAAGACTGGCAACAGATGTTAGCTCAGGGCTGATCTTCCTCAAAAAAAAATTTTAGTTTGTTCCCTTACAAAATTTTATCTTTACTAATCATATGATAGAGTATGTTTTACTATTTATAACTCAAAAATAGGGCACCTCTAAAACAGAGTTATTTAATCCTACACTGAAGAGAGGGCTTTGGCTCTAATTATAAATATTAATGGATATAGATTATTTCCAACTTTTACAATCCTACAGTTTGGCTCAGGGTAACAACTCATTTGTATAATTAGAGAACTGGTCATGTACATTTTTCTCTTTTTGTTGTTTCTTTCTTAGAATATCACTATTATCATTTAAAAACTGGGTCTATCTCCAATAAAAAATAAAGATAATAAGGGTATTCTGGATTAGTAGAAATTTTAATTAACTAGGTCTTTGGCACAATCAAACAGTTTAAAACAATTCAAAGAGAAAATATTTAATGAGTCAAAAGAAGTCCATCCTAAAATTTTCCTTCCATAAGGAACAGATATTAAAGAACATTAAGAGATTCAACTTAATTAAGGACATGCAAGGAAATAAAATGCATATCACTCCACTTCATCAGTGATAATGTTTTAGACATATTGGACATACAGGGTCCTTATATTGGTTATTTCCCAGGACAATTCCAAAATCAAATACTTTATATCCATAAATGCATTCATACTTGCCAAACTATATACACCTAATTTTGGTTGAGATATGATGATAAAATTATATTCTTAGCCAAAATAGTGCAGCTTTATTCATATATGACTCCAATGTTATAATTTGTGATTAATACAAATTCACATTACATACAGCCTTCCACTTGGCTGGGTTGGTACAGAGAGACATTTTTGGCATTGGTCATTAAATGTTTAAAAACTCATGTTTATTTTCTATTACTAAAAAATGGGGGAGTTGAAGGAAGTTTAAAGGCAAAAAAAAAAAAAAAGAAAGAAGGAAAGAAAACAGAATACCATTTCAGTTAAAAGCTATGGGATTATTTAACATATACCCTATTCTCTAGATCAGGGAGGGATCAGCAAACTATGACCAGCAGATCAAAAAATAGCCCATTGTCTATTTTTGGAAATAGTTTTATTGGAACACAGCCATGCCCATTTGTTTACATATTGTCCATGGCTGTTTTCACTCTACAGTGGCAGAGTTAAGGAGTTGCAACAGAGATCGTATGACCCACAAAAAAATAATTGAGGGTCCCTGCTTGAGACCTTTTAAGATATAACACAGAAAATTTCTACATTAGTGCTAAGTTAAATAACCTGAATTTTGCCTAATTTATGATTTGACATATACTGTTTTAGGGCTCTTTATCTGAGTCCTATTAAATTAAAGTTTAGCTTTAGTTGCTGTGTTCACTGAGGTTTCCCATGTACAAACCATTATATGGGGAAGAAGCTGTGAAGGTTAGCTTTAGATTAGCAAAGACTATTCCCATCACATTTGCTTGTTGCCTATTTTTCTTATATTGCTGTAAAATTACCATTTCGGAGTCACTGTGAGAGGCCTGACCCAGGCTGGGTATAGGCCCTAGCTCAGAGTGAGAAGCTTGGTCAAGGGAGAGAAGGGGCTCAATAATGTCATCGTAATCATCTTCCTCTGTATCCCCCTCCCCATCGGCACAAGTACCTCTAGTCAAGAAATCGGAGCGCGTCCGCGCCATTCGAGCTTTCTTTTTATGGGCCGGTCTGGCAACCTGCTTGACCAAATGATAAAACAAATAACACAACAAGGTTTTGTTTTGTTTTTTTTGGAGATGATGCCAATGAAAGACATCAGAGAGCTCAAGAATTTCTTGAAACATCCCTCCGCCCCACAGTGCCCTTTCTACTAGAAGTGACAAGGATAACCAAAGCAATCCATACACATTACTCTGGACAAAGGATAAGAATGGAAACTAAATCTACACTGTTCTTCTCCATAGCCAAGAAAGTCATCTTTCACTGCCATAATAAGTCACCAAAGTCACTTGCATAAATTGCCTTCTTTTTCTTAGCAACTTTTTTATAAATATAATCTGGGTTTTTTTAAGCACCATTCCCTGCCTAAACTACACTTCCCTAAGTATAACAGACTTAACTCAGGACTCCTTTCTCTATAAACACGTGGAAGTAAATGGGTAGATGAGGTGCTCTACCTACAAGAATAACAACTTCCAAAATAGCGTGCACCTATTTTGCACAGAAGACAGATAAATAAAATTCAATCCTTACCTCTCTTTGGCCCGGCCCAGTTAACTTCACAGGTTTCCAAGCTGGTTCATCTTGTTTACAGAGTTGAGGATTTCCACTGTTTAAGGTTTCCTTGTTGACACTTATGATAAAACAACAAGATTACATTTCAATTCCTAGCAGATAGCTCATGGCAGCAGTCTTAAAGTACAGCATGAAATATAGTGTAAAAAGCCAGGTCAAAGAATTCCAGAAAATTCCATAAATACTTCCAGATCTTATTCAATTCCCAAAACAATATATCAAATTTCTTCTGCTTACCAAATTAATAATATTACCAAGAATTTACAGGTATGACTGAATTACTAGAGGCCCTGCCGTGATAATCACTGGGTAAATTCCACTGTGATGACATATGTTTAAGAACAGTAGCAGCAAAATTAGTTCAAGAAATGAAATGGATTTGATTTTGAGAAAGGGAAAATACCAAATCCCCAAATCTTTAGAATTAGTCTTAGAAGGGGCTTTTTACTCTAATCATTATAAAATATCTGATAAATAGCCACCAAATGATGAGGACCTCATTACTTTGTTTTATACCGAGATGATTTCTATTGATCAACAAATTTTCTTTCTGAAATCTCTCTGTAGCTTGTATCTACTGTCTTAGTTTTATTTTATTTTTTTGTGAGGAAGATCAGCCCTGAGCTAACATTCATGCTAATCCTCCTCTCTTTTTGCTGAGGAAGACCGGCTCTGAGCTAACATCTATAGCCAATCCTTTTTTTTTTTCCCCCAAAGCCCCAGTAGATAGTTGTATGTCATAGTTGCACAACCTTCTAGTTGCTGTATGTGGGATGCGGCCTCAGCATGGCCGGAGAAGCGGTGTGTCGGTGCGCGCCCAGGACCCGCACCCGGGCCGCCAGTAGCAGAGCGCGTGCACTTAACCGCTAAGCCACAGGGCCAGCCCTACTGTCTTAGTTTTAAAACCTGAAGTTGTACAGAATAAAATCAACACTAGCAGGATAAGAAATTGATATCAAGCTAAAAGTATGCCCCAAACCATACAGATGGTATAGTGTTAGCTTCTGAAAATTTATTTTTGCATGAATAACCACACGATGTGACTGCTTTATCATTAAATTCTGTGTAGAAATGGATGTCGGCACCTGAAGAAAATCTGAATAGAACCTGCACTTTCATGGCTCCAATTGCCTATATCAACTCAGCACCATGGGTCTTAAAATTGATCAACAATATATTGCTAATCTCTCCTTAGCAAGACTGTAAGCTCATTGAGAATCATATCTTACCTTCTAGCATAGTGCTGAGTTTAAAGTAAACATTAACTTATGAGTTGGCAGACTAATTGATTTTCCATTCAAAATCTTAATTTTTATAAATGAAGGCCTAAGGGCCATTAGAGGTTATCCTATCCTCTACCCTATGAAACAATCCCTAAACAAACCTAAATAGATGGTAATCTTTCCTAACTAAAGGCTTCTCAGAGATCTCCCTTTTTGACTGTGTATGATCAAGCCTAGCAATCCTAAGTCGTCCTAAAGATTCCCTTTTGGCCATTAAAATACCTCTTGCCACAGTTGAGCCTATTGGCCTTTGATTTGTTCTCCAAAGAGAGAAACAATTCACAGAACATTTGATAGCACCTGACCACCCTAACCAACTTTTAAACTCAAAGCATTTTCTTTAGATTTCTCCATGATTTCTTTTTTGTTCTCCCTCATTAACCAGATGAAGACTACTATGTACTTATAACCACTATGGCATAAAAAAAAATTAATGTAATGTTACTTCCTAATCATGAAACCCAATGCTGATTCCTAATTATGAAACTGAAGTTCTAGTCCCAGCTATTTCTCTAAATATGTGACCTTGAACAAGTCATTTCACCTCTACAGGCCCCAGTGACCTAATCTATAATATGTGGAAACTGGACTAGATAATTTAGAAACATCAACATCTAAGATTCTATAAAATGCTAAGGTTTCTAGTATTACTTATAAATAAGAGAAGATTTGAAGGAAGAATTTTACTTAAGCTTTCACATAAGCAATCTAATATATAATTATTTTGAAGATAAATTGATTTTAATGAGGTAAAGCAAACTAGATCAAGTAGACTCTTGGAAAAATGATAAAAAGAGTAATTGACAAGGATGATTAATGTTTTCTGAAATCTATAAGTACGTCTTCTACAAAACAGATTCAGGGATCCAACAACTACACACACACATACACTTTCACACACAAACACATCTCACATCACTAAACTTAAATCAGAATCACAGGAAATAATATGTTTTCAATGCTCTCTGATGGGCTTATATGCTACACAGAGTCTTTGAACTTCTAGGCAATCTCTACGTTAATGGGCAGGAATAGGACCTCAAACAGTCACTTAGTCCAACAGTATTTCATAATTTTGTATAGAAATCCTTAGTAGAAAAATAAAGTATCAAGGATCTCTCGCCCATATTTACAGAGAGTTTCTATAGAATCTGTATGCAATTTTAAAGACTGAAAGATTTAAAAGCGCAGGCTATTATAAGAGAGAAAAAGTTATTTTCATACTTAATGTGAAATTTAATTTTTTTAGCCCTAAGATACAGCACTCCTTTCATTTAAACCATATATTCTCCCACAAGAACTGAAAGAATCCACTGTGTACAAAGACTTAATACAAATATCTTAAATTTTATCAAATTTGTTTTTATGTACCACTTAAAAATGCTTTTCTCATGGCTACCACTAGTTAAGAAAACTTAAAAGTATAAAGAACTTCCACTTACATGAGGTATCTAAAATAGTCAAACCCTTAGAAATAGAAAGCAGAATGGTGGTTGCAAGGGGCTTGGGGAAAGGGAAAAAGGGGAGTTGTTGTCCAATGGGTAATAGAGTTTGTTTTGCAAGATGGAAAAGTTCTAGAGCTCTGTTGCAAACAATGTGCACATAGTTAGCACTACTGTACCGTACACTTAAAAAATGGTTAAGATGGTAAATTTTATGTTGTGTCTTTTAACACACAAAAAAAGTATAAAGAACTTAAAGAAGGCCATAAATAGGCCAAAAGCTGGGACAAAGCACATTAACTTTAAAGCCTGACACTAGCTTGGACTGCTACACCTAATAGCTCTCAGGCAACCAGCACTTGCTGAACGCATACTATGTTTAACAGGGACTGTACTGCCCTGCACAAATGCTTTCCCACTTAACGGGGAAGAACAAAAAACTCTGCTATCTATGCTTAGTCTAAGATTCCTAGGGTATAATTATATCCAATTTCATGTGGCTGGTGGAGTCAACAATTAGAGAATTTTTTTACACAGAGAAAATGGCTAATTTGAGTAGCACTCATACAAATAGTGGAGGAAGATCAAGGCACCTTAATAAAATTCTCCAAAAAGTTTCCAATTTAAACATAAAAATAAACATTTCACTTACAGGGAAATACTCATAGTGTCCTTTGGCGTGAAGAATATGGTCCTAGCAGCTCCATCTCTGGAAGGGTCATCAGATTTGTGGCTATAATACTGAGTAGGCCTAAGGCGTTCTCTTTTTGAAATGCCCTTATTAGAGAGTTTATAGGCTACATTCAGTTGGGTGGACATTCTCTCTGTCTCGGATAATTCCTTGACCATACTAGATTGGCATGAGCCTTCTTTTCTCCCAAAGAACAGGGCGACAGGTTGGTCCTTCAGGGGTAAGTGAGCAGAGGGACTGTCTTTTGGGGCAAGAGCTGCATCTTTCACACTTACTGATGGAGGCCCTAGTACACTGGGTTCTTCCTTATTTGGGGTATTCAGGATGAGGAGAGAGGACGGCCTCTCTACTCTTTGCTTTGATTGATGGAAAGATGGTGCCAGAAAAGACTCTCCAATTCTTGGCTTTTCAATTGTTTTGAAGGCTTTACGCTCCTTCTCTAAAATATCTGTTTGCTGGCGAATCTGTTGCATCATCTCTTTTTCATTCTGTTGCTGCAACTGCTTTTGCCTTTCTTCCTTCTCTGTGTTTAGCTTTTCTAACTTCTTAAGCACAGTATTAGAAGCATCTGTATTCAAAGAAGGAACAACTTGATTTTCTTCTGAGAAGTGGTACTTTCTGGCTTCCCTATTGATATCCAAAGTAAGAGCGGGAAGTGTTTCTTCACTTTCCAATAGTTTGTTTCTCTGGATACTTGTGTCTAGCTGGGAACTTGTTTTCAGCGGGTCTGGCTGGGGAATATAAAAAAAAGTAGGCAGACTATTTGAAATAAAAGAGTCTCTTAGCTGTGGCTTATAGGTAACCGATTCAGAACTGCAACGTAGTTTTTCCTTCATAGTCCCATTCTTCAAATGCACTGAGTCAGAGGGTGCCCTCTTTTGAAACAATGTATGGTTAGTCTCACTTGAGGCACTGAGGGCACTGTCTTGTGAAGCAAATTTTGGACTGCTAGATATCTTAGGTGATGAAAACTGAAAATCTCCTTCATCTAAAATTATGGGCTCTAGTTTGCTCTTTTGGCTTTCTTCACAGCTCAGAAGTTCCAAACTTCCTTGAGAGCTTTCACTATCAGGTGTACCCTGTAGAGACTGAAGACCCTCAGGCATCAGTTCTGTAGACCATCTACGTTCCTCTGAAGGAGACATACCACCAAGAGAACGAACTTTCAGCAATTCTAAACTAAATATAGCTTGCTCTAGTTCTCTCATTCTCCGACTTTCTCTTTTGGCCCGACCTACTTTTTTCTGGTGGAGATCCTCCAAGGACTTGGGTCTCTCTCTTACAATCACATCTTCCTGCAAGTCCACACCACTTTGGCTTCTGGTTCTCTCCTGTCGCTTGTTTGGGGACTCCTTCAAATAGTCCATTGAAGTTTCATGGCTAATTCGATTACTCTCTATCACAGATTTACATTCCTCTATGGCTTTTACTCTGTTGTCAAAGGAACAATCTTCCCATTCTGAAGGGTCTGAACCCTGAACTTCCAGAGCTCCATATGTCTCAATATTTGCCAATCCAAGTTCTAGTTTTGTTTCTTTTAGCCTTTGTTCTCTTAAAGCTTTAAATCTATATAAAAACATAAAAAATGGGTTAGAGATATCTCTTGGTTACCAATGGAGAGAATATGTTTACTGAGAATTTAAGAAAAAAATGGAAAGTTTCAAAATTTTCTTTTTTCCATACCTAAGTATTTCTTAAACTAACTTGGATACACATTTCATAAATCTATTTCCATGAATGAGATGATATTTTATTAAGTGTATTATTCCTAATTGGGTATTCTAGTCAAAACACAAATTAAATCAGAAGTAAAGCTCTCATTTTAATAACATCCTTCTTTTAGGTAAACTTTAAAAATGAAATTAAAGTTTCTGAAGGTAAACACAGTTAACATTGCCAATTTTTAAAGATTCAACCTAAATGTGAAAGTTAACTCTTAGCAGTTATAATAATAGACCACGCAGGTTTTCAATCCAATTTAATTCAATAAACACTTTTTTAGCTTCTATTATAGACCACACAAAGGGTGTTAAAATTACTAGGAGTATCACAGTCTAATGGAAAAGACAAATTGTACACAACCAATTCTAATACAAGTTATGCAAGTGTTAGAGCAGAGGTATAAACAAAGTACTTGGGAAGAGAGAAAGAGTAATTATTATAGCAACAAAGATTACCTTTGTCTTGCTCTGAATCCTCTACATACTGATTGCAAAAGGATAATTTTGTTCCTTTGTTCTTGATACCTCTTACTTTCCCTGTAGCCTTTCCATCTTGCCTGTATGCAGATGGCAGCCATGTGCCTCCGCCTACAGAGCTCCCTCCATCTCTGCTGGATGATGACAGCTGCAGTCCGGAGCTCCAAATACCGTTGCCTCTCTAAGTGAGCACGCCAGGAAGCTTGGAGAACAGTGGCTGCACTAGCCATAACTAAAGCATCCTTCTGTATAGCCACATCTCTGACTTGCTTCTGATTTAGGTAATTCCTCCAGAATCGCTGTGGGGAATATAAAATAATAGAAACTGTTGTCATATCTTATATCACATTTTCACAGAAAAAGAAAAAAAGAATAAATTTCTAATGTCATAATTAGAGGTGAAATGGCTAAACAGCTAAATTGTGGGTGATTAAAGCAAAAAAAACCTTTTATTTTCCAGATATGCTTGACTAAAACAATTATTTTAGGTAATATATAACCTCAATGAAGTTAATTTTACAACTTAAAATAATTTCAAAATTTTTGATGCTTTAATGTTCTACAAATTAATTTTAACAAATTACATTATATTCTCATGCTACAATTTGCCAATATAAACGGGTTTAGGGTTAACATGCACACATTTCAAAGGTTAAGACACTAAAGATTTTCTTATACAAAACAAAAAAGGTCCTAGGGAAACAGCCATCATATAAATCAATGAGGGAGAAAATAAAACAGATAAATGTGAAATACAGTACCTATCATCCAAGATGAGTATATATCAACAACGATGTATGTATAACTCTCAAATATCACTCAGAATACCATTAAATAAAAATAACTATGTCAACAAAAATTAAGGCACAACATAACTCCTTTGCCCTTAATTACACCTAAGGAGACACTATAATTAGAAATTCAATTTGATTTAAATTCAACTCCATCAATATTTATTAATAGCCTATTATTATATGCCAGATAATCTGTTAAGTGCTATGAACATTTCAAAAATGAGCAGGACACATTCTTATCTCTGAAGAAGTTTACGTTCTTCTTCAAATGTTTCACAGTAAAATAATTCTAGTTACTGAAACAAATGCCAAATAAACCAGCCAATCTCATGCAAGGAATCCTTTCCTTCCCACCTGGATAACAATGGATGCCTGTCTCAGACGGAGAAAATGCTGTCTACACAGCAAGACCCTGAACCATCGCTGCAACACTATGATTCTGCGGAGCACCTCTTGGTGAAGCAGATCTTGCAAGTGTTGTCGTTCCTGCTCCTTTAGGAACACCTGCCAGAAGGGAGAAAGATGAGCAATACAGCTGAAGAAGAAACAAGAAATTTATTTCACAAATCAGCCTTTCTGTGGTAAGCTTTTTGAGAGAAGAACAAATATAGTGGCAGATGTGTAAAAGCAGTACTGATAAATATTTCTATCGATATATCCAAAGTGGTCATTCTCAAATTGGAAAGGAGACATTAGAATATAGAAGGGGAAATGGAAAGGTGAGCATGAGTACAAAAATCCCAGTGCCAGAGACTGTGATACATTATTCCTTTGGGAAATTCACCACCATCATGAGCCAATGTACTTATTGGTAATACGTCATCTTTTTCAAGCTGCTGGGGTGGGGGGGAAAAGTTGAGAACATAGATCTGCAAGTTTGATCATGACATGAATAAACCAATAATAATAACCAATAGTCTTTTTGAAACCTAGTATGCATCAAAGGCTTCTTACTGCCCAAAGCTATTAATCAGTTTATTTATTTACTCCTTCATTCCATTAATAAATCTTTAGGGATTTAGGGGGATACAAAGATAACTTAGACATAGTCCCTTTGGAAACAGAATTTGCACTTCACCTTTAAGAGCAGATAGATATTAAAAATTGTATGTATTTAAGGTGTTCAATGTGATGTTTTGATGTACATATACATGGTGAAAGGACTATCACAAACTAATTAACATATCCATCACCTCCCATTTTTGTTAAAAATAAAAAAAATATTAAAAAAAAACAGCAGACAGATATTAGATACCTGAAGAGGAAAACAGTAAACTAATAAGGGCAAGAGACAGAGGACCCCACCTGAGTAAAACAGGGAGTTGGAAATAATAATAAAGGCACATATAGGGGACAATGGAACAATTAATCTTTATTTATAAAGAAGATATTAAATAGTGTGAAGTCCCAATATGGAGGTTCTTGAAAAAAAGAAAGACATTTGAATTTAATGAGGAAGCTATCTGGGGATTATTATTGAGCAGGAAGCCAATATAAAGAAAGAAGTATATTAAAATTATGATTTTGATATCGTGAGTCGAATGAGTTAAATGGAATGACAAATAGATGGGAATCAGATGAGGGATCTGTTTACTGTAGGAGAAATATAAGTGAGAGCTAAGGAACAGAACTAAAATGGAAGCAAGAGAAAGATGTGAGAAGCATTTCTAAGGAAAAAAAGAAACAGAACTTTGTAAAAGGATTAAAATGAAGAGTAAGCCAAATATGATTATGGTTTCTAGCCTAAGAAACTAGAAGAAGGGTGACAGAGAAAGAGTATACAAATTAAGGACAGTAGGAGAATCTGAATAAGATCACTTTGGGCAAGTTGAGTTGCAGATTACAGTAGAATACCTAGGGAGAGATGATTTTTAGGCAGGTAAAATTATAGGCAGAACTAGAGCATTGGCCAGAAGTTCTTTGATTAAACACTGACTATACTACTAAGTAAAAATCTTGTCCTAATCAATTTCCTTATGACATCTGTTACACTATCTTTTTTATAAACATTCTCATAGGCAAAGATTGCCATTATTATTTACAAAAATGCACTCAATTTTGACAAGAGCTTATATATTATATTTACCATGGATTTTCCAACTTGATAATTATCTGGATTAAGATTTATTTTCCTGAAGAAATCCTGAATGTTAAATTTGGATGGAATAATATTTCGGGGAAGAAGTACATGGAAGTGGCTCACAAAATCCTGAAAAATGAAAAGAAAATGTTGTAAAATCACAGGAGAATTATATGTAAACAACATCCTAAACTAGCTAATTGTCCTTTTATTGATCCTTTTCTCATTCTTTTAAACAGGGTGAAACCAAGAAATTACTTGTTAATTTAAAATATCACAGAAGCTTAATCTGTAAAACGTTGGTGTTGGGGAGGGGAATAGCTCTACATATTTTGTTATCAAAGGGGAATGGAAGAAGAAAAGAAGGGCAGAAACTAATTATCCCTTTTGAGAAAGCTGTATTAAAGACCAAAGAAAAAGTTATTTAATAAGAATCTGAAATTTTTAGCAGACAAATAAGCCAAGATGGCAGCTATTACAAGCTATAACTGAGAATGAAGCTTTCTCTCCCAGTAACAGCAAAGACTTGCTCAGCTGCTGAAAAGCTTCAATAAAATTTCTATACCCATAGCAACAGTCGCTGATAAGAACAGCTATAAGCCTTGCTGGCAGCTTCCTATGAAAGAAAATCCTGGTGAGAGAACTTCAGAGAAAACCAAATGGAATCTTTTCTTTTGAACTAGATAGTTCTGACTGAACTATTTCAATTACTGGAGCAATCAGTGTGAAGAATTGCTATGTTATGAGTAAACTTAGTATTAGCAAACATTCAGATCAAATGAGAATAGCCAAGTACTGGATTCTATTACAACACAAGCTTAATGAGATTGCTGCCATTCAATGGAAGTGAATATTCTCTATTCCTCTTCAATTCTATATACAAAAGATGGAATGAAAAGGAAGAATTAAGAGAAATAAACAAGTGAGCTCCAAATAAAAAATAAGGAAGACATAGGAATAATTTACTTGATGTGCATATATATTTAAATAGCACTATAAAAGCTTAACCTGGAAAGAATATTTGCAGCTGTATCCTGACTGGCGAATTCGAACTGTCTCCAGCATCCCAGTGTATCGAAGCTGTCTAAGTACCAAGGCATCACTGAACCTTAATGGCAGCTAAAACAAAGCAAATGGAAAGAAGATTAACCCAGAAGAATAGATCTCCAAATTAATGTCTGTCTTATAAGTATGGTTAACTTCTAAATATCTAGGAATTGACTGGAGGTTGTCTGGTTAACATATAGCAGAGATGATGGGACAATCTTACCTCCTGAGCTGGTAGCTTCAGAAAAGTTCTGACTGCCTGACCCTAGGGAAAAAAGAGAAACCAAGCTTCCAGGCTTCTCTAGCTGTGGAGGGAGAGGACCTTTAAAGCCCAAAAGGAATGCAGCTGCCCACAAAGGAGGCCACATAGTCTAGTCACTATAAAATCTGTAACAAGATTAACCTACTTATATATAGTCAAGAGTGTCTGTATTTTTGTTAATGATACTGGTATGACACATTGAAAAACAAAAAATTCCTTTAGTCCCTGAGAATTGATCTCCTTATTGTATACACATACACAGGAAAGATGCTAATGGGAGGTAGTCACTCATCACCAGTCACAACACCTTGTCACTCCTAGGTATTGCAGTAGGTATGTTTTTAGACATTCAAAAAAACATGTATTTGGAGCTTCTGATATTTCTCCCTATTCTCTAAATACTATTTTCAATGATCCCCTAAGGCAATCCCAAACATTTTCCCACAGAGAGATGGGAAATCCCAATTATCAAGGAAAAAAAGTCAAATGGGCAGCTTACAGTAAATAATAACAGCAGTTAACATTTATTTAGTACTTATTCTGTGCCCTGAAATACTTTGTTAATCAAACTCTTTATATAGCAAGATCTCAATTAATAATAGAGACTCAAACTTCTATTTAACTATAAATAAAATGGTTTCCTTTTTTGTCAGTATTCAAGATAAGCTAACATTTATTTACTAAGTGATTAGTGTGGGCTAGGAACATTCTAAGTACTTTACAGGTATTGACTCATACATGCTCACAAAACACTATGAGGTTGGTCCTATAATTATAGTATATTCTTACCCAGATGAAAATATTCAAGCCACAAAAAGGTTAAGTAACTCGTCTAAGGTCACAAAGCTTGTAAATAGCAGAGTTGGAGACTGCTTCTCAAGAATTAAAAAAGCTGAACATAATTCCTATAACATTTTAGCTGTTCTGGCTGGGAACTACTTTTTCCTATGATGAACATAAAGAAAGATGACAAATGTTTACACTTATGAGATATATGTTGCAAAGTTCTAATTTGGGGAACTGACATAGAAAAGAGGACAGAATCAAAAATATCCATAGTATTTTCCCTGTTTTTCAGAGACAAGAATCTCTAAACATGAAAAATGCCAAGCAAGTTCTTTAAGAGTGATAGCTTATATCCAAACAAGAGAGATTAATCTCAGGGTAACAACAGTTACATAAAACTCTTTTTTATGATGGAATTTCAAGAGCGATTTGCTTCTCAAATTCTAGGAGATACTAAATCAAGCTCATATAAATATCTTACAGCCAGCTAAGTGTGGAAATTAGAAGGATATCCACAGAAAATACAGAACATTGTTTTCCTTACAAAGATTATAGATAGTTCTTCCCCTCCACTTACTCTCTTTAGAAAAAATTTAAAGCTTGGTTTGAAGTAAGCTGAGCTAGAAGCTCTCATTTACAGGACATTTTTACCTTTTCGGCATTAGAGCGAATGCATTTTACAAAATATGGTTCTGCTTGACCAAGTGTCTCCATCAGCTTGCTTAATGACGCCTGCAATACAAAGCAATATAATTAGCATTTTCTCTCACTCCAAACTGGCAAAGAATGATTTATAAATATAAACAATAATGTTGGCAAAATATGCAAAAACAAATGGTATACACAGAAATAGGTTTGTTTCTGAAAAGCAAATTGTGTATATTCCCATACTGATTAAATTAAGGATAGTTAAGGACAAGGATGGTAGTTTAATCTTAAAGTTGATAGCTTGGCAACAGTAATATTGGCAGACATATTTCAGAATACTCTAAGTCAAGAATAAATTTTTCACTTTTCTTCACATTTCATGAAGCAATTTTATTCAAAGTCATGCATTCCTAGAGCACCTTTGAAAATCATCCAGTAGAGTATCCAGTAAGGTGGTATTCCCCTGCTTTAATTTTAATGTTTGTACAATATGCGGTGATGTCGCCTCTTTCATTCCTGATAGTGATCATGTGTACTTTATCTCTTTCTTTCCTTATTAGTCTAGCTAGAGGTTCATAAATTTTTTGATCTTTTCAAAGAGCCAGCTTTTTGGTTTCATTGATTTTTCTCTACTATTTTTCTGTTTTCAAATTCATTGATTTTTGCTTTTACCTTTATCATTTCATTCCTTCTACTTGTTTTGCGTTTAATATGTTTTTCTTTTTCTAGTTTCTCAAGGTAGAAGCTTAGATTATTGATTTGAGATCTTTCTTCTTTTCTAATAAAAGCATTTACTGTTATAAATTAACCTTGGAGCACTGCTTTAGCTGCATTGCACAAATGTTGATATTTCATTTTCATTCTACTTAAAATATTTTTAAAATTTTCCTTCCTCTTTGATTCATGTATTATTTAGATGTCTGTTTTTTACTTTCCAAATATTTGGGGATTGTTATCTTTTATTGATTTCTGGTTTAATTCCATTATGGTCAGATAACATATTTTGTTTTTTAGTATTATATTTATCTATTAGTTTTTCAGCTATATTCTTTGTATTGTTCTTTAGTGGCCGCTCTAGGGATTACAATAAACAAACCCAACTTGTCACAGTCTACTTAGAGTCAATATTTTATGACTTCAAGTAAAACTTAGAAGCCTTGCAACCACATATATTCCTGTTATTGTTGTCATATATATTATATCAATATACAAATTTTTTACTTTTAAGTGCTTTTTTCTTGTAAATGTTATTGTAGTATGATAAACATAAATAAAATGCTTAAATCCTAAATACACAGTTTGAGGAATTTTCACAAAGGGAACACACTCTTGTAACCAGAGCCCAAATCAATAAAGAAAATATTATCAGAACTTCAGAAGCCCATCTGTGCCCTGGAACACTGAATTTAGCAAGGTCACTGAACATAAGCTACCTGCCCCCACCTCCACACCTCAAGGTAACCATTATCCAGACTTCTAAGATGGTAAGTTAGTTCTGCCTGCTATTAAACTTCATATAAAAAGAAGGATCAGGGCCAGCCTGGTGGCTTAGCGGTTAAGTGCGCGCACTCCGCTACTGGCGGCCCAGGTTCGGATCCTGGGCGTGCACTGACGCACCACTTCTCCGGCCATGCTGAGGCCACGTCCCACATACAGCAACAAGAAGGATGTGCAACTATGACATGCAACTATCTACTGGGGCTTTGGGGAAAAAAAGGAGGAGGATTGGCAATAGATGTTAGCTCAGAGCCAGTCTTCTTCCTCAGCAAAAAAAAAGAGGAGGATTAGCATGGAAGTTAGCTCAAGGCTGATCTTCCTCACAAAATAAATAAATAAATAAACAAACAAATAAAGTAGGAATAAAAAAAAAAGGATCACTACTATTCTGTGTTTGTCACATACAATTGTATTTTGTACATTTTCAGTGCTATATAGTAGTGATCTATTATATGACTATACCACAATTAAATTATCCATTTAGGATGGATATTTGGTAGTTCCAGTTTGGGCTATTATGAATAAAGTTGCTATGAAAATTCTTCCACGTGTCCTTTAACTGTTTTCCAAAATACTTCCATTAACTTATATTTCAATAGCAGTGTATAAAAGTTCTGGTTGCTCCACATCCTCGCTAACACTTTGTATCACGGTCTTTTTTATTTCAGCCATGCTGGCAAGTGTGTAGTATTATTGCCTTATAGCTTTAATTTGCATTTCCCTAATGAATAATAATGTTGAGTAGGTATTTGATAGGCTTATTGGCCTTTTGGATAACATCTTTTGATATCAAACAGTTTTGCCTGTCGAGACTTTTGCCCATTTCTATTAGGTTGTCTGTCTTTTTAAAAATTAAGGGGCTGGCCCATTGGTATAGCAGTTAAGTTCCTGCGCTCTGCTTTGGCAGCCTGGGGTTTGCAGGTTTGGATTCCAGGCGCGGACCTATGCACTGCTTATCAAGCCACGCTGTGGTGGCGTCCCATATAAAGCAGAGGAAGATGGGCATGGATGTTAGCCCAGGGCCAATCTTCCTCTGCAAAAAGAGGAGGATTGGCAACAGATGTTATCTCAGGGCTAATCTTCCTCACACACAAAAAATTGACTTGTGGTTCTTCATATATTCCACATACAAGGTCTTTTTCAGCTGTACTGCAAATATATTCTGATACCCTGTAGCTTGCCTTTTCATTCTTTTAATAGTGACTTTTGTTTTTAACAGTTTTATTGAAACACAATTTACATACTATATAAATGAACCCATTTGAGTATACAGATCAATGATTTTTAATAAATTTATATAATTGTGCAACCATCACTACAATCCAGATCTAGAAATCTATCGTTCCAAAAAGTTTCCTCCTGCCCATTTGCAGTCAATGACTGCTCCTGCCCTCAGTCCCATGCAACCACTCATCTGCTTCCTGCTGCTATAAATAAACCATCTTTGAGAAAAATAATCCTTTTTAGACATCTTTTTCTCTAATTATAAAACCAATATATAGCTATTGTAGAAAACTTAATACATAAATATATGTTCAGAGAATAAAAATCAGCTTGGTTTAGTTTGGGTAATGACTTAATTCTCAGTTTCAGAGATAGAACTAAAAGAAGGTTATTTTCTTCAAACTAATGGGCCTTTACACAGAGAACTCAGATTTTTGGCAAAAAAAAGCTTCATGTATCCTACACCTTCCTTAGAACCAGAGTTAGAAAGACCCTTAGGCCAAGGAAGAGAAAACCACTCCAGGCAAAAGGCTATGTTGACTAATGGTGTAGTGGTGAATATATCTCCCAGCAGCCCGTGGGTCTCTGAGCAGCTAGGCATGCATGCCTTGTCAGGCCAGGAGAGGGGCAGTAGTTTTATCAGCAGGTTTCAGCAGATATAACAGCAACAGCATGTGCATGACCTATTATCCTGAAGAAAGCCACAAAACTCCTTTTAAGGAATGAACTGAACATAGACATGGTACCTATGAAGTGACCAGGCTTTCACATAGGGGTATGTGCATAAACAATGCAGGTTTTGCCTTATGATCAAGTTGCATTATCCTGCTTATAACTTAAGGCTTTAGCTACTTTGACAGTTTGGTGGCTGAAAAGATAGATTCACACTAACATCTGCTTGCAGGAGACAAAGTCTCAAAAGGGAATGCCCCAGAATAGGGTGAGGGTGGGAATTTACCTAACGGTTGAAATAATCAAAAAATATATACATAGGGTCTACCATCTTGCTATTTGCTTCTATTTATTTAATCTGTTGTTTCTTTTATCCTGAGTTTTAAAAATTCAGTATATTTTATGTGGGGCAGCCTGGTGGTGTAGTGGTTAAGTTCTTGCGCGCTCCGCCCCAGTGGCCCGGGGTTCGCGGGTTCGGATCCCAGGCGCGACCTACACACCGCTCATCAAGCCATGTTGTGGTGGCATTACATATACAAAATAGAGGAAGACTGGTACAGATGTTAGCTCAGGGACAATCTTCCTCAAGCAAAAAGAGGAAGATTGGCAACAGATGTTAGCTCAGGGCCAACCTTCCTCACCAAAGAAACCCCAAAACAGTATATTTTATGACTCCATTTTAGTTCTGCTATTAGCTCATTACCTATAATGAGTTTTTTTTTCTCTCCGAGAATTGCTCTAGGGTTCACATCTTTAATATATCACAGTCTACCTTCAAATAATGTTACACCATTTCCTGTATAATGTAAAAACTTTACAACAGTATATACTTACATTTAGCCCCTCCTTTCTTTTGTGCTACTTTTGTCATATGTTTTATTTCTACCTCATATTATTTTTATTTTCTATAGTCAATTATCTTTTTAAAAGATTAAAAGAGAAAAAGTATTTTTTTATACTTAGCTACATTTCTATCATTCTAGCACTCTTCATGTTTTGTATAGATCCAAATTTCCATGTGGTTTTCTCAACATTTTTCTCCCACATTTAACATTCTGATATTTTATGATCTGCTGTCAATAAATTCTCTCAGCTTTTGTCTCTATTTAACCTTCATTTTTACAAGATACATTCACTGTGCATAGAGTTCTAGAGTAACAATTTTTTTTCCTTTCAGTCTTTTGAAGGTATTACTCTCGACTTCCAGCTTTTATAGTTTCTGATGAGAAACCTACTGTTATTCTTATCTTCATTTCATTACACATAATGTCTTCTTTTTTCTCTGGCTGTGTTGAAGATGTTCTCTTTTTAACTGGTTTTAGCAATTTGATGTGATGTGTCGGTGTGTTTTTGTTTGTTCTGCTTGGGGTTTGTTGAGATTCTTCGATCTTATATTAATCAGAAAATCGGGAAATATTTTGGTCATTATTTCTTCAAATGTTTTTCTGTACCCCCCTCTCTTTCCTCTCCTTCTGAGATGCCAATTACACCTTTGTTCAACCACCTGATATTTTCCTACACATTATTAATGCCTTTTTTCATTTTTTTCATCTTTGTTATTTCTCTCTGGGCTTTATTTTTAAGTAACTATAACTTCAAATTCATTACTTCTGCACTAATAGGTGTTAATCCCATCTATCTTATTTTTATTTTCAAATATTAGATTTTTAATCTCTAAAAGTCCCAGTTGAGTCTTTTTCATATCTTCTATTTTTTTCTCATCATATTCATGTTTCTTTTTTATATCCTTGGACATATTTATACAATCTATAGTAGCTACTTTGAGATCCTAATCTACTATTTCCACCATCTCTGTCATTTTTAGGTCTGTTTCTAATGATTGATTTTTCTCCCTTGTTATAGGTTTTGTTTTCCCTGATTCTTTGCATGCCTAGTAATCTCAGACTGGATGCTAGACATTGTGATTTTACATTGTTGGATTTTGTTACATTCCTTTCAAGAGTGACAGACATTTTTCCTGGCATGCTGTTAAGTTATGTGGGATCATTTTGATTCTTTTAAGACTTGCTTTTAAGCTTTCTGAGGGCAAATCCTGAGCAAAACCTCTGGCATTTGTTTGGGTTCCCTCTTCCTGAGCTATAGCAAACTGCCTTTATGCAGTAACCTGGGGCTTGCCTCATTTATTTCTTTGAAGGATCACAGTCCTGCAATACTTATTGCCTAATATCTAAAAACATTTGATTCTTATATTTTGTCCAGTTTTCTAGTTGCTTAGAGCAGAAGGGCAATTCCTGTATCAGTTAACCCTTCATGAGTTCTATGATTTCATTTTGATGAAAATAAACATTCATTCATAAGAAAGGCATGGAGTCAAAGACACTTGGATGCCATCCATCTCCACCACTTATAATTTCCTCACCTGTACAATAACAGAATTTATCTCATAGAATTGGATGAAAAATTAGACAAAGCATATATATAAATATTTAGTAAAGGATCTGGAAAATATGGTACATTGATCATTATCTCTGGATGGCAAATGATTTTCATTTTTGTTCACCCATATTTTCTAAATAATCAAAAATTAACTCATTACTTTTGTAATATTTAACAACATACTAGAAACATTAAAGATGACCCTTTTTGCAAAAGTTATATACAACACATATGTAAAACTTGAGACTATCCAAAATTCCTAAATTTCAGGAGATTTTAAGGTCTATAATTACAGGTCTGTAATTATAATTTTAATTATAATTTTTTATTGTAGTAGCTATAAGGTACTCTTCAGATTAAAGAATGATTTTGGTATACAGGCACCTATAAAAGATCCAAGGGAACAAAACAAAGGACACTTAACAGCTTAATGATTCTACTCTTCATAATTATGAGATTAATGCTTTCTTTTCAGATACCAAGGTCACCAAGTTACCTTTTGATCAGAATTTGGCTTCCCATGTTGATTTGCTGATCAGGACAAAATGTGATAAAGAACAATTGTAACAAGTCTGCTTATGACTCCAGTTTCTCACTGTATATTAATAAACTTTGATACTGTTTTACACAGCAGTGTTTATAGTTTATCAGTCAGCATGATTTTTTCCCTATAACCCATTCATTTTTCATTTCTAAATCTACAAAGTGAAAAGCCAGACTCCAGAAATGTGAAGACAGCACCAAGGTATGGATAGACTTGGCCAAGCAACATCTCTCTTTCTTTTTTTAAATAATCAAATATCATTAACTCATAGGATTATGAATTAACAAAGATTTTTTTAATTCATGGCAGAGCTTCTACTATATTCAATTGTCTTTCCTTTAACCTTATTAGCACTTAATAAGTTATTTTGCTCTTCATCTTGCTTTTTTTTTCTTTCTTTGTTTCTTTCTTTTTGAAGAGAAACTATATGACCAAATAGCCTTCACAGATTCAAATTTTTCTCTAGGTCTATGGTGAGAATTGTCTAAAATAAAATGACACATCTAGCCCATAGTTCAAAGGGCTGTGCTTATAAACCAAACAAGATCATATACTGTGACATATTAGTAGATAATTTACAGATAAATTACATTAAAAAGGAGCATTGAAAAAAGTGATAACATATAGAAATATAGCTACCAGCAGATAAAGAAATTTTTAGTTAACAGTGTATATTCCTTCTGTGATATCAGCATGAAGCAGAGTAAAATTATGCAAAGCACTGTTACCCATCAGATTTTCAGCTCATTTTCATAAATATCTAGCAAATGAACAGAACATTAGAGAGAGATGATTTGAGAAGAATAGGAAGAAGTAACTAGAAAAGTATTTTGAAAAGTTATCCTGGAAGTTATGTGGTTAATTTATTATGATCATATTAATTCCTAAATGCCCAGTCTCAATAAAAGGAACTAAAATACACGAACGAGAAAAAACCTACAATCCCATTTAGTTAAATATTGATGACAGTAGCATGAGGTTTAAACATATATAGAAAAAAACATACATCATTACGTTAACAGTGACTATATCCGGGCAGTAGGGTTTAAGGCAGATTTTGTTTATAATATCAATTTTATGCTGCCTTTCCCCTCACATTAAAAATAATAAATTACTCTTTGGGATATCCACTATCCAGAGATACAAGGATGAAAAAGAAAGGCAGACGACTTTTTTCCATCTTTGGTACCTCTCTCCAATATGATCACTATAGCATGGCATTTTAGTCACACGAATCATATCCCACTCAGGTATCTTGCAGATCACTTTGACCTTTCAAAAGCCCATCTGAACAAAACAGGTTCCCTTTTGTTAAAAGTAAAATAAAAAAAAAAAGTAAAATAGGAAATAACCTGAAACTGGGCACTGATACTGGGAGGTTTCTTTTTCTTGTGCAAATGAAGAAGAGACTTGGTAATACGATCCTGTAAGGTCAGTCTTGTCAGGTGCTTTAAAGAATTTACCTCTAGTAAGTGCTGAAAAGAAGGGGAAAAAATCAAATTATTCACCTAAATTAATCTAAGAATAGGAAAAACAAAACTGTAAGCCAGTTTTCATTATTTCCTATGTGTAATGACCACGGTGAATATGGGAGATTAATATTCAACACCCATTCTACACCCCTTCTGCTTTCCTGCAGAAGCTCTCCAGTTAAAAAGAAAATGACCTTCCCCAAACTCTTGCATCTCGGGTTCTCCATGTGATCACACCTAATCAATTACATTTTCACACATGAAACTAGGAAGGTATAACTGAGGCAGAGGCTTTGGCGACTAGCTTCTGTTTCTGCTGGTAAGCATGTACATAAAAGTATTTTAGTTTTCTGTAGTCCCAGTGTCCAGGTACTACTTTTGTGAGTGTTGAGAGGCAGAGTGCAGAACGTTTGTGTTGTCACTGCAACTCCAGTAAACACACATTTGCCCTAGAGCCAACAGTTGTAGCAGTTTCTTCCTGATGCCTGGATTACACCACAGGTGGTATGTGACTGGAAGGAGCAGATACAAAGGCAGCTTCCGGATTTCCTAGCTTTCTGATTACAGCTGGGGTCAGTTCTGCTCTTTGTTTTAATACTCTGAAACTCTAAGGTTTCTAACGATTTTGTAAGCATCTCTCTGAATTAAGTTCCTTTCCACTTAAAAACACCTACAGTGATGACTGTCATCTGCAACTGAATCCTGACTCATAGAGACAATAATAAATTAAATCCCAGGGCTATAGCACGTATGCCAGGAACATATATATAGAAAATAAGAAAACACACTCCCTATCAACCTTCATCCTGATGTGCTAATTATTAATCTTCATAATAAGATAGGAGTTACACATAAAGCAACTAAAGAATACAAAATAGGATAAATTAAAGTGTTTGGGAGATTTTTTGGCCAATTTAAAATTTTTTTTTTTTTTTTTTTTTTTTTAAAGATTTTATTTATTTTATTTTTTCCCCCCAAAGCCCCAGTAGATAGTTGTATGTCATAGCTGCACATCCTTCTAGTTGCTGTATGTGGGACTCGGCCTCAGGATGGACGGAGAAGTGGTGCCTCGATGTGCACCCGGGATCCGAACCCGGGCCACCAGCATTGCAGCACGCGCACTTAACCACCAAGCCACAGGGCCGGCCCTAATTTAAAATTTTTTAACCATATTATATTTATGGCAGTGAGTTTGTCAATGAAAATAATATTTCTATACAGATGTACAACTAAATAAATAATGTTATTCAAAAAGTAATAAAAATTTTATTGTATGAGAAGCACAGGATTGAGTTAAAAGCATGGCAAATTTAAAGTCTAAAAAATATTAATTTTGACAATATAAACATTAAAAAATAAAAACTTTCAAATAGCAATAAGTACAATAAATACTTAAATAATTACAACTAAGAAAAAATATTTCCAACAATGACAAAGACTTATTATCTGTATAGAAGACCTGTAGAAAATCCTTAAAAATACATCCCACAATAATAAATGAGAAGACCTGAATATGCAATTCTCAAATAAAGTATAAACAACAAATAATATAATGACAATCATTCAATCTCACTTGTTTAAAAGAAACATACATTTTCTTTTAAAGAGATTTCCTGCAATCAGATTGGCAAACATAATAAAGATTGACAAAACCCAGTATTTGTGAGGATGTGGGGAAATAGGCATTTTCTGCACTGTTCTTAGGAATGCAAATCAGTGGAACTTTCCTGATAAGTAATTTCACTTCCAGATATTTATTTAAAGAGATTATCAAACAAGATCTGAATGTTATTTCTGACAATGTACTTCAAAAAATAGTGAAAAATTATGAACAGAGACATGCAATAATATGGAATTATTTTCATAAAGTATGCTTCATCCACACAAATAAATGCTATACAGTCCATAAAGATATTGTAAACCTGAATTTACTAATCTGGAAAAATATTTGCAAATACTAATGGCAAAAAACAGCCACGTAAAACAATAACTTACATGTAAAATGTTGTATGTATATTGAATTTTGGAGGGTTTTTACTTTATTTTTATTAGCACTTTTCAATTCTCATAAGAATATTCATTGTATATTAAGAAAAATTAATTTTACATGCTGGTGAAGACTCAATTAGGAAAATTTTATAGTTTATCTGTAAGTAAAAACAAATCAGCATTGGAGCTGAAAATGATTTTTCCCCTCAAACATTCAAGATACTTCTGAGACAAAGACCTTGGAAATAATGGTTTCATTTCATAAATTTGTACCTAAAGCAATGGTAAAATTAATTACTAAATGTTTGTCACTATGTGAAAAAGCATCATATGGACTGTGGAAAATACTAACAACTATAAAAAAAAGTCTTTGCCTTCAAGGAATTTAACTGGAAAAGTAAAAACACAAAAACAAACACAAAAAAAAACCTTACATTCATTCTTACCTCAGTGTCTTTCCAATTTTTTCATTTGCTTGGAATACTCTATAACCAGACCTTCACCTGGCTTGATTTTTCTTGGCATTCAACTTGTAGCTTAAATACCCAAACTTTCTTATAAAGTTCTTGCTTAAACACCCAAAAAGTAGCCCACCTCTAAGTCAATAACATGTCACTTCATTTTCTTCTTTGCACATAATATCATCTAAATTATCCTTTCATTTATTTGCTTATTTGTATGTTGTTTTTTATTTCTCCAGAAGATAAACTGAGAGAGCAAGGACTCTGACTAGACTGTTCATCCCCATAACCACAATACCTAAAACAGTGTCTGGTATAGAGCAGGTATTCAATAAATATTAGTTTGGGGCCGGTGTGGTGGTGTAGCGGTTAAGTGTGCGTTTTCTGCTGCGGCGGCCCGGGATTTGCAGGTTCGGATCCTGGGCGCGCACTGACGCACCGTTTGTCAAGCCGTGCTGTGGTGGCGTCCCATATAAAGTAGAGGAAGAGGGGCACAGATGTTAGCCCAGGGCCAGTCTTCCTCAGCAAAAGAGGAGGACTGGCATCAGATGTTAGCTCAGGGCTGATCTTCCTCACAAAAAGAAAAACCACAATCAATAAATATTAGTTTAGATGAATGAATAAATGGTCAGCAACTAAATATTTTTGAGCAATGTTTCCTCAGCAACTGGAGACTAGACTTCTGCCCACAAAATTTACCACGATCAGATCAATCAACAAATATTCAGAATGATTACTACAGATCAGGCTCTAAGTGCTAGGAATACACTGCATTCAACTATACGGAAACAGACTACAAGGACATTTAAAAATAAATGATAATTTGAGGCTTATTAAGATTTACAAAGAAGATAAAATAGGGCAAGGGAGAAAGGGGAGACAAGGCAGAAGAGAACAAGATGGAGGGCAGGAGGCTAAGGACCCAAGAGAGACACCCAGTTAAGTGATGGCTGCAATAATCCAGCATGATGAAACAAAAACCAAGAATTGGAATGTGGGCTGGAGATCTAGCAGAAAAGGGATATAGAGTTAATTCCCTTCTTAGGTCTTCTGTTCATTATCTACTTTATTCCTTT
Source organism: Ceratotherium simum simum (assembly GCF_057802395.1). Taxonomy (NCBI): domain Eukaryota; kingdom Metazoa; phylum Chordata; class Mammalia; order Perissodactyla; family Rhinocerotidae; genus Ceratotherium; species Ceratotherium simum. Next base: position 64,896,967 of record NC_141902.1, read on the forward strand.
CTTAATTCCATCTTCATTGTTTAGTTTGTTCAGCTTAATTAATCAGTTCATTCTTTTTTTAAACAATTATTTACTACTTGCTGTGCAAGGTACTATAGACACAAAGATCAAGAAGATAATCACTCATACGGCAAAGGAAACCATCTCAAAAGGAAAAGACAATCTACCAATTGGGAGAAGATATTTGCAAATCATATATCTGATAAGGGATTAATATCCAAAATATATACAGAATTCATACAACTCAACAACAAAAAAACAAACAATCCAATTAAAAAATGGGCAAAGTGGGGGCAGCCCAGTGGCATAGCAGTTTAGTTCGCACACTCCACTTTGGCAGCCTGGGGTTCGCCACTTTGGATCCTGGGCACAGAGCTATGCACTGCTCATCAAGCCATGCTGAGGCGGCATCCCACATAGAGCAACTAGAAGGATGTACAACTATGACATACAACTATCTGCTGGGGCATTGGGGAGGAAAAAAAATGGGCAAAGGATCTGAACAGACATTTTTCCAAAGAAGACATACAGATGGCCAACAAGCACATGAAAAGATGTTCAATATCACTAATTATTAAGGAAATACAAATCACAATCACAATGAGTTATCACCTCAAGCCTGGCAGAATGGCTACTATTAAAAAGATAAGAAATAAGTGCTGGAGAGGATGTGGAGAAAAGGGAACCCTTGTACACTGCTGGTGGAAATGTAAACTGGTGCAGCCACCAATTTGAGGAGATTCCTCTAAAAATTAAAAATACAACTACTGTATGATCCAGCTATTCCATTTCCGGGTATGCATCCAAAAAACACAAAAATACTAATTCGAAAAGATATACGCACCCCTATGTTCATTGCAGCATTATTCACAATAGCCAAGACTTGGAAATGAACTAAGTGCCCAGCGACAGATGAATGGATAAAGAAGATGTGGTGTATATATATACAAGGAATACTACCCAGCCATAAAAAGACGAAATCTTGCCATTTGCAACAATATGGATGGACCTTGAAGATATTATGCTAAGCGAAATAAGTCAGACAGAGAAAGACAAATACTGTATGATTTCACTCATATGTGGAAGATAAACAATAAATACATAGATACAGAGAACAGACTGGTGGTTACCAGAGGAGAAGGGGGGTGGGGGAAGAGCAAAAGGGGTAAAGGGGCGCATTTGTACAGTGACAGATGGCAAATGGACTTTTGGTGGTGAACACGATGTAGTCTATACAGAAGTAAAAATATAATGATGTACACCTGAAAGTTATATAATGTTATAAACCAATGTTACCTCAATTAAAAAAAGAAAGAAGATATTGCTCATTTGTTAAAGAGAACTAAAATGGGTAATAAAATTAACTTCAAGTTTTGAGACTGAGTGACTAAAAAATTTAGTAGGGGAATGACACACTAAAATCACTTTGGGCATCAAGTTTGAGAGATGAGCAGGGTGTCCAAGTAAAAACATACAACAGGGCAACTATCAGTAAAAGACTGGAAATTAAAAGACAGGTCATGTTAGAAAAGTAGATTTAATAGAAGTGACAGTTTCAAGGTATGAGAGGGAACAAATTCTAAGAGAGAAAAGGGCAAGTACTATCAAAACAGAACTATATTAACAGAGGGCTAAGGGCTTTTGAAAGTTATATTTGTTAAATATTTGCCTATGTTTAACTATTCAGGATTGTAATAAAGCTTAAGCAATATAAATCCTATCTATATCCATAAAATGAGGTGCTAGAGGTGCCCTTAATACAGGTGACTGAATCTTATTTCCAGCAGCTATAAAAATTGTACAGATGCATACAATAACGCTTCATATAGCAAGGTAAGAAAGAGGCTGCAGATTTCACAACAGAGCAAAAGGAGAAAAAAGAAAAACAACCTAACGTTATCGACAATTCTGTTGCTTCTTTACACATCATATATAAAACTAACAATGCAACAGAAATGTCTTATTCAGCAAATGACCATGGTCAACGAGGATACAGGATCTGCCACTTTAATTTTTATTAACATATACTTGTCTTGATCTGAAATGGACTGAAAGAAACAAGCAAAACATTCATTAAGCATAATTAGAAAAAATGAGGCATATTTAAATACAAGTAGGAAAAGTAAGAGGAAGACTGCGGTTACTAAACAAACCACACATCACACACATATGTATGTGTACAGATAAGCCACAAATTCAGCTCTAAATGTTCTGGTAGCAAATATGAAGAAAAATACTTATTATTTATTGACTGCTAACCATGCATGTACCAAATATGTATCTTTAATCCTAACATATAATCCCCCGCATTACAGATGAGGAGACAGAGGTTAAGACAAGTTAGAGAACTTACTCTAAAAACCATAGAGCAAGTAATGGATCTCGAATTTCAACGTAGGTCAGTTTGACTCCCAAGTTTATACTCTCATAGGCTATGTTGCCTCTCTAATATTAAACATATGTATGTGAATCTATGAGACATACTAAAATAAACACAAAATTAGCTATATTTTAATTTAAAAAGAGAAAAACAGATGGCATTCCTGTAATTGATGATTGAACAGAATTATTTACTTCAGATGTATCCAACCTATTCACGTTGGCTAGCATACAAAGTTTAAAGAGAAGTTATCCATTTGAGGACAAGTGCAAGTAGGGAGGCCCAGAGGTAGCATTCATAATATTAAATGGCTATAGAGTGAAGGAAAAAAGAAAGACAGGGCCGGCCCGGTGGCTTAGCGGTTAAGTGCGCGTGCTCTGCTGCTGGCGGCCCGGGTTCGGATCCCGGGCGCGCACTGACGCACCGCTTCTCCAGCCATGCTGAGGCTGCGTCCCACATACAGCAACTAGAAGGATGTGCAGCTATGACATACAACTATCTACCAGGGCTTTGGGGGAAAAAATAAATAAATAAAATCTTTAAAAAAAAAAAAAAAAAGAAAGACAAATGAACAGATACAGATGTCTGATAATAAACGTGGCCTCCTTCCCTCTTTTTCTCTACATAAAATCTTTTCATGATAAGAACATAATTACAAATCACTTACATTAATTTTTTTTGTGCTTTGTGGTTTAAACCAATATTTACCATATCAGAAACCACATCAGCAGGCATTAAATTTTCTTTGGAAACCTAAGGTGACTTAAGTAGAAGAAATAATAAAGACAGTCATTTCCTTGTTTCTTGAACCAGAGAATCATGAGAATAAATAGCTCTTTTTCAGTTCCCCTAAAATTCTGGAATTATGTTCATCAACAAGGTTACAAGTGACAGGATTCCTTCTTTGGGAGGGTACAAGAGAAAGAAACAGTAAGACTTTTCTTTCTTTAATAAATTCAATAAATAGTTTGGAAAGCCATCTCTGCATAAACAATGTAGATCAGAGTAGGCAAATTACAGCCCATGGGCCAAATCTTGCCCACTGTTTTTTATACCATTCATATGGCTGAAAAAAAAATTTAATGGTATGTGAAAAATTATGTGAAATTCAAATTTCAGTGTTCATAAATAAAGTTTTATTGAACTACAGCCACTCAGTTACGTATTGTGTATTGCTGCATTTGTGCTACAATAGCAGAGCTAAGTAGTTACAACAGACACCAGAAACCTGCAAGCCTACCTGGATCTTTACAGAAAAACCTGGCTAACTAGTGCTAACGATGGTAAGAGTTAAATAAAGCGCTAATTAGAAATTATTTTAAAATCATGTAAAATTCAGAATTTGATCTTCACCTGGCTCAAGGAAAAATGAAAAGATCTACATAAATAGGCAATTACTCAACAAAAATTTACATTTATACTCAGAAGCTTTTCAAACACTAGCAAATGTGATATATCACAAAGAAATATTTATCTGAACCATTAAGCTTGGCCATTTCATAACATCCAGTGTTATTTCTGAAATGCATTCAACTGAATGTGCATAATTAATCCCTATTTTGGGTACAAATAAGGTATTTCTTGTCTTTGATTTATAAAGATTATGTGCATGAGTAATAAAAAAAAATAATTAGAGGGGCCAGCCCCAGTGGCCTGGGCATTAAGTTCGGTGCACTCTACTTCAGCGGCCCAGGTTCGCTTCCTGGGCATGGACCTACACCAGTCGTTGGCAGCCATGCTGTGGCGGTGACCCACATACAAAATTGAGGAAGACTGGCAACAGATATTAGCTCGGGGCAAATCTTCCTCAAGCAAAAAATAAATAAAATAATTATGAAATAGGACACCAATGGAAAAAAGTTTGTTCATAATACTCACCTTTGGCAGGCCAGGCTTGGATTTGAAGTTTTTGTTTCTCCTATAGAGACAAATCATACATTAGAAAAAACTACTGTAGACATGAACGATTTCAAGGTCTCTACCGAAACAACAGATTATACACCCATTTCCAAGATATAGGTCCTCCATATGAAAACACTGTCTGATTAAACTAAGCCAGCACCTTAGAGAAGGAAGGATAAGCAAGGAAAAGAGAACGAGAAAAGAGATGACTGCTCTGTAATATAGCTAGGTATAAACAGATTTAAGCCTTTCATCAGTAACATAATGTTGTACACTCAAAGCTAAAGTTGTATTTTCTTTTGGATGTTAATAGGGCTCCTCTTTCTTATATCTACAGAAACTTTGTTTCTGTCATTTCAAGATTTTAAATAGATGCCTGATTTCATAAATTGTTAAAATGTACTTTTCACTAAAACTTATGATCTTCTACTTTTGGAAATTAAAAATTCTCTTCTGCTCTTTTTCTTTTCTTATTCATAACTCAATATCATACTTATATCAAGAGGTTTTTTTTTTATGGCTACAGAAAAAAAGGGAATAAAGCCCAATGCTTATGAACATGGGCTGGGGAGTGAGAAAGACCTGGGCTTGCATCTAAGCTTTACCACCCACTAAAGTATGATGTAACCTCTCTAAGCCTTGGTTTCATTATGTAATAATGTAAAATGAGGATGGTAATACCACCAATCTCTTAGAGTTGTTGTGAGGATTACAGGAGTTAATTCACAATTCTGGAGCACAGCAAGACTTACATAAATTGAACCTATTACACTGTTAAGCAATGACTTAGGGATTAAGGAATCCAATTCAGTCACACCCCTAGCCAGTGGCCAAAAAATATGGTTTGGAAGTGTCTGAAATATGCTGATATAGGTAGCTAAGAACTTTTTACTGGTCCACGATGCATGGTTATATCCACGTCCTCAAACCAGTTCTATGATCACGTAATGAGGAATGGTAGGCTTGGATAACTGTTACATATCATTATATATGATCCCATTCACCATTACAGAGGGGATTTTCCTGACTAATTTGTTAGGACTGCCAGAACTAAAGAACAATTGCAGTTAAAGACTGGTAATCCTGGGGCCCGCCCAGTGGCGCAAGCAGCTAAGTGCGCGTGTTCTGCTGCGGCGGCCCGGGGTTCGCTGGTTCGGATCACAGGTGCGCACCAATGCACGGCTTGGCAAGCCATTCTGCGGCAGCGTCCCATGTAAAGTGGAGGAAGATGGGCACGGATGTTAGCCCAGGGCCAGTCTTCCTCAGCAAAAAAAGAGGAGGACTGGCAGATGTTAGCACAGGGCTGATCATCCTCACAAAAAAAAAAAAAAAGACTGGTAATCCTAAAAAGAGCTAAAAGCTTTTTCTCTCTCTAGATGTAGGGTCTGTCAAACAGCAATAAAGAATCATCTCCATAGTGAGTAGATTCAACTATGATTGTCCTGGTGAAATGAAAACAAACAAACAAACACCGGCTTTATAATGTGAGAGATTCATAGCTCTAAATACTGACTACTTTTGAGTCGTTTCACTCAAAATTCTACTCATGAAAATAATGCTTCACCATCACCCCTCTTCTTTTTTCAGCCAGAAATTTTAAACCAGTTATAAAAAGCAATCCACATTACTGATCAATACTAACGTGAGAATTCCACGGGCTCTCTCCAAGAGTTTGCTGCTAGCTGAATTAGAGAATATCCCATCTTTATCAAGCAAGGAGCTGCTACTTGATAGTCTGCTCTGGCGAATCCCAGTTCTGCCATTCCAGGCAAAATCAAATGTATCACTGCAAAAATTAAATATAGTACAATTTGTTTTAGTTAACTGAGAAATCTCTAATTAACACTCTCTAAATTGCTTAAATAAGTAAAATAAAAGTTTATAAACCTAAGTTAAAATTTAGAAAAAATGCTAAACCAGCAGAAAATAGTTTTATTGGAGAGATTACCAATCAATTTGGACTAACATTTTACTTATTCAGAACAAAAAATTTCTATGGGTTCTGGCATATTCATATACAAATGTGCATGTAGATGAGCACATCATACAGCTAATGTCTTTAAGTATATTGTTAACCATTTAACAATCAGTAAATAATATAATGTCTTATAATGTAACGGCTTTTGTCTTTTTATAGATTATAGAACTTCCAAATGCAAGTGAAGGCATTTACAATTCTAACAGGCCATCTCATTCTCCAAAATATTTTATTTTCCTTCTGGGAGGTCTTATTCACATACTCACTCACTACACACACACCAAAGTTACTAAACTCCTTCTATGGGCTGAGCACTATTCTAGGCACTGGAGATATAGGAATGAACAAAACAGATAAAATTATCAGTGACTACAATATAAAGAATTAATAGGGGGCTTTCCAGGTAAAGATAGCAAATTGGACACACATTTGGATTCCTCGAGAAACCCATAAAAACACTACGAAAATAACGTTAAAGGAATAAACACTTAAGGATAAAGAGAAATACTAAGAGACAGCAGTAACACATTTTTGAAATATGGAAAGAAGATGAATATAGAAAGCAGATTTCTTTCTCAGTAGTAAGCCTCAGAAAGCAATCTTAAACTGGCTGTGGGCAAAGTTGAGAAGCAACTGTTTACTCAGCAGAACTCCCAAATGGCTTCAGAGTTGGTGGTGCCAAGTACTTCTGGAAGTGGTGGAAAGGTGGGTTAAAACAGGAGCACTACTAGTTGAATGTTGGTTTAAGAAGCAGTTAGAACTGCAGCCTTATGACCGTCCCTCCTTTACCTAAGCAAGAAGATGAAAGAGAAAGTCAGTGGACGGGGCAGTACTCGGCGCAACTGAGGATGGGTATACTATATGGAACTCAAAGGAAATACTGAAAACAGGGATTCTCAGTCCTCTTACCCAGTTGGCTCCAGAATGCTGGCAGCTAGGACTATATCCTCCAAGCAGAAAATTAGAATAAATTTTTCTGCTGAATCTCACCAGCTCAAGAGGAAAGACCCAAAGATACTGATATGCTCCAAACAACATACTCAATTAATCAGAGATTCCAATTAGCTTTTCAGTGTCTCAATCGTAAATGTGAAGTCAACCAAGGTTCACTAGACATTTGAAGAAAGCCCCTAGCATGAAACACAGAGACCAAAACAATCATGACATAAATAACCTGAAGGAAAAAAAGACCAGGAAGGGAAACGAAGACTTTTCAAAGGCTATCATTAATATCTTTAGAGAGAAAAAAGAAAATATTCCATCTATTAAATAAGAACAAGATGCTATAAACACTGAGAAAACAAAATTGCTAACAAAAGCTTCTGAAAATTAAAAACGTAACACTAATGAAATGCAGTAGAATATACCCATTCATTCATTCAAAAATATTTATTGAGCACCTACTACTGCCAATTATTTTTCTAGCACTGGGCATATACTAATTAACAAAACAAACAAAAATCTCCACCCTTGTGAGGCTTAAATTCAGGTGGAAGGAGACAAACAATAAACACATAAGAAAATACTATATTTTTATGCCGGATAATAGGGCCTAAGGAAAAAATTTAAACAGGGAAGGATAAAAATTGCCAGGATGCTAGGCTTTATAATAGGTAGTCAGGGGAGGTCTCATTGATAAGATTCCATTTAAACAGAGATGTGAAGGAGATAAAAGAGCAAATAAGCAGTTATCTGAAAGAAGAGCATTCCATGCAGAGAGAAGAGCAAACACAAAGTTCAGGAGGCAAGAATGCTGTTGATGAGTCTGAGATATATTAAGTCAGTCACCAAGGCTGAAGTGGAGTAAGAATGGTAGTAGATGAAGTCAGAGAGGGAGGAGGAGGCCATGTTACATGTACCTTTTAGGTAATGGGAATGAGAAAGAAAAGACACAGGAGGATTTTGAGCAAAACATTGACACAATGCAGCTTATATATTAAAATAATGGATCTGGCTGCTATATTGAAAATCGTTTGAAGGGCCAAGAACAAAAGCAGGGAGATTACTTTAAGAGGCTATTGCAATAATCCATGCCAGGGCAACAGCAGTGGAAGTAGTGAGAAGTGGTGAAATTCCGGATATGATTTTAGGGTACAGTCGATATGACCTGCTGGTAGACTGAATGTGGAATGTACGACAAAGAAGAAATTAAGGATGACTTCAAGAATTTTTACTAGTGACAGGAGATTTATGGATGAGGAAGTGGGAGAAATAATTTCTTATAAAGCAAAACAAAACAGGATGGAAAATCATAAAGAAAATACAGTCATGTGTCACAACAACAGGGATTCGTTCTGAGAAATGCTTCATTAGGTGATTTCGTTGTTGTGCGAACATCATAGAGTGTACTCACACAAATCTAGATGGTATAGCCTACTACACACCTAGGCTCTATGGTACTAATCTTATGGAACTACCATCGTACACCTGGTCCATTGTCAGCAGAAACGTCATTATGCAGCACAAGACTGTAGATCAATCAAGTAGGCTCAATACCCAAACAATAGGGTTTCTAGATAGATCTTACAAGATTCTGAGACATAGGGACAAAGAAGAGACGTCACACACAGGGCTCACGAATCAGATAAAGGGCATATATTTAAAAAAGCTACAGCCAACATCATGCTTAATGACCAAAAAAACGGGGCCGGCCCCGTGGCTTAGCGGTTAAGTGTGCGCGCTCCGCTACTGGCGGCCCGGGTTCGCATCCCAGGCGCACACCGACGCACTGCTTCTCCGGCCATGCTGAGGCCGCGTCCCACATACAGCAACTAGAAGGATGTGCAACTATGACATAGAAGTATCTACTGGGGCTTTGGGGAAAACAAGGAGGAGGACTGGCAATAGATGTTAGCTCAGAGCCAGTCTTCCTCGGCATAAAGAGGAGGATTGGTGTGGATGTTAGCTCAGGGCTGATCTTCCTCACCAAAAAAAAAAAAAAAAACAAACCTGGAAGATTTCCTACTAAGATCAGGAAGAAGACAATGACATGAGCTCTTGCCACTCCTATTCAACATTGTACTGAAGTTCCTAGCCAGGGCAGTTAAGAAGAAAAAGAAATACAAGACATACAAATTGGAAAAGAAGAAGTAAAATTATATTTATTCACATAAGACATGATCTTATATAATCAAGGAATCCACTAAAAAATTATTAGTACTAAAAAATGAGTTCAGCAAGTTTACAAAATTCAATTATATTTCTGTACAGTAGCAATGAACAATTCAAAAATGAAAGCAGCAAAAAACTGTTTTGTTTATAATAGCATAAAAAATAATATAATACTTAGGAATAAACTGAACAAAAAAAGTGTAAGACTGGTACACTAAAACTAAAAAATACTGTTAAAAGAAATTAAAGATATTAATAAGTGGAAAGATATTTCATGACAATACTGCCAAAATTGATCTATAAATTCCACACAACCCCTATCAAAACCCCAGCTGCCTTTTCTGTAAAATTGACAAGCTGATCCTAAAATGTATATGGAAATGCAAAGAACCCAGAATAGCCAAAACGATGTTGAAAAAGAACAAAGCTGGAGGAATTACAGTTCCTGATTTGTAAACATATTACAAAGCTACAGTAATCAAGACAATATGGTGATAGGATAATCAAAGACATAGATCAGTAGAACAGAATTGAGAATTCAGAAATAAACCCTTTCATTTATGGTCACCTGAGTTTGGACAAAGGCGTCAAGACAATTCATTGGAGAAAGAACGGTATTTTCAACAAATAGTGCTGGGATAACTGGATATCCCCACACAGAAGAATGAAGTTGGACCTCTATTTCACACTGTATACAAAAATCAGCTCAAAATGGATCATAAATCTAAATTTAAGAACTAAAACTATAAAACTCTTAGAAGATAAAACAGGGAGTAAACCTTTGTGACGTGGGCTTAGGAAATGATTTCTTAAATATAACAAAAGTATAGCAAAAAAGAAAAATAGACTTCATCAAAATTTAAAACTTTTGCACTTCAAACACCACCATAAAAAAAAGTAAAAGGACAACTCCCAGACGAGAGAAAATATTTTCAAATAGTATCTGACAAGGGACCTATATCTAGAATATATAAACAACTCTTACAACTCAATAATAAGATAATGCAATTAAAAAATAGGCAAAGATTACTCAGAAATAAAAAGGAATGAACTATTCATACACGTAATAACCCAGTGGACCAAGCATCATGTTTAGTGAAAAGAGTTAATCTCAAAAAGTTATGAAGGGGACTAGGATTTGTCACCCCCAAAATACGCTACTTTGGCGTAACGATTATTTTGAGCTGAAGGGAAATGAGAACCAACAGATACAGGAAGAGTTAGTTCTCTGTACTTCCCTTAACCCCCTAGAAGCAGGGCATAAATTTCCCTTTGGGAAAGTGTCCCCCTCTCCCATACAAGGAGGAGGACAGCAAGTCTTATCACCTGAGACAGAAAGTAGGCACTGAGATGAGTTTGCATACACAAATCTTACTAAAATAACTCTCATCTTCCACTAGTTTCCCTATATATTTCCTAGTCACTTCTTCACATTTCTTCATCCCTTGAAGCCCAAACTCTCTTTCTTTTATAAAAAGGGAATATAAGCCCCCAAGTGTAGCAACTTCTTTGAGTTTCAATTCTTTTCTGTTAATACTCATGCAGGCAAAATATTAATAAAAACTGTATGCTTCTTCTCCTGTAAATCTGTCTTCTGTTAGTTTAATTCACAGGCCCCCAGCCACTGAACCTAAGAAGGTAAAGTTTTTTCTCCCTGACAGTTTCATACCACATGATTCTACTTATAACATCCTCAAAATAACAAAACTATAGAAATGAAGAACAGACTAGTGGTTGCTAGAGTACAGGACAGAGATGAGGAAGGAGGGGTGAATACAAATAAGCAGCATGAATGAATTCTTTTGTGATGATGAAGGAGTTCTATATCTTGATTGTGGTGTTGGTTACACGAATCTATACACGGGACAAAACTTCAAAAAACTAGACATGCACACACGTGCATATCTTTTAAAATGGTGAAAACTGTAGTCTAGTTAATATTAATGTACCAATGTAAATTTCCTGGTTTTAATAATGTACTACCACTATATAAGACGTCACTTAAAGGAAACTGAGTGAAGGATACATAGGACTCTATGAACTATTTTTCCCTTTGTACTATTTTTGAAACTTCCTGCTTTTGAAAAATGGAATAAAACCTTAAAATATTTATTTTCCCATTAGTTCTTTATTTAAACTTAATACTTTTGGGATAGCCAGGACAATATCTTTAAAATTTTATAACAACTTTGTTCTGCCCTTCTGGTCAAGCTTTTTATTAAGAAGAGCAGAAGATAAAATAATCAAACATGCAAAAATTTAACTACAAAAATCTTCACCAATATCAAAAAATTAGAAATAACCTAAATAACCAACAATTGAAAATAGGTGAAATAAATTGTTACAACCACACGAATGGAAGTCTATGAGGCCATTAAAGCTCATGTTGTAGAACAATATTTAATGGCATAAAAATGTGTTTGCATATGTTATTAAATTTAAATATCACTGCATGATCACAGTTTTATTTAAGACAATTGTACTTATATACTTGGAAAGAAGAATATATACCAAAAAAAAAACTTTTTTTTTCAGAAGAGTTTTTTGGGTTAGGTAATTCAGTTTATATCTTTTTTTTGAGGAAGATCAGCCCTGAGCTAACATCCATGCTAATCCTCCTCTTTTTGCTGAGGAAGACCGGCCCTGAGCTAACATCTATTGCCAATCCTCCTCCTTTTCTTTCCCCAAAGTCCCAGTAGACAGTTGTATGTCATAGTTGCACATCCTTCTCGTTGCTGTATGTGGGACACGGCCTCAGCATGGCCGGAGAAGTGGTGCGTTGGGGCACGCCCAGGATCCGAACCTGGGCCGCCAGTAGCGGAGCGCGCGCACTTAACCGCTAAGCCACGGGGCCGGCCCTAAAAAAAAAAAATTTTTAATGGGCAGTGTAGACATTTATTCAAAGAAGATAGATGAATGACCAAAGAAGATATACAAATTGCCAATAAGCACATGAAAAAATGCTGAACGTCATTAGGCATTAGAGAAGTACAAATCAAAACCACAATGAGATACTACTTCACACCCACTAAGACAGCTAAAATAAAAAAGACAGGCAATAAGAAATACTGGCAACAACAACAAAAGAAGATATAAGATATAAAAAAGAAATACTGGCAAGGATGTGGAGAAAATGGAACTTTTATCCATCACTGGTGTGAACGTAAAATGTTGCAGCCACTTTGGAAGATACTTTGGCAATTTCTCAAAATGTTAAAACATAGAGTTACCATATGACCCAGCAATTTCATTCCTAGGTATGTACTCAAAAGAATCGAAAACATATGTCCATGCAAAAACCTGTCCACAAATGTTCACAGCAGCATTATTGATAACCGCCAAAGTGAATACAACCCAAGTGTTAGGCAACTGATAAACGTATAAACGAAATATCCAATACAATGGAATGTTATTCGGCCATAAAAAGGAATGAAGTACTGGTTACATGCTACAACATGGATTATCCTCGAAAACATTATGCTAAGTGAAAGAAGTCTTATGAGGCCACATATTTTAAGACTCCATTTATATGAAAATTTCAGAACAGGCAAATCTATAGAGACAAAAAGTTGGTGAGAGTATGAGGAAGGGAGAGAAACTAATGAGTAGGAAGTTTCTTTTTGGAGTGATTAAAATGTTCTAAATTAGATTTTGAGATGGTTGGCCAACTCTTAAATACATCAAACTTCACTGAATTGTATACGTTAAATGGGTGAAATTTTGTGGTATGTAAATTATATCTCAATAAAAGTATTTAAAACAAGGGCTCAGAAATCAGCAATGCTGGAACTAAAATGCGAAGTAGTAATGTCTTCAAAATTCTGAAGAAAAATTATTTCTAACCAAAAGTTCTATACACAGCCAAATTACCAATCAAGCATGAGGGCAGAATAAATGCATGTTTAGTTATACAAGAAACCAAAACATTTTCCTCCTATACATACTTTCTCATGGAGCTACTAGAGAATATGCTCCATAACAGTTTGCAAAGGAGACCTAAAAGAGGAAGAAATGGTAGAAAAAATAGTTGATGCAAAATAGAAGAATGACAAAACAAATGCTCACTACAAAGGTAAAGGAAGATACCAATGTGACAGCTATGTGATAGATCTAGAAAACAAATCCTCCAGGTTGGTACAGATCAAAAAAATGCCAAGAGACATTTCTACAAGAAGATGAAACTGATTCAAGATGCATCTGTATATGATCAGAGAAAATTCAGACAACTGGCAAAAGAGCTTGGGGTTTAACTGGTGATAAGCACACAGAAAACTTTAGAAGAAAATCTGGCTGAATAGATGACTTAGGACTAGGGAAGAATTTTTTAAATAAGTTATAAAAAGGACAAATCATAGAGAAAAAACTACCTACATTAAATTTAAGAATTTTTGTTCACCAAAAGTCACCACTGAAGAAAATAAAAAGATAAGCTACAAATTGGGAGAATGTATATGTAACATATAACTGAAATGGGAACAGTATATAAAATTTATAAAGAATACTTTTAAAAAAAGAAATAAGGGCAAACAAAAAACAGGTATTTCAAGAAGATACAAGGATGGCCATAAAATATATAAAAATATGTTCAACATTATTAATAAGCAGGGAAATACAAATTATAATTACAATAAGATACCATTTTATAACAATTAGATTGTCAAAAGTTAAGAAGTCTGACAATAAGTTGTGCTGGCAAAGAATAAAGCAAATGGAATTTTCAGCTGCCACTGTTAGTGTACATTGGTACAACTACCTTGGAAAACAATTTGGGATTATCTTATAAAACTAACATTCACATATCCTACTGAACTAGCAGTTCCACTACTAAGTACATATCCCAGAGATTTAATAATAGGTGAACCAGAAGATTGGTATGAGCATGTTTAAAGTAGCACCATTCGTAATAGTAAAAAAACCACCCACATACCCACTGACAGGAGAATGGACACATCAATTATGTATATTAATACCATGTAACTTTTTTTTTTTGCTGAGGAAGATTCCCCCTGAGCTAACATCTGTTGCCAATCCTCCTCTTTTTTTTGTGCTTGAGGAAGATTAGCCCTGAGCTAACATCTGTGCCAATCTTCCTCTATTTTATAGGTGGGTCGCCGCCACAGCATGGCTGACAAGTGGTGTAGATCTGCGCCTGGGATCTGAACCTGCAAACTCAGGCCAACGAAGCAGAGTGCACCAAACTTAACCACTAGGCCATGGGGCTGGCCCTCCATGTAATTTTTTTATTGTGGTAAAATATACATAACATAAAATTTACCATTTTAACAATTTTATTTCTTTTTTTATTGAGATACAATTGATATATAACATTATGTTAGTCTCAGGTGCACAACATAATGATTCAATATTTGTATATACTGCAAAATGATCACCACAGTAAGTCTAGTTAACATCTATTACCACACATACTTACAGATATTTTTTTCTGTGATGGGAACTTTTAAGATCTACTCTCTTAGTGACTTTCAAATATATAATACAGTATTATTAACTATAGTCACCATGCTGTACATTGCATTCCCAGGATTTATGTATTTTATAACTGGAAGTTTGTGCCTTGCGAGCACCTTCACACATTTCACCCACCCCCAATCCCCTGTCTCTGACAACCACCAATCTGTTCTCTATCTCTTTTACCAACTTTAAATGTATAATTCAGTGGCATTGAGTATATTCACATTGTTGTACAACCATCACCACTTTCCATCTCCAGAATTTTTTCATTATCCCAAACTGAAACTCTACACCCTATAAACAATAACTCCCTATTCTCCCAATACCATGCGATTTCTTTATTATTCTTTCTTGTGGTAAAACACACACAACATAAAATTTACCATTTTAACTATTTTTAAGAGTACAATTCAGTGGCATTAAGTACATTTATTGTTGTGCAACCATTACCACTATCCACCTCCAGAACTTTTGGCCAAACTGAAACTTTGTATCCATTAAACAATAACTACCCATTCCCCCCCAAAGCCATATAATATTATACAGCAATAAAAAGAACAAACTACATGCAACAAGATGGGTGAATCTTAGACGCATATTGTTGAGAGGGAAAAAAGTCACAGAAGACCATATACTATACATTAGTATTTCTGTACAACTCAAAAACTAGCAAAGCCAAACAATTTATTGCTTAGAAAAACATACATTTATCATAAAACTTTTTTTTTAGAGCACGGTAATGATAAACATAAAATTATGGATAGCAGTTACCTGTGGGGAAGAAGGGAGAGGAAGGATCAGAAAGTAATATAAAAGTGGCTGCAGCAGCATTAATAATCTTCTGGTTCTGAACTTGGGTGGTAGGTTCATTTTGCTGGTATGCTTCCTAACGTACACATGTTTTATATATTCTCTTGCATCAAATGAGACATTAATGTATAAAGACTGAATAGGAGCTTCCCATTAAACATGTATATTGAACATTTATGTACCATTTCAAATCCTCTCAGTCTTACCTCTTATTTTAGCTACTGCTATTGCAAACAGTACTGTGACTAGCTACACACACATATTTTGTCCAGTTTCAAGCAGATGCTACTGAGAGCACACATATTTTGTCCAGTTTCAAGCAGATGCTACTGAGAGCACATGGTTTCAGACTCCAGACACTTGCCTCTTGTTTGATGTAGGCTTCTACTCTGCACTTACACATGCATAACTCTCTAGAACTCCTTCCTTCTTTCTTCCCCAAGGCAAACAGATGGTCCTGCGATACAAATCATTAGGCTTCTCAGTTGGTCCCACAGGGTTGAGCAACCGTTAATTACCTCATTAATGCATTCTTGCATGGGTTCTCCATCCTTCTCATTTATATTTCCATATCGCCACTCCACTCCTGTGCCCTAGGATAACATTCTTAAATAAGCTACATTCTTATTTACCACTAGGTGTCTGCTTAAGGGAAATAAGCCTCCATGGCACACTGAACTCAATTGTTTATCTCAGCCCCCAGTTGAAATACCACTGAAATGACAAATAAGTTACAAATTAACAAGAACAAAGAGTAGGAAGAAAGACTATGCAAGGGACAAGGAGTAGTAAAAGTTTAAAAGTTGATGGACATGTGATAAAAGATGCAGTAGACCAGAAAAAGTTGAAATCTAAATTTATATGTATGTGAGAATCATAGAAAAGGAGGGGTATATATGTGTATGTGTAATTGAGAATATATATACTTGTGTGTGTGTATGTGTGTGTGTGTGTGTAGAAACTGGGTTCAAGAGTGGTAAAGAAACTAAAACAACAAAATGCATGTAGATTCTCATTCAGAACTCTGGAAACGCTCAGGTACTAGAGATAACTGGCACCACTGCAAGGGTGCTGTTGAATGGGGTCAAAAATAGGAAGATAGGTTGAAACTCTTTGAAATGAGCTAGACCCTTACCCTTACCCTATATAGTGAAATAACATTCCCTTTCTCACACCTGCAGAAGATGGGAAATTTACTTTATAGAGAAGTTGGAAACATAGAAGCTCAGGAGAAGTTAGGGACATTAAGCACAGCTAAAGGCAGGGGTGAGGTGCCACAGTGAAAATAGGAGGAATTAAGTTGAAGTACGCATATGGAATCATGAGAAGCCCAGCAATACACCTAGAACATTAGCAGCCAGATTTATAACCTGTAGGCAGACAAACAAGAGAAACAATCTAACTAACCCAAGAGAAACAATCCAGAGATAGGACATTCAGAAGTCATCAACTAAATGGCAAGGTCTCCAATCAATTACAAACTATAGCTCTAGCCCAAGTATTACTTGAGTGTATCTGTGGATCCAATGATTTATTCTCTCTCTCTAGATGAATGTTTCTCAGGAACCCCAAGGTAACACGTCCAAGGTGAAACTTTCATTCCCCCCTCAAAACTATTGCTTCTCTAATATTCCTGGTCCAAGAACTAAGCCAGAAATCTAGAAATCATCCTTAATTACTCCCTTTCCTCATCCAATATATTTCACAATTTTTATACAGACATACAGATTCTCTCCTTCTCTTTCCTTCCCCCTCTCTTTTTTTTTTAAGAAACGAAGGCATACCAGAGTTACAATCAGAGAATAAGAAGATAAGATGGGCCAAGAACAAATTTTTGGTGACTAACACATCAGTGCTCTTCCTCCTACATGCTATAGAAAGGCCTAAGGCAAAGCAGAAAGGTTTTACTGGTATTTTACACACTAAGTAACAGGAAGAGTCGCAACATTAGAATGGCAGGCTCAATGGTGAACTAGAAGATTGGAAGTGAAAGAAAACAAAAATAGGCTGTGCCGTAGAAAGAGACGACAATCAATGGGACAATAGGGAGAACGGAGAAGCTCTGTGTGCACTTAAAAATCTTTGTACCAGTTGGTTGT
The DNA here is from genome assembly GCF_057802395.1 of Ceratotherium simum simum. NCBI lineage: Eukaryota > Metazoa > Chordata > Mammalia > Perissodactyla > Rhinocerotidae > Ceratotherium > Ceratotherium simum. Next base: position 64,914,719 of record NC_141902.1, read on the forward strand.
TTCAATGAAATGACTTGACATAGGTAATCAGATTTTCCAGGAGCTTCCCTTAGCTTAGCACATTGCTACTAAGATTGACGGCATATACAATGTCTTTGTTTTGTTCTCTATACAGACTTATTCCTTGTATATTAGATCACTGTTATATATTTATTGCATACATATAAAAATTATTTGCACAGAGATCCAATATACATTTCTCATAAATTCTGAATCTTCAAAAAATAAAGTGAGACACACATAGATTCTCTCTTAATTTTCCTTCTTAATATAGGTTCAGAGCCAGCCCTAATGGCCTAGTGGTTCAAGTTTGGCACTCACAGCTTCAGCGGCCCGAGTTTGCTTCCCGGTTGTGGAACCACACCACCCCTCTGTCAGTTGCCATGCTGTGGCGGTGGCTCACGTAGAAGAACTAGAACAACTTACAACTAGGATATAGAACCATGTACTGGTACTTTGGGGAGGGAAATATATTTTTATATATAGGTTCACATGAATGCATACCCACCAGCACCACCCCATTCCAAGCCATCATCTCTTGCCAGAACTACTAGTCTCCCTGTATCCAATCTAGTGCCTCTCCAAATCATTCTCCATAAAGCAACCAGAGAGATTCTTCTGAAATGTCAGTCAGTCCCCTGTTTAAAAGCATTAAATAACTTCTCATTACCCTTAAGATGAAATCCAACCTCTCCAAATGGCTAACAAAGCCCTATGTGAATTAGCCCATGATGATTTTTCCTCAAGTCAACTCTCATCACTTCTCTCTTCATACTCATATTCTTTTAATTCTTTATTTGTGCCATGCTCTCTCTTTTTGCTCCTGGACCTTCATAAAGGTTGCTCCTCCACCTGGAATACATCACTCTCCTCTTCACAGGGCTCACTCTTACTCTTCCCTCAGACAACAGTTTGAAAGATTCTTTTTATGAAAAACTTTTCTGATGCATCTGGCCCCACATCCAATTCTTTAAAAATAGTATCAACATAAAAATTAAATTAAATAGTCCTCCTATATGTTTCCATAGTGTCCTATATTTCCTCGATCATATCACTTGTCAAATCTATCTTACAAAGTATGGAATCTCCAGTTTCCACCACATGACCTAAGTATTAAGTCATGTACTTACTTAGCACTAAGTACTTATTAAATAAACAAATGATCTGCCAGAACTATAAGTTGTATGTGTCTTAACTTATCTTTTTATTTTTCTCTCAAGAACTATCTGACATTCAGGAATAGACATAATGTGCAAATAACGCCCAAGTAAAAAAGCCATTAATTTTTAAAAGAAAGACCAACAAAACTATGTAAAAACACACAAATATCATTTAGGATAAAAGACAAACTATGTTTTAAAGTGAAGAAACTTGGAAGAGACTTTTGAAATGACTACATAATACTTAATGTTTTAAATTTATACTAAAATGTAAGTATTATTTCATAATACCTATAATTTGCTATTATTATATAAATTGCTAATCACATACACCTGCTTACATTAATATCCAAGGTCTATATTTTTCCTAGAGAATATGGTAAACAAAATACATACTAAGACATGAAGGAATGCCATGAGATTTATCTAGCTGTAACATACGAGAAGTCATGAGAAATCACTTCAAGCTGTTTAATGTGACATCAAGTCATACTGGTTCCAAGAGAACCTTGAAATCCACTCATCTTTATAAATCATGTTAAATATGATCATTTCTAAATCAACCTCAGTAATAAATTATTTGACTTTTTACCCTTAAGAAAAAGTGTTTACTTTGGTTCTCATTGTTGCATTTTATAATACAATGTCTCAGATGATAAGTAGTCATTTGCCCAGATCAAGAGGAAAAGTTTAATTTAAACAAAAATAATGCTTTAGACAGTGAGTTTTTAGTTGTATTAAGAATAAAAATCAGGATCCATAACATGCTTACATATTTGACTCTTAGAGGATAGGTCTGTCTCAGTCCTCAAATACGTGGATATCAATACAGTACAAAGTGCTACAGGATGGTGCCATAACCCAAGAGTTTTAATGAGACTTACTCTTGTTCCTTAATGCCCTGAGATTAGCATTATAGTACAACAGACATCATTTAATTAAAAACCTACCATATACTTCTACAATGTACAAAATTCATTATGGACTTATCAACAATAAAATCTAATGATATACACTCCTGTTTCCTCCTAGATAAGTTTTCAAAGGCATTTTTTTCCAATATAGTCTGGTGTATTTTGTTCTTCACAAATTCTGCTCTACAACTATTCACTTACAAGAGCTTTTCCACCTAGGAATAAATGTGTCTTTGGCTACTAATGCAGTCTTTTTAGTTATTCATATTAAGGGTCAGTTCAGTAGCCTCTATAGAGCATTTACCATGTCGGCTTCATGACACGTAATCATAGGCTCTGTACTTTTTCTCAAATCATATTTTGATATAAAGACATTTGTTTTCAGTTTATACCCTCTTACCAAAAAAAACTGCTTTCTCAACTTTAATGAAAGTTTTATCTCTCACTTGAGGAATATTTTCACTGGCTAAAAACAGTTTTACTATTTGCATTTTCTTGTTTTTATATAGACTACATCAATTCTTAGTCCTAGATCACCACTAAATTGGACATTCCACTCTTTCATTTAAGAGTCACTTCTTAGGAGAATTCCATAGGAAAGGTCCAAAAGACTCCACTTAGTAGATACAAGCTATTGATTTCATGGCTGATCTGATTTTATAAGTATCTACTATCCTAGCCTCCTCCTCTTCTCACCAATTTTCCCTAAAATAAATTCACCAATACAATAAATACAATCTGGAAGGATCTCTTGTTAAAGCTGCTAGCTGGCCTTTTCCTGATAACAACACTTCAATGCTACATCTTTCTTTATTGTATACAAAGTTAAAGAATCAAGCTGATGTGATCAAGTTCCCTATAAAGAAGAGTCTCATAAATGAGCTTATATACATATCCTTATAAAATTAGTTTATCATTCCATGAGTGCCTAAACTCAGTTAATTGCATGAGCCCAGACCAACACAATCAATCTTAAACCAAAATATTAGACTATCCCAACTGATGCATAAAAAACACAAGCCCAGGGGCCAGCCCGGTGGCATAGTGGTTAAGTTCGCACACTCCACTTTGGCAGCCCGGGGTTCACAGGTTCAGATCCTGGGCGCGGACCTATGCACCACTTATCAAGCCATGCTGTGGCAGGCATCCCACATACAAAAAAAAGTAGAGGAAGAGGGGCATGGATGTTAGCCCAGGGCCAATATTCCTCAGCAAAAAGAGGAAGATTGGCAACAGATGTTAGCTCAGGGCTAATCTTCCTTACCAAAAACAAACAAACAAACAAACAAAAAAACCACAAGCCCAGATAGATCACTTCAGGTATCCAAAATTGAAAGTACAAAGAAACACAAACTAGGAATTAGGACAGTTATAACCATTAAATCGCTTTGGGAAATGAGGCAAGACAGTTTCCTTTTTCTATCCAAATCAAGAAAATGGGTTCCTTAAGTTAGGGATATCTAATGACCAGGGTGAGAATACTGCCAATAGACTGAATTGAAGGTACAGAGGTCACTAGAATCATGATTTAATTTGTCGTTGGGTAAAATTTAACATGCAAATACAGCGGCAAATTTCATCTTAGCCAAGTATCACTGTTAAGAAAACAAAATGCATACACTATAAAGATAGCAAGTAGTTCGATTTGCTGGCATTTAAGATGAATATAGTTGAGGTTGGAAACTTGGGCTGATAGCTCTTGCATGTGAGACTAGTGAACTTAGACTTCTTTTAACAAGCATTAAAGAGTTATAATTTTATAACTTAAGCAGAGAAGCGACAATATAAATTATAAAGATATAGGAACTCAAATTGGAAAAAACTACTCAATGAAGTTACACTTTAATTTTAATGACACACTATCTTTATTTCAGGGCAATCTTAAATACCTTAGTCTTAATAGTTTTGTTAACTCTAACCTTATTAACTTATCATACCATTTATAAATGCTTTAAGAACTGAAAAACAAACTAGGCATGATTTTCTTCATATTTTTTAAGCCACAAAATTATTAATAAGAATTCTAGTTATTTCTTCTATACCTCCTTGAAAACATACACCAAACATACTTACTGTTGGTTTTTTTCATTTAGAGTATTCATGCCCTGGAGATCAGAAAGAGGTGTTCTAGGATTTTTCCGGGTTATACCTAGCATATAAAAAGCAGAAATTTTCAAGTCAATGCTAAGAGAAAATAAACATAAAACAATTTTTCTAAGGGCAAATGAAACTAATGTACTTCGATAGTAAGTATTTGCTAAACATGTCAGAAACATCTAAATAATAATATGAACCAAGCCCCATGACGGTTACTTACAAATCTGACTTAGCCAACAATGAACCCAATTAGGAAATTTAATAATAAATTTTTTTATTCCTTCTCTTACTTAAACATTATCAGAAAATACAAGGGTAACTGGGCTGAAGGTCTAGAAGGGTACAAGCTCATTTCTCATATTCAAAAAATTCCTAATGATTTCTTTGCATCATTTTTCAGTAATAAATACATTGCTGACGTGGACCACAGATTTTAGAGATCAATTAATCTTACATATAAAGACACTGAGAATCAAAGACGATAAATTGTTTCCTTTAAGGATTACCAATATTTTTTAAGTTATAATTTTCTTCAAATTATATGATAAACATTAAGCTCTATAAGCATAAAGCTATCAATTTTCATAACATACACACACACACACACACACGCAAAGACATTTAATATAGGTAAGATATATTGGAAAGGAAGAAGTAAAAGTATCTCTATGTGAGATGATAATCTCATATGTAGAAAATCCTAAGCAACACACAAAAAACTATTAAGACTAATAAATGAGTTCAGCAAATTACAAAATATAAGATCAATATTCAAAAATCAATTGTATTTCTATACAATAGCAATAAACAATCATAAAATGAAATTTAAAAAACAATTAATAATAACATCAAAATAATATAAAGGAATAAATTTAACAAAAATTATAAAACGTCTAAACTAAAAACTACAAAACACCATTAAAAGAAATTAAAGAAAACTTAAATAAATGGAATGCCATCCATGCTCATGAAGTGGAAAACTTAATATTGTTAAGATGGCAATGCTCCCCAAATTAATCTACAGATCAATGCAATATCTATTAAAATTCCAGCTGCCTTTTTCTGCAGAAATGAATACGCTGATCCTAAAATTAATGTGGAAATGCAAGGAACCCAGAATAGCCAAATAATGTTGAAAACGAAAAACACGGTTGGAGGACTTACACTTCCTAAATTCAAAACTTACTACAAAGATACAGTAAACTGAGACAGTATGGTACCAATATAAAGACAGACAAATAGACCAATGATACACAAATAGACCAATGGAAAGGAACTGAGAGTACAGAAACAAACCTTTACATTTATGATCATTTGAATTTTGACAAAGGTGCCAAGACAATTCAATGGGAAAATAATCTTTTCAACAAATGGTGCTGGAAAAACCAGATATCCACATGCAATAGAATGAAGCTGGGTCAAAGACCAAAATATAAGTGCTAAAACTATAGAACTCTTAAAAGAAAACATAGGAGTTAATCTTCCTGACATTAGATTAGGCAATGGTTACTTAGATAGGATACCAAAAGCATAAGCAAAGAAAAAAACGGATAAACTGGACATCATCGAAATTTAAAACTTTTGTGCTTCAAAGGACACTGTACCAAGAAAGCGAAAAGGCAACCTACAGAATGATAAAAAATGTTTCCAAATCAAATATCTGGTAAGGAACTTGAATTCCAGACTATAAAAAAAAACTCTTGCAACTGAATAATAAAAAGACAACCCAATTTAAAAATGAACGAAGACTGTGAATAGATATTTTTCCAAAGAAGACATGCAAATAGCAAAGAAGCACATGAGAAGATGCTCAACATCATTAGTCAGAGAAATGAAAGTCAAAATTATGAGATACCACCACTAGGATGGTTATAATCAAAAATACAGATAATAAATGTTGGCAACGACATGGAAAAATTGGAACCTTTCATATATTGCTGAATGTGAAATGACAGTCACTTTGGGAAACAGTCTAGCAGTTCATCAAAAAATTAAACACAGAGGTACCATATGACCCAGCAATTCCACTCCTAATTATACACCCTAAAGAAGTGAAGACATATATCTATACCCACATAAAAACTGTTTTCGTTTTATTAATTCAGTTCTGGGCCAGCCCCATGGCTTAGCGGTTAAGTTTGCACGCTCTGCTGCTGGCAGCCCGGGTTCGGATCCCGGGCGCGCACCGACGCACCGCTTCTCCGGCCATGCTGAGGCCGAGTCCCACATACAGCAACTAGAAGGATGTGCAACTATGACATACAACTACCTACTGGGGCTTTGGGGGAAAAATAAATAAATAAAATTAAAAATTATTAATTCAGTTCCTAAGTCATGGACATCAATTATCCCTATGACAAATTACCATTTTCTATCCTCCATATCCATTCTTTTCTTCTGCCTATTGAAACATAATCATCTCAAACCTTTCCTCAATATTAGTAATTCAATTTTCAGCTGTTTCCTCTATCTCATGAGCTCACACAGATGTTGCTTTATTCCTCTGCTTGTTTTTAATAGCTCAATATCTATTTTCAATATCATTCTGATATTTTTATAGTCTTAAATTTGTGCTATTGATTTATTGGATTCATGTTCTTAATTCTTCTGTACTGTAAAGTGCTCACAGGGAATTTTCTTCTCTCTCTTGGAGTATCTTCCCTGCAAACACAATAGAGTGTTTTCTTTTAGGGTGGTTCTTTCACGCATATTATTTGACTTCCTTAGTTCTGTCTGTGTAATGATTTTTTAATATCAACTATTAAATATTTTAAACATTAAAAAGGCAAAAGGAATAATATACTGAACACTGCAACTGATCAGTCAGAGTAGAAAATGAAGTCCTGTGCACCTCTCTTCCTGATCCCATTCCAACAGCATCAGATCCCTACATCGCCCACTTGATGGAATTAGCATAAAAGGACTTTAAAATAGCTATCACATGTTCAATGACAAAGTAGAAGGTAGTCTTTTGAGTTAACAGAAAATCTCAGCAGAGAAATGGAAGCTATAAAAAAGAACCAAATGGATATTCTGAAACTGAAAACTGAAATTTTCTGAAATGAAAAATTTATCCTACGGGTTTAAGAGGAGACTTGAAATGGCATAATAAACTTGAAATCAGATAAATAAAAATTATCCAATCTGTAGAACAGAAAGAACAAAAATAGAACAAAAATGAACAGAGTAGGAGGAATTTGAGAGACAAGATCAAATATTCTAAGAACATGTAATTGAGGTGTGTCAGAAAGAAAAGAGAAATTGCAGCAGAAAAAAATTTTGAAAAAATATTGGCCAAAAATTTCCTAAATTTGATGAAAAACAATGAAGCAAAGGTCCAAAGGGGGCAGCAAATCCCAAACAGGATAAATATAAATCATATCTAGGGACATCACAGCCAAACTGCTGAAAACCAAAAACTTTAGAGAGATAACGTTCAAGCAGCCAGAGGAAAAAAGGTACATTAGATACGAAAGAATGACAAAAGGATGACATCTGAGTTTATCATCACAGATAGTGTAGGACAAAAGAAAATGGAAGAACATCTTTAAAGTGCCAAAAGTTTGATAGTTCCTAATGATGTTAAACACATGTCTATTTTATGACACAGTAACTCCACTCATAAGTTTTACCCGAGGAATGAAAATATACGTACACAAAATCACTTGAACAAGAATGTTTCCAGCAGGACTCCTCATAATAGCTCAAAACAGTACACAACCCTCATATTTATCAAAAAATGAATGACAAACACAAAACTGTATACATAGTTATACATACATATATACCATGGAATACAACTCAGCTACAAATTAACGATAAAAGAACAACATAGATGATATGTATATCATTATGTTGTATAATAGAATCAGAACACAAAAGAATACATACTATATGATTCCATTTCTGTAAATTTTTTAGAAAAGGCAAAACTAATTTATAGTAACAGAAATTGTAACAGGAGTTGCCTAAATGAGGTGGGAAAATGTACAAGAGAGCAAGAATAAATTTTCTGACAATTTTATTCCACTATTTTATTTTTCATCTTTTTGTATTCATATGTTTTAAGGCTTGTCTCTTATAAACATCTTACAGATGAATTTTATTTTTCCCAATCGTATAATCTGTTCTTTAACTGTTTAGTTTGGTTCATTTTAATTTATTGGTATTATTGATACATCTGGAAATTCTTTTCGGCCTTCTCATTTAATGCTTTGTATTCTACCCTAATTATTGTGCACTTTTATTCAGACTCCTACTGAATATTTTCTTTATATTCAATTTCTTTCCTTTGTTTTGGAAGCTATATATACTCTCCTCCTTGATTATCCTAGAGTTTTTAAGATGTTCATGAATTCTAAACTAAACTAATTCTCTTCTCTTTTTGTAAAGAATACAAGAACTTTCAAATGCTTTGATTCTAGTCGTCCCCTTCCCATCACAGATGTAATTATATTCACCTTGTTTTCTTCCCATTAATCAAGCAAATTAGGCATTACTAAGTTTTAGAAATTAATTGCTTACTTAGATTTATACATGTATTTACCAATTTCTTTACCAGATCTCAAAACTTTCTACTGAGTTCAGCTTCTGTCTTTCTCACCTAAGTCTTTTTCTAAGTTCTATAGGTGAAGATCTGTTCAGATTACTATCTAGCTTTATTTATCACTATTGTTCATCTTTCATCTGGTACATCTTTGTGCATCATTTTCATCATTTTAAGAATCCTACAGACATCATTTAATAATTAAACTGTTTGAAAAATACATTTTGATATTTTAATTGGTGAGGTAAATCTATTTTTATTAATTTTAAATAGTAGTACCTGTTTCTTGTATCTTATTTTATACTTTCCATTTATTTCACTCTTTAAGCTCATTTTTTCCCTTAGTTTTCTCATTTGATAGATAAAGGCTTCTCATGCTACTTTAAAAGATAAAGATTCTATTTTTGTTATTATTGTGGTTGTCTGTAAAGCACACATTCATGTTTATTTACTCATATTGATTTCCTAAACTTGATAAATATCCATATTCTATCAATTCAAGAGAAGCATACTTCTCTGCCTTCCCTGCAGTCTTCACCAAAATACATACTAGAATCTCCTGCATTTGTTTCTGTCTACCATTTTCAAACAGGAATTGTGATCCTATACCATTTTTTAATGTTTGATATATATTTTAGAGATCGATCTATAAAAGCCTGTGTGTGAAAACATGTTTTCATTTCTCTCAGGTAAATATTTGGGAATGGAATTAATGGAACATATGTAAAGTATATGCTCACCTTTATAAAAAACTGACAAACTATTTTCCACACCGCTTGTCAAGCCATGCTGTGGCGGCGTCCCATATAAAGTAGAGGAAGATGGGCATGGATGTTAGCCCAGGGCCAGTCTTCCTCAGCAAAAAGAGGAGGATTGGCAGATGTTAGCTCAGGGCCGATCTTCCTCACACACACACACACACACACACACACACGAATATCTTTTTAAAAACAGAAGTTTTCAATTTTGGTGAACTCCAATTTATCATTTTTTTTCCTTTTATAGTTCATGCTCTTATGTTCCATCTAAGAAATCTTTGCCTGTCCCAAGATTGCAAAGATTTTTTCTCTACAAATTTCTCTACAAATTGTTTTCTTCTACAAATTTAATAGTTTGACTCTTTACAAAGAGCTGTATGACCCATTTTAAGTTAATTTTTATGTATAATGTAAGGTAAGGGTCGAAGTTGTCTTGTAACATATGGATAATCCAGTTATTCCAGTGCCATCGTTTAAAAGACTATACTTTACCCCACTAAATTGTCTCAGTTACTTTGTGGAAAATCAATTGACCGTATATGTGTAGATCTATTCTTAGATTCTTTATTTGTTTCTCTACTGATCTCGTGAACCTTACACTAAGAGAATAATGTCATCATTATTTTAGTTTTGAAATCATACAGTGTAAGTTCTCCAGCTTTATTGTTCTTTTTCAAAATTGTTTTGGTCATTCTAGGTAAACTACATTTCTGTATAAATTTTAGTTGTAAGCTTGTGAATTTCTACCAAAAAAAATCTGCTGTGACATTCATTGGGATTGCATTCAATTTACAGATCCAATTGGGGGAAGAACTGACATCTCAGAAATACAAAAACATGTATTTCTCTTCATTTATTTAGGCATTTTTCAATTTCTCTCAGTTGTATACAGGTCTAACAAATATTTTGTTAAATTTATCTCTTAAGTATTTCATGTTTTGGCATGTTATGTTATTATCCATTGCATATTAAATTGTTCCAAAACCCAGCACTTTAAAACAACAAACAGTTATCCTATCACAGAGTTTCTAGAGGAACAGGTTTCAAGAGTTGCTGAACAGGTTCTGACAGGGTCTCTCAAGAGGTTGTATTCAAGCTGTCAGTCAAGGATGCAGTCATCTCAAAACTGGAATGGAGCTGAAGGATCTGCTTCTAAAGTCACTTATGAAGTTGACGGCAAGCCTCAGTTCCTCACTGCCTGTTGACTAGAGGCTTCCATGGGATTCTCAATAGGGCTACTCACAAATGGCAGCTTGCTTCTCCCAGAGACAGTGACTCTGAGAGAGAGTTAGCAAGCAAGAAATTACCTAAGATGGAAACTGTAGTCTTTTATAACTTAACTTTAGAAGTGACATACTATCACTTCTGCCAACACTGGTAAAACATGGGAGGAGACTACATAAAGTTGTGAATACCAGAGGAATATCTAGGAGGCTGGCTGCAACAGATGTATAAAAGGCATTTATAAATTTCATTTTCCGAGTGTTCATGGCTAGAATATTACCATTTAATTTCGTGTATTTACCTGGTATCCTGTGAGATTGTTAAATTCATTTTTTAGATCAAAGAGCATTTTTTAAACTCCTTATCACTTTCTATATGGAGGATCATGTTTCCATGTACCTTTTATTTCTTTTTGTTGCCATATTGTACTATGACCTTTTGTACAATATTAAACCTGAGTGGCAAAAGCAGAAATCTCAATTATAAAGTTGAGAAAGTTGTTTTCTATTCCTAGGCTACTAAAAGTTTTTAAAGAAGACTAAGTGTAGAATTACGACAAACTCGTTTTATCCTTCTACTGAGATGATCATATGGTTTTTCTTTTTTTAATTGTTAATATAGTGAGTTATATTGACAGATTTTCTATTATCAAATCAACCTTTCATTCCTGGGATAAATTCCACTTGGTCTTCATGTATTATCCTTTAACATATTGCTGAATTCAGTTTACTCTTATTTTGTTAAGGATTTTTACCTCTATCATTGTGAAGTATGTTGGTCTATAGATTTCTTGTGATGTTTTTGTCAGGTTTTGGTATTAGAATAATAGTACTGGCCTCATGATATGATTTTTATAGTGTTCCTTGCTCCTCTATTTTCTGAAAGAGTTAAGAGAGAACTAGTATTATTCCTTGCTTAAACGTTTCTTAAATAAAATTCACTATTGAAGCTATCCAGGCCTGGACTTTTCTGTGTTCGTGTGTGGGAAGATTTTACTTATGAATCCAATATTGTTGATATAGGACTAATCAGATTTTCTATTCTTCCTTGGGTCAATTTTGATAATTTGTTGACATTCAAGGAATTTGTCCATTTCATCTAAGTTGTCAAATGTATTGACATAAATGTTCATAACCTCTCCTCAACCTTTTGATGTCTGTACCACATGTAACTGTGTCTACTCTTCATTCCAGATAACAGCATTTGTGTCTTCTCTCATATTTCTTGATCAAACAGAATGGCTAGAACTTCACTGTCTAATACAGCAGCCACTAGGCTATTCAAATTTAATTTGATTGAATTAAAACTTCAGTTTTTGAATTTTTCAAAAATTTCAGTGCTTAACATTCACATGTGGCTAATGGCTACAATTTTGAACAGCATACTTGGAGAACATTTCCATCTTCACAGAAAGTTCTACTGGACAGTGCTGGGCTCAAGCTTTATCAATTTCATTGCTCTTTTTGAAAAATCAGCTTTTGATTTCCACAGATTTTCTCAACTGTTGGTCTGCTTTCTATTCACCGATTTTAGCTCTTAACTTTATTATTTACTTCCTTCTACTTATTTTGGGTCTAATATGCTCTTCCTGTTGTAGCTTCATAGGGTAAAAGTTTAGATCATTGATTTCTCACCTTATTTTTTTCCAAACATACGGATTTAAAGCTATGAGTTTCTTCTAAGCACTTCTTTAGTTGCATTACACAAGTTGTAATGTGTTATGTTTGCACTATCATTCAGATCAAAATACTTTCAAGTTGCCATTATGAATTTTTCTTTACTCGTGAGTTATTTATATATGTTGTTTATTTTCTAAATATTTGAGGATTTCTCAGATATCTTTCTGTTACTGATTTCTATTTTAATTCCATTTTGGTCAGACAACATACTCTAAATTTTCAATCATTTGTGTGACCATACTGATGCCTGAGGTCAGGGACATTAAGACAGGCACTGTCAGTAAGGTGAGAGGAGTGAGGTGTATCAAGCCCACAGCCCTTCTCTGACAAGTGCTGATCCTTGATCTTGTTCATGAACATCACAACCTCCATTGTCCAGAGACTAGACTAAAGGTCAAAAGTAAGAGTTCAAATAGAAGTGAGATTATTCTATTTGAACTCTTTTCTTCCTACCATCTTATTCCTTCTCCTTTCCAGGGCTCCTGACCTTTGTGGAAGTGGGGATGCAGCTCATGTTCCCAAGAACCCCAATTTCTCCCCACTTCTCTAATGTCCTCCCTGCCAAATCTCAGAGAATAGTCGCTGCAGAGAGAAGGTGGAAGCACCAGAAATGAACAGGAGGAGGAAGAGCCACAATACCTTTTATGTCTTAATCTTGAAGGTCACACACTGTCACTTCTGCCACATTTCATTTGTGAGAAACAAGTCACTAAGTATAGCACACGCCTTTTGTTTTTTTTTTTTTTTAAAGATTTTATTTATTTATTTTTCCCCCAAAGCCCCAGTACGTAGTTGTCTGTCATAGCTGCACATCCTTCTAGTTGCTGTATGTGGGATGCGGCCTCAGCATGGCTGGAGGAGTGGTGCCTCGGTGCGCACCCGGGATCCGAACCCGGGCCGCCGGCAGCGGAGCGCACGCACCTAACCGCTAAGCCACGGGGCCGGCCCCAACACACGCCTTTTGAAGGGAGGAGTATCAAAGAATTTGTGGACACGTTTTAAACCACCAAAACAATGTCATAATTTTTACATTAAATAGTCGTGTATCTTGTTAAAAGATTAAGAGAAGGAAAGAAAATATGTATAGTCATTTGTTTTTATACATATTTATTATTTCTGGTTTCTTTATTCCTTCCAATAATTCATGGATCAGCAAACTAGAATCCATGGGCCAAATCAAACCCACTGTGTATTTTTGTATGGCCTGCGAGCTAAGAATGGTTTTTACATTTTTAAATGGTTGAGGAAAAAAATAAATGGAAGAATACTTTTGTGGCATGTGAAAATTATATGAAATTTAAATTTCAGTGTCCATAGTAAAGTTTTATTGAAACATAGCCATGCTCATTTATTTATGCAGTCTATGGCTCCTTTCACAGCAGAACTGAGTTGTTTCAACAAAGACCGTATGACCTACAAAGCCTAAAATATTTACTATCTGGGCCTTTGAGGAAAAAGTTTACCAACCCTTACCATACATCCAAGTTATCATCTAGTGTCATTTCCCTTTAGCCTAAAAAATTTCCATTATCATTTCTCATAGAATACATATTACAGTGACAAATTCTCTGATTCTGTTTATCTGCAAACATCTTTATTTCAGCTTCATTTCTGAAGGATGCTTTTGCTAACTGACATTGTAGATAATACAGTGTAGCAACAGTGGATTTTGTTAAGTTCTTCAGAAGACTTGATTTTTCTTCTACCAGATTGTTAACTTATCTGGTCCCAAACTACAAATATAGAAATTTTGCCTGAAAGTTGTTTGTGTCTTGGGGGAAGATTTTAATTATGATTTTTGGATATCTTTCAGCCTCCATTGCTTTTAAGAAGTCAGGTGTTAATCATATCATTAGTCCTTTGTATCTTAACATGCCATATTTTCTCTTGGCTGCTTTCAAGATTTTCTCTGTTATCTTTGGCATTTAGCAGTTTGCCTATAATGGGCCCAGTTGTGGTTTTCTTCTGTATTTGTTCTATTTGGAAGTCACTGATCTTCTTGGATCTTTAAGGTAGTTTTTTTTAACCAAACATGGAAGTTTGCAGCCACTGTTTCTTCAAATATTTTTCTGCCTTTTTCTCTCTCTCCTGTACTTACGGGATTCCAACTAAGGCAGTAACAATTCGGCTTTCGCCCCGACGGGAGCTATGTACAAATACAAAAAGCCCACAGTCAAAAAAAGCAGCAAACTTGCAAATCTCACCAACTGCAGTGTGTCTTTCAAAGGTTATGTCCTATTTGGTTTGCACTGCTTTTTAGATAGGGCTCCTATAGTCTTCCCTGCATACTCACAGCAGTTACCCAGGTATGGTTGGCAGAATTCATACTCTAACTTTGGGTTTTAGCCCTTTGGCAGCTCTTTCAGTTCCAGGATCGTCCTCCTAAATTCCAAGCTGCTTTGCCAGTCCTCAACTTTGTCCTCTGACACCTTAAGCCAGTATAGTTGTGGTTTTCTGTCTCTAGAGCTGTGGAAGTTGGGGAGTACCTTGTACAAAAAGTCAAAAATTCACAAATTCTTACCTACTACTTTACTTACTTTAAAGAATAAACTTTCCTCTGGTTTCTGCTTCTTTTTGGTCATTTTTGGTCTTTTTCCACTGCTTTCAAATAGTCTGCTGTTTTTAAATTTTTTCCAGGTTTTATTATGGTTACCTGTAGGAGGACGCATTCACCTCACCAATTCACCATTACCTGGTAGTGCCCTGGTTTTTTAAAAACAATCTCCTAAACTTGAATTTATAATTTTACATAAAATTTTAATTATTGGTATAATGGAAAATGGAATGAACTACCTAAAATAATGGAAAAGCTCCAACTTCCACAAATATAGAAATAAATTTGTATGTGAACACAGGTAAGTGTACAATTTCCTCATGCAGCCTAAGCTGAAATTGGTGCCTTCCTATTCTGGACCCATATATACTAAGCTGGAATACAATCAGGCCTAGGGTTGTCAGGCTGAGAAAATGAAAATCAACAAAGCAAATAAACCACTTGCCAGCTATTTAAATGTTAAAAAGAACTAATTTAAGCTCCCAAAAAAGATTTATAGACAGTTTAAAATAATGTCCCATGGATTAAAAGATTTAGAAAAGGAAGATGGATAACTGGAATGAGGACTTGTTGTATACCTTTTAGAAACAATAGCAATAATTAAGAGTAACACTTAAGAATGTTTTTTTTAAAGGAAATGCTTACCTTTGTTCTTTCTAAAATGAGAAAATATTTTTCAAAATGCAGTACACATTTTCTTATACCAAGACAGCAAAAGTAAGAAGAACTAAAGAAAGAACCACAACATTTGCTTTTAGGAATTCTACTTATATTCTCCTTTCACTCATAATTGGATAGTAAACTTTCAATCACAGAACTGTGAAATTAGCAAAGTAAAACTGTGGTGATTTGTAAAAAGCTCAGAACAGAACAGACTGTAAGTAATTTAGGTCCATTATATGCAAATTGCTGAGTTAGGCTTTGAGAATTCTGAAGGATCCGTTTATTCTCACTATAGCAGTAGCCAAATAACTGTAATCCTGCAACAGGCAAAAGAACCCATTTTCACGCAGAATGAGTATATAACAAATAGAAAAGGAGGAAATGGAGACCAAGGGCATCTTTTTACACCGATTTTATTTAAAAAAAAAAAAAAAGAACATCCACTATGACTTTGTCATTCTTTCTTAAGCCAAAACATTAATGTGGTGGCTTTGCTCTAAACCAGACACAGGAGAGTATGGTAGGAGGACTGCAATCAAACTAAGTGGATTTACCAATGATACACAAAAGCACCACTGCTGATGTTGAAATTCAAGCATAATCAAGCATGAAAATCAGCCAGAATTAGAAAAGGGCAGAGGAAACTTTTGGCAGTGTTGAATATGTTAATTATCTTGATTATGGTGATAATTTCACAGGTGTATATATCTGTCAAAATTTACCAAACTGTATGCTTTTGCATGCAGTTTATTTTACTTCAATTAGAGTTCAATAAAGCTTTTTTTAAAAAATCAGCAGGGAAAAAAAATCATTATCCATTTTTACCCAACACTTGGCTACCTTAAAGAGAAAAATGGAAACCAATTCAGAGTCTGTAACCAAGTATAATTAACAACTCAAGGATCAGAGGTAAATAGTCATCCAAGTTAAAACAACAGGTCTATCAAGTTTTTCAAGAGAAAGAACTCAAGTATCAATGGAAGTATCCTGAGACTGACTGGTCAAAGGATTATGGAGGTTACATTGCCTATGCAATTTATGTCCCACCCTGGTGTAGAATGCTCCTGGTTTCCATTTCCAAATGGTTACACGATGACACAGAGTTTATCAGGATTTGCAGCCTTACTGTACTTCTCTTCCTTGCACCTCTGCAGAATCTCTAAGCTCCTCTGGTGGACTGGGTGTTGAAGAAAGCTAAAACTATCCATACTTTTCAAAATTGCACATGGCGCTGTATCATCATGTCCTTAGGAAGCAAAAGAAAAACAAAAAAATGGAGAAAAGAAAAAGACATTATATAAGCCCAAACCAATAGAGAATCAAGGACAATGCTGCCAACTATCTTAAGAGTATATAAAAATGTACCAAGTAAGGGGTTAAATGTGAATGATTTTTCCAATTAACTTAGGGAAATTACCAAAAATAAATAGGAAAAAATAAAGGTCCTTGTTAGGTATTCAAAGTATTCTTTTCAGTACTCAAAGTGTTGTGAGTTAATACCATAATAAAAATTTCTAATTTAAAATACTAGGGAAATTTCAAAAACAATTTGTACGGTTTAGTCAATTTTTTTTCAGTAGACTCATTTTTATCAGGTCTGAAATATAATTAGAATATAGTTGGCAACAATGCAAGGAACACTGATGGAACCCCAAAGAGAAATATACCCAAAACAATTTACCAAAAGTTAAACAATTCTTTCACAAATCTTGCAATTAACCACACTTGTAAGAATTCCAACAAGTGTGTCAATGTTGAAAGAGCAGAAGAAAAGCATAGAGCAGGAAAACCCAGCAGCGTTTCTGTATTTATATATCTGAAAACAAAGCTGGAAAATCTATACTTCACCACCACTTCTTAGTAAAATGAGACAATCAACTACCGGTGGGAAAGGGAAGAGAGCACGTTCAAGTAAGGACCAAAGCCCCAGATTAGTGATACTGAAACAGTGAGTCACTTGAGCAATTAAGAAGGGTGGAAGTTTCAGTAACATAAATATTATCATTAAATGAATTTAAAAGAGAATACAGGTTTTCCAGATTTGGGGAGAGTTGGGTATCATTTACCTAGAGAACATCTGTAGGACAATAAAGGATGTTAATTAGTTAGGACATCAAGTTCAAATTTACGTAGGTTTGCCTTTAAAAAACAAAAGTGAATAGCTGAATGACAGATCAAGGCAAATTAAGCAACACATAAACAACGAACTAAAGTTCCATTAGTGCATATTTACTTATAATTAGGAATCAGATACTATCTATGAATAGTTCTCAAGGCAGAATCATTTTAAAAGTTAAACAGAGGCAGAGTAATTCAAAGAGGTTTGCAGAGCATGGTTTAGTCTAAGTATAATTCCTTAAACTGGATTTCTATATCCACAGAATAGGCACCTACATTTTAGCTAAGGAGATGGTATCTTACGATACCATAACACCAGATAATAATATACATATAACAAGCAGGCTTGTTTTTAATATGGATTTGAAAATTTTTTTTCATATCCAATAATAAAAAAGTACGCTAATAAAACACTATCTCATTTATCCAATATGGAGAGTCCATAGTTGCAAACATTCATTGTTTCAAAAAGAGACAAGTATTACCAAGTTACCCATTGTTTCTTAGTCAAAAGATACCTCAGTAAAAATATTCTATTCTCATTATTATCAATAATCCCCCCCTTGATGGGCTCCTTGGAGGAAGAATACTTAGGCTCAGACTAGCCTGCACTTGGTTAATTGTGGGGGTGGCTGGATATCAGCTGAGGGGGACCATTTGAGAAAAAAACACATGGTGAGTTCTTCTCATACTCTATCCAAATTGTAACTTTAAAAAGTTATCACTGGACTTTCAGGCCCTTCAATAGCTAACTTGATAATCTGCTAGTCAGAAATAATTTAAGAAGAGTATAGTATTAAACTTTTATATAAAAGTTCAGAATATTAAATATACTAAATTATTAGGTAGTTTTAAGAAATCACTCAACATTACTACAGCCACTGTACTCTATTTTCTATTTTATATAATAAATTGTGGCAATGTCATTTGGATATGGGTAATTTTGTATCTGTGACTGTTTTGTGTCTCACCTCATACCTTAGTTTTTTTTAAACTTCTGTTCTTTCACTCTGCTTTCTATGCCTCGTTAACTATTTTAAACATTATTTTACAGACTGTAATACTACTTCCAAACCTGAAAGTGATATTCCTCTTGTGTGTTGTGTGTACCAACCCTCTGTCAAGGCGGTCTCTTTTCCTAGGATGGTTTATAAGTACATTTTCAGTGGGGGTTATTTTCTAAGGAGTCTCATAAACTTTTTTTTTTTTTTTTTTAATTTTATTTATTTATTTATTTTTCCCCCAAAGCCCCAGTAGATAGTTGTATGTCATAGTTGCACATCTTTCTAGTTGCTGTATGTGGGATGCGGCCTCAGCATGGCCGGAGGAGCGGTGCGTCAGTGCGCGCTCGGAATCCGAACCCGGGCCGCCAGCAGCGGAGCGCGCGCGCGCTTAACCGCTAAGCCACGGGGCTGGCCCCAGGAGTCTCATAAACTCTTTTTTTTTTTTTTAACCCTATAAAATACTTATTTGTTATTTACTATTATTAAGTGCAACATACTTATTAATTTTACAGTGGAAAACCTGGCTGACATCAGCTTGACCAAGTAATAAGAGTCATAAACTCTTAAAAGAGGTTTATTTAATGTTTGCTTATGCTAGTTCCTGCTGGTCTAGTTTTGATAATTTCTTAGCTTGAGATTATGCACCAAACACATAGCGTAAATTCAGACCCTATATCTATGCATGGTGAAGACATGGGGCACTGATTTTTTTTAAAGGTAACTTTTTTTTTTAAAAAAACCTTATCTAAAACCTAACACAGATTGCTAAGGTTTTTGTTTCTCTAGTCAGAGCCAACAAACAGAATTTTCCAGTTATCTTTTCAGTGACAGAAAAGTTCAAGCTCTTTGAAGCTCCTATACTATATAACAGGTGCTCAATCCCAGCTCCACTGTATCATTCAAACCTGAAGCCATGTCTCTGATCCTATAACAGTTTCTGTAATGTCAGCTCCCAAGCCTTAGGGCTATTTTTTAAAGGTATATTTCACACACAGTAAAATCCACCGATATCAAGTATACAGTTTGATGAGCTTAAACAAATGTTTACATCCTCAATCAAAATACAGAACATTTCCATCAGCAAGTTGTTTTATCCCCTTCCTGTCAATACTACCCTTGCCCCTCCTAGAGGCAATCAAGTTATGATTTCTATCACTATATATTACTTCACCTGTTCTTAAACAAAATAAAAAATCATATAGTATGTATTCTTTCATGTTTGGCTTTTTTGCTCAATATTTTTTGTGACTCATTCATTATGAGAATCAATAGTTTGTTCCTTTCTATTGCTGAATAATGTTCCATGGTTGGAGTGTATTACAAATTGGTTATCCATTCTTCCACTGATGGACATTTGGGTGTTTCCAATTGGGGGCTATTATGAATAAAGCCACTATGGACATTCTTTCTCTGTGTTTTTGTGTATAATAGCTTCATTGAAATATAACTCACATAGCATACAATTCACCTATTTAAAGTGAAAATTCAATGGTTTTTTAGTATAATTCCCAAAGCTATTTAACTATCATCACAATCAATTTTAGAATATCTTCATCATACCAAAGAGAAACTCTATACTCTTTAACTATCACTCCCCGCATAATCTCCCAGCCTGCCTACTGCAGCCCTAAGCAAACACTAATCTACTTTCTATCTCTATAGATTTGCCTATTCTAGACATTTCATATAAATGGAATCATACAATATGTGGCCTCTTGTATCTGACTTCCTTCACTTTAGCAAAATGCTTTCAAGGTTCATCCATGTTGTAGCATGAACTAGTACCTCATTCCTTCATATGGCAGAATAACATTCCATTGTATGGATTACCACACTTGGTTTATCCATTCATCAGCTGATGGACATTTGGATTGTTTCCACCTTGTGGTTATTATGAACAACGTTGCTAAGAACATCATGTACAAGTTTCTGTTTGAACACCTGTTTTCAATTCTTTTGGGTATCCAACTAAGAGTGGAATTGCTGGGTAAAATGTAACTCTACCAGGCTGTTTTACAAAGTGACTGCACCATTTTACATTTCCACCAGTAGCATATGAGGATTCCGATTTCTCCACATCCTTACCAATATTTGTTATTACAGCCATCCTAGCAGACGAGAAGTTCACTGTGGCTTTGATTTGCATTTCCCTGATGACAATGTTGAGCATGTTTTCATGTGTTTATTGACGATCTGCATATCTTCTCTGGATAAACGTCTTTTCAGATCCTTTGCCCATTTTTTAATCATTAGCAATTTTTAATTGTTAACAATTTTTTAATTGTTTTAATTATTAGTTTTTTGTTTTGTTTTGTTTTGTTTGGTGAGGAAGACTGACCCTTAGCTAACAAGTGTTGCCAATCTTCCTCTTTTTTCTAAGGAAGATTAGCCCTGAGCTAACATCTGTGCCCATCTTCCTTTATTTTGTATGTGGGAACGCCACCGCAGCATGGCTTGAAGAGCAGTGTGTAGGTCTGTGCCGGGATCCCAACCCGTGTACCCGGGGCCACCGAAGCAGAGGGTGTGCACTTAACCACTACAACACCAGGCCAGCGCAGGTTATTAGTTTTTTATTATTGAGTAGGAGTTCTGTATATATTCTAGATACCAGCTCTTTATCAGATATACGATTTACAAATATTTTCTATCATTCTGTGGGTTGTCATTTCACTTTCTTAATAGTGTCCTTTAAGGCACAAAAGTTTTTAATTTTGAAGTATAATTTATCCATTTTTTCTTTGGTTGCTTATGCTTTAGGTGACATAACAAAGAATCCACTGCCTAATCCAAATTGGAAAGTGTGAATCCTCCAACTTTGTTCTTCTTGCATTTCTGGATCTATTTACGTATCAATTTTAGGATTAGCTTGTCAACTTCTGCATAAAGGTAGCTGAGGTTTTGACAGGGATTATGTTGAATCTGTAGATCAAGAATCGCCATCTTAACTATATTAAGCCTTCCAATGCACGAACATATGATATCTTTCCATTTATTTAGGTATCCTTTAAGTTTTTTTCAACATTTTGCAGTTTTCAATGAACAAGTCTCACAATTCCTTTGCTAAATTTATTAATAAGTATTGTATATTTGTTGGTGCTCTGATTAGAAGAGCACCAAGTTAATTTCGTTTTCAGGTTGTTCATTGTTAGCGTGTAGACATACAACTGATCTTGCATATTGATCTTGTGTCCTCCAACCCTGATGACTTCATTTATTAGCTCTAATAGGTTTTTTTGTGGATTCCATAGGATATTCTATATACAATATGTCACCTGCAACCAAAATGGTTTCTTCCTCTCCAATCCGAATGTCTTTTATTTCTTTTTCTTGCTTAATTGCTCTTACCAGAACCCCCAGGAAAATGTTGAATAGAAGAGGTGAAATCAGATCTCCTCGTCTTGTTTCGGAAAGGCATTCAGTCATTCACCATTAAGTATGATGTAAGCTTTGGGTTTTTCATAGATCCCCTATGAAATCTATGGGGACTTCAGGTTGAGGAAGTCCCTTTCTATTCCTAATTTGTTTGGTGTTTTAACAACAAAAAACATGAAAAGGTGATGGCTTTTGTCAAGTGCTTTTTCTGTGTCTATTGAGGTGATGATGTGATTTTTGTCTTTTATTCTATTAACATTCTATTGATTTGATTTTTGTAAGTTGAACCAACTTTGCATTTCCAGGTAAATTCCACTATATCATGGTATATAATACTTTTTACATATTGCTGGATTCAGTTTGCTAGGATTTTGTTGAGGGATATTGGTTTGTGGTTTTAATGAGAATTAAAATATTCTTTTATCTTCTATTTTTTGGAAGAGTTTATAAAGCATTGACGTAAATCCTTCTTAAGTACTTGACAGAATTCATCAGTGAATTCACTCTTCATTGGCTTTGCTTTGTGGGAAGATTTTTTTTGTTACTAATACAATCTCTTTTCATGTTTCAGACCTATTCAGATTTTCTATTTCTTCTGGAGTCAGTCTTGGTGTTTGCATCTTTCTGGGAATTTGTCCATTTCAACTAGGTTCTAATTTGTTGCTATACAACTGTTCATAGTATTATAATCCTTTTTATTTCCATCAGTTTGGTAATTCTCAAAATTAGTCATTTGAGTCTTGTCTCTCTTTTTCTTGGTCAGTCGAGGTCTTAAGATTCTTCAATTTTGTTTATCTTTTCAAAGAACCAACTTTTGGTTTTGTTTTCTTTATTATTTTCTATTCTGTATTTTATTTTTTTCATGTCCCCTCTTTATTATGTCCTTACTACTCTTGGCTTTGGGTTTAGTTTGCTCATTTTTTCTAGAATCTTAAGGTAGAGCATTAGATTATTTGAGATCTTTCTTCTTTTTTAACAGAGATATTTGAAATTATAAATTTCCCTCTAAGCATTGTTTTAGCTGTATCCCATAAATTTTGGTGCATATTTTCCTCCACTCATCTCAAACTATTTTCTAATTTCTCTTGTGATTTATTCTTTGATCCATTGGTTATTAAGAAGTGTGTTTAGGGGCTGGCCCCGTGGCTTAGCGGTTAAGTGCCCATGCTCCGCTACTGGCGGGCAGGGTTCGGATCCCGGGCATGCACCAATGCACCGCTTCTCTGGCCATGCTGAGGCCACATCCCACATACAGCAACTACAAAGATGTGCAACTATGACATACAACTATCTACTGGGGCTTTGGGGGGGAAAAAAAACATGGGAGGAGGATTGGCAATAGATGTTAGCTCAGAGCCCGTCTTCCTCAGCAAAAAGAGGAGGATTAGCACAGATGTTAGCTCAGGGCTTATCTTCCTCACACACAAAAAAAAAGAAGAAGTGTGTTTAGCTTCCACATATGCCTTTAGAAATATTATTCTGTTCCTCTATTCTTTCATTACTGTCTTCTTTTGTATTAAACAGATACTTTCTAGTATACTATTGTAACATTTTTGTCATTTCTTTTACTAAATTACTTTTTAGTTATTTTTTAACAGATGCCAAGGGAATTATAATTAGCATCTCAATTTATAACAATCTAGTCTGGATTAAAAACAACTTAATTTCAATAGTATATAAACTTTCCTCCTATATAGCTCCATTCCCTTCCTCCTCTTTTATGCTGTTGTCATACAAATTACATCTTTAAAATGGCATGACCATCAACACAGATTTATAATTATTGCCTTGTATAGTTGCCTGTTAAATCAGATTGGAGGGAAAAAAAAGTTACAAAATGTAAAAAATACACTGATACTATCTCATATTTAACTCTATAGTTGCCTTTAATGGTGCTCTTTATAATTTCATATGCTTTCAAGTTACTGTCTAGTGACCTTTCATTTCGGCTAGAAGAACTTCCTTTGCTATTTCTTGTGGGGCAGATCTGCTAGCAACAGTTGCTCAGGATTTGTTTATCCGGGAATTTCTTAATTTCACCCTCATTTTGAAGAACAGGTTTTTGCTGAATATAGAATTCTTGATTGTCAGTCCTTTTCTTTCATCACTTCAAATACATCAAGCCACTCCCCTCTAGCCTCAGTGGTTTCTGATGATGAATCAACTGTTAATCTGAGGATACTTTGTACGTGATGAATCACTTCTTTCTTGCTGCTTTCAATATTCTCTCTTTATCTCTGGATAGTTTAATTATGATATACCTAAGTTTGGATCTCTCCGAATTTACCCTCCTTGTAGTTTGTTGAGTTTCTCGGATGTGTAGATTAATTTTCTCATCAAATTTGAGGAGTTTGGGGCCATTATTTCTTCAAATATTCTTTTCTGCCCCTTTCCCTCCTTTCCTTTTGGACTCCCAGAAGTTGGTATGCTTTGTGGTGTCCCACAGGTCTAGAAGCTCTGTTCATTTTTCTTCATTCTTTTTTCTTTCTGTTCTTTAGACAAGGTAATCTCAACTGATCTGTCTTCAAGTTCATGGATTCTGGATTCTGCCTGTTCAAATCTGCTGTTGAACTTTTCTAGTGAATTTTTCAATTATTGTACTTTTTTTCCCCACTTCAAAATTTATATATGTATGTAAAACTGATATTCTCTACTTGGTGAGACACTGTTCTCATACTTTCCTTTAGTTCTTCAGATATGTTTGCCCTTAGGTCTTAGAACATATTTAAAATAGCTTAAAGACTTTGTCTAGTAAGTTCAATGTCTGGCTTTCCTCAGGGATAGTTTCTTTTGATTTCTTTTTTCCCATGTATGGGTCATATTCTTTGTATATCTCATAATTTTGTGTAGAACACCAGACATTTTAAATAATATAACATGGCAACTCTAGGAATCAGATTCTCCCTTCTCCCTGGATTTTGCTGTTGTTGCTCCTTCTTGTAGTTGTTGTTATTTGTTTAGGACTTTCCTGAACTAAATCTGTAAAGTTTGTATTCTTTGTCACATGTGACCATGGAAATCTCTGCTCAGCTAGCTTAGTGGTCAGCTAATGATTGGAGGCAGATATCTTTACATGTCTGAAACCAATAAATCTCCCAGTCTTTGTCAAGGGTCACTGTATGTGTGTTGGGGCACACCTTCAACACTCAGCTAGGCAGTTTGCAACTCTGCCTTGTCCTTCACTTTCTGCTTGCACAGAGCCTGGCAGTTACCCAGAGGTAAGAGATCAGGATCTTCTCAGGTCTTTCCTGAGTATGCATATAGCCCTGGGCATGTACACAGCCTTATGCATGTGCATGGCTATCTAGATTCCCATGAATATGTGGGAACTTTTCAAAGCCATTATGGAGACCTCATTCCCCAGCTTTTCCCAGCATTTTGGTTAGTTTTTGCCCAGCTGTTATCTACTGTATCAGGGAGTTGCAATGTTCAACAACTGCTTCTGACTGTTTTTCAACAACATGCCTAGGGAAAAGGCTATTCACGCTGGGCAAGCTCCAAGTCAGGTTAAAGACAGCCTTGAAGTGGGGTCTTCCAGGGAACTACCCAACAGGTTGAAAAATGAAAACTCTCTGGGAATGGGGCTTTGAAGGAGCTCCAACTCCCTTCTATTCAGTCCAGTGATTGCCATACTGCCGATTTTCATTGGCCTTCAGAGCTGTTGGCTTTCCAGGCTACCATGGAACAGGGGACGGAGGGATGTGAACAGTGCAAGTTAAAACGCTACAAAAAGCACTCTCTTTACCAATATTCAGCCTTTTTTCTTGTATAAACACTTCCCAGATTACTATAAGCCTTCGATGAATTTCCTGAGTTCTGACAAAGCTATTCTGACACTTTTTGCAAGTTTTCTTGTTGCTTTTAGGGAAGAAAGAATTTTCAGAGGTCCTTACTCTAATATTTCGCTGATGTTCAATCTAAAACCTTACTCTTCACCAACACACTACAGTGCCTGATACACAAATGACTGTATTAAGTATTGAGTAGAACTGTGGACAGAATACTGGACAGAGATTCTAGATTTCGGGTCATATCCAAATCAGTTTTAGTACCTAGTCATTTCTGAAAACAGATGTTTACTGGAACCCTTCTCCCACTTGCAGAAACTAATGGGAGCACATTAGAGGCACACAGTCCGTTGAGTGGGGTGGGGAAGGGGAACAGGTTATATGGGAACCATTAAAGCTCTCTATCTGCAGACACTATTTGAATGGCTTCAGCTTCTCTCCCTGTAGATGAAGAAACTGAATGACACTTTTAACTCTCTTGTTCTTGCCTCTTATTCCAACGCCATAGCTGAATTCCGTCTCTTGCCTAATCTTTTTAGACTGATTACAATTCCTCTTTGGCTATACTTTCATGTAACTGCAAAAGAACCAAATAAAACATCACTGCTCTTCTTTCTACATACTGTATAATTCATGGTCAAGTTATGATCTCCCCTGTACTCTCTAATCCACGTTCTTTCTTACTCAGGAGGAGTAAATCAGAAGCAAGGTGGATGATACCACTGAAATACCTGTTTTCCAATATCTCACTGCTGACCAGACAAATCATTATCATTTCTCATTCTACCTCCCAGAAAGGCCAACATGTAGCTTCACTCAGGCTGCCTACTTATAGTACTCCACTAAGAACATTTTATGGTTTCCTAATCACCATTATACACATTCTACAATTGTAACAGATTTATTCTTAAAAAGAATAGTGAAATTGAATTAATTTTTATTCAAAGGCCTTAAAATGGCATTGTGTCCTTTCATTTGGAAATATAAAATAAAAATAAACATGTAAAAAATAAAAAATAACAGTTAAAACTAGATTTTATAATGATCTTCTCATTTGTGTTCAGTTGGCCTGATGAAGAAAAAGAACGTCAGGGAATTCCTTAAGAATGCCCAGGATTTTTTGGTTCACCATCAGGATATTTGTTGACAATCAGCTAAGAGTCCACTGAGATTTTTAATAAAGATACTCTCAAAGGAAGTGAAAATATATTGTACTTCTGCAGTCTACATCTTCTTTCTTCATTAGAAGTATTATCTTTGACCTCTTATTCTCATTCAGTATCTGAACTTGGTTACCTTCTGCCTTCCATATATTCTGCTTCTGCTTAAATAACCTCCAATTCCTGTTTCACCTTGATATGTCTGCAAATTATTTATATATATGGTCATTATAAAAGTTTTGAATCTACTACTTAAATCAATTTTCACATTCACAGTTATTCCGTTAGTTTTCATTCTGCAGTGCTACAATGTTCTAACTTGATGCTACCCTTTTATCCCAAACCCGCTAGAAAATAGGAGGTGGTAAGTGGTGTAGAGGAAGTAAAAATGCTAAATGCTGGCACTGACATTAATATACTGTAATATAATTATTCTCTGTAACAAATTTGCTCAGTCATTGCTTCGAAATGCAAATGAATTATAGTTTTTCTTTTCCTTGATAAAAAGTGAAATTTAAAAAGTCTGTCCAAGGGGAACTTCTAGGGTGTTGGTAATATTTTATTTCTTAACCTAGGTGATGGTTCCAGGGGTGTCTCACTTTGTGATGATTCTCTGAGCTATACATTTTCATTTTCCACACTTTTCTGTATGCATGTTCTATCCCAGAATAAAAGAGTTTTCACAAAGAGTTTATTATATGGAAGCTCTATGTTGGCCAGAAGGAAAAACTAGATTAGAAAACAAAAAGAATCTAGAAATTATCAAAGTAGAGATAATAAAGGTTCAGTTTGCTGATCATTAATAAGATTGTATATCTTTGTACAATTTGATAATAATATACATACAACCAGCTTTCACAAATAATATTTTAAATACCAAAGGAGCATATAGACAATGTGAATAACCATTACAGAAGACAATATATTTAATAGTAAATACAAAATCTTAGCAGGATACTTAATTTTCAAAATTTATAAGTCCACTGTAATAAATAAGAACCTATCTTAAAAGAAAAACTTTTCCTAAAGCTTTTTGCAAAGATAGACTCTTAGAAATAACTTTGTAAAAGGCAAAGCAGGTTTAAGATATTTCTTTTATTTTCCAAAAACTACAATTCTCCCTATCTACAAAGACCAGTTTGCATACATTATAATCTGAAAAATATTTCCAAGTTCAATTAGTTTTTGCCTCTCATTTTATAAATACTATCTTGCAAATATATTTATTCATTTGAAATATATACAAGCTGAATTTAAAGTTTTACTGCTATTGCACATGCCAAAAAGCCATATAAGTAAATCTAGCAGTCCTGAAAGCCAGGTGTGTCCTAGCACACTTCTACTGAAGCTTCTCTGGGCAGAAATTTTATTTTAAACGACTACACGTATATTAGAAAATCCTCACTATGCAGCAATGGTCTATTTAAGGCTAGAGCTACAGCAAGCAACAGTGTGGTTTCTAGTAGGTTAACAAGTGCTTATGAAGATGCCCTCCCACAAAATGTGAAATGGGATATTTTATGATCTAAGGGGAGGCATAAAGAAAAAGTATCCTGCTCTATTTCTAAATTTCAAAGTGAAACCCAATGAAGTGAGTTAAGGGTAAAAGGAAAATAAAATTAACACTTCATAAACAGATACTTTACATGTATTATCTGATTTTACCCTCATAATTTTGAAAGCAGTATTAACACTCCAAGAAAAACTGCTAATGGTGGCAAAATCAGTCAAGAGAAAACACTTGATTGATTACTGAAGCCAGGTTATCTCCACTATCCTACACTATCTCCACCCTCATTTTTCTGTCTCTCGATTTATGCTTCCACATTAAATTATGTTTCATTTGTAGTAAAAACTATGGCATAAGAAGAAAATAGAGAAAAGTATCAATGATAAATTCCATATAATTAAATGATAATTATCATTTCACTCTTTGCTTAAAAATCATACCAATGTCTTACTGAGTGCCTACTAAATACTAGGTGCTCTACACTCATTATTCCTATCAGTATTTGTTAATAAAAATGTACCAAAACATATGTATACCCATACACCATATATCCACTTAACTCAATCATGTAAAGTTCACTCTTTAGATCTGAAACATATATTAGGGTATGGTAAGAAAACAGTACAGAATAAAGTTATGTCTACTCCTTGGACAGGTAAAAAATTAAAAGATGAAGCATGGTAGAACACTAATATCTACTGCTTACCAGTTTTTCTCTGACTGTGTCTTTTCCCAGCTTCCCTGAAAGCAACCATGGCTCTGAAAAAAGCTCGGAGAACTGCCCATCGGAAAACAGCTACGGGATCAATTCCAATCATCCCAGAGATAAATGCATTCTTGCTACTTCTCAGAAGAGCTACAATGTCAGGGCGCATATGATCTGTATTTTTTTCCCGGAAATCCTACATGAAAAAAGTACCAGTGTTATTTTTGAAAAAATTATTAAACCAAGAAGATAATGGGTGACATGTTTGAACACTGGTTGACTAAGGACTATAGAAGTGATTTCTGTTCTAGGCTAACTGGACCAGACATCTTCCATAAAGTCCCATCCAACCCTAAAACTACTGAATTCTATAATACATTTGAATTAGAATGAATACTCCACAATTTTGTTGCAGCTTCTTAAACACTGGTCAAGGAGAGCCTCTCTGAAGGGGTATCACATAAAATGACAAGAGAGTCCAATAACAAAAAGGAGCCAGATATGAGAAGACCAGGCACAGCATTCTAATCAAAGGGAATACCTACTAACTATAGGTGGTGATGAGTTGGACAAGTTAGGAGAGAAGCAATAAGACCAGGGGCTGTAGCATTCTGGGCAAGGGTAAGAGTGGCAGAAGACGAGGCAAATAAATAGGCTATGTAAGCCAGAGTTAGGAGTTTGAATTTTATTTAAGTGTAAAGGAAAGCCACTGGAAGGGTAATGACATGAACTAACTGGTGTTTTGTAAACACCACTGGTTGCTGCAGAGGGAATGAACTGTGCAAAGAATGGAAAAAGGGAGACCAGCTATTACAATATTCCAGATAAGAGCTGACAGTGACTTGGACTGTGTCGGTGGTAATATGGAAAGGGAAAATAATGATCATATTTGGGATATGTTTTAGAGGTAAGGCCGAAGGACTTGCTGGTGGATTAGAGCATGGTGAGAGAAGGAGGGAATTAGATTAATGCCCATATTTTGGGTTTGAGTAACTAGGTGGATGGAGGTGCCATATACTGATATGGTGAAGACTAGAGAAAAGAGAAGAGGACAGGAAATGAGGATCAAGAGACCAGTTTTGTCCAAGTGAAGTTTGAGACGATGAGGATAATGATAATAGCAAGCAACATTTATTGAGAGGTTACTATGTGTGTGGCACTCTTCTAAGCATTTTACATGTGTTGTCTCATTTAAGCTCATTTCATCCTCCTAGCAACTCGATGTAGATGATATTATTCCTATTTATAGATGAGGAAACTGTGTCACAGAGAGGTTAACTATCTTGGCCCCTATCACACAATAAGTGGAAGAACAGATGTTCAAACACAGCCACTCAAAACCACTATACTATGTCTGCATACAGACATCAAGTAGGCAGACGGATATATGTGTCTGGAGTCCTATAGAGATTTCAAAAAATACATTTGGTTATCACCAGCATACAGATTTTTTTTTTGGTGAGGAAGATTGTCCCTGAGCTAACATCTGTTGCCAATCTTCCTCTTTTTGCTTGAGGAAGATTGTCCCTGAGCTAACATCTGTGCCAATCTTCCTCTTTCTTTTTTTGTATGTGGGACGCCTACACAGCACAGCTTGATGAGCAGTGTGTAGGTCCGCGCCTGGGATCGAAACCCGTGAACCCCAGACCGCCGAAGCAGAGCGCACGAACTTAACCACTGCGCTACCGGGCCAGCTCCAGCATACAGATTTTTAAAGCTGGATATTACCTAAGGACTGTAAATACTCAGTAAAAACCAGCTGCCAATGGGTGTTTGAAGGTACAGAACCCAAGAAAATAGGTTAAAATACACCATAGAAGGACAGACAGGGCAAGAATTTTACACTCCTGGAAGAAGGTCCCACACTGATACACATAGTCTAGGCATTTGGCTACAATCACACCAAGAGGGAAGGATTACAACTTGGTGAGTAAATCACTCCAAGTTGGTGCAGCGTCACAGAACAGCTCTAACTCAGAATTCTATGAGGAGCGTGACTAGTATGACATCATCTACCCTCGTTTCCAGGAGACAGCTTGGCTTCGTCCTATTGCCTTTAGGGCTTTCCTTTCCTAATTCATCTTTGTTCTCCTGAGAACGGGGGAAAAGGGAAACAAGCCAGAAGTCTTGGTCCTTGGTTTATCCCTAAATACCCTTTGAGCAAAAGTATGTATCATAAAAGTTAGTAAAACTGAGTAAGAATATTCAAATCCAAATTGTCACTACCATCACCACCACTACCACGACCAACTAATACCTTCCAAGGGCAGACAAGATGGCAGGCACTAAGTTAAGCACTATACATGACTTACTCAATTCTAAATAAAGTAGAACCAATTATAAATCATACTTTACTGATAAGTAAACAGACCGGTAAAGAAGCTTCCCAAAGTAGTGGGGCAGGAACTGAAACACCGGTCTGTCCTACTCCAAAGACCATCCCATCCTATTAATAACTACAGTATACAACCTAAAATTCCAGAATTCTTTTCCATGATGACTGTCAAATGTTGAGAGAGACCTTCGTTTTCCAAATGTAATGCTCTCACCTGTCTTCATATTTCTAGATTTCTAAAGTACATGTCATTAACAAATCACATCATTCCTCCTGAAACTCTTTTCTCTTGGGTTCTATAACAATACGTTTTGTGATTTACTACTTACCTCTTGTGCTGCTCCTTCTTAATCCTTACTGCTGGTTCCATATTGGAAATTCTTATGGTTTTATCTTGTGTACTTAAATATTTTTCACTCAATCACCTTACATCAGGTGATCTCAACCATAATTCTGGCTTTAAACACTATCTATATGATGAGGCCCAAATCAGATCTTTCTTATTATATCTGAGATCCATTTACACATTTTAAAAGAATCTCAAACTTGAATGAGAATGCATAAGACTAGTATTACTTAAATGTTTGGAAGCATTCACCAGAAAAACCAGGTGGGCCTGGAATTTTCTTTGAGGAGAAGTTTTAAACTACTGATTTAAATTATTTAACAGACATAAGATTTTCAGGTTATCCTATATTTTCTAGTGTCAGTTTTGGTAATCTGTGTTTTTCATGGAATTTTCCACTTTATCTATGTTGTCAAATTTATTGGCAAAATATGTTCATATCCTTTTAATATCTGTAGGGTATGCAGTTAAGTCCCCTTTTTCATTCCTGATATCCATAATGTGTGAATCTCTTTTTTCCTATCATTAGTTATTTTCCATTACCTTTTACTTACCTTATTTTCTGTTATGTATTCAAGGAACTTAACTTTTGGCTTTGTTAATTTCTCTATCGTATCTTTGCTTTTTATTGCGTTCATTTCTGGACTTCCCTATATTATTTCCTTCTTCTAATTTTCTGGGGTTTAATTTGTTGTTATTTTCCTAGTTTCTTGACATGGAAGCTTAGATAATTACCTTCCAACCATTCTTCCTTTATAACATATGCATTTAAAGTTATAAGTCATTGTTTAAATGCATCCTACATACTTTGATACACTGTGTTTTCATTAATGTTCAGTTTAAAATATTGTCATTTTAATTGTGATTTCTTTTTTGACTCATGGGTTGCAATAGAAGAATTTTACTTAATTTCTTAATACCCAAAGACTATCTAGTTATCTTTATGATATACCAATTAGGTCAGCTGTTTAATAATGCTGTTCGATTTTTCTGTTTTTATTGATTTTGTGTCTGCTTATTCTGTTAGTTACTGAGAGATATGTATTAAAACCTACAACTACGATGATGGACTTTGCTCTCTTTTTGCTGTATATATATTGAACTGAAGTTAGTAGGTACATATAACTTTTGATGATTATGTCTTCCTGTTGAACTGATCCCTTTTATTGTTATGAAATGTGCCTCTTTATCTCTAACAATACTTCTTGCCTTAAAGTCTACTTTGATAATAATGTAATTACACCAGCTTTCTTTATTTTAGTGAGGGTTTGCATGGTATATCTTTTTCCCATCCTTTTACTTTCAACCTACATGATAATATGGATGAATAATCACAGATACAACTGTATATATTGTATGATTCCATTTATCTGAAATTTAATAACAAGTAAGACTAAGGATAAAAAATTAGGATAGTGGTTACCTCTGGATGGGGAAGAATGAGCTGGGAAGGGGCATGAAAGAAATCTGTACACTTTAGATTTGTACACTTTATGCATCTCACTATATGTGATTCGATAGCTCAAAGTTTTTTGTTTTTATTTTAAACTTTATTTTTTTAAATCTTTTTTTTAAATTGAGATATAACTGACATTAACATTGTTTAAGGTAAACAACATGTTGATTTTTTTTTTTTGAGGAAGATCTGTCCTGTGCTAACATCTGCCAATCCTCTTTTTTTTTTTTTTTTTTTTTTGCTGAGGAAGACTGGCCGTGGGCTAACATCCGTGCCCATCTTCCTCCACTTTACATGGGATGCCGCCACAGCATGGCTTGCCAAGTGGTGTGTCCATGCACGCCCGGGATCCGAACCAGCAAATCCTGGGCCGCCACCGCAGAGTGCGCACACTTAACCGCTTGCGCCATGGGCCAGCCCCCAACATGTTGATTTGATATTTATATATTGCAATATGACTACCACTGTAGCATTAGCTAATACGTGTCCATCAAGTCATATAATTATCATTTCTCTTTTGTGGTGAGAACATTTAAGGTCTGGTTTGTTAACAACTTTGAAGACAATGCTATAATTACAATGTTAACTAGAATCACAATGCTGTGCATTAGATCTCCAGAACTTACTCATCTTCTAATTGCAAATTTGTATCCTTTGCCCAACATCTCCTCAATTCCCCCACCCTCCTGCCCCTGGTAACCAACATTCTACACTCTGTTATTCTTAATGTTTATTCTAAAATCTGTTCCTTCCTGTCTTTTTCATCTCAGGATGTAGCACCTCAAATTCACCCATCAGCTATAGCCAGAAGTCACCTACTTACTTAGAATCCATCAATAAGGTCTACTAATTATACCTCCAAAATATATCTCATAACCATCTAGATCCCCTCTGTCTCTACTGTCACCCCTGTTATTCAGTTTACCTTAACATTTCACCTGAAGTATTAAAAAGCTACCTAATTGATCTCCCAGCTTCCACTCTCCACTCTGCTATTCCTTCTCTTCAAAGTAATCAAAGCACTCTTTTAAAAACACATATTTTTTACATCCTCTGCATAAAATCTTTTCATGGCTCCTGGCAATAATTCCAACAAAAACCAAACTCCTCTAACTTGGTCTAGAAGCCCTGAAGAATTAACTTGCTGTCCATTCTCTGAATTCATTCCATGCCACTTGCTCCCTTGCTCACTATAATCTAGTAACACTGGCCTGTTTTTAATTATTTTAACATATTAAAGTCTTTCCTATCTCACAGCCTAGAATATTCATCATCTCAACCCCTCACCCAGTAAATGTTATTTCAGGTAATCTCTCAAAATTTAACTTTCTCAGAGAGGTGTTCATGGATCTACAAACTCAAAATCCACTATTTCACTACTTTTTCTCATAGAATCCACTCATTTATTTATACCACATACCCCCAATTATCTATATTATACAAACACATGCACATATATGTATACATGTGTATATGTATATATATACATATGTATGTATATGTACATAGAGAGCCAGGAACATGTCTGTCTATTTATCACTAGATCATTCCAAACACCAAGCATAGGGTCTGACACATGCTCCGTGTTTAATAAACACTTCCTGAATAAGTGAATCAGTGATGAATGAATGAGTGATCTTAATTTTGACTCATCTCAAGACTCAGGAGAAAACGTACTGCTCCACTATTCTCAATATTGTCACCACCTCGCCTGGGAAACTGTCTTAAATGACAAGCTTAAACATCAAGTGGTTGAAGGGTAATGGACTCACCAATTACAAACAAGAAATGGACAAAATTATGAAGATTCCCTTCCACAGGAGTTAAAGAGTTTCAGTATGTTCATTAGGAGTGCAAGTTCACAAACACCTAATGGTGCAGGAAGACATGAAGCTTCTGTCAGGCCTCGTGGATGCAGAGAAGAGAAAAATTCAACAAACTATGTAGATGAACTAGTGGGTTTAAGACATAATGATGCTATCCTTTAAGATCTAAAAAGGCTATTAGAATGGACTGGCATCAGGTTCCAACAGGAACATCACCTAAGACAGTAAAATACTGCAAGGTAGAATCTGATTTTTAGTAGTATCCTTGTAAAATGTCTCCAACTATTACTGATCAAGAGCCTCCACAAACTACAAAGAGGGTAGTCTAACAGGGATGGTGAATATATTCAAGAACACACCTCTGCCCTGGAGGCATATCCAAAGAGAAATTTACTGACCTTTATTCCATATTTTACTTTCCCAGCGTAATGCTTTATGATGAAAGCAGGCTCCATCACAGCTGGAAATTCAATGTAAGAATTCTCTTCATGTTGATGCTTAAATTTGTCTAGCAGTGTTTGATTTGTAGCCTGTGGAAAGCTGAATTAAAAACAAAAACAAAAACACTAAAGAAAGATGCAGCAGCTAATATAGTCTTTTAAAAAAAATCCATTATAATTCCAATGCCATCTAACACACTTAGCAAATTACAAAGTTTTCACCTATATTATCTGATCTGATTCTCATAACAAGCTAAAAGGTGAGTATGACAAGAATTGGTTTTCCTGTTTTATGGATGAAGGATCAAAAGTTGTGATTTGCCTAAACTCACACTATGCAAGTAGCAGAAGAGAAATTAACTCAAGCCTTTAGATATTTAGCTTTGGTTGCATTGTGCTGTACTACTGTAAAACCTGTAGGATAATAAAAACTAAATCACATGTTGTTTGGAGTTGTGAAAATTAATAAACAGAAACCTCATTAAATTGGATTCCAGAGGCCAAAAAGGAGAGCTCTCACATTCTAGATGATTGTAGAGTCTAACAGGAAGAGGATCAGGCAATGAGAGACTGTCACAACTTAGCCAATAAAAAGCTACTACACATGCAGCTCTCAATTCCTCCAATGGGCTCTTTGTTTACAATAGCCTTCCCAATTTCCTCTTCCCTCTATAAAAGAGTTTCTTTGCTCTTTGTTGAGGGAGACTCGTACTTACCTTGCCATGGTTGCAGACCTTGAGTTGCAATTCTTTGCTGATCCCAAATAAACCCATTTTTGCCAGAGAAATAACTAGCTATCTATGTGTTTAAGGTCAACAGGGTGAAGAACTTCCAAAAAGGGAATGACCTCTCAATGCGGACAGGTCCTTTAAATCCAGTCATTTTTTGTTTTCCTACTTCTTCATGTATAAATTAGGTAGTAATTTCCTTACCTATACCAGTTGCTATATATTTTTATATTATATCTAATATTATTTCAAATATACATCAATGGGTTTGTACTCACTGATCAGTATTTCACATCCAGGAATGAAATAATATTTATTAAGAAGTAATTACGTAATAGCAAATACAGAAATATAAAAGTACAGAAGTGAAAAAAATCACTAGTGACTGGGAATAATAAAAAGGTTCACAGAAGATATAGGAGGCAATTATGAGCTAGAAGTTAAAGGGTGGGAGAAGTTTCAAATAGAGGAAGTAGCACTGACAGAAAAAGGAGAGAGTAAGTCATCTTTCAGAGAATAGTTTCATTTAATAGTAGCTGAAATAATAAATAATGTGACATGAGGTTGTAAAGAGGCTGTACGAGATCTAAAGTGTAAAAATGATTCCAAAATTACAACAAAAATGGTTAATTCCGTAGTATGTATTGGAATTAGGAAGGAGGATAGCCTTTTGGTGTCAGATAGTCATAGTTTAGATTACCAGTTCCATCTGTGACCTTGGGCAAGGTAGGTAACCTTCTTTAAGAACTGGTTTCCTCATCCATAAAATGTTTTTATGGATTTTTATCCATAAAAACATCTAACACTAGCTGGCATCCTATAGGGATGACATAAACGTTGTCTACTTTTGTGTGTGTGTGTGTGAGGAAGACTAGCCCTGAGCTAACTTCCATTGCCAATCCTCCTCTTTTTGCTGAGGAAGACTGGCCCTGGGCTAACACCCTTGCCCATCTCCCTCTACTTTATATGGGACGCCACTACAGCATGGCTTGATAAGCGGTGCGTAGGTCCGTGCCCGGGATCCGAACTTGCAAACCCCGGGCTGCTGAAGCGGAGCAAGCAAACTTAACCGCTGTGCCACCGGGCTGACCCCTGTTGTCCACTTTTTTATGTTGCCAACACTGCCATTTTCCTAGGCCTGCTTTTGCATTCAAATAGTATCCCTTCCTCAAAACATCTTCACCATCTAGCTTTTCCTCTCCATTCCAGAACTCTAAAGCCATTCTAGAATGGATTATAACTCTTACAATTTCAAACAGACAGTACAGCAACAGCCTCTATAACAGCCTCAGTGATTCTAATCTAACCCTGTTTCAAGTCACCAAAATATCAAAATAAATTTCCCTACAATAGTGCTTTAATCATGTGCCTCCCCTACTCAGAAAAATTTACCGTCACCAAAGCAAAGAGACGGAATCCAAGCTCTTAAGCCTAGACCAACCCAATCTCTGCAAACTTATGCCTCACTCCTCCACAGCAGAATGCTTCTCTTCAGGAAGGATGCTCACCTCATTGTCTCTAGGTAAGGGCCTATTACCTTCTAATCCTCTGAGTAATCGAAAAATTTGTGATTTATTCTTCTCTTACTTTTAAATGGAGAAAAGAAATTTTAAAAGGAAGGAGGACAGACATGAGAACAGTCTTTATTCCAAACAAGGAAAGATGGAAAGGAAAGCTCACATGTCCTGCATTCAACAAACAT
The DNA here is from genome assembly GCF_057802395.1 of Ceratotherium simum simum. Classification (NCBI taxonomy): domain Eukaryota; kingdom Metazoa; phylum Chordata; class Mammalia; order Perissodactyla; family Rhinocerotidae; genus Ceratotherium; species Ceratotherium simum. Next base: position 64,952,805 of record NC_141902.1, read on the forward strand.
TTATGGATACATACTACATTATCAAGCAAAAGAGCTTAGAACATTTTCAACCTCTCTTTATAGGTACACGGCAGAGGGAAATCAGACATTATTGCTCATTTCAAAAGCTCTTCATCTAGTGTTCCGCAAAGGCTATCTGCAAGGGTAGCCTTAAATTAGTGTTTCTATGCATATAAGAAGAACCTCCGGAGCTTTCAAAAAGACCAATGCTTGAACCCCACCCTCCTGTGATTCTATTGAATTGATGACACATCAGTACTATTTATAAGTTCCTCAGGGAATTCTTATGAGCAGGCAAGACTGACAAAACGCTGTTCTGAATGCCCTAATCTTAATTTCAGTTTGTTAAAATACAGGTTCTGATTCAAGAAGTCTGGAGTGGAAGTTTGAGATTCTGCATTTCTAACAAGCTTCAAGGTGCTGCCAGTACTGTCAGCATATCACATTTTGAGTAACATAGGAAAGACTGGTAACACTCTTAATATCCTATTCATACCTAACTTTGCTTACACTATTTCTCCTTTCTAAATTCCACACGGCATCCTTTAGAATCTAGCTTAAATAACTTGTCCAAGGTCAAACAACCAGTAGATAGCAGAGACAAGATTAAACAACACTTCTGACCTCAAACCCACCAATCTAAAGCACTACAAACACACTGAATGAAGCAGGAACACCACTAAGGTATACTTCATGTTACATATTCTTTATAGAACAAAATATTTTTTAGAGAAAAAATAGTCTAAGCGATTCCCAAAATAGCTCTTCTTAAACGTGACTAATTTCTATTCAACCTCTCTTTATAAAGGTACATGGCAGAGGGAAAATATTTCATGCCTTTGCATCTTCTGTGATGTTAAAGCATAGAGACAAAGGTGGTCCATTTACAAGGGGAGGTAATAACAACAGGACTGACTCATAAAGTGATGAAACTAGCATTATGATTAAAATTTGTATGGAGGAATAAATATAGAAGTATAATTGAAGGGACGATTAAGAGGTTATTCAGTCCAGTCTCCTACCTACAACAGTACCCTGTCAGATGATGCAAAATAATTACTATAATGGGAAATTTTATTACTTTATGAAGCAACTTGTAAGTTCTTCCTTACGTTGAGCCAAAATCTGTCTCCCTGTAATTTCTGGCCACATGGCTTAACCCCAGAAGCTTTTGGGTAACAGCAAAGAGGTGACATTCTCCGCAATGGGCAACATTTGTATCTATGTGAAGTAGCAAGTGACCAGAAAAATATAGTCTTTGTATAATAAGATGTACACTCAATGAAATTTTTCTTAAAGAATGACAGGCCAGACAAGACCCTTTTGCTCTATTCATGTTTTAATTATACATCCACTATCTCAATTGCTGCTCACAACCACCTTAAGATATACAGCAGACAGTACTATCATTTATCATCATCATTTCCTTTTTGCATGCAAGAAACCTGAGGACCAAGGATACTAACAGATCTGCTGAGGGTACTTAATAGAGATGGGATATACCCTGAACTTCTGACTCTACAGCCTAAGTATTATAGGGAAGCAATCTAGAATAATACTTCAAAGCACAAGTTTATTAGTCAGAAATATCTGGAGGGTCTGAATCTCTAGTCCATCACTGACTACCTATATGATCTTTTTCTCAAATTGCTTAAACTTTTCTGTTCTTTTTGTTACCATAAAATAACTCAAACAAAAGAACTGCTTATCATTTCATTATCTACCACAATGGTTCTCAACAATGAGTGTCAACATCATCTTTGAAGCTTTCCAGAATAAAATACACCAGAGGTAAGATATGCAAGCAGAGTTAAGAACCACTAACCTTACTATTTCATAAGCAATAATATATGTTTCAGGGCATATAGAGCAATATAAGAAACTTTTACCCAACTTTGGACATAAAGTTAAAATATTTTTTGTGTTAACATCATTTTAATTCATTTAGATTAACAGAAACAGACCAGTGATAGAGAAGGTAGATGTAACTGTTAGAAGTCTCCTTTCTAATATATTTTGCATTCTGCCATATTACTTTATATTTCTATGTAGCAATTGTGTGTATTTATGGCATATTAATAATGTAGCATATAACTTACCATACAAACCAGGATATTCTGAGAGTAAAAGTAGGCACCTTTAATAACTAAGCTGGACAACAGGCATAAACTTCAGATTGTCCCATGCAAACCTGATGTATGGTCATCCTACTTATGATAGTAAATCCCCAATATTTTATATCCTAGTTTAATGAGTATAATACTAAGCTGGGAATCAGGTGACCTAACTCAATTTCTAAATACTTAAAGAGTCATAGAAAACCTACATAACTCCATCACTTTGGTTTCTTTAATTCTAGATTTGCCATTTCTTAGGATAATTTAACTATAAATAACACTTTATTAGAGCACTGAGAACACTGTGGAGGATGCTATATGAAGCTTTATTTCCGAAGCTTAGAAGTTTGATATATTGAACAGTGTTGACAAGAGATGGCAAATAATAGGCATATGTTGCCACTTATCACCTGCATAGCCAGGGCAGACATCACTAATCTATCATAATAGTCTTTTTTGCTAAATACGAAAGCTGCAAACACATATCACATATAACTCTCAATTCAAGACGGGAGGGGGCTAGCCTGGTGGCATAGCAGTTAAGTTCATGCACTCCACTTCGGCAGCCCGGGGTTCGTGGGTTTGGATCCTGGGCACAGACCTACACACCGCTTATCAAGCCATGTTGTGGCAGCGTCCCATATAAAATAGAGGAAGATGGGCATGGATGTTAGCCTCAGGCCAATCTTCCTCAGCAAAAAAAGAGGAGGATTGGCAACAGGTGTTAGCTCAGGGCTAATCTTCCTCAAAATAAAAAAAAAAAGAGGAATACTTAATAACAATAAAAATACAGCAACAAATTTAACATCAAAGTGACTCTGTAGAAGAAATCTGAAAAAACTCAAGGAAAAAATGAGTTCAGTAGTGAAGTCTATCCAATTTTCCTATGAATACAAAAACACATGCAAAAAAATGCATACAAGGGAAACTCTGGCTCTTTATTTGATAATGTAAGAAGAAAGTTTAGGACTTAAGAAGACATGAAAAGCCCAAATGCCCAAATACAAAACTGAAAAGAATCATACTCACTTGCTTTCTTCATCTAAAAGATGGAGTAGTCCTGTTGGTTTCTTGCTAATAAGATTTATGCAACAAGTATTATCAATATAATCTATATTGTGCCAGCTGATACCTTCAGTTCTATATTCCTCCTAGGAAATAACAAATTAACAATTTATTCATCTTGCAGAAAATAATAGATATGTGATGATAAAGGCTGAAAAGCTTTTACCAGGCTTAAAAGAACAGTCTAAACTTTTCCCTTTTAAATCACTAATCCACACAATAAAAGAACATAAAATTTGTTGTATAAAATCTTGATAGAGTGTATGTCTGTGTACTTTAAAAAGTACATGCAACCAAATTTTTTTATTAGAATCCTATTTGTGATACCATTCAGATTAAAATTTAAGGCTGGATTTGTTTTAGCCACACTATCTGATGACTGCACTAAGGAAAAATATAAAATGAATAAACCTGATTCCTCCCACATGACTCTAAGCCATCAGAAAGGAGTATTTGTTGGATCATCAACAATGAATTTAATGAAACAATGTCTGGGGAAAGTGGAAAACCATCACCTCCAGTAATCACCGATATAAATCATATGGAATTCATACACACTTAATTTTGGCAAAATACAACACAGAATATTTTCCCTAAAAAGGGGGAGAGGGTTCAAATTCCACGATTAAAAAACTCAAAGCTCAGGCCTTGAGCAACTATTTAAAACCCTCTTATGAAGCCCCCATTACTCCTTACTTTTTCTCTGTCCTGGGAAATATTCCCTGTGACGCTTTTACTTTTAAACGGTTTTTCAGAAAGATGCCCCTGAGAATCTAAAAGAGATAACTTTCTACACTGCAGTGATATTTAGGCACCAAGTAAATATCCTGTTCACCTGATGATTTTAGTATTCACTGATAACACGTGCACACTTCTCTGCAAATATGGTGGTTTTGCGAAATCGTGATTTTGTAATTTATCATTTTTTGGTATTATTATTATCTCGTAAAGAAAAATGGGCCCTATTATAAACTATAGTTACTCTAATTGCGGAGGTAAATGCTTAATTCTTTCCTTTTAATTAACAGTTTCACAAGTAAGTAATTGCTATATAAAGGTCACCCTTAAGCAGTGGTAAGAAAGTGTTTTTTTTCTGTTTCTTTTTTCTTTAGCACGATTCTTGTTTTTCTTTAGCATGGATCACAAGCATACTAGATAGTACAGGCATACGGATTTTTATAGACATTACTAGCAGTCCAAAACCTCTCCTCCTCCCCTCTTCCCAATGACGATTCAGACCCTCTTGCTCAAAGTTAACTATTATCTCAACTTCTAATACCACTGAAAAGATTCACCTGTTCATAAACATTATAGAAATAGAATCATACAATACATATTCTTTTTCTCTGGCTTTTTTTTTTCTTTACTCAACACTATATTTCAGAGACACATCCATGTTGTAGAATGCATCTAAAGTTCATTCATTTTAATGGCTGTAGGGTAGGGGTTGTGGAACTGCACATTCACTCATTTATGCATTGTCTATGGCTGCTTTCTCAATATAACAGCAAAGTTGAGACCATACAGCTCAGAAAACCTAAAAGACTTATTTATCTGGTGCTTTACAGAAAAAGCATGCCAAAATCTACTAAAGAGCATTAGTTCTCAAACTTTAATGTACAAGAGAATTACATGGAGAGCTTGTTAAAACACAGACTGCTGGGCCCCATGCCCAGAAGTTCTGAATAACCAAGTATAGGGTGGGGTCTGGTATTTGCATTTCTAACAAGTTCCTAGGTGATGCTGATGCTACCAGTAAGGGTAAGGGAAGAACAACACTTTGAGAACCAATGTGGTAGAATACCTATATACAATTTATTCACCCATAGTACTATTAATAAACATAATTGTTTCCAATTTAATTATCATGCATTATTAAATTTTATCATGATTAAAAATCATGCCATTATGAACGTTTCTGCACAAAACTTTTGGTGTGCATTTATATACATTTTGAGAGTGAAAACACAGGCTTATAAACTACACATGTATAACCTCAGCAGATACTGCCAAATAGCTTTCTAAGTTGGTGATACCAATTTATGTACCCATCATCGGCGTACAGGACTTTCCTGTGCATGGTATCTTAAACTTTATTGATCTTTTTCATTTTAGTTATTCTGGTGAATGCCTAGGGGTATCTCCTTGTGGTTTTAATTTTAATTTCCCTGGTGACTAATAAGTGAAAAATCTTTTGCTATGATTACTGCCCATTTGGATGTCTTCATGTACCTATGTTCATGATAAAAAACTGTTAGGAAACATCATCGCCTTGTTCTCTACCTTAGGGGGAAAGCCTTCAGTCTGTTTTCATTAAGTATAATATTAACTGTAGGTTTTTTGGTAAATGCCCTTTATCAGGGAGTTCTCTTCTATACCTAGTTTGCTAAGGGGTGTTTTTTTTTTTTAATATGAATGATAGGTCATTTTATCAACTGCTTTTTATACTTCTATTGAGAGCACCATGAGTTTTTTTCTTCTTTGTATTAAGCTGATTGATGGTTAGATGTAACACACAGTGGGAAAAAATTCCATTTGGGTCTGATGTAGTTTCCTTTTACATATCTTGCTGGATTTAGTTTGCTAATATATGTGTTTAGAATTTTTGAATCTATGTTTATGAGGGAAACTGACATTAATTTCCACTTCTAGTAATATCTTTGACAGATTTGCGTATCAATGTTATCCTGGCCACCTAAAATGCACTGAGAATTGTCCCCTTTTTTCTATTCCACATAAGAATTTATGTCAAACTGATATTATTTCTTCTTTCAGTGTTGGTAGAAATCACCAATCGAGCCACCTTGGCTTACAATGTTCTTTATGGAAAGGTTTTTAATCACATATTAAATTTCTTTAATAGTTACAGAATCAGATTTTGTATTTCTTGTGTCAGTTTTGCAGAGTTTTTTTTCATATCATTTGACAAGTCTACTTATGGACATAAAGTTGTTTAGTGTATCCTATTATCTTTTTAATATGTGTAGGATCCACAATAATGTCCTCTTTATCACTGGAATTCTGGTTATTTATCTCTCTCTCTGTCTTGGTCTTTGTCTCTGTCCCTGACTCAGATGAATTTCTTGAGGGTTTTATCAATATTGTTAGTCATTTAAAAGGATGACTTTTGACTTTGTTGATCCTCTTTTATGGTATATTTGCTTTCACTTTTATTTAATTTCCTTTTTTATCTTTATTATTTCCTTCTTTCCACTTTCCTTTGGCTTAGTTTGCTTATCTTTTTCCAATTTTTGGGAGGGATACTTCGATCATTGCTCTTCAATCTTAAAATCTTCTAAAAGCTATAAAATTTTCCTCTAAATACACCTTTAGTGTATTTAGTCACATTCTACAAGTCAATGTGGAACATGTTCATTAAATTCAATATATTTTCTAATTTTGTCAACTTCTAGGCTACTTAGAAGTGCATTTCTTAATTTTTAATCATACAGGTATTTTCCAGTCATCTTTTTTTTGGTTTCTGGAATAATTTCATTACGGTATTAAAATCTGTGTGATTTCAGTCTTTTGAAAGTTGACCCTTGCCTTATGGTCCAGTATATGAACAAATTTTGTAAATTTTTGCAGTTATCTACATACGTCAAATAAATCTTTGCTTTAAAAATCTTCTATATTTGATACAGGCCTCAGGCCCAGGGAAACTAGCATTCTGACCTGAAGGGTAGGCAGGAGTAGGTACCCACAAAAGCACCCACCTCATCCTCCGGGTGCTTTAAATCTTCCACATCCTTACTGATTTTTTTGTTTGCTTATTCTATCAGATTTTTGGTGAGGTATGTTAAAATATTCCACCAAAATTGCAAATATATGTTTCTTTTTTAGTCATTAATTTTTGTTTTACATACTTTGAGGATATGTTAGGAATCTACAAATTTGGAACTGTATACTTTCTGCTGAACTGATCCTTTTAGCATTATCAAATATTTCTTTTTATCTCTAACAATGTTTAAAGTGTGATATTAATACAGCTATACCAGCTCTTTTTTTGTTAAGGTTTACTAAATCTTTTTCCATCCTTTTACTTTTAACTTTTCTGTATGCTTATATTTAGTGTCTCTCTTATAAGCAGCAATTTAGTTTTGTTTTATATCCAGTCTGACAATCTTTGGCTTCCACTTGGAGTAAATAATCCATTTATACTTAATGCAATCACTGATATTTGTGGGATTAAATCAACCATCTTACCATTTGCTATTTGTCCTGTTTTCTTAGTATTGCTTTTATTCTTCTTCCCTGGTTTCTTTTGGATTACTAGAGTTGTTTTTACTCTACTTACTCCCTGTACTAACCTGACAGTTCTATATTCTTTTACTATTTGGTGGTTACCCTAAAATCATAACACACATCCTTAATTTATCATTATCTAACACAGAAAAAAATCTTCTATCACTTGGCATTTAACACAAAGATCTTAGAATACCTTAAATTCCATGTACTCCCCTCCTGACTTGAATGCTATTGTACTCATGTATTTTAGTTCAACATAAACGTTAAACCACAAAAGATATTTTTATCTTTGTCTAATTTAGTTAATATTCATTTAGATTCACCCACTCTTTTACAACGTTCATTACTCTTCATTCCTGCCTGAATCTCTGAGCTACAATGGGGATAATTTAGCTACTACTCAAATAACATACTTCGGTTTTAGGGAAAATACCCCACTGTCTTCTGACATCCACTGTTTCCCCTGAAAGACTGACTTCCAGCCTTATTGTTGCTTATTGTTGCTTATTGTTGTTTTAAGTTTTGGGAAATTCTCAACTATTACCTTTTCAAATATGGCTTCTATTCTGTTCTCTCTCTTTCTATCACATAACATCTTTCCAGAATTCCTATTACATATCTGTTAGACCTTTTCATTATGCCCCATATGTCTCATACTATTTTTATTTTCTTTTTTACCTTTATTCACCAGGCTGGGTATTTTCTTCTGGCCTGTCTTCCAAATCACTAATTTTCTCTTAAGATGTATCTAACTAACTGTTAAAAACTATCATTGTATTCTTAATTTTACTCTACTTTTTAGCTCTAGATTTTCCTAAATTTGGGATTTTTTTTAACAGTTTATAGTTCTTTAATAAAAACATCACTTTTTAAAAAACTTTCTTAAAACCATTCTTACTTTAAAGTTCATGTCTGACAACATCATTATCCGAATCCTCTATGGTACTGTCTATTTTCTCATTTCTGTTGGTTTTCATTCATGTTGGTTTCCCTCCTTGTAGGTCTTTAAAAAAAAATTCTCAGTTTAAAACCTAAATGCTGGATCTTGTATATGAAAAATTATAGAGGAAGGATGATCTCATCCTCCACTGGAGACTGAATTTGCTCTTGGAAGGTGGTAGAGGACTAAGAATTCTATGCTATTTTAACCCAGTCAGGAACTGAGGTGATTTTAAGCTGGGGTTCAGCCCCCATAATGCCTGATCTATTTCTGGTTTACCTTTATTCCTAAGATGTAACACTTAGAGGTCTCTACCTAAAGCCTGTGGAAGTTGCCAGGGGGCTCCTCCTTGTTCTTAAATCTGGAGAAAACCCTGTTACATTTCTCAGATTCTCAAGTATGGCTCTTTCAGAATCAGGAGCCCTCTATCAGAATAGAGAAATGTCTCTAGGAACAAAGCAGTCCCCAAATTTTGAGCTCATCTCCTTGGATTTCCTTCTTATAGCTCTAAGCCCTGTAATACTTCACTTACTTGAAGGTACTTCAATGCCTTCAAATATATTTTGTTCAGTTTTTTTAGGTGTTCTGCAAGGCAAGTTTGGTCAAAATTTCCTAATCTGACATCCCCAAAAGTGGAATAGACAAAAGAAAAAAATCACTAGACTATGAACTCCTTCAATAAGATCCTTACACTCTAATTTTCTATCTTCAATGCCTAGCACAGTGCCTGACACACAACTGTTATTCAATTTACTGATGAATGAACAACCTGAAGGATAATTCTGAGCAAGTAAAAGAAATAAGAAGAGAGCAGTGTTACAAATGACAACAGGAAATATATTTTCAAATCACAGAAACCTCTTTCGGTCTGTCTCTTATTCCACATTGTCTCTACTAAGACCTTGATTCAGGACTCAGAATCACTCACCCACACTACTTCAACTGGCTCATAGATTACGTCCTTCCCTCCATTTCACCTCTCTTCAGTCCATCTTCCACAGTTCCAATTCAAGTCCTCTGCTAAATATGCTTCAAATAGCTCCTCATTCTCTAAAACAAAAATTCTAACCTTCTCTGCATGACAAATAAGGGCCACAACTATCTCACTCTAGGCTATTTCACCAAACTGATCTCCCTTCATGCCTCCATCCTCATATCCCATATTTTACCTACAGTGAACTATTCTCAGTTCATCAAAAGTGCCGTGCTGTTTTATGCCTCACAGTTTTAAGGATATTGTTACCTTTGTTTCAAATATCTGTTCCCCATTGACAATTTGGTGAGCTCAACTTTCTCTTCAAAACTATATTCCAGAATCACCCCTGGGAAATCTTCACAGACTTGCAGGAAATTCTTATCAACTTCTCCTTTATATCACAACTTTACCTTATATCTAATTATAGCACTTATCATCCTGAATCGCAATTATTACATCTCTCTTCTATCCTACATGGCTATGTACTACTTTTGGACAAAATTTAGAGGTGAACTTCAGTAATCAAAACTTTCAAGATGTTTCCTCCCAAAGCATCTTTGATACTTTTTTTATTTCTATCTTCTTTTTCAAAAATTTTTTATCTACTTAACTGATTTTGTATTCAATTGAATTTAACAAATAGTCACTGGGTACCCATCTCATACTAGGTACCAGTGACAGACAAATAAATAAAACACTTAATAGTTAAACTACCTTAAATTTTTTATTCCCAGCAAATCCATTTTAGGTGGAAAAACATGAAGAGAGAGAGAAAGGAAGAATAAAATAGACAGGATGGCAAAGAGGTATACGGTCTGTAAACTTTCCATAAACTCAAAACTTTCCATAAATTACATCAAAAGCATACCCATTACATCACAAATTACAGAATACTGGGACTTGAAAGAAAAAAAGATATAGCTTAGGGTCTAAGTGTTCTGATCCATAATTCCACAAGAATGCCCAAAATTATGATATTCAGGGTAGCAAATAAATGAGGATCACCCACCCCCGAGTAGTTTTGAACACATTTCCCATGAACTATAGAGTTTTATTCTTATATATGTTTTTAGGCAAGGTATTTCTTGTGGCTCCTCCATGTCTAATCTAGACTTATAGAAAAGGTAAGAATAATTTCAGTTCACAATAATAGAACACCTTTCTTCCTCAAAAACAATTTAACCAGTCTTCTGTTTAATAATCCACAGAGCAACTGATGCTTTGCTTTGTAAAATACAGAACACAGTCAACAAAATGCTTCCTCCACTCCTCCAACACATATACCCATTCACAAGAGTTAAAAAATACTAATTTAGCATGATCTAGTTAAAAGAACACTCGACTGAGTCAAGAGACCAATCTCAGCTCAGCTTTTGGGTAAAAGCAAGAATTATGGAGCCAGAGTACTAAGGTTTGAATACCGGGTTTAGGCATCATCTGTAAAACTAGAATACAAATAGTACACGCCTGATAAATAGTAAGCACTACATAAGTGTGAGCTAATATTCTAACAAATAAGATAATCTTTTAACGTCTTTTGGAGAGTCTAGCTAAAGGTTATGTACTTAAAAACTTGAAGCTTTCATCAAGATGGTCAGGATTAACGTTGCTTGTGCTAATGTTAGTCTTTATAACCATTTCAGCAAAACAGAGGTGCTTAAAGCTAGGACAGAGGGCAACAAGCCCCAGCGATAGGCAAGATCTTTCTTTTTTTTCTGTTTTAAACCTGTTGTAGTTTTTCTCTTCATTTCATTTCTCAATCATTTCCCATGAGTCGAATGTGAACTCTGCTTCTGCTTATGTCCTCATACACAAACTGAAATTCTGAGCTACAATCTCAACTTGTTACTGACTTCAAACTTGGCTTGGAAAAAGAGCCAGCATTTTCTCTGACCTTGCATTTACCCTAAGATTTCTCATGGAAACTGGTGTCTTGTTCTTTCTACACTAAATCAATTTGAGCTTCTCACAAGAAATATCTAGCTACCTAGTTTGGTCTCTCCATCTTGTCCTGTTTCCTTGTATCCATACTCTGAGTTGATTCAAGATTCTATTAATAAGCTCCTCTATCCCATCATGGAACTAAGAGACCAAAGCAATCAAACAAGCATACTTAGCATTACACACAGTGGCCAAGCCCATGCCAGGAACTAAAAATCAACAACCAACAGAAACTCAAAACAAATCCATGCATCTTTTCATTCAAAGGTTCACTCAAACAAGCACATATTACTGAATCTACTTGGAGCCTATAAAAAAAAAGAAAGAAAGAAAATCCTGTATGATATGGCTCAACAACCATGCTCTGATTTGTCATTTGCTTATAGTGATATGAAGACTATAAGATCCATACTGAAATACAGGATTTAAAATGCTTATCATGACTATGACTCAAAATTTATGTGTGTGTATGTGGGTGTGAAAGGGGGGGAAGGTGCAGAGGTAAGAGGGGGCAAATATACACGCATTTAGGCACTCACTTGCTCCAATTTAAAGATATGCTGATTGAAGTAATATTGTAAACGTTCATTAGCAAAATTAATACAGAACTGTTCAAAGCTGTTATTTTCATAATCTTCAAACCCAAAAATATCAAGAACACCAATGGACAAAGTCTGTAAAACAGGAAAAAAATTATGTTTAAAAAAATGATGCTCAAATTTATTTCATGAATAATAGCCACAATATATGTAACAAATGCTCAAAGTTCTTCTACAGCATTGGAGAGGAGATTTTTTTTTGGGGGGGGGGGTAATGTTCAACCAAAATATACCACAAATAAAAAGCATTTTAGTTATCTTTATCTTCATCGTTTTCTTTTTATTCTAATTATAAAAACATATCCAAAATTTTAACACACGTAATTCATTGATTACTTTATGGAAATATACAAAGCAGGGTTAGTGGCCTATTATCTCAGCCTCAGAAATCCCTAAACTCTAAGAGATAAGGGAATGGAAAGAACAGGCTATGGGGAAGTCAAAAGGTCACTTAAGTAAAGCTAGGTTACTCCTGGCTATGCCTGGTTATGTGAAGAGAATCATACAATTTTTCCTATTTTAACTTTTATATCCTAACAGAATTATTCTTTACTAAGCTAACAAGTACGTTTAATCAGCCTTGTGCAAGCTAGGAATGATGGTTCCTTGAAGTTAAAAATTTTTTAATTTTTATCAAAAAAATTGTTCAAGGTTTATGATGTTAGTTTTAAAAAGATTATAATAAAAAAACAACAACATCTTCTTCATCCTCAATTTCTGCTCCCTAAAGTCAACAACACTCAAATCTTTAGCTATTTGGTATGATTCTGTAAAGTATAGTATAGTATAATATAGGATAGTATACAAATGTTTATTCTTCTATTTCTTGATGTATATTACTTCTAGAAATTATCTTTTAACTTCTTACTATGGATGATAAGGATTCAGGTCTAACAGCCCCAAACCAACATTCTTCTCACTACTTCATTTCATTCTTAAAATACAGTTGTATGACAATTTTGGTTAAAAGAAAACAATTTTTCTCCACTGGTGCTAAGAGAGATACTGGGCAAACCAATGTAATGAGTGATAAATAGTTACGAGATTTTTAAAAGTCTCCATTAAGAGTATTTTGTTTGATTAATTCTATTGACTAATTCTAAGCCCTTATGAAAAACAGTGAAGATAACGACCTTCAAAAATAAGTCAATGTGGTAAATTAGATTACAATTAAAATTATTTTTCTAGCTGTAGGCTTACTCAAAGTATGAAAAGTTCATGTAAGAGCAATTTTACATTTAAGACAGTAGGATTAAGTAATAAAGATGCCATTTCTAATCAATCTGAAAAGATAGACTATTCCATCAAAGCTATTGGGAAATAAAAATGGATTTGGACTGAGTAAAGTTAAATATCTAAAATCTGACATATTAAAAAATAAATTCCAACTGGAAAAAAGGCCTGAACATAAAAAATTAAATTCTAAAAGTATGCAAACAAATATTTTATAATTTTGGGCTGGAAGAGGCCTTCCTATGTAATAAAAATGAATAAACTCAGGACAATAAAGGAAAAGAATGACAGAATTAACTGCACAAAAATTTAAAACATATGAGCTCAAAAAGACAACATAAACAAATCTTAAAAGTCAAAAGAAAATATCTGCAATATATATCAAACTATGAGTCTCTGTAATATCCACAATGACTCCTAAAAAGAAATAACAAAACAACAAAATGACAACATAAAAATAGCAAAAATATATAAAAATATAATAAAGATACAAAATATAGAAAACATGAGATGTTTACTTTCATCTATCATTGAAAAGACCGACAATAAAATGGGATAGTCCTCCCTATCAGAGTAGCAGATGAAAACTGATAATATCCAATGTGAGTAAAGGTGTAGGGAAATAGGCACTTTCATAGACTGCTAGTGGAAGTGTAGTCTTTTTTGAAAAGCAATTTAGAAATAGCTACAAAAATTTTAAAACGTATATAAATTTTATATATATACATATAAACATATATAAATTACATTTTGAGGATTTTATCCTAAAGAAACATGCACAGGGCCGGCCCCGTGGCTTAGCGGTTGGGTGCGCGTGCTCCACTACTGGCGGCCCAGGTTCGGATCCCAGGCACGCACCGACACACTGCTTCTCCAGCCATGCTGAGGCCACATCCCACATGCAGCAACTAGAGGATGTGCAACTACGACATACAACTATCTACTGGGGCTTTGGGGAAAAGAAAAAGGAGGAGGACTGGCAATAGATGTTAGCTCAGAGCCGGTCTTCCTCAGCAAAGAGGAGGATTAGCATGGATGTTAGCTCAGGGCTGATCTTCCTCACAAAAAAAAAAAAAAAAGAAACACGCACAAAGATTTGTTACATCATCGTATATAACAATAAAAGTAATATATTTTAATGGGAGAATTTATGGTACATGTGCATACTATATAATTTTAGAAAGTTATCAAAAATAATGAGGTCTAGATGTATTTCAAGACATGCCAGGTAAAAAAAAATACAAGTTAGAAACAATATAGGGCCAGCCCTGTGGCTTAGCGGTTAAGTGCGCGCGCTCCGCTGCTGGCGGCCCGGGGTTCGGATCCTGGGCGCGCACCGACGCACCGCTTCTCCGGTCATGCTGAGGCTGCGTCCCACATACAGCAACTAGAAGGATGTGCAACTATGACATACAACTATCTACTGGGGCTTTGGGGGAAAAATAAATAAAAAAATAAAATTATAAAAAAAGAAACAATATGGATAGCATGATTCTAATTTTACGTTTAAAAGTAACTCTGTATATGTACATCTATAGGAATGCGAGCACATAAGAAAAAAGTGGAAAAAGTCTGGAAAGTCACATAGAACAACAGTTTCCCTGAATACGGTAATAAAAACAGAAATAAGGAGGGAAACAGCAGGGAATACAGATAAAGGTGATTCTTACTTATTACTCCATATAATTCTGTGTTTTTAAATTTCATGTATTAACCATTTTATTAAAACAGTTTTCCAGGAAAAATATATGATAATCTAATGTACATCTACCTTGATATTTTGCTCCAAATCTTTACTATTCAGAAGTGCATGATTAATCCGAAAAACTATCCAGTCAAACAGCGCACTATATAAAGACTTAGCCATGGAGTTCCTCACTGTCACAGCCTGAAAAGAAAAGAAAAGAAAAGAAAAGGGTTAGGAGCGCAAGTGAAATTGGCGATAACCTAAGATACTATAACAAAGCGTATTTTGCTCTCATTCAAGAAAGAAATCTCACTATCCTGAATTAGAAATTAATTTTTTCTCTCAATATAAATAGCCTATAATTGAAGTTTTCTAAATATACTCATTAATTTAGTCCAACTCAGGGAATCTAGGCTAAAACTTTCCTTAACTGAAAGTTAAGGAAAACAAAATGTAGGTCACTCAATGCAGAAGTTTTACTGAAAATTGGGGTATATATTTAACCTAGTAAATAAGGTAAAATAGAAAGTTTACAAACAAATGAAACTTGCCAGCTAAAGCGGGGAAGAGTATTCCAGGGAGAGGAATAAATCTGTTAGCAAAAAGGCATCAGTTATCTGTGGAATTCTAGTCAAACTCTTAAAACATAATTATAGTACCACCACAATTACATTCCTGGTTGTCGTCAGCTTGTCATCTACAGCATCCTCTAGAATTTCTCCATCCTTAGAGTAACAATTCTTTCATTATGGAGTTATGCAATTTTTATTTTTTCCCTCACTTTAAGCTTTTCCCAATTTACGAAAACCCTACTTTCTGCTCAATTTTTCTGTAAATCTGAAATTGTTCTAAAAAGTAAAGTCTATTAGTTAAAGAAAATTCAACATTTAGAAAGTACTGCAATCTAAAACAAAGGAGGGGGGCATATATCTTAGAGAAGTGCGTCCTAGTAGTTGGAAGAGTACAAATACTAATAATTTATATATTTATTAGCTAAGGACTTATTTTGAAGCTTGTATAGTCAGGTACATATTTATATCTCTGTTCTGTGAAGTTTAGAGGAAACAGAAAGTAATGATTAAGAGCTAGGCTATCTTGCAATCCCAGTTTCTCTAATTCTAGCTGTGTGACCTTGGTCAAGTTACTTAACATCTTAAGCTACAGCTTATAGATTTGTAAAATGGAGATAATACTACAAACTATCACAGAGATGACGGATGAATTTCTTAATTTCAGTGGAAAAGAACCGTAAGCTTCAAGTTTCTAGACCACTAAATAACTACCTAAACCATTACCTACATAGGAAAGAGAAGACCTGTATCAAATTCTCTATCTTCAACAGTAGAAACTTGAAAATAATTGGAAAATGTTTACAAGCTCTGAGAGAAAAAGGAATGTGGCCCTAGGATTCTATACTCAGGCAAATTATCAACAAAGTATCTTTAAAATACCAAGAAAATCGATAGTAGAATATATAGAGAATAACCATTCTATTTTTCCCCAGAGGGAAAAAAAAAAGAATGAAGATAATCTGATTAAATTCAGCAAAAATAAAATATTTTAAAACTAAATAAACAAGCATAAGACACAAAAACACAGAATAAAAAAACATATTAGTTATCACAATAAATATAAATTAGCTGAATTTTTTAGTCAAAAGGCAGACCTTCATATTAAAAACTAAAACCCACCTATTTATGGTTTATATTAACTACTATTTTTATAGAATACCATAGTCAGATGGAATACTTTCACCCTCTTTTCTCTGAAATGCAGTCCTGCCTATCATGGCTTCATCTCCATAAGCCCAAATATCAATTAATATTTTCCCACCTGTAGGGCCGTAGCCTATGTGCCCTATTACAACCATGTGTCCTTCTGGCCCCCTCCTGGGCAGGACGCCAACCATCTGGGATTTGTAACAATCCAGGGCCTGGCCAACCTGGATCTTAACTTAACTCACTCAAAGAATATCACGTCTTGAAGGAACAGAGAGCCCTTCCACAGGAGCTACTGTTCCTGGGAACAGTGGTCATACCAATGACTGTCCCTTGTATAGGGACATATAGCCAAGCATGTAGCCTTTTGTTCCCTTGTCTATACAAGCAACCCCCTCTCTGCTCACGGTAGTGGTAACTCCGTCCAGCTGGCCACCACTGGACACTCGAGTGGGTGCACAACTCCATCCAGCCAGCCGCCACTGGACACGCCCCATAAGACCCAATGAACGCTTATGTCTTCGTATGTCATCTCTGGGTCTTTTCTTCAGTCTTTCCACAACCTATCCCGCACTGCTTGCCCAAATGGGTGTGCAGCCAGACACCACCCAAACAATATCTCATTTAGTGTTTCCTATCTAACTGAACAGTACCAATATTCTTACAGCTGTGTAAGCCAGAAAATTAGGATTCATTCTTGAATCTCCTTCTTCCTCCTTGTTTCCCATTAAGCAAATCATTGCCAGATCCTGTTGATTTTACCATCTAAATTTCTTTCTATTTAAATATATCCATTTCTCCCCATCAGCATGCCATCATCATTCTGGACAAAGCAGCAAACATCTTTTTCCTCAGGAGCACTATACTACAGCCCCCAAACTCATCTTTCCACATTCACTCTTGCCCTCTGTGTTAGGCAAAATCCTAAAATGGTCCCTAAGATTCCCATCCCCTGGTGTACATGTTCTGTATAACCCCTCCCCTTAAGTGTGGCCAGGACTGTAAATATGATGAATTTCACTCCTGTAACTATCTTATGTTATATGATAAAGGTGAAGGGACTTTAAAGATATAATTATGGCCCAATATCAGCTAATTTTTTTAGTTAAAGAGAGATTATTGTGGGTAGAGGTGACTTAATCAGAGAAAGCTCTTAAAAGGTACTGAGCCCTTTCATCAGATTCTCCTACTGGCCTTGAAGAAACAAACTGCCATATTGTAGACAGGAACATATGGCAGAAAATGGCAAGTATTCTCTGCTGAGAATGGCCCCTGACAGCCAACAAGAAATTCGGGATCTCAGTCCTACAAATGCAAGGAACTGAAGCCTACTGACAATCTGTAAACTTGGAAGAGGATGTTGAGTCTCAGAAGAGATCACAGCTTTGACAGACATCTTGACTTCACCCTGGTGAAACCCTGAGTAGAGGACCCATCTAACCAGTGCCCAGACTCAAGATCCATGGAAACTGTCAGATAATAAATCTGTGTTATATTAAGCCACTAACTTTGTTACACAGCTATAGGAAACAAATACACTCTTCTCCAACTGATTCTTCACACTGCTGCCAGAGTGATCCTTTAAGAAAAAAATCTAAGACACCTTTTTCACTTAAAACACTTTAAAAGCTTTCCACTGCTCTTCAGATAAAATACTAAAATCCTTAAGGACCGCTCCTCATTTTACCCCTAATGCCTGGTACATTTCTGGGCACAAAGAGAGGTTTTAAATATTTACTAAACAAATAAATAAATATACCAAACAAACGTAAACAAAAATAAAGCAGGGGTGGGCCGGCCCCGTGGCTTAGTGGTTAAGTGCGCGGGTCCGCTGCTGGCAGCCCAGGTTCGGATCCTGGGCGTGCACCGACGCACCGCTTCTCTGGCCATGCTGAGGCCGCGTCCCACATACAGCAACTAGAAGGATGTGCAGCTATGACATACAACTATCTACTGGGGCTTTGGGGGAAAAAAAATAAAATAAAATTTAAAAACAATAAAATAAAATAAAAAATAAAGCAGGGGCTATGAAAATAATCTCAGAAAGTTGAATTTAAAGTTAAAAATGGAAATAAACATAAATATTTTATAATGAAAAAAGTTGTGAACAAAATATAAAAGCACTGAACTTTTATATAAAAGAAGGGCAAAATTCTTAAAAAGGTTTGGCTTTTTCTGTTGTTTAGAAAGGAGCTCTCAAAGTTGGAGACTATAAAATACAAGATACCTGACATAAGGAAGAAATGTAGACTTTTACATACAGTTAGGAGGGACCCAAAAAGTGGGATAAATGGACTGATGTCAGCCTAGAAAGCATTCTTCACAGTTCAATCACTATTTCCTCATCTCTATGTCTTCTAATCTCATATTCCTGTCCTATTTTTATACTAATTGTCCTAGCTCGCTTTCTCATCACATTCAGAACATTACATTATAAAATAGTAGGCTTTTCAATAACTTTCCTACTCCTATACACCTGAGCAGTATAATAATAATAATAATGGTTCATTGTAGAAATAAATCTCACCTGGAAGCCTCACTATACAGATGTTATTTAAAGCCATGGGACTGGGTGAGATAATCTAGATAAAGAATATAGAGAAGAAAAAACAAAGACTGTGTCCTAGGGCACCCCATCTTTTAGAGGTCAGGAAGAAAAGAAAAGGCAAACAAAAAGAACTGCAAAGGAGTGGCCGACACTAAAAAGTAAAACAGAAGAGTATGATGTGCTGAAAGATAAGAAACTGCCTCAAGGAGGAATCATCAACTGAGTCAAACATTGCTCATTTATAATTCTACCTACCATCTGTTCACCCCATATTAATATGAAACTTAAGAATGGTGAACAGATTAAGATCCTTGGAGAAAAACGTTAAGTCTAGTCCTTAAAATCACATTCAACTTTAAGTTTCCAAGTTGATGGAAAGTTCACAAATTTCAAGGAATAGAAAATATTTCAATCAACGCTCTTTGTTATTTTCCTTCTGTTAAGACAAAGAACACAAACCCAAACTTCTAAAAATGTTCACAGTACTTTGATTTCAAAGAAAATCTATTCATACCTCTGCCAGCTTGTATGGTAAAACAAGCTTTTCTCCCACTGTCACGGTCTTCCTTGTAACTAACGCTTCAAATAGCATCTCTTCTTTAACCTATACAGCAGAAAAGTGAATTTAATATATAAGATTTATGACAATGGGTATAATTATTTATTGAAAAGCCAAATAGAGAAAAAACAAACGAACAAATAAAAATATACCTTGGGCCATTTAAATATTGGCTAAAGTAGAATTTAAGTATCCCATTCACCCCACTTTCCCCCACAAAAAAAGAAAACAAAGGGTAAAGAAGACAGATGGTTCTTTTTAAATTAAAGTTTTCTTTCTGATCATAGTAGAGAAACACATTTCATTGTGCAGGATATAGAAAATATAGAATAGTACAAAAAACATTTTAGATGATCAACCATAATCCCACAACCTGGAAACAGGACCAAAAAGTGACAACACTTCTTGAATTGCAGGAATGTTACAATGGGTACTTATTTATGTTTCAGATGTTTATTTTTATTTACAGATACTACATCTTACAATAAAGTTAATGCTTCCTTGGTTCTCACTCTCTAGAGGCAAATACTATCATGAATGTGACAGGTATCATGTCAGTTCATATTTATACACACACAAACATATATTAAATGTATTCCTAAACACTACATTATATTGTCAAGTGTATTTAACTCCTATCTGTATGGTACCATATTGCCCATATGTTTTTGAGATCTAACTATCTTGATAATTTAGATGAAAAAATTATTCATTTTAACTTCTATATAGCATCCCAGTATATAAATTACCAGTGTTTAATTTTGTTCTCCTACTTGTAGGCATTTACATTCCAATTTTGCACTATGAGATAATAAACTGCAATGAATATTCTTGCATATGAGTTCAAGAGTTTTTCTGAAGTACGTACCTAAAAGTGAAATTATCAGGTTGCAGTGTTCACATTTTCAACTTTACAGGATATTACCAAACTCCTCTACAGAGTTCTCATCAATCTGCTCTCTCAGCAGCAGCACTGAGAGAACTGAGAGTTCCTATTTCTTCAAACCTTGACTACACTTGGTATTATCAGACTTTTGGTTTTTACCACGCTGATGGGCATGAAATGGTAAAACATGGGCATTTTACAAAAGTATCCATACATAATAAAGACATAACCTTCATAAAATTTTATGTAGACAATATGATATAAAATATATCAAGCAAAAAAGATTAGATTCTAAGGAGAAACTGAGTTATAAAATGATAGAGTGAGACATTACCCTGCCATCAGCAATTCATGACAGATCTTCTTTTTGCTGAGGAATATTCACCCTGAGCTAACATCCGCTATCAATTTTCCTTTTTTTGTATGTGAGCTGCCACCACAGCATGGCTACTAACAAACAAGTGGTGTAGGTCTGCACCCAGGAACTGAAACTGGGCCGCCAAAGCAAAGCATGCCAAACTTAACCACTATGCCACCAAGGCTGGCTCCAATCATTTTCTGAAATATGATTACACGATACAGAAAATACACCTTCTTTTGGTGCACTGATTGCTCAATTCTCAAATTCCAAAAAGCAGAAATAATTTGAGGCATATTACCTTCACAAAATGCAGTAAAACCAAAAATGAACAGCCAAAGTTTCAATATAAAACCTCAACCTTTCAAATATATTTAAAAGACTTTGAGGACCAAAAATAAAATAATACCAGATTACACAGAAATGACAAAACTAAGAAAAAACATGTGATAAAAGCCACTGTTATATTCTGAGGTACATATTTCTACAGTTAAGCAATTATTATTAAAAGTGAACATTTAAAAATAAATGATCTATGCAGTAGACTCAAGAAATTTTTTAAAAGGAACAAACAAATGTAAGCTGGCAACAACATGAAGCAAAGGTCACTTCCATACACTTGTATAAATTGATAAACCACTGTAGAGAGTCATTTGTCAATATCAGTAAAGCTCAATATGTGTATATACCATATCCCCAAAATTCTACTCCTTGGACTGTACCCTAGAATAATTCTCACACGTTAACAAGGAGACATGTACAAGCATGCCTATCATAGTACTATCTATAAATGGAAAATTACAAACAACCTCAATGCCCACTAAAAAAGACAGATTATGTTTTATTCATATAATGGAATTTTATACAGCAGCTAAAAAAAAAAGAATCTAGAATATATAAATCAGCACTGAAAAATCTCAAAAATAGGGGCCAGCCTGGTGGCGTAGTGGTTAAGTGCGTGTGCTCTGCTGCGGCGGCCCAGGGTTTGGATCCTGGGCTCACACCGACGCACAGCTTGTCAAGCCATGCTGTGGTGGCGTCCCACATAAAGTAGAGGAAGATGGGCACGGATGTTAGCCCAAGGCCAGTCTTCCTCAGCAAAAAGAGGAGGATTGGCAACAGGGGCTAATCTTTCTCACACACAAAAAAAAGAAACCTCAAAAATGTAATATGGCATGAAAAAGTCAAGTTTTAGAATGATCCATACAGTATAACGTTTATATAAATTCTGAAAACATGCAGAACAAAACAATATATTCTATATGGAAACATCTATCTATTCTGAAAATATAAAAACAAGAATGGGAATGATAAACACCAAATTTATAATAGTTTTTACTTCTGGTGGGGGCAGAGTACATAGCAGTATTAAATTATACGCAACATATTATTACTCGGGTGGGGTTGTAAGTACACAGGTGTTTATTATATTGTTTTCTATATATATACTACGCTGAAAACATTTCATAATTTAACAAAGAAAAAATGAAGAAAATATGTTAAAACAGAAATCAATACATAATAAGATGGTAGAACTGATAACTCTAAAAGCCAATTATTTCAAAATAAGAAATAAAAAATCTCACACAAATCAAAAGAAAAAAAATTAAGAAACACAAACAGAAAGCTAACACCACAGAAAAAATTTTTAAACATTAACAGAATATTTACAAAGAACACAAAAACAATAAATTTTAAACATTATCAACACATGATTTCCTAGAAAAACACAAATTATCAAAATTAAATCAAGCCAGATATGAAAATCCTAAAAAATCAGTTAACACAAAAAGAACCAAAAGGACATCACACACAGTTGTCATAGAGTTGATATCTTTCAAGTCTTTAAGGAACAAATTATTCTCTGCTAATAATTCTTCTTTTAAATGCAGAAAAAAATTTAAAAGGACGAAAAACTACCCAACTCATTTTAAGGAGTTAGCTTAAGGTTGGCACTAAAACCTGACAATAAATTGTCAGATCTACACACGTATGCACAATCACATAAAATACACTCATCTTGTTTATTATATATATATATTTTTTTGTGAGGAAGATCAGCCCTGAGCTAACATCTGTGCTAATCTTCCTCTTTTTTGCTGAGGAAGACCGCCTCTGTGTTAACATCTATTGCCAATCCTCCTTTTTTTTCCCCAAAGCCCCAGTAGATAGTTGTATGTCATAGTTGCACATCCTTCTAGTTGCTGTATGTGGGACGCAGCCTCAGCATGGCTGGAGAAGCAGTGCGTTGGTGCATGCCCGGGATCCGAACCCAGGCCGCCAGCAGCGGAGCGTGCACACTTAACCGCCAAGCCATGGGGCCGGCCCCTTGTTTATTATATTTGATAAACATCCTAAAGAAAATATTAATAAATTCATGACATTTTAATAAGCTACCTCTATCATTTTCCAAATATTCTTAGTTGTACATATATGACTTTTAAAATTAAAAAATAAATTTTATTAATACAAAATAATTAGCAATGGGCTCAATATCCAATATACAAAGTTTCTCATATTCACCTAATTGAGAAACTGATATATATGTCAAAAACCTCTTCTTTATATTGTTTCAAAAGATGTTAAAATATACTCAAATACATAAATCTACTAAAAATTGAACAGTTTTTGGTAACAGTGATGGTTCTAATATCTCACAACAAAAACATGCTCCACAATTACCCAAATTAATCTATTGGAGCTTGTTTATCTTTCAATAATTTCACAGGTATCTATCCCAAATAGAATTTAGTAAACAAAAGACTCAAAACATTCACTGTTGCTTGAGGTAACTACAAAAAATAATTGGAAAAAATAAACAAACTTGAACCATTATTTTTAAAACATTTGTTCTTAAAAACTAAATTTATATTTATCATTGAATTGAATCACTTTGGAAGGAGGGGCATTAAATTAAATCTTAACTAAAGAATTTACATTTTAATTAAACCACTTATTGTGCTTATCTTTATGTCAACAAAAGCCTTAAGGCTGCAAGTATCAGTATCAATTTTAAGCAATTAGAGGAGATCATTTTTAAAAATAATTTCTAAGAACTAACAATAGGCATGATACTACGATAGGTCCTGTCAGATCTCTAGCTCCTCAACTTTGAAAATATCTTCTTTCTACTTATTACCAAACCTCCATTCGTAGAACCAGTCCAAACTATATAAAACAAGGAATTTAAGAAGCTTGGGTTCAAAAGTGAGATTTGCCATCAAATCACATTTGCTGTTAGTCTAACTTTGACACTGGTAAGCCCAATTCTCAGAATTGGATTTCTCCTTTTTACCAATACCTGAGTTCCTCTTTTAATTGCCTGGATTACTCTTACCAACCTCTCACCAAAGAAGGCATACTGTACAAGGACCAAAAGCTTTAGTACTTGCTGAATGCCTGAACTTATAAGACCACTAGCTCCAATGCCCTGTACGGCCATAACACCAATGTTTAAGATATCACCTGAAATGCCTAATTGAAATACCATCTGTTCTCTGACCCTCATGACCTTCAAAATTACAACTTTCAGATACCGTACTCTTGGTAGAACTTCTTTCAAATAAGTAAGTCTAGTTCCAATTCAAGGTACTCCCTTTCTCCTGTCCCTTCCACCAGGCTAACTCATTCCATTAAAGTTAATAAGCAACACCCAGGCATGCACAAAATAATGAACACTGTAAGGTTAGAAAAATAAGAAAGAGGCCTCCATTGCTCTCAAAAAGCATTGCCATCATATAAAGGACACAAACTAGTAAACAATTAACTTTCTGCTACAAAACCAAAATTAAATTATGCTAAATAGAAGTAAATGTTCTAGGGCCGGCCCTGTGGCTTGGTGGTTAAGTGCGCGCGCTGCGATGCTGGTGGCCCGGGTTCGGATCCCGGGTGCGCATCGAGGCACCACTTCTCCGTTCATCCTGAGGCCGAGTCCCGCATACAGCAACTAGAAGGATGTGCAGCTACGACATACAAATATCCACTGGGGCTTTGGGGGGAAAAAATAAAATAAATAAAATCTTTAAAAAAAAAAAAAAAAAAAAAAAAGAAGTAAATGTTCTACGCTGATGGAGTCAGTTTCGACCATTTAATAAGGTTAAACCCCATGAAGTGGCACATGAACCAAGATTTGAAAAATGAGTAATATTTTAATAGAAAAAAAGTAGGTAGGCTATTCATTATTGCAAAAAACTGGAAACAACCAAACTGTCTTTCAATACGTGAATGGATAAACTGTGGGACATTGATACAATGGAATATTGTTGTGAGAATATTATGCAGCAATAAAGAGTAATGAGTTATCAAGCCACGAAAAGACATAGATGAATCTTAAATGTAAACTGCTAAGTGAAACAAGTCAGTCTGAAAAGGCTATATACTGTATGACTCCAATTATGTTACATTCTGGAAAAGGAAAATCTACAGAGCTAGTAAAAAGATCAGTGGTTGCCAGGGGTTTCAGAGGAGAGAGTTGAATAGGTGAAGCACAGGGCATTTTTAGGGCAGTGAAATTTTATATGATACTGTTTGTGAAATTTTTATATGATACAAATTTTTAGAAAATTATTTAAGACATTGAGGGCTCCTAGAAAAGAATGCAGATAATGACAAGAGAATCTAACTGTATGACAAATATAAGAAACAACCTCACTGAAGGGGGTGGGAGGAAAAGGTGCTGACCTAGATAATTTTGAAAGTGAATGGAGTCTGTAAAACTAAAGGCAAAAGGAACTGCACAAAAGCACCATACTCGAGTTGATAAAGTCCTTTCCCACAGGAGTATGGGTTAACAATTCTAATACTGCTATATATGTAAACTGGAATTGAATAATTAAGTAAATGAATAGTAGATAGTGGGAGACAGGTTCCTCATTGTTAGAATGGTAGTTTACAGATAAGCAAGTGGAGAAAGCTAGAATGATACATATGGCAATGGATAAGTTAGAAACATCAGTAAGGCCTCATGTTTATCTTTATATAGATACAGATGGTTACGTAAATATATTTGTAGATATGCAAATATACACAGGTATATACACACATACACACATATTTCCCTGCTCTGTCAGATGAGAGGGCCTATAAAAACCGATACCTCTTTTAACATGACTCTAGCAAGATGAGAAGTTAGCGGAGAAAATATGAAAAATCATCACTCCAGGAAGAAAGATTAAGGTAATAAAGATCTTGATATGGGAAGAAGCATGGTAAGAGATGAAGACCTTCAGCTCCTATTTAGGCATGAAGAAAGAAAAAATAACACCCTTTTCTCTCCATCCAAATATCCCATCTTCAAATAAAATAATCTAAACAAAATCTTAGTATGAGAAGATGCCTCAAATATAGGAGAAAAACTAGCAAAGGCCTAGAACATTATACAGTCTAGAATGAAATATTCATCCTATCCAGCAAATCGAAGGGTTATGAATATCTGGGGCAAGGAAAGACAAGGGAGAAAACCCAAATCTTCTCGTACACTCAATAGCAAAAATTTCATCTTTTGGAGAAACACTATTAATAAACAGCATTAACCCCTTTTACACTCACAAAATAGTTATATAAAATAAGAACTGAGCAGTTACACAGTATTTGAAATGACAACCGAAAATGTAATCACTCACTTCTAATAATTCTGAGACAATAGGCAGAATTTCAGGATTACAGATATCTATGGAGTCATCCCGGTATGTCTTCTTTTTATAACAGATATTACCCAAATGTAGTATTGCCGAGAGAAGAGAGAAAATCCTGTGAAAATAAAACCACAAATTAGAGCTTGCTTGTGTGCATTCTCTAAGCTTATTTCATTCTAAAATTCTAATCAAGCAAATTAACCAGTATGAATATGAAGTACTTAATCTTTAGAAAAATAAGAAATGTGGGAATAATAACTATAATAACTAAAATTTATTGTGTGTTTACTCTGTCAGGCACTGTGCAAAGTGCTTTACATAACCTTACTTTCAGTACTGTATCACCTGTCAGATACAGTTGTTTGAAGGGGACTTTTGCTATTTGTCTGAATCTCCTATAGTTTCGAAAGTCCATGCCTTTCTAAATGCTTTTCATCCTGCCTGGAATGCCTTTTCTCTACACTGTCTATTTCAGATCTACTGAATCTTTAAAGGAAAGGCCTTGGAATCTATATTTTTTAATCAAGTAGCCCAGGTGATTTTTTATTACTAGTTATATTTAAGAAATGCTCTCCTATATCATATTATGTTATAATATTGATAAATATTGTACATTTGGTATACTGATAAATGCTTTAAAAAAAAACAGTATAAGGCCATTGGAGAATATTATCTAATATTAGGTCCCTACTATGAAACATCTACATCTGGACCCTCACTTCTGTCCTCCCCTCCTGTCTCAGAGGAACATGTGCCCCTCCTCTAAGCACAGACTAATCCCTCCACTTGTGCTCTACATCCCATGAACTCCAGTTTACTCAGGAACATTAATATACCTACTTCCTATCTTTCACCTGAACCTGTAAAAACTTGCTATCAAAATAATATCATGTTCACTTCCCTCTTATTTTATTTGTTTGTTTTATTTATTTTTTGTGAGGAAGATCACCCTGAGCTAACATCCGATGCCAATCCTCCTCTTTTTGCCAAGGAAAATCGGCCCTGGGCTAACATCCGTGCCCATCTTCCTCTATTTTATATGAGATGCCGCCACAGCGTGGCTTGACAAGCGGTGTGTTGGTGCGCACCAAGGATCCGAACCTGTGAACCCTCGGGTCGCCAGAGCGGAGAGTGCACACCTATCTGCTATGCCACCAGGCTGGCCCCGACTTCTCTCTTATTTTAAACAATCCATCCTAGATCCCACATCTTCTCCTTCCCTTCACAAACAAGCTTATTGAAATGTTAACTTATACTCCTTGTCTTCACTTTGTCATTCCCTATTTACTATTACATTCTGGCATCTGCCACCCATTAAAATGTCTCACAGAGGTTACCAAGGACCTCTATGTAACTAAGAAAAATACATTATGTCCTTAACTTACTTGACATCTCAAAGGTATCTGATACAGCTGAATACTCCATCTAAAAGCCCTTCTGGAAATCCATATATACACACATCTTTCTTAGGATAAATCTGTTCTACTTGTGAAATTTTAACTACGTATTTTCCTAAAATTAATAAGTATTCTAAATAAAACAAAAATATTGAAAGAATTATAAAGGAATAATTCATAAAAGTATTCTGGGTTAAATTAGAGAGTAAACTCAGTATCAACTGAAACATTATAAAACCTAATGGAAGCCAAAAGACATAAAAACACAAATTCATGAGCCATTTTTTAAAAACTACTTTTAGCAGTAGTTTATATGGTTGCTAAATTACTTGTTTCAAAATTTGGGGTTCAAAAATCAGTACATTAGTGTTTTCTCACACACAAATATGTGATGCAAAGTCTCCAGCAACAATAAATGTCATATAAAAAATTTAATACACTATAATATTGTAAAAGATTTACAAGTATGAGTAGGAATCTCTGTTCTCAAAAGCTTATAATCTTGCATAAGGAGATAACAATAAATAACTATACTATAGGGCAGGATATCTTAAAATATAGAAGACAGAAACAAGCATAGTTAAGGAAAATTTCATTAAAAAGGCAGGATGTGAACAGTACTCTAAAGCAACCAGGTTTCAATTCACATCCTGAATTGTAAGTTGCCTGCAAGGTTGTGTTAAGAGGGATTCTGGGGTTAACTTGAGAGCAGTAGCAAAGAATGTTGTGATTTATTAGCAGAGTCAATCATGGGTCACAGGAGAGGGGAACATGGTACACATGATATGCTCTTTATCCAAAAAATTAAAGTTATTTGAATGAGTGAAAAAGAGATGAAAATCATTCCTTCATGGAATAGGAAAAATAATGAATGTTCAGAATACAACATAATGTTTTAGAGACCACCACCAGTCTAGTTAAAATGCAAAACCTGTGTTACGGAATTTTTGAAGATAATATCTGAGCAATAGAGAAGCGTTAGATTGAAGACCAGGCTACCAGGAACATATCGTTTCCAGTGGTTTCCAATATGAGATCCAGTCATATAAGAGAGTGCAAAAGACAACCCCTTGGGGCCGGCTCCGTGGCTTGGCGGTTAAGTGTGCGCGCTCTGATGCTGGCGGCCCGGGTTCGGATCCCGGGAGCGCCCCGAGGCACCACTTCTCCGTCCAACGTGAGGCCGAGTCCCACGTACAGCAACTAGAAGGTTGTGAACCTATGACATACAACTATCTACTGGGGCTTTGGGGGGAAAAAACTGAATAAATAAAATCTTCAAAAAAAAAAAAAAAAAAAAAAGACAACCCCTTGGTGCATGATAAGTAAACACTGTATTTCCAACTTATGTTACCTAAAAAAAACGAAATTAAGTTTCACTATTATTTAATACATAGATTGACACTTTAGCCCATATGTCAGTCAGTCAGGTGTCACATGAGGTAAATGAGGTATCCTGAAGGAAGAACGTAAGTAATACAGCATGGAGGAACTGATAGAGGTATTCTCATTTATTTAGTAACTTCCAATGAACTGCAGTTTATGTTACCAATTAAACTGGTTTGCATATTTACATATTATATTATTTGGTTTTAACTAATCTTTTTTTTGTGTGAATTTTTTTTAATTGATGTTTTAATAGTTTTTAACATTGTGAAATTTTGGGTTGTACAATTTTGTTTGTCCATCATCATATATATGACTCCCTTCACCCCTTGTGCCTACCTCCCACCCCCATTGCCCCTGGTAACCACAATAAAGTTTTCTCTGTCCATGTGTTGGTTTATATTCCACATATGAGTGAGATCATACAGTGTTTGTCTTTCTCCTTCTGGCTTACTTTACTTAACATAATATCCTCCAGGCCCATCCATGTTGTTGCAAATGGGACAATTTTGTGGTTTTTTATGGCTGAGTAGTATTCCACGGTATATATATACCACATTTTCTTTATCCAATCATCAGTCGAGGGACATTTGGGTTGCTTCCATGTCTTGGCTATAGTGAATAATGCTGCGATGAACATAGGGGTGCATAAGCCTCTTTGGATTGTTGATTTCAGGTTTTTTGGGTAGATACCCAGTAGTGGGATAGCTAGATCATAAGGTATTTCTATTTTTAATTTTTTGAGGAATCTCCATACTGTTTTCCATAAAGGCTGCACCACTTTGCATTCCCACCAGCAGTGGATTAGGGTTCCCCTTTCTCCACAGCCTCTCCAGCATTTGTTGCTTTTCCTCTTGGTGATTATAGCCATTGTAAAGAGTGTAAGCTGATATACTAGTGTGGTTTTGATTTGCATTTCCCTGATGATTAGCGATGTTGAGGATCTTTTCATGTGCCTATTGGCCATCTGTATATCTTCTTTGGAGAAGTGTCTGTTCATTTCCTCTGCCCATTTTTCGATTGGGTTGTTTTTTTGTTATTCAGTTGTGTGAGTTCTTTATATATTATGGAGATTAATCCCTTGTCAGATATATGGTTTGCAAATATTTTTTCCCAGCTGGTGGGTTCTCTATTCATTTTGATCCTGGTTTCATTTGCCTTGTAGAAGCTCTTTAATCTGATGAAGTCCCACTTGTTTATTTTTTCTTTTGTTTCCCTTGTCTGAGTAGACATGGAGTTCAAAAAGATCCTTTTATGGCTGGTGATGAATAGCGTTATCACCTATATTTTCCTCCAAGAGTTTTATAGTTTCAGGTCTCACCTTCAGGTCTTTGATCCATTTTGAGTTAATTTTTGTGTATGGTGAAAAAAGATGGTCTACTTTCATTCTTTTGCAAGTGGCTGTCCAGTTTTCCCAGCACCATTTATTGAAGAGACTTTCCTTTCTCCACTGTATGTCCTTAGCTCCTTTGTCAAAGATTAGCTGCCCAAAGTTATGAGGTTTTATTTCTGGACTTTCAATTCTGTTCCATTGATCTGTGTGTCTGTTTTTGTACCAGTACCATGCTGTTTTAATTACTATCACTTTGTAGTATGTTTTGAAGTCAGGGATTGTGATTCCTCCAGGCTTGTTCTTCTTTTTCAGGATTGCTTTAGCTATACAGGGTCTTTTGTTGCCCCATATGAATGTTAGCATTCTTTGTTCTATTTCTGTGAAGAATGTCCTTGGGATTCTGATTGGGATTGCACTGAATCTGTAGATCGCTTTAGGTAGTATGGACATTTTAACAATGTTTATTCTTCCAATCCTAGTGCATGGAATCTTTTTCCACTTCTTTATGTCATCACTGATTTCACTCAGTAATGTCTTATAGTTTTTATTGTATGGGTCTTTCATTTCCTTGGTTAAATTTACTTCTAGATATTTTACTCTTTTTGTTGCAATTGTAAATGGGATTGTCTTCTTGAGTTCTTTTTCTGTTAGTTCATTGTTGGTATATAGAAATGCAACTGATTTCTGTAAGTTGATTTTGTACCCTGCCACTTGGCTGTAGTTGTTGATTATTTCTAATAGTTTTCCAATGGATTCTTTAGGGTTTTCTATATATAAGATCATGTCATCTGTAAACAGCGAGAGTTTCACTTCTTCACTGCCTATTTTGATTCCTTTTATTCCTTTTTCTTGCCTAATTGCTCTGGCCAGAACCTCCAGTACTGTGTTGAATAAGACTGGCGAGAGTGGGCACCCTTGTCTTGTCCCTGTTTTCAGAGGGATGGCTTTCAGTTTTTCCCCATTGGGTATGATGTTTGCTGTGGGTTTGTCATATATGGGCTTTATTATGTTAAGGTACTTTCCTTCTATACCCATTTTGTTGAGTGTTTTTATCATAAATGGATGTTGGATCTTGTCAAAAGTCTTCTCTGCATCTATTGAGATGATCATATGGTTTTTATTCCTCGTTTTGCTAATGCGGTGTATCACATCGATTGATTTGCGAATGTTGAACCATCCCTGTGTCCCTGGTATAAATCCCACTTGATCGTGGTGTATGATCTTTTTAATGTATTGCTGTATTCGGTTTGCCAATATTTTGTTGAGGATTTTTGCATCTATGTTCATCAGGGATATTGGTCTGTAGTTTTCCTTCTTAGTATTGTCTTTGGTATCAGGGTGATGTTGGCCTCGTAGAATGTGTTGGGAAGTGTTCCATCTCTGTCTACTTTTTGGAATAATTTGAGAAGGAGAGGTATTAAGTCTTCTTTGACTGTTTGGTAAATTCTCCAGAGAAGCCATCTCATCCCGGACTTTTATTTTTTGGGAGGTTCTTGATTACTGTTTCAATCTCTTTACTTATGATTGGTCTATTCAGGTTCTCTATTTCTTCTTGATTCAGTTTTGGGAGGGTGTATGAGTCTAGGAATTTATCCATTTCTTCTAGATTGTCCAATTTGTTGGCATATAGTTTTTCATAGTATTCTCTTATAATCTTTTGTATTTCTGTGGTATCTGTCGTAATTTCTTCTTTTTCATTTCTGATTTTATTTATTTGACCCTTCTCTATTTTTTCTTGGTGAGTCTAGCTAAGGGTTTGTCAATTTTGTTTATCTTCTCAAAGAACCAGCTCTTTGTTTCATTGATCCTTTCTACTGTTTTTTTTAATTTCAATTTCATTTATTTCTGCTCTGATTTTTATATTTCCTTCCTTCTGCTGACATTAGGCTTTGTTTGTTCTTCTTTTTCTAATTCTGTTCGGTGTAGTTTGAGGTTGCTTATTTGGATGTTTTCTTGTTTGTTAAGGTGGGCCTGTATTGCTATGAGTTTCCCTCTCAGGACCGCTTTTGCTGCATCCCATATGAGTTGGTACGGTGTATTTTCATTTTCATTTGTCTCCCGATATGCTTTGATTTCTCCTTTAATTTCATCAATGATCCATTGGTTTTTTAGTAGCATGTTGTTGAGTCTCCACAGCTTTGTCACTTTCCTGGTTTGTTCCTTGTAGTTGATTTCTAACTTCATGGAATTATGGTCTGAAAAGATGCTTGTTATGATTTCAATCTTCTTAAATTTATATAAGCATGCCTTGTTTCCCAACACATGGTCTATTCTTGAGAATGTTCCATGTGCGTTTGAGAAGAATGTGTAATCTGCTGTGTTTGGATGGAGTGCTCTGTATATGTCTATTAAGTCCGTCTCATCTAGTTTTTCGTTTAGGTCCATTATTTCCTTATTTATTTTCTGTCTGGATGATCTGTCCATTGATGAGAGTGGGGTGTTGAGATCCCCTACTACTATTGTGTTGTTGTTAATATCTCCTTTTAGGTTTGTTAATAGTTGCTTTATGTACCTTGGTGCTCCTGTATTGGGTGCATATATATTTAAAAGTGATATGTCTTCTTGGTGGAGTGTCCCTTTTATCATTATATATTGCCCCTCTTTGTCTCTCATTACCTGTTTTATCTTGAAGTCAACTTTGTCTGATATAAGTATGGCAACACCTGCTTTCTTTTGTTTGCCATTAGCTTGGAATATTATCTTCCATCCTTTCACTCCGAGCCTGTGTTTGTCTTTAGAGCTGAGATGTGTTTCCTGGAGAAAGCATATTGTTCAGTCTTGTTTTTTAATCCATCCCACCACTCTGGTGTCTTTTGATTGGAGAGTTCAGTCCATCTACATTTAGGGTAATTATTGATATATGGGGGCTTGCTGTTGTTATTTTATCACTTTTTCCTGTTCTTTTGCATTTCTTTTGTTTCTCGTCCCATGTGTTTCGGACTACCAATTTAGTTTGGTAGTTCTGTATGGGGGTTCTCTTAGTTTTCTCTTTCTTTATCGTGTGTGATTCTGTTCTGATTATTTGGTTAGTGGTTACCATGAGGTTTGTATAAAAAAATCTCTTGGAAGTGACTGGATGTGACAGTCCATTTTTTGATGGTTTCTTATTCCCTTAGACTAAGTTGATTCGATCCCTTTCCTCTTCCCCTTCTAAGTTATTGTTGTCACATCTTATTCCTTCTTGTGTTGTGAGTTCCTGTTTAACATGAGGTTATATTTATGCTTGGTGCTTACCTTCCCTTGATCTTTGGTTTTATATTTAAATGTTTGCTAATCTATTTTGGTAGAGGACTGCAATTTTTCTGGTTTTCTCGACCTATTTTCCTCCTTGTTCAAAACTTTGAATCCCCTTTCTCTTTTTTTCCTCAGGGATGAGGGCCTTCTTGAGCACTTCTTGTAGTGGGGGTCTTGTGGCAATGAACTCCCTTAGCTTTTGTTTATCTGGGATAATTATTATTTCTCCATCACATCTGAAGGATATTTTTGCTGGATTGAGTATTCTTGGCTGAAAGTTTTTGTCCTTCAGAAATTTGAATATATCATTCCACTCTCTCCTAGCCTGTAAAGTTTCTGTCGAGAAATTGGCTGAGCGCCTGATAGGAAATCCTTCGTATGTTATTTTTTTTTGTCTAGCTGCCCTTAATATCTTTTCTTTGTCATTGACTTTTGCTAGCTTTACTACTATATGCCTTGGAGAGGGTCTTTTCGTGTTGATATATTTAGGAGATCTATTTATTTCATTCACTGGTATTTCCAGCTCCTTCCCCAGGTTTGGGAAGTTCTCAGATATTATTTCTTTGAACAAGTTCTCTGCTCCTTTTTCCCTCTCTTCTCCCTCTGGAATACCTATAATCCTTATGTTGGATTTCTGGTTTTAACTAATCTTTCATAACAAGATTCTGGCAAAGAATCTGCCAAGTGAAGATTTGTACCAATGATATAATCACAAGGAAACAAGAAAATGGCAGGACTGATATTCTCCTACTCCTAGTATGAGATTAAAAGTTGACAATATAATCAGATCTGAAATATTTATCAACACTAATTCCCTCCTCAAAAAAAGTTATGTTACTATTTTTTTCTGGTGATAGTCAGGGTTACTTGTGTCTTTTAAATATTTTGTTTTATTTTAAATATAATTGACTTCATCTTTATCTCAACCTTTGTACATTTCTATTTTGTTTATATTTACAATGAACAAAATATGTTTAGTATAATAGTACAGACATAAATTTACAGAGGACATACGTGGAAACTTAGGTTTTAGTGATAGGTATCCATGCCTTAATAAGATTAGAGATCAGTGATATTAAAAAAACAAGGAGCTGTAACACTTAAAACAGTATTATAAAGCAACAGTTTTTAAGTGAGGTCCATGGATAGGCTTCATGGACACAATGAACTCTTGCAATTATATACAAATATTTATGGATGTACATTTTACAGGAAAAGGAGCTCCAGCTTTCAACAGATTCTTAAAGAATTTATGACCAAAAAAAGTAATTCAAAATAACTCTTTTAGAAAAGTAAATTTTGTAAGCAACACTTAAAATGGAGGAGGTAAGAGATCAGGAATATCAGTTAGAAAACTGTTTAAAAGGACCAAGGAAGAATTTTTGAAACACACATCATGGTTTGTTCTCTACTGAAGGTATAAGAATACAATAAATAAACTTACTGTCTTCGTGTCTTGGGAAGAAATCCTACCATTTCCATGGCCAGTTGTAAGCGTTCAAAGTCATGCCTCAAATCTTCCCCCTCCACCGTGAAGCAATCCTGTTTATTTAAGAAAACGGGGAAAAAAATCAAGATTACCTATTAAAAAGTGACATAAGCCACTCAAAAATATAGTAATTAAGATAATAACACCTATTATACAAAAATTATAGTTGATGAAATATTTAGACATTGTCAAATTCATAAGACCTCTTATCTTATTACAGGTATGTAAACTAAACACACACCTACCAAAATACCAGTAAGTTACCTTTTTTCTCCATTTCACAATCACTAAGGCAAGGATCTCAAAAGTAACTTAAGATCAAGATACTTATAAAAGGTTCCGATACCAAGTTTGATTTTGAGTGGTTCTGAAGAGTTTTGGAGATCCAAAGTATTTAAGAGAGCTCAATACCTCAAACAAATGTTATTTATTCAAGAAATATGTAATGAATGCCTACCCACATGCAAGGTGCTGAACTAGATCCTGGGACACAAAGACAAATTTTAGAAGAGGCAGTAATTTAGTTGAGAAGTAGAGCCTAGATTCATATAATATAGAGATGTTTATGTTATATTGATATTAGATATAATAGAAATAGTTTCTAACGAAATAATATAAACAACATGGTAATCATTCAGCAAAAGAAAGAAGTATATGTGGAAGTATAAAAACCTGCAAAGAACACACATCACATGAGTCAGTAAAAATAGTTGTGGACAAACCAATAAAATAAATTACTTTCTTAGAGTAACCCTTGCATTTCAGTTCCCCAAAAAGTCAAACATTAACACTGTACACATAGTCTAAATCTTTAAAACAATAAATGTCTTTAAGTCTCTTTACTCTATGTTCTCATAGTCCCTTACACTTACACTTCCAAAAACCTCCTCACACATTTACTTTTTTAATGCCTATCTTCCTAAGGACTGTTGCATCAAGTACTCAGTAAACACATGAACTGTTATCTGTCTTATTTACTGTAGATCTCCAGCATCAAGTCAGTGTGCCAAGAACACAGTGGGTAATTACTGAAGTAAATACATAACCATTGACCTATTGAATAAGTATTGAATTGAATGAAACATTCATTTTTGATAAATAAAGTACTCATTTATTTTTTAAAAAGTCTTTATCAAGGGGCCGGCCCGGTGGCTTAGCGGTTAAGTGAGCATGCTCCGCTGCTGGCGGCCCAGGTTCAGATCCTGGGCGCACACTGACACACCGCTTGTCTGGCCATGCTGAGGCGGCATCCCACATACAGCAACTAGAAGGATGTGCAACTACGACATACAACTATATACTCAGGCTTTGGGGAGAAAAAAGGGAAAAAAAAAAAAGGGGAAGAGGATTGGCAATAGATGTTAGCTCAGGGCCAGTGTTCCTCACCAAAAAAATAAAAAATAAAAAAAATAAAAAGTATTTATCGAGTATCTACCATGTACAACCCACTCAGGCACTGTAAGAATGAGTTAATGAATACATCTAAATATAAAGTTTAAAAGTAAATATTAAATTTTAGAATGCTGTTAAAAATATTTTTATTCTCTACATAGAAAGGTACACATGCATAGCTTAAAATTTTAAATTCACTTCAAGAAAACTTCTTTCTGAGAACCCAAGCATTTAATTTTCTGCCTATAAAATTTTGGGTAAGCAATTTTAAGATACATTTCTACAGACATACCAATGTTCTACTCTCAAAAAAATTTTAAGTTAACACATTTTTCTTTTACCTATAGTAACGCTTTTTAAAAAGCTCTTGCTTCTCTTCCCCCTAAAACCACAAACAGTTCATTTACTTTATGATTTAGTAAACATTTTTCTACAATGAATACGTGAGGGGAAAAAAAGCTATGTCTCCACTTGTGTAAACTCAATAATATAGCAATGATTCTCGTAAGTGACAGTGTCCTTATCTGCCCCAACAATGAATAAAACAGCGTATACAAAATACAGAGAAAGTAAATTGAAAGAAGCACTAAAATATAAATACATTTATATTTGCTGTTATCCATAATCGAATGTTCTTCAGAAATACAAAGTGGTCTCAATGAACACCAAAATCATAACTAATTTTGAAAAACATGTACTGATGACCTTTACTGTTTCCCTGACGACAACAGTATTAGAAAAGCTAAGGATGGACTAATCTACTAGACCAGAAAATATCCTTATCTTAATTTAGGTTCCTATGGAAGTAGACCTTGAGACCACAATTCAGTACAAATAGTAAGGGAATGGGAAAATAAAATAGGGAAGGCAGTGTAGCCTAAATAGGGTATAATATTAAAGTACCCACCACAGTGGGTAACTGGAGTTTAATCCCAGAGTAATCTCTGGGAAACAGTGTAAAACACAGAAAGGTGAGGAAGCTGGAGCATTTGTATACCATCTCCCATCAGTCACTGGTTGAGGACATCTAGAGATATGGGGAGGGAGCTGTTAATTCCCAGGCTCTTCCAGGGGGCCATGCAAGAGCACAAAGGCCTTCCAGCATTCTGAGAAAAGCCTCCAGGCACCCAGATACAAATACTGGCTGTTGGAAGTCACTCAGAGAACAATGAAATGGTAAGGTTCAAAGAATAAGGCAGAGAACTAACCAATAACTGTTACAACCTTTTCCACTGAAAAAAGATAGCTGATTCCTCTTGTCCAACTCAGCTCAAGCTCTAGTCTTGCTTGATAACATGCCACCGCACACTCCCTACAAGCACACCAAAATGTTCTTTCATGCTATCAGCCTTTTTCCCTTTGTGTGGAATGATGAGAATCCTTTCTTATCTACAAGTGCCTACGATAAGACTGGCATGTAGTAAGCATTTAATATGGGTTGAGGAAGAGAAAGTAAAGAGTACAGTTAAATTAGACACTTCTTTCTACATTGTCTATATTTCTTATAACGGTATTATACTTTTTTATAACTACAAGTTGATAGTACAGGACATAAATCAGAATAATTGACTGAGAGTTAATAAAGATGCTAGAGATCATTTAAGGAAAAAATATAAAGAACACAGACTGGAAACCCAGTTACATTATTAATTTGCTTCACCACCATGGGGGAAGTCACTTAAATTCTGAGCCATTGTTGCTTCTTGTGAGAAAGGTAATCAAAGTAACTCCAACCAGTGGTTTTAGAATGATCAAATATAATATGGACGTTAAAGTGGTTTTTAAATGGAAAAACACAAAAAGGAAGTTGCACAGCATACAGAGACCTCATATTGGACTGGCAGATGGTGAAGAGTAAAGTCAGAAAGGCAGTATTTGAGGCAATGACCACGCACTTACAAACTGTCGGAGAATGGCAGTAGGAGTCTTTATGCTGTAGAAATACTTAAAATAAGGAGAATAGAAACATTATGGATTCAAACGATTCTACCCAAGTTGCATCAGGATCCCTGAAAGCACTGCAGCAAGACCACCTCATGGGAAAATGGGTTGCCAGGTATTATACAGATGTCTGGGTTCCTGTAAAGGTTAAGTAATGACCAGGGTGGGAACTTGATCTCAACAGGATCGTAAGTTTCCATCCCTCCGTGTCATAGTGGACATGATAGTGTCCTGAGACTATCACTTATTATAACAATTCTCATTAAATCTTTGCCTGATAGATCCTAAAATCATTCAAAGCTTGGTTCAGGTAAATAAAAAAATTAGGGGAGGGGCCGGCCCAGTGGCATAGTGGTTAAGTTCACGTGCTGTGCTTCGGTGCCCTGGGGTTCGCAGGTTCGAATCTCAGGCGCAGACCTACACACCGCTCATCAAGCCATGCTGTGGCAGCATCCCATATACAAAACAGAGGAACATGCACAGGGATGTTAGCACAGGGCCAATCTTCCACACCAAAAAGAGGAAGATTGGCAAGGGATGTTAGCTCAGGGCTGATCTTCCTCGCCAAAAAAATAAAATAAAAAATTAGGGGAGACTAACCTTTTACATTAAAGTTATTCAAAACATGCTTTAAGGTAAAATTATTTGAATAGATTATTACCAGTTAAAGAAGGGAAATTAGCATTTACTAAATATCTTCTACATATCAGTCACTATGAGAGTCATTTGACATGTATAATCTCACTAAATCCTCAGAACACAAGAAGACAATTACACGTATGTATACATAATCATATGTACATTTCTAGGGAAGAAAATAGACTTGGAGGTTAAATAACTGGCCTAAATAACAGAGATGGCCAAACCAAAATCCATTCAGTTCTAAATCCTCTGGTCTCTCTTAGGCAACACTAGTTGCTTGATCTTATTTAACAGGATAACCCTTAAAAGGAATTAAATCACCATATAACAGGCAACAACAGTTCCCTTATTGAAAGCAATTTTCATACTATAGTTCCCCTTGGGATCATTTATACAATTACATAAAATGTATGATAAGTAATACAGCACAAATGGCAAAACAGTCCTTAACAATCCTCTCTTCCTATAAAGCTAGTCACTTAAGTTCTAATAACTCAGAGGGAAATAAAGTTTAGTTTGCTCCCAAATACACTATGAAGAGTTAAGTGAAAAGAACAAACCAAAAGATCCTGAGATTGACTGCTTGTTTCATTAACTAACTTCTGAGACAAAAGCAGA
The DNA here is from genome assembly GCF_057802395.1 of Ceratotherium simum simum. NCBI lineage: Eukaryota > Metazoa > Chordata > Mammalia > Perissodactyla > Rhinocerotidae > Ceratotherium > Ceratotherium simum. The sequence continues at coordinate 64,992,742 of NC_141902.1, forward strand.
AATTAATCAAAGTTAAAACTGTAACACATCTGAAAGCACACTAAAAGGGAGGATAGTGATGAAAGTAATGTTAAGAGAGTAGGAGAGTATGGCTACAAAGTTTTTCTAAAAGGAAAAGATGAATGATGATTTCAATGATAGCAGCAATGATGGAAACATTTATTGTGCACTTACTAAGTATTAAGCACTCTATCAAGATGTTTATATGCATTGTCTAATTTAATACTCACAAAAGTTAAAGACAAAGACCATTATTATCCCCTTAAATAGATGATGGAAACAAAACAATTAAGTGATTTGCTCAGGTTCTCAAAACTAGTAAGTGGATGAACTAGTATCCAAGTCAGATCTGTCTATTTCTGAGCCCAAATTCTTAAGCATTAACTTAGACTGCCTCTAAATAATAGCAGATCAGTTCACGATTTCATTGTAAGCTCTAAACAGGCAATCAAGTCTTATAGTTGCCATATGAGTTTCCCAGTCTCCTACCTACTTTCCAATGAGGCACGGTCACCTGGTGTAGGAAGTGAAAGACAGAAGCTTCTGAAGAGTGGCAAAACAGTATAAACTTTTTCTACTAAAATTTATCAGAATCTATAAATTTAAATGTTTAAAATTTATTTTCCAAAATGTACAATCTGAAACTATAAATTACTTGATTTATTATGAAACGGTCACGCAATTAAACTTTGTCTGAAGGAAAAAATTAATATTCATAATTACTGGTCCTTCTCAACTCTGAAAGAGGCCAGTTTTTAATTGTAATTAGTGAGGTATGTAATCACATGTAGTGAAAAATTAAAGTAATGGTTATTTAAAGCAAGGACTAAGACATTATATGTTTCCAGGAGGAACAGTTAAAAAATCAGTTCACTAGTTAATTAATAGATATAGATATAGATGAATGTTTTCAGCCTCTTACACCTGACCTAATTGCAAACTGAAGTGAAAGAAAAAGATTTTTTGTGCTCTGTTTATGATTACAAATTTGTCCTCGTAAAATATAACAAATGAAGCTAAATTTACCTACGCATTTTACATCACATCATATATGCCCTTAAATCACTCAATTTAAAACATATAATCTTATTTATAGGAATTTCAATTCTTAATTTTTGGAAAATTACATACAGGCTACAGCCTCTCTTGCTATTAAAAAAAAAAATCAAAGAAAAAATATATATGTATTCATTACGTGAAAAGACTGTTAACTGATACATACAACAGGAAGGATTTAACTTTTAAATACACAATAAATACTACTCATAATATGTGAGTAATGAAACTACTAAAAAATAATTGAAAAAAAAATAATTCTCAAGGAAAAAAATCTATAATTCAGAAGGATCTACATCATTGCTGAAAAATCAGGAATGCATTCAATTTATTGTTTGTCAAAATAAGTACCGAATAGAGACTAAACATTAGCAACAAAAAAAATTCAAAAAAGTAAATTGACTGGTTTTTAACCAATAAACAAATAAATCAATTCAAAAAAATTAAATACTGATTTCTCTTCTTTCCTAGATTCTTTTTTAGTATTTCAGCTGATTTTCTTTCTAAGTCATGAGACAGATGAAAATAAGCAAGGTGAGGATCCTTTAACAGGAACATAGAATATTTATGTACTTGTACTGACCGGCTCAGAGTCATAGCAATAATCATCCCAGCTCTGTCTGAGGGGTTTCTTTGTTATCTGAAAGTAAGGCAGATTAGTTAGGTAGCAGTAATGGTTATTACACTTTTCTAACCATCTCTTAGATGTAAGTGTTCAGGAAGCACTGCTGCTATCCAAAGAAAGTTATTTCGTATAAGAGCATAAAACAAGAAACAACCAGGTAAACATTCAGATTCTGGGAGATCATTGTAACCAATCCATATCTGCTATTGTCCAGTGACTCTGAGATTTATATTAAGTGCTGAGTCCCAGGTTCTATGAATACTGACCTTAGGACAAGAATATGTCTGGTATGGCCACTGATTACAAAAAGATGTAGAAAAACAGTAAGAGACTCTGGATTTCTCTAATACTAACAACTATCAGCTCATTTACAGGCAATCACTACTTTTTAAAAAGGAAAATATTTAATCACCCAAATATAATGCAAATAGTTGAAACAGGGAAGAGAAAAAACTCAGAAGCTAAGTCAACAATTTTTTTTAATCTACTTAATTCTATACACTAAAAATGCCTATAATTATATCAGAAAGTGATATTTCAATAATTTTGAAATTCTTCATATATTAATACAAAGTTATGTTAATTTATATAAATGTGTAGTTTCAAAATTAAGAAATATCACTTATACAACATGCTGTATATCTTGGGAAAGGTCTAAGATATTACTTTCATAACCCTAAATACATACTACAATCTTTGAGCCATCATCAAAACCTTCATAAGGATTTTTCAAATTACTATAAAGGAATTTTTTCCAGACATTACATCTTGTCTCTAACAATTAACAAATAAGGGGAGACAATCAATTATTTAAGTGATCTACTGTGATACCAATTCCACTGATATTCTAGAATTTTTGTTAATATGAGGAATAATAAAATTGTAGAGACCAATGTAATGAAAAGCTGTGAGAATTACTCATTATGGAACTGAATTTTGAGTTTCAAGGAAAGATATAAATTCTCTAAGTCATTTCTATAATTATCATTTCTTTTGATGAATTTCATATTGAATGTTTAAAGGGATCATTCACTAAAAGATAAAAATAATCATACTCTAAGTCAGTATCATAATATCATGCAAAAAGGTACATGTATTAGACTTCAAAACATGCAAATAAGGTTTCAAGTAATCCCTTGCAAGGATAAGCATTAATTATTAGTAACATTTAACATGCTGGGGTCTGTAAAAGGTAAATCACTTTGGAAAGAGTAAACCATTTTTCTAACATGGAGGTACCTATCAACAGCTTATTCTTCTCTCAAAGAGTCTCACAAAAAGCAAAAGGCACACATATAACTAATCTTTTACAACTCATGAGAAGAATAATAATTTTTAGGTCTGACAACTACATCACATATATTTTTAGATTGCATGTATGAAAATGCTAGTTAATAGCTATTACCAGGTTTGAAAACGAAGAACTAGAAAAAAACCTTTTTCTCAAGATGTAAAATTTAGTAATGCCCTACATTTCAAAACGCTTTTCATGAACTCTCACCTGATTGAGATAATGATATTCTTTTGGTTGTTTAAGATGGAATGCTAATCTCTCTTCTTCACTTGCTCCTGCCAGAAGGTAATAGAATACATGATAATTCCTGTTGGAAACAAAGAAGTATGGCTTTATAATGAACGTGATCTATAGTTATCACTGAACAGAAAAAAAAGCAAACATTAATTAGTAAATGTTTCAGTTTTGCTTCATTTTTTTAATACAAAGATGATAAATTCAATATTTAAGTACTCCTTCAAAATAGAATGATGTTTTGGATGCTGAATTCAAAAGAGAGGGGTGAAGGGGCGGGCCCAGTGGCACAATGGGTAAGTAAGTGCACATGCTCCACTTTGGCGGCCCGGGGTTCGCAAGTTCAGATCCCGGGCACTCACTGATGCACCGCTTGTCAGGCCATGCTGTGGTGGCGTCCCATATAAAGTAGAGGAAGATAGGCATGGATGTTAGCCCAGGGCTGATCTTCCTTGGCAAAAAAGAGGAGGATTGGCATCAGATGTTAGCTCAGGGCTAGTCTTCCTCACAAAAAAAATAATAAAATTAAATTAAAAAAAAGAGAAGGGTGAACGCAGTGATACAGCAAAGTTAAGACCTCCGAAAATTCTCTCCTCCATAAAACAATTAGAAAACTGGCAAATTTGTCAGAATCAACTTTCTCAGAACTCTGGAAATTAACCAAAAGCCTACAGCAATCCACAAAGTCTTTACACAAGAAAAACAGCTAAATCTCAGTAAAAATAGCAAGCTTTGTGGCCGTTAACTTGCCCTATTCGACCTCCCGCTCACCAGCTCCATGACAGCATTCAAAACCAACAGCTTATAACTATGGTGGACACCAGAAGCCTGGCAGCTTCCTAAAAAGGGCAGAACAGGGTTAGAGCTCGTTCAGAGCCTCGTTCCTAAGAAATATCATTATTTGAACTATCTGGTGGTTACCTAGAAGAAGCCATGTTCAAAACTGTCTTTATTTGACCTGACTCAGAGTTAGCCCAGTGTGAAAATCTTCTCCCCTGGGGCATGTAGAAAACAACTACAGTCAATTTTTGAACGTGTCAGCTGCCTGAAGTGGTGGATAAATGTTGGGGCAACGAATAACCTAACCAAAAAACTTGAACGGAAAAGCTGGGAAACGAGATCTCCACACAGGCGTTGAAAAGCTCCAATATATTCCTAGAAATCTGGAAGACAACGTGCATGTGTAAGGCTGTGTGCATGCCCAAGGCAGCACATCCATTCAGCAAAGACCAGAGGAAGTAGGAAGCTCTCCCCTCTGGCTAACCTTGAAGATCTGTACAAACAGGAAGTAAAGGCTAACTCAGAATTATAAAATGCCTACCTGCGTGTTAAAGGCATGGTCCAATACATATAGAGAGGCCTGTGCCAAGAATCGAAGCAAATCTCTGTTCAATCATTACCTGACAAGTAAGCTAACCAAGCAGATACTTCAGCGGCCACACTTGAAATTAGAGACTTCATAAAATTAGTTCAGAAAAATCACAAAACAAACAGCAGGAACAAAAACAACAACCAAAAATCCTGGGAGGGGGAGGATATGATTTCCAGAGCTGCCATATAATTATTTAAAATGTCCAATTATTATTTAAAATCTCCAATTTTCAACAAAAAAACTACAAGGCGTGCAAATATACAAGAAAGTATAGTGTATACAAAGGAGAAAAAATATCAATAATAACTGTTTTTGAGGAAGCCAAGACATTAGACTTGTAAGACTTTTAATCAGCTCTTTTAAATATGTTCAAAGAACTAAAGGAAATCACTTTTAAAGAACTAAAGTATGAAAATGATGTGACTTCAAATAGAGACTATCAACAAATATATAGAACTTATTTAAAAAATCAAAAAGGGGGGCCAGGGTGGTGGTGTAGTGGTTAAGTTCAGACGCTCCACTTCGGCGGCCTGGGGTTCATGGGTGCAGATCCTGCGCGCGGACTGACACACTGCATACCAAGCCATGCTGTGGCGGCATCCCATATAAAATAGAGGAAGATGGGCATGGATGTTAGGCCAGGGCCAATCTTCCTCATCAAAAAGAGGAGGACTGGCAACAGATGTTGGCTCAGGGCTAATCTTCCTCACACACACAAAAAAAAATCAAAAAAATTCTAGAGTTGAAAATATAATAACTAAAATGAAACATTATCTAGAGAAGCTCAACAGCAGATTTGAGCAGGCAGAAAAAGAAATCAGTGAACTTGAACATAAGCCAGTTGAGACTAGTCTGAAGAACAGAAAGAAAAATGAATGAAGAAAAATGAACAGTCTCAGCGATGTGTGGGACACCATTAAGCAGACACTAACACATGCATAATGTGGGACACCAACATATGCACAATGGGAGTCCCAAAAGGAGAGGAAAGAAAGGGGCAGAAAGAATACTTGAAAAAATAATGACCAAAACCTCCCCAAATACGATGAAAAACAATTTGCCTATTCAAGAAACTCAACGAACTCCAGGAGGGAGAAACTCAAAGAGATCCAGACCCAGACAAATCAAAACTATTGAAAGACAAAGACAAGACTTTCAAAGCACCGTGAGAGAAATGCCTCATCAAGAGAACCTAATACAAGATTAGCAGCTAACTTCTCATCAGGAATCATGGCAGAAGGATAACATATTCAAAGTAATGAAAGAAAAAAACTATCAATCAAGAATTATATATCCAGCAAAACTATCCTTCAAAAATAAAGGAGAAATCAGGACATTCCCAGATAAACAAAAATAAGAGACTTCATAGCTAGCAGATGGGCCCTACAAGAAATGCTAAAGGGCGTTTTTCTGGCTGAAATAAAAGGAGACTAAATAAGATCCAATTAAACATGAAGAAATAAACAGCACTAGTAAAGGTAACTACATAGGTAAATATAAAAAATACTATAAATTATTTTTTGTTTGTAACACTTTTTTTCTTATTAGATTTTAAAGACATCTGCAAAAAGCAATAATTATAAATCTGTAAGGATGGGCCTACTATTAGAAAGATGTTATCTGTATGACAATAACAGCACAATGGAGGGAGAAAGGAACAGAGCTACACAGGAGCAAAGTTATTTGTATACTATTAAAATTAAGTCATTATTAATCCAAACCAGATTGTTAAGATATTTACTGTAATCACCAGTGCAACCAATAAGACTGTAACTCAAAAAATATATAATAAAAGAAACACCAAAGGAATTAAAATGGTACACTAGAAAATATTTAATTAATACAAAATAAGGCAGTAATAGAAGACTAAAGGAACAAAATCATAAAACATATACAAAACAAATAGCAAAATAGTATTCACAAATCCTATCTTAATAATTACATTAAATATAAGTGGATTAAACTCTCCAGTCCAAACGTGGATAACTGGCAGAATAGAGAAAAAAAAAAAATGATGTAGGGGCCGGCCCAGTGGTGTAGTGGTTAAGTTCGTGCCCTCCACTTCGGTGGGCCAGGGTTCACAGGTTCGGATCCCGGGTGCAGACCTACACACCACTTATCAAGCCATGCTGTGGCAGGCATCCCACATATAAAGTAGAGGAAGATGGGCACAGATGTTAGCACAGGGCCAATCTTCCTCAGCAAAAAGAGGAGGATTGGCTACAGATGTTAGCTCAGGGCTAATCCTCCTCACCAAAAAAAAAAAAAAAAGATCTAACTACATGCCGTCTATAAAGGTCACATTATAGATTCAAAGACAGAAATAGGTCGAAAGTAAAAGGATGAAAAAAGATACCACGCAAACAGTAACTGAAAGAAAGCTTAAGTATCTACACTAATATCAGATAAAACAGATTTTAAGACAAAAATTGTTACTAAATGCAAAGGATATTTTATAAGGACAAAAGGGCCAAACCATCAAGAAGATATAACAATTCTAAACAGAAATACATCTAAAAACAGAACATGAAGCAAAAACTAAAAGAATTAAAAGAAGAAATAAACAATAAAACAACACTGAGCTATTTCAACACCCACTTTCAATAATAAACAGAACAACTAGACAGAAGATCAACAAAGAAAAAGAGGACTTGAGAAATACTAAATGCCAACTAGACCTAACAGACATTTATAGAATCCTCCATCCAACAACAGCAGAATACATATTTTCTCAAGTACTCATGAAACATTCTCCAGGATAGACAATGTTAGACTTTAAAACAAATATCAATAAATTTAAGGGGACTGAAATTATACAAAGTATGTTCTCTGACCACCTTACAATAAAATTAGAAATCAATAACAGAAATTTCCAAAATTCACAAATATGTGAAAATTCAACAACACACTCCTAAATAACCATTAAGTCAAATAAGAAATCACATAGGAAATTAGAAATACATTGAGATACAGGAAAACAAACACACAACATAGCAAAACATGGGAAGCAGTTGAAGCAGTGCTCAGTGGGACTTTATAGCTGTAAACTCATCTTTAAAATGAAGAAAAATCTCAAATTTATAACCTGACCATCCACCTTAAAAAATTAGAAGAAAAAAAGAGCAAACTAAACCCAAAGTGTGCAGAAGGAAATAATAAGCATGAGAGCAGAAATAAAATAGTGAATAGATAAAAATCAGTGAAACCAAAACTTGGTCCTTTGAAAAGATCAACAAAATTTCCAAACCTTTATCTAAACTGACCCCAAAGATGGGGAAGATTGCTATGGTCTGAATGTGTTTCCCTCAAATTCCCACATTGAAATCCTAACCCCAAAAGGTGATAGTATTAGGAGGTGGGGCCTTTGGGAGGTGATTAGGTCATGAGTGTGAAGCCCTCATGAATGGGATTAGTGTTCTTATAAAAGAGATCCCACAGAGCTCTCTATCCCCTTCCACCATGTGATGACCTATCAAGAAGGCAAGAGTTATGAACGAGGAGGAGGGCTCTCACCAGAATGCGAGCATGCTACTAGCACCTTGATCTTGGAATTCCCAACCTCCAGAACTGTGAGAAATAAATTTCTGTTGTTTATAAGCTACCCAGTCTGTGGTATTTTGCATTCCAAAAGATCTAAGACAGTGCATGGGAGACGGTTTGGATGCCAGCGAGGGGCAGCAAGATAGCCAGGGAGGCAGGAATGAAAGGGGGGACATTACTATCAACCTTATAGAAATAAAAAAGATTATAAGAGAATACTATAAACATTTTTTTTTGCCAGCAAATTAGATAATCTGGATGAAATGGACAAATTCCTAGAAAGATAAAAACTACTAAAACTGACTAAAGAAGACAGAAAATCTAAAGAGACCTAAAACAACTAAGGTGTTTGAATTAGTAATCAAAACTTCCCACAAATAAAAATCCAGAACCAGATGGCTTCACTGATGAATTCTACCAAATTTTAAAGAAGAATTAACCCAATCCTTCACGAACTCATCCCATCGCATTCTATGAGCCAGTATTACCCAGATATCAAAACCAGACAAAGACATCAGAGAAAAAAAAAAAAACGTACAGCTATACCCCTTATGAATATGGACACAAAAAGTCCTCAACAAAACACTGGCAAGCCAAATCCAGCAACATATAATAAGGATTATACATACATCTGCAAATCAAATCCAACAAGATAACAATCAGTTTACAAGCTCTGGATATTCACCTCCCATTGATTCTTCACAACCAAGGAAAATCAGGCTTATATCCCTGCCACTCCATTAAAATGTGTTAGAAAAAGTTACTAATAACTTTCTAATAGCAGTACCTGTTAGCTCTGTAAGTCTTTTTGAAGCTATTCTCTTCCTGAAACTGTCTTCCCTTTATTTTGAAACACCTCTAAGTCAGATTTCCTCTTCTGCTAGCCACAAAAAAATTAACAGAAAAGTCTGAGTTCTAATCCTAACTTTGCAGGTAATTCATTATGATAATGCTAGCTATTAACTATTGAACTTTTATTATATATAAGGACCACACTGAGTATTTTATAAAATGTTATTTCATTTAATCCTTTAAACAACTCTAGGATAGTTTTCCATCTGTAAAACAGGAATAAATAAGAAGCAGAGAGGTTAAATGAGATGCCAAAGGCATATCCAATATTTGAATGCAGGTCTGTTTAACTTCAAACTCTGGATCTTAATTTTATTTTGTCCCACTGTAACATGAAGCAAATCATTTACCTCTCTGATATTTGGTTTCTTCATCTATAGGAAATTACATATATCATCTCTGAAGTCTCATATACCTCAAATATTATAATGAAATTAAGAACTTTATTAAAAACTTTTCTCAAATTAGAGAAAGAACACTAAAACATGGAAAAAGGTCCAAAGGCACAATGCTCACAAAGAGCTTTAAGATACCACCTGTGATACCACTGTTTTCCTGCTCTGATAGTTTGCCTAGAATTTAGAAAAGGCAACAGAGTTCTATACACTCATTAAAAAATCTCCTAGCAGCCTCTGAAAAAGTGCTGTGTTCTGTCCATGACAGACATAGCAATTATACGTAAAGCTACGCATGGTATAAACTCAATTAAGGGTCATAATATACAAAGATCCTAAAAGTCAATCTGCATATACAAATGTTAATTTGATCTAATTATATAAATAAAAATATGTACCTTTCATTATGCTCTTGATAAACAAGTCTGGACTTCTCCAGCAGATATTTTTCAACATAGGCACTAGAAGAAAAATAAAATTGGTTGATATAAATAACAAAGCTTAATTTAAAATAGACATTTTTTCAGAGAAGATACAAAAGTATAAAGAATACTATTATTCAGATTGTTTTAGTACATTTACCATTAAAATTGTGTTATGGACACTATTAGTGTTATCCATGTTAAATTCATAAACTCATTAAGTCTTTTCTTTTTTTCAATAAAGCAAAGTCAAGTCAGAAGTTCAAAACACAGCACACAAGACCCTCCCATGACATAAACTTTACTTTCTTTCCAGGTTCATATACCACTACCCATTCTTTCAGACATTATACTTTGGCCAGACTTTACTAAATAAGGCTCAAAGATATACTTTCTTTACATATTCATGCTATTACCACATGCTGGAATCAATTTATTTAATATTTGCAGATTTACTCAATAAGTATTCATCAATTGGGCACTGTGATAAACATCACTCAAATATGTAAACAAGAGATACACTACCTGTTCTCAAGTGGCTTACAAACTAGTAGAGAAAATAGGTAAACTAGCAGCTATCACACTGAGTTGATAAAGTTTATTATAGAGCAATGACCAGGATATTACGGCTGTACCAAGAGAGACACATAAGATTCAATCCAAGAAGGAAAAAGCATGTAAGAAAGAATTCTCATGAAGGGTGAGTACATAGCACATAGTAAATATTCATTAAATATATCCAGTGAGTGACTGAGTAAATGACTCTGAAATCTGAAAGACTGACCAGAAGAAGGCAAAGAGAACTGCCTTTATGTAAAGGCATAAAAGAAAGGGGGGACTCATCAACCTCAGGGAAGACAATTAGTTAACATGGCTAGAGAATGAGATAGGCAAATGGCCTAGATCAAGAAGGACCAATATACTATAGGCCAGAAGAATGGAATTTATCCTGAAAGTAATGAGGAACTGAAACATGAATTGTACTTCTAATATATTATTCTCTTTTTAGCCTGTACTTTTCAAGTCTTCAATATCTCTTACCTAAATTGGAGCAATCAGTTAAGATCTCACTGGAAAAAGGGGTTCTATAGTCTGAAAATTAAAAGCGTTAGACTACTGAATCCAAATTACTTAGCACAAATTTCTCTGGGGTCAAAATCTTGACTCTTGAGCTTTTATTTCCCTCAGTTCCCTCCCACTGCATGCTCTCTATTTCAGTCACTCCCAAATACAGGCTATTCCTTCAAGCATGCCATTCACTTCTGACTGTATTGTTTGTTTTTTTTTTTTAATTAAATTTTTTGTTTATTGCAGTAACATTGGTTTATAACATTGTAAAAATTTCAGGTGTACATCATTGTACTTCTATTTCTGCATAGATTACATCATGTTCACCACTGACTGTATTGTTCACGCTCTTCCTTCCACTTCTAATTCCCTAGTCTATTCCCAGTCTCTGTCCAGTAGATTCCATTCATTCATTAAAATGAAGCTCAAATGTGCCTTCTTGGCAAATGCATTGCCACTACCACCACTAGTAATTAAAACTGATCACTTCTGAATTACCATTATCATCTCTAGTCTAAACTAGTGAAACAGGATCTTATCTGTCTAAAACGGGAGAAAGGAAACTAACATAAACTAGTGTGTTAAATTCTTATACCCACCCTGCACACAAATATTACTGCCTCTAGTTTACAAGTGGAAAAATTGATATTCAAAGACATTAAGATCATACAGCTAGTGGGGCCGGCCCCGTGGCTCAGCGGTTAAGTGCGCACGCTCTGCTACTGGCAGCCCGGGGTTCGGATCCCGGGCATGCACCGATGCACCACTTCTCTGGCCATGCTGAGGCCGTGTCCCACATATAGCAACTAGAAGGATGCGCAACTATGACATACAACTATCTACTGGGGCTTTAGGGAAGAAAAGGAGGAAGAATGGCAATAGATGTTATCTCAGAGCCAGTCTTCCTCAGCAAAAAGACGAGGATTAGCACGGATGTTAGCTCAGGGCTGATCTTCCTCACAAAAAAACAAAACAAAAAACAAAAACTAAATAGATCATACAGCTAGTAAACAGCAGAACCATGACTTGAACCCAGGTCTATTTTAACTACAAAGGCTCTCTCTTTCAACTATACCAACATACTCCTGGACATCTCTCTTTCCTCCCCTCCAATCCATGAGCTATACTGCTACAAGAATATCTATCTATAAAATAAGATCTATTCATGTTGTTCCTCTACTTTCACTTGCTCCCCAAACTAAACTGTATGTAGGAGTGAACTGATGTTATGCCCATCTGGAATTGTTTTTTAAAATACATCAGCATAGAAAAAGAAAAGGGAGATAGATTAAGCAAATATGGCAAAATCTGAAAACTACTGAATCTGAGTGGGAGTTTCGTATACTATTCTCTTTACTTTTGTAGGCGTTTGGCATTTTTCATAAAAATTTTTAAATCTGCTTCCCAGTGTCAAGAGGATAAATTATAAACATTACAGCTTTAGTCACAATCTGAAACCAACTGACTACTATGCCCATAATCCTCAGCCACTAAATTTACCTTCTCAAGTACACCAAGCTCTTGTCATGATTCCATTCATTTGCTAATGCCAGTTCCTCAGTCAATAATGTGATTTCCCACTTTTTCTGACCGGCAAATTTTCAAGACCAAAGATAAAAATCACCTTTTTTTCTGTAGTCCTTCAGATACATACTTCAATCATTGCACTTATCTCATTTACTGTAATCATCTTATATATGTCTTCCCAAAGAGACTATGAGAACTTTAATGGCAGAGAACATTACATCTTTTCATATCCTCAACATTTAGCACAGTGCCTGGTACTCAAAATGAACTCCAAAAATGTTTGCTTAATAAATGATAAAATGAAAGATAAAAATATTCAATATATATTTGTTGAAAATGTTAAGTTAAAAGTGTTCAATATGTATTTGTTGACTTACTAATCAAGATGAAGATTTCTGCTCATCATTGATGCAAGGGAAAGTTTAACATTTTTAGGTAGTCACTTAACATATAAGAGCCTAATTTAAATTCATAAAGTGGGAAAATAAACATCTGCCATTCCTAACTCATGAAATTGTCTAAAGAATCAATGAATATATATATTGATATTTTGTAACTTACAAAGCAATATACACAATTTTATCTATTATCAACTTCTCCTACCACACAATCATAAATACTAGGAAAGAGTAGCCTGACAACTTGACTGCATCCCACTTTTATAAGTAAAAGTTCCAACTGTACCTTTGGAAACTGAGGATTCCTCAAATCAGGAAAGAAATGAACTATGAAACTTGGCATTAAAGAAGGATTTATCCTTCTTGTTTTTATTTTTGTTTTTTTGGGGAAAAGAATGCACTTAGTTTTGGTCAAAATTTAAAATTTACATGCAGAAGTAAACTGATAAGACTTAAGCATAATCAAAATAGCATAAAAAAAGAAAAATACAGATCAATCTCACTTCTTAATATGGATGCAAAAATCATGAATAAAAACTAGCAAACAAAACATAACAGCCAATTTATATATGTTTGTGTATAAATATGTCTGTGTATGTATGTATATATGTATGAATGTGTATGTCTTTGTACTGACCAAGTGGAATTCTTTTCCCAGGAATGCAAAATGATTCAATTTTAGGAAAATAATGATATGAATAGATCTCAGAATGAAAATCACGCTAATCTCCACAGATACCAAAAAAGCCTTTGATAAAATCCAATAGCCATAACTAACAAAAACACTCAAAGAAAATTAAAATCGATGCTTAATTCATTAACATGAAAAAAATGTCCTAAAGCCAGTATTTGACCTAGTGGAGAAAAGTAAAGGCATTCAAATAAAGTCTGAAACAATTATTATCATAGTATAGGAGGTATGAAACCAGACAAGACAGAAAATAATCAGAGGCAGAGATAGAAGAACAGAAAAAAGAATAAAAGTATTTATTTTTGCGAATATGGTGATATATCTAGAAAAGGTAAAAGGAACAACAGTAAAACTAATAAAGACAATAAAATAATTCAGTAAGATATAAAATTAATATAAAAACCAACAGTCTTCATATATACAAACAATATGCAATCTGAAGATATAATGCAAAGAAAAATCACACTTATAATAACAATAAAATGTGAAAATAAAATACTTAGGAATAAACTCAACAAGAAATACAAAAACTTAAAAACATTTCTACAAAGCACAAAGATGTCAATTATACTCAAATTATATATATATTTAACATCAGTCCCATAAAATAAAGCCATGAAAGACGCAGAAGAACCTTCGATACATATTGCTATGGGTAAGAATCCAATCTATTAAGGCTATATACTACCTGATTCCAACTATATTACATTCTGGAAAAGGCAAAACTCTGGAGACAGTAAAATGATCAGTGGTTGCCAAAGGTTACTGGGTGGGAAGTGATGAACAGGTGAAGCACAGAGGATTTTTAGGGCAGTGAAACTATTCCATATGATACTTGTAATGGTAAATACACGTCTTTATACATTTGTCAAAGCCCACAGAATGTACAACACAAATGGAACACACTAACCCAAGATGTTATTAATAGGGGAAACCGGAAGATAGGATGAAGAGGTATGTGGGAACTCTCTGTACTTTCTACTCATTTTTGCCATGAACCTAAAGCTGCTCTAAAAATAAAGTCTATTTATTAAAAAAAAAAAGTTATAAAGAATATTGCTGGCACAACCAGAGGACTCTGATCATAGTCTGTGTAATAAGAAATACAGTAACAAAATTAAATTTCTTGATAATAATTGTATTATGTAGGAATATATGATTGTGGTTGCTTTAGGAAATACAGTAATTAGGGAGTCAAGTTATATGCACAACTTACTCAAAAACAATTTAAGAAAATGAACATATGCATAATATAAAGAGATATAGCAAATGCAGTAAATTGTTAGCACTTAATAAATCTAAGTAAAGAATGTATGAGTGTTACACTATTATTAGCATTTTTCTCAGGTTTGAACTTTTCCAAGAGGAAAAAATGTAGTGCAGACACTAACGTCACTATTCTCATTAAAGAGCAAATGATGAATCTATGGTTATGAAGGAGCAATGGTGAAAATATAAACACGCTCCAAAGCCTGCTACTGCTACTTACCCAAGTACAGTGCCTGTTTCTTGGTAATTTACTTGAATAAACTTTCCAAAACGACTTGAATTGTTATTATGAGCTGTCTTTGCATTTCCAAAGGCCTGTCAAAATAAACAGTTCTCATTAATTTCATTTAAAAAAAAAAAATGGAAAATCCGGCTTAGGTCAGCTCAAAGAGACAAAATGCTAAAGAGATAGTAGAAAAGCAATTCACTTACACTTTCAGACTCTGTAGTACAGGTAAAGTAAAAGAAAGCAAGTAATAAATGAAATAAAACCAAGTATGTAGTATTTTATGCTATTCAGTAAAATAAATCAATTTTAAACTTAATGCTTATTAAAATTCAGACTTCACTTTCATATTCCAGAGCCAGCAAATTTTCTTAATAATTTATATATATATAAATCTTGCTAAACTGAAATAATAAGGGGCTAGGAAAAAAATAATTACATCAAAATAATTACAATTTTAGAATACTATAAATGAAATGAACTTTCATTACATAATGTACACTTTATGAACTTACTTAAAACAAAGCTACCGTACTAATTTTAAAAGAATAAAAAACATATAAACTTCCTAAATTGTTACCTAAAGTACACACCATAAAATGGAATACTACACAGCAATAAAGGTAAACTACAGACATCAACATTGATGAATACCAAACATTATGCCAAGTGGAAGAAACCAGACACAAGAGTACATATTGGAATACAAAATTCTAGAAAAGGCAAAAAAAAGAGTAACAGGAAGCATATTAGTTTTCTGGGAATGGAGGTGGGGTTGAGAAATGTCTACAAACGGGCACAAGGAGTAATGAAAATATTCTATAGCTTGATTGTATACATAGGTGTATACATTTCTCAAAAATCATTGAAGTGTACATTTTAAATGACTATTTTATGGTAAGTTACTTCTCAATAAAATTGATTAAAAATGAAATTTAGGGCCACCCCGGTGGCATAGTGCTTAAGTTCACATGCTCCACTTTGGCAGCCCAGAGTTCACAGGTTCAGATCCTGGGTGCGGACATACGCACCACTTACCAAGGCATGCTGTGGCAGGCATCCCATATAACATGGAAGAAGATGGGCAAAGATGTTAACTCAGGGCCAATCTTCCTCAGCAAAAAGAGGAAGATTGGCAACAGATGTTAGCTCAAGGTGAATCTTCCACAGGAAAAAAAAAAAAGAGTAACAGCTGATTTCTCAACAGAAACCCAGGAAGGATAGAAGATGGGGGGATTATATATTCGAGCACTGAAAAAAAAGCCTGTCAACCAAGAATTCTATGTCCAGTAGAACTATCCTTCAAAATTAAAGGAGAAATTAAAACATTCAGATAAACAAAAACTGAGAGATTTCATCAATAGCAGAGGAGCTTTACAAAAAATACTAAAAGAAGTAATTCAAGCTGAAATGAAAGGACTAGACAATAAAGAAAATCCACATGATGAAATAAAGACCACAAATAAAGGTAAATATAAATGTAAACACAAAACAAAGTACAAATATTTTTTGTTTGTAACTCTTTTTTCCTCCTATCTGATTTGAAAGACAATTCCATAAAACAATAAATACAAATCTGTGTCTATGGGTATACAATGTAATATAAACATGTAATGTATATGAAAATAAAAGCACAAAGGAGGAGGAAAAAGACAGAGCTACACAGAGAAAAGTTTTTGCGTATTACTGAAGTTAAGTTGGTAGTAATCCAAATTAGATTCTTATGTTAATTGGAATGTCCGTGAACACCACTAAGAAAATAACAACAAAAAGAGAGATAACAAAATCTAAATGGTATGCTAGAAAACATCTATTTAACGTAACAGAAGGTAATGATGGGAGAATACAAGAACATAAGACAAAAAAAAAAAAAACGGGAGACATAAATCCTACATTATTAGTAATTACATTAAATGTAAATGGATTAAACACTGCAGACAAATGGCAGAATGAATTAAAAAGAAGTGATCAAACTACATGCTTTTCCCAACAGACATATTTCAGATTTAAAGATACAAATAGGTTCAAAGTAAAAGGATGGCAAAATATATCATGCTAAAATATATCATAACTAAAAAAGAGCTGGAGTGGCTATATTAATGTCAGACAAAATTGAGTTTACGTAAAAAAATGTGACAAGAGACAAAGAAAGACATTTTACAATGACAAAAGGGCTAATCCAACAAGAAGATAGTGATTAGAGATTTCAATATCAGAGGTTCAATAAATAATTGAACAACTACACAGAAGATCAATGAGGAAAAAGAAAACTTGAGAAACACTATATACCATCTAAACTATGCAGACATCTATAAAACATTCCACTCAGTGACAGCAGAAATCCAAATGGAACATGGAATGGGCTTCAAGATAAATCATATATTAAGCAATAAAACCAGTCTCAGTAAGTTTAAGATGGCTAAAATCATACCAAGTATGACATGCAAACACAATGGAGTGAAATTAATACTCAGTACTGGAACAAAATTGGGGAAATTCAAAGATGGGTGGAAATTAAACAACACATTCCTAAATAACCAATGAGTCAAAGAGGAAATCACAGGAAAATTAGAAAAGAGTTTGAGATGAATGAAAACAAACACACAATATACCAAAATTTATGGGACACAGCTAAAGCAATGCTTAGAGAGAACTTTATAGATGTAAAAGCCAATATTAAAAAAGAAGATCCCACTTCGATAACCTAAACTGCCACATTAAGAAAAGAGAAAAAGAAGAGTTAATGAATGTGAGAGCAAGCAGAAGGAAAGAAATAATAATGATTAGAGGGGAAATAAATAAATAGAGAATAGACAAACAAAGAAAATTAACAAAAGCAAAAGCTGATTCTTTGAAAAAAGATCAACAAATTGGCAAAACTTTTAGGTACAGAGGCCAAGAAAAAAAGAGAAAAGACTCAAATTACTAAATTCAGGAAAGAAAGAGGGAAAATTACTACTAACGTAACAAAAATAAAAAGCATTATAAAACAATAGCATGAACTAATCAATCAGATAACCTAGATAAAATGAACAAATTCCTAAAAGATACAAACTACCAAAACTGGCTCAAGAAGAAATAAAAAATATGAGTAGACCTACAATAAATACATTGAAACAGCAAAAAAAAACTTTCAAAAAAAGCTCAGGACCAGATGGCTTCACCATCTGGTGAATTCCACCAAACATTTAAAGAAAAATTAACAATAATCCTTCCAAAAATAGGTCAGGAGGGAGAACTACCTAATTTTATAAGGCCAAAAATATTTCACTGAAACCAAAATCAGACAAAGACAGCAGAAGAAAACTACAGACAAATATCGATTGAAACACAAAAATTCTCAAGAAAATAGTAGCAAACTTAATCCAGCAACATATGAAAAGAAGTATATACCATGATAAAGTAGGATTTGTATAAGGAAAGAAAGGTTGGTTCAACATACAAAAACGAATGTAATACACAGTATTAATAGACAGACAAAAGTCACATGATCATCTGAATAGATACAGAAAAACATTTGACAAAAGCAACACTTTTTCATGATATAAACACTCAAACTAGAAATAGTAAGGAACTTTCTCAATCTGATTAAGAACATCTATTAAATATATGGGCTTACAACATACTTTCTGGTGAAAGACTGAAAGCTTTCCCCCTATGATAAGAAAGAAGACATGGATGTCCGCTCTCATCACTTCTATTCAACACTGTACTTAAGTTTCTAACCAGGACAACTTAAAAATACAAAGAAAAAAAGGAATCCAGATAAAAGGAAGAAGTAAAACTATCTAAATTCACAGATGACATTATCTTATACATAGAAAATACAAAGGAATACACAAAAAGAGCTATTAAATCTAATAAACAAATTCAACAAAGTTGCAGGATACAAAAATAATATACAAAAAAACCAATTACATTTCTCTATACTAGCAATGAACAACCAGAAAATGAAATTAGGAAACACAATTCCATTGAAAGTAGATTACAAAACCTAAAATACTTAGGAATGATTTAACAAGAGGTGTAAGACTTGTACACTGAAAATTAAAAAATGTTGCTGAAAGAAATTAAAGAATACCTAAACAAATGGAAAGACATCCTGTATTTGTGGGGGGGAAAAAAAGACTTAATATTGTTAATATCTACAGATTCAATACAATCCCTACCAAAACCTAAGCTACCTTTTTTGAAGAAAGCTAATTCTAAAAATAACATGGAAATTCAAGGGACCCAAAATGCCCAAAACAATCTCGAAGGACAAGAAATTTGGAGGATTCACATCTCCCAATTTCAAAAATTACTATAAAGTTACAGTATTCAAGACCATGTAGTACTAGCACATAGATAAACATATAGATCAATGGGTTAGAATTGAGATTAAGAAATAAACTCTTACATTGCCGGTCAACTGATTTTCTACAAAGATGTCAAGACAATTCAACGGGGACAAAACAGTCTTTTCAATACATAGATATACACATGCAAAAAAATGCAGCTAAACACCTACCTCTTACCATATAAAAAAAATTAATTCAAAATGAATCAAAGACCTAAATGTAAGAGCTAAAAGTATAAAACTCTTAAGAGAAACCATAGGTGTAAATCTTCATGACCTTGGATTTGGCAAAGGTTTCTTAAAATGACACCAAAAGTACAAAGTACTAAAGGAAAAATAGATAAACACGACTTCATCAAAATTAAAACTTTCGTTCTTCAAAGGACACAGTCAAGAAAATGAAAAGAAAATCCACAGAATGGAAGACGATCTTTGCAATTCATATACTGATACACAAGTTGCATCCAGAATACATAAATAATTCTCACAACTCAATAATAAAAAGACAAAGAATCCAATTTAAAAACGGGCAAAGAATTTTAATAGACATTTCTCCACAGACGATATACGAATGGCCAACAAGCACATGGAAAACACACTCAACATCATCAGTCATTAGGGAAATGCAAATCAAAACGACAATGAGATACCACTTCACACACACTAAGATGCCTGTAATCAAAAACAAGTGATAGTGAGGATGTGGAGATATGGAACCCTCATACATTACTAGTAGGAATATAAAATGGCGTAGCCACTTTGGAAAACAATTTGGCAGTTCCTCAACCAGATAAACATAGTAACCATATGACACAGCAACTCAACTCCTAGGTATATACCCAAGAGAACTGAACACATATGTCCCCACAAAGTCCTGTACATGAACAGTCATAACAACATTATTCACATAGCCAAAAAATAGAAACAACCCAAATGTCTATCAACATATGAACGGATAAACAAAATGTAGTATGTCTATGCAGGGGAATATGATTCACCCATAAAAAGGTATGAAATAGTGATACACACTACAATATGGACGAACCTTGGAAACCCTATGCTAAGTGAAAGAAGTCAGACACAAAAGAATATATATTGTATGATTCCACTTATTATTCTAGATATGAAATATCTGGAATAGGTAATTCCAGAGAGACAGAAAGCTCCAGGGGCTTTGGAATGAATACATGAAAATGTTTTGAAGCTAGACAGAGGTAGTGGTTCCATAACATTGTGAATATACTAAATGCCACTGAACTATAAACTTTAAAAAGTTACTTTTATGGTATGTGAATTTCACCTCAAAAAATTTTAAAAAAAAAAACAAGGAAGAAGAAAAGAGAAAAAGTTAAAGAGAACAAGGAACACGTGGGAGTAACAGGAAAAAGTACAAGAAGATAGACAAACTTAACCATATCAGGAATCTCATTAAATTTAAATGGTACAAGCATCCCAATTAAAGGCTAACCATGGTCATATTACATAAAAAAGCAAGACCCAACCATAAACTGTTTACATATAGCTCTTTAAACATAAAGAAACAAGCTAAAAGTAAAAGGATGGAAAAAAATATCTTGCTAATACTAGCCACAGGAAAGCTAGAGTGGCTACATTAATATCAGACAATGTAGATTTCAGAGTAATGAATATTATCAAGAAAAAGAGAGCTATTTCATAATGATAAAAGGGCCAATTAATCAAAAGCAAGCAGCTATAATCATAAATGTGCACGCACCAACAAGAGAACTTCACATACAAGATGCAAAACCTGACAGAAATTAAAGGAGTAATGGAAAAATGTACAAGTATAGCTGGAGGTATCAAGACCTCTCTCTCAATGATTGATAGAATAAGTGGACAGAAAATCAGCAAGCATGTATTGGACTTCAACACCACTATGAACAAAATTAATAAGACTGACACACATAAAACACTCCACCCAATAAGAGTAGAATACACATTTTCTTAAGTACATATAGAATATTTACCAGGAAAGACCACATTCAATAAATTTAAAAGGATTCCAGTCATACAATGTAGTGTTATCTAACCACAAGATAATTAAATTACAAATCAGTAGGAGATAGGAACTAAATATTTGTAAACTAAATAACATAAATCTAAGTAACCCACGGTTCAAAGAAGAAATCAAGAGAGAAATCAGCAAATATTTTGAACTAAATGAAAACAAAAACACGTATCAGAATTTGTGGGATGCCACTAAAGTAGTATTTAGGGGAGAATTTATATCACTAAATGACTTTATAAGAAAAGAAGAAAGGTCTCAAATCAATGACCTCAGATACCACACTAAGAAACTAAAAAAGAGCAAATTAAATGTAAGCCAAAAACTAATAAAGATCAAAGCTTAAAATTAATAAAATATAAAACAGCAAAACAACAACAAAATCCATGAAACCAAGAGCTGGTGCTTGTATAATAAGGGAATATTGTATAAAACATTATGCCAATAGCTTTGAGGACTTAGATTAAGCAATTTCCTAGAAAGACACAAAGTACCAAAGCTCATTCCAGAAGAAATACATAACATGAATAACTCTGTATCTACTTTCAAAACTGAAACTTTGTTTAAAACCTTCCTGATGGCAGAGTGAGCGCTTCCCTTAGTCTCTCTCCCTTAAGATACAACGAAAAGGACATTCATAAACCAACATTCATAAATCAAATGTCACAGGACATTCACACAACACAATAGGCATCTGAGAGATCCACACAGTCATACATCTGAAGGTAGGGGGGCTGGACCTACCTGGGAGGCAGTGGAAAAAGGTAAGGAGATCTCCTCTCACTCCCCAAGGGCGTGAGACCTTGTGGCAGCCAGCACACAACACTGAGAGGAGAAGGGGAAAAAGACAGCCCTCTGTGGGAACACTTGTGCTCTCAGAATTGCCTCCCAGCCTGTGGGAAGGCTCCACACCGAGGAAGCTAAGCAATTGCAGGGACATCCACACCAAGCCAAAGACTTGGCAGATAGTGAGTGCAGAGCAGGGGCACGCAGGATTGCATACATGAAAGAAAGTGCCCCTCCCCCCATCGCCTGGAGCACCACCTTGGACGGTTGGCCAGAACAGGGGATTCGCACCAGAGAGCCTGTGCACATGTGTGTAAAGCAGCAGCAGCCGAGGGTAAACGCAAACGGGCCCAGTCAGCACAGCTTCCAACAGACAGGCACATCTGCCAGGGGTCACAGGGGGCTCAGAAGACACAGCTCCTGCCCCTTCCAGTGGCAGCAGGTGAAATCAGCAACTAGATACTACCACTATGCAACAGCACAAATCCACCCCATCAAATAGCATGAAAACATATATTAACACTCCAGACCAGAGGGAAAATGACAAGTATCCAGAAATCAATCATTAAGTCACAGAAATTTACAATCTAAATGACAGAAAATTCAAAATAGCTATCATAAAGAAACTCAACAAGTTACAAGAAAACACAGAAAGACAGTTTAATGATCTCAGGAATAAAATTAATGAACAGAGGGAATTCATCACAAAAGAGATTCAAACTATAAAAAAAAAAAATCAGAAATGTTGGAGATGAAGAACACAATGAATGAGATACAAGAAAATCTGCAGTCCTTAAAAAATAGAGCTGATATCACAGAGGACAGAATCAGTAATTCAGGGCCAGCCCCGTGGCTTAGTGGTTAAGTGCGCGCGCTCCACTGCTGGCGGCCCGGGTTCAGAACCCCGTGCGCACACTGATGCACCGCTTCTCTGGCCATGCTGAGGCCACGTCCCACATACAGCAACTAGAAGGATGTACAACTATGACGTACAACTATCTACTGTGGCTCTGGGGAAAAAAAATAATAATGAAAAAGAATAAAATTTGAGAATCAGTAACTCAGAGGACAGAAATCTAGAAATGCTGCAGATGGAGGAAGAGTGAGAACTAAGACTAAAAAGGAATGAAGAAATTATCTGAGAAATATCCAACTAAATTAGGAAATGCAACATAAGGATTATAGGTATTCCAGAGGAAGGGAGGGAGGGAGAAAGGAACAGAGAGCTTGTTCAAAGAAATAATAGCTGAGAACTTCCCCAACTGGGGATGGATCTGGAATTACATGTAAACATAGCTAACAGAACTCCTTATTACATCAATATAAAAGACTATCTCCAAGGCGTACATTAGTAAAACTGGCAAAAGTCAATGACAAAGAAAAAATATTACGGGCAGCAAGGCAGAAGAAAATAACCTAAAAAGGAACCCCTATCAGGCTTTCAGAGGGTTTCTCAGCAAAAACCTTACAGGATAGGAGAGAGTGGAATGATATATTCAAAATACTAAAAGACAAAAACTTTCAGCCCATAATACTCTAGCCAGCAAAAATATCCTTCAGATATGATGGAGAAAAAAAAACTCTCCCAGATAAAGCTGAGGGAGTTCATTGCCACAAGACCCCCCCTCACTACAAGAAAGGATCAAGAAGGCCCTCATACCTGAAAAAAAAAAAAAAGGGTTTACAAAGCCTTGAGCAAGAGATAAATACAGACAAAATCAGAAAAGGTTAGCAAACACTTAATTATAACATTAAAGATAAAGGGAAGGAAAGCATCAAAAATAACTATACTCACTTCATTATAATCACAAACTCACAAAACAGACAGAATAAGCTTTGACAACAATAACTTACACGGGGAAGAGGAAAGGGATGGAACCTGCTTAGACTGAGGAAATAAGAGACTATCAGAAAATGGACTATCTTGGGGGCTGGCCCAGTGGCACAGTGGTTAAGTTTGGCACATTCTGCTTCGGCAACCCGAGTTCACAGGTTCAGATCCCAGGTGCGGACCCACACCACTCATCAAGCCATGCTGTGGTGGCATCTCACATACAAAAAAAAAAAAAAAATAGAGGAAGATGGGCATAGATGCTAGCTCAGGGCCACTCTTCTTCAAGCAAAAAGACAAAGATTGGCAACAGGTGTTAGCTCAGGGCCAATCTTCCTCACCACCCCCCCCCAAAAAAAGAAAATGGGCTATCTCATCTACAAGATCTTTTATACAAACCTCATGGTAACCACTAAACAAAAAATCAGAGCAGAGACACAAATTATAAACGAAGAGAAAACTGAGCAAATCATCATAGAGAAACACCAAACTGAACTGGCTGTTGGAAATACATGGGACAAGACACAAGGGAAATACAGAACAACTGGAAAACAAGTGATAAAACGGCACTATTAAGCCCTCATATATCAATAATCACTCTAAACGTAAATGGATTGGATTCTCCAATCAAAAGACATGAAGTGGCTGGATGGATTAAAAAAACCAAGACCCAACAATATGCTTCCTCCAGGAAACACATCTCAGCTCTAAAGGCAAACACAGGCTCAGAGTGAAGGAATGGAAGACAATACTCCAAGCTGACGACAAACAAAAGAAAGCAGGTGTTGCCATACTTATATCAGACAAAGTTGACTTCAAGATAAAAAAGGCAATGAGAGACAAAGAGGGGCAGTATATAATGATAAAAGGGACACTCCACCAAGAGGACATCACACTTATAAATATATATGCACCTAACACAGGCGCACCAAAGTACATAAAGCAACTATTAACAGACCTAAAAGAAGAAATTAACAGCAACACAATAATAGTAGCGGACCTCAACACCACACTTACATCAACGGATAGATCATCCATACAGAAAGTCAACAAGGAAATAGTGGAATTAAATGAAAAACTAGACCAGATGGACTTAATAGATATATAGAGAGCACTCCATCCAAAATCAACAGAATACACATTCTTCTCAAATGCACATGGAACATTCTCAAAGATAGACCATATGCTGGGAAACAAGGCAAGCCTCAACAAATTTAAGAAGACTGAAATCATATCAAGCATCTTTTCCAAACATAATGCTATGAAACTAGAAATCAATCATAAGAAAAAAAGCTGGGAAAGTGACAAACAAATACGTCAAGACTAAAAAACATGCTACTGAAAAACAAATGGATCATTCAAGAAATTAAAGGAGAAATCAAAAAACATCTGGGGGCCAGCCTGGTGGTGTAGCAGTTAAGTTTGCATGCTCTGCTTCCATGGCCCAGGGTTTGCAGGTTTGGATCCCAAGTGCGCACCTATGCGCTACTCATCAAACCATGCTGTGGCAGGCATCCCACATATAAAGTACAGGAAGATGGGCACATATGTTAGCTCAGCGCCAATCTTCCTCACACACACACAAAAAAATCTGGAGACAAATGAAAAGGAAAATACAGGGCCGGCCCTGTGGCTTAGTGGTTAAGTGTGCGCACTCCGCTGCTGGCGGACCGGGTTCAGATCCCGGGCAAGCACCAACGCACCGCTTCTCCGGCCATGCTGAGGCCGCGTCCCACATACAGCAACTAGAAGGATGTGCAGCTATGACATACAACTATCTACTGGGGCTTTGGGGGAAAAAATAAAGAAAGAAAGAAAATTATAAAAAAAAAAGGAAAATACACCATACCAATTCATATAGGATGCAGCAAAACTGGTCCTAAGAGGGAAATTCATAGCAATACAGGTTCACCTTAACAAACAAGAAAACTCTCAAATAAGTAACCTTAAACTACACCTAACAGAACTAGAAAAAGAAAAACAAAGTCCAAAGTCAGCAGAAGGAAGGAAACAAAAATTAGAGCAGAAATAAATGAAATAGAAACCAAAAAAACAGTAGAAAGGATCAATGAAACTAAGAGCTTGTTCTTTGAGAAGATAAACAAAATTGACAAACCCTTAGCCAGACTCACCAAGAAAAAAAGAGAGAAGGCTCAAATAAATAAAATTAGAAATGAAAGAGGAGAAATTACAATGGATACCACAGAAATACGAAGGATTACAACAGAATGCTATGAAAAACTATATGCCAACAAATTGGACAACCTAGAAGAAATGGATAAATTCCTAGACTCATACAACCTCCCAAAACTGAATGAAGAAGAAATCGAGAATCTGAATAGACCAATCACAAGTAAAGAGATTGAAACAGCAATCAAAAACCTCCCAAAAAATAAAAGTCCAGGACCAGATGGCTTCTCAGAGAACTCTACCAAACATTCAAAGAAGATTTAATACCTAGCCTTATCAAACTATTTCAAAAAATTGAAGAAGACAGTATACTTCCTAATTCATTCTACGAGGCCAACATCACCCTGATCCCAAGCCAAACAAGGACAACACAAAGAAGGAAAATTACAGGCCAATACTGCTGACGAACATAGATGCAAAAATCCTCAACGAAATATTGGAAAACCGAATACAGCAATACATTAAAAGGATCATACACCAGGATCAACTGAGATTTATACCAGGGACACAGGTATGGTTCAACATCTGCAAATCAATCAATGTGATACACCACATTAACAAAATGAGGAATAAAAACCACATGATCATCTCAGTAGATGCAGAGAAAGCATTTGATAAGATCCAACATCCATTTATGATAAAAACTCTCAATAAAATGCGTACAGAAGGAAAGTACCTTAACATAATAAAGGCCATATATGACAAGCCCACAGCCAACATCATACTCAATGGGGAAAAACTGAAAGCCATCTCTCTGAGAACAGGAACAAGACAAGGGTGCCCACTCTCGCCAGTCTTATTCAACACAGTACTGGAGGTTTTGGCCAGAGCAATTAGGCAAGAAAAAGAAATAAAATGTATCCAAATTGGCAAGAAAGAAGTGAAACTCTCGCTATTTGCAAAAGACATGACTCTATAAATAGAAAACCCTAAAGAATCCACTGGAAAACTATTAGAAATAATCAACAACTACATCAAAGTTGCAGGGTACAAAATCAACTTACAGAAATTAGTTGCATTTCTATACTCTAATAACGAACTAACAAAAAGAGAACTCAAGAATACAATCCCATTTACAATCGCAACAAAAAAAAATAAAATATTAAGGAATAAATTTAACCAAGAAGGTGAAAGACATATACAATGAAAACTATAAGACATTATTGAAAGAAATCAACAATGACATAAAGAAATGGAATGATATTCCATGCACACAAAATGGAAGAATAAACAGTTAAAATGTCCATACTACCTAAAGCAACCTACAGATTCAAAGCAATTCCCATTAGAATCCCAATGACATTCTTCACAGAAACAGAACAAAGAATCCTAAATTTATATGCAGCAATAAAAGACCCCAAATAGCTAAAGCAACCTCTAGAAAAAAGCACAAAGCTGGAGGCATCATAATCCCTGAGTTCAAAATATACTGTAAAGCTATAGTAATCAAAACAGCATGGTACTGGTACAAAAAGAGACACACAGGTCAATGGAACAGAATCAAAAGCCCAGAAATAAAACCACACACCTACAGACAGCTAATCTTCGACAAAGGAGCTAAGAACATACAAGAGAGAAAGGAAAGTCTTTTCAATAAATGGCGTTGGGAAAACTGGACAGCCATATGCAAAAAAAATGAAAGTAGCCCATTATCTTTCGCTATACACAAAAATTAACTCAAAATGGATTAAAGACCTAAAGGTAAGACATAAAATCATAAAACTCCTAGAAGAAAACATAGGCAGTAGACTCTTTGACATTGGCCTTAGAAACATCTTTTCAAATACCTCGGGCAAGGAAAACAAAAGAAAAAATAAACAAATAGGACTTCATCAGACTTAAGAGCTTCTGCAAGGCAAAGGAAAGCCAGAACAAAATGAAAAGACAACCCACCAACCGGGAGAAAATACATTACCAAATCATATATCTGACAAGGGGTTAATCTCCAAAATATATCTCCAAAATATATAAAGAACTCATACAACTCAACAACAAAAAAACAACCCAATCAAAAAATGGGCAGAGGAACAGACATTTTTCCAAGGAAGATATACAGATGGCCAACAGGCACATGAAAAGATGCTAAACATCACTAATCATCAGGGAAATGCAAATCAAAACCACAATGAGATATCCCCTTACACCTGTTAGAACGGCTATAATTACCAAGACAAAAAATAACAAATGTTAGAGAGGATGTGGAAAAAAGGGAACCCTCTGACACTGCTGGTGGGAATGAAAACTGGTCCAGCCACTATGGAAAACAGTATAGGGGCCGGCCTGGTGGCGCAAGCAGTTAAGAGCGTGTGCTCTGCTGTGGCAGCCAAGGGTTCGCCAGTTTGGATCCCGGGCGCACACCAATGCACCACTTGTCAAGCCATGCTGTGGCAGCATCCCATATAAAGTGGAGGAAGATGGGCATGGATGTTAGCCCAGGGCCAGTCTTCCTCAGCAAAAAAAGAGGAGGATTGGCAGATGTTAGCTCAGGGCCAATCTTCCTCACAAAAAAAAACAGTACGGAGAGTTCTCAAAAAATTAAATATAGAAATACCATACTACCTAGCTATCCCACTACTGGGTATTTATCCAAAGAACTTGACATCAACAATTCAAAGAGATTTATGCACCCCACGTTCACTGCAACATTGCTCACAATAGCTAAGACATGGAAGCAACCCCAGTGCCTACTGACTGATGAATAGATAAAGATGTGGTACATATACACAATGGAATACTACTTAGGCATAAAAAAAGACAAAATCATTCCATTTGCAACAACATGGACGGACCTTGAGGGTGTTGTGTTAAGCGAAATAAGCCAGAAAGAGAAAGACAAACACTGTATGATTTCACTCACATGTGGAAGGAAGATAAACAAACACACGGACAAAGAGAAAAGATTAGTGGTTATCGGGGGGAAGGAGGTTGGTGGTGGGCATAAAGGGTAAAGGGGCACATATATATGGTGACTGACAAATAATAATGTACAAGTGAAATTTCACAATGTTATAGACTATTATGAGCTCAATAAAATTAAAAAAAAAAAACACACACACACACACACAAAGAAAAAAAAAAAAAAAAAAAAAACCTTCCTGCAAAGAAAACACCAGGCCCAGATTGCTTCATTAATAAATTCTAACACTGATAGTAGAAAAGAAATATCAGTTCTACACAAACTCTTCCAAAAATATAAGAGAAGACTTCCCAACTCATTCCCATGAGGTCAAAGTTATCCTGATACCAAAACAAAACAAAACAAAAAAGACATTAAAGAAAACAATATTTCTCATGACCACAGATACAAAAATCCTAAAAAAAAAATTAGCAAACCAAATCCAGCAATACATTAAAGGATAATACATCATAACCAAGTGGTGCTTATCCCAGGAATGCTGAGCTGGTTTATCATTCCAAAATCCATCAATATAATTCACCATATTAACAAACTATATTTTTAAAACCATATGACCATCTCAATAGACAAAGAAAAAGCACTTGACAAAATCCAACATCCATTTCTGATAAAAACTCTATACAAAGGAATAAAAGGATACAGCCTCAATCTAATAAAGAGCATCCACATAAAACCAACAGCTATCATCACACTTAATGTTTAAAGTCTGAACACTTTCCTCCTAATACAAAGATGTTGCTTTCACCACCTCTATTCAACATTATACTGGAGTAGCCAGTGAAATCTGCAAGGAAAAAAAGAATTCCAGATTGAAAAGAAAGAAAGAAAACTCTTTTTATTCACAAACATAATTTCCTATATGAAAAATCCAATGGAAACTACAAAAAAAACTATCAGAACTAATATTTGCATCTAGCCAGGTTGTAGAATACAAAATCAATATACCAATATCAACTGTATTTCTATATTCTAGGAACTAACAACTGAAAAATTCTAAACATCATTTATAAAGGCACCAAAAAAATATTGAGATACATCTTACCAAAGATGTGAAAGATCTGTACATTGAAAACAACAAAATATTGCTGAGGAAATTAAAGATCTTAATAAATGAAGAAATAAATTTGTTCATGGGTCAGATGACTTAACATTGTTACCACGTCAATTCTCCCCAAATTGAAATACAGATTTGACACTATCCCAATCAAAGTCCCCAAAGGCTTTTATGGGAAACTTAACAATCTAGTTCTAAAATTCATATGGACATGCCAAGAACTTAGAATATCCAAACAATTCTGCAAAAGAAGAACAAAACTGGAGGGTTAATACTACCTAATTTCAAAAATTATCATAAAGCTACATAATGAAAATAATGTGGCACTGGCATAAAGACAGACAGACAGATCGATGGAACAAAAGAGAAAATCCAGAAATGAGCCCACATATATATGGACAAATAATTTTTTGATGATTTTTTGACAAAGACACCAAGGCAGTAAGGTGAAGAAAAAATAGTCTTTCAATAAAAGGTGCTGAAAGAAGTGGATAGTCATAGGTAAATACTGGATCTATACCTCCCACCATATACAAAAATGAACTCGAAATGGATCACAGACCTAAATGCAAAACCTGAAATAATAAAAGTAATGTAAAAAAACATAGGAGAAAATCTTTGCAACCATGGGTTAGGCAAATTTTCTTAAATATGACACCAAAAGCACAATTCATAAAAGAAAGAAATGGCTAAAATGAATATCAAAATTTAAAATTCTGTCCTTCAAAAGGTACTATTAAGAGAGGGTTAAATCTGGAAGAAATTTCACCAAGGAGGTGAAAGATCCGTACAATGAAAACTATAAGACATTAACGAAAGAAACTGAAGAAGATACAAATAAATGGAAAGATACCCCATGCTCACGGATTGCAAGAATTAATATTATTAAAATGTGCACCATGGGGCCGGCCCCGTGGCTTGGTGGTTAAGTGAGCGCGCTCTACTGCTGGCGACCCGGGTTCGGATCCCGGGCTCGCACCGACGCGCTGCTTCTCCGGCCATGCTGAGGCCGCGTCCCACATACAGCAACTAGAAGGATGTGCAGCTATGATACACAACTATCTACTGGGCCTTTGGGGGGAAAAAATAAATAAATAAAATCTTTAAAAAAAAAAAAAAAAAAAAGTGCACCATACTACCCAAAGCAATCTACAGATTTAATGCAATTCCTATCAAAATGGCACTTTTCACAGAAATAGAAAAAACAATCCTAAAATTTGTATGGAGCCACAAAAGACCCCAAATAGCCAAAGCAATCTTGAGAAGGCAGAACAAAGCTGGAGGCATCACACTTCCTGATTTCAAATTATATTAAAAATCTACAGTAATCAAAACAGTATGGTATTGGCATGAAAACAGACATATAATCAATGAAACAGAAATAGAGAGCCCAGAAACCCATACACATACAGTCAATTAATTTACAACAAAGGAGCCAAGAATATATAATGGGGAAAAGGATAGTCCTTTCAATAAATGGTGCTGGGAAAACTAGACAGTTACATGCAAAAGACTGAAAATGGACCTCTCTATCTTACAACACACACAAAAATCAACTCAAAATGAATTAAAGACTTGAATGTAACACCCGAAACCATAAACCTCCTAGAAGAAAACATAAGGGGTAAGACATCAGTCTTGGCAATGATTTTTTGGATTTGACACCAAAAGCAAAGGCAACAAAAGCAAAAATAAACAAATAGAACTACACCAAACTAAAAACTTTCTGCACGGCAAAAGAATCATCAATAAAATGAAAAGGCAATCTATCAAATGAGAAAAAATATTTGCAAATCCTGTATCTCGTAAGGGGTTAACATTCAAAATATACAAAGAATTCACACAACTCAATAGCAAAAAACAAACAACCCGATTCAAAAATGGTCAGAGGAACTGAACAGACATTTTTCCATAGAAGACCTACAGATGGCCAACAGGCGCATGAAAAGGTGCTCAACATCACTATACCAGGGAAACGCAAACCAAATGAGATATAACCTTACAACTGTTAGAATGGCTTTCATCCAAAAGACAAAAAACAACAATTGTTGGCGAGGACGTAGAAAAAAGTGAACTCTTGTGAGCTGTTGGTGAGAATGTAAATTGGTACAGCCACTGTGAAAAACAGTATGGAGGTTCCTCAAAAAATTAAAAAATAGTACCATATGATCCAGCAATTCCACTTCTGTGTATATATCTGAAGGAAATGAAACCACTATCTCAAAAGAGATTTCTGCACCCCCATGTTCACTGCAGCATTATTTATAATAGTCAAGATATGGAAAAAACCTAAGCATCCATCGACAGACGAATAAAGAAGATGCGGCATGTACATAAAATGGAATATTATTCAGCCATAAAAAAAGACGGAAATCCTGCCATCTGCAACAACATGGATGGAACTTGAGGGCATTACGCTGTGAGATAAGTCAGACAAAGAAAGACAAATACTGTATGATGTCACTTATATGTGGAATCTAAAAAAATCGAACTCATAGAAACAGAGAGAAGATTGGTGGTTGTGGGGTAGGGGGATGGGTGAAGGTGGTCAAAAGGCATAAACTTCCAGTTAATAAGATAAATAAGTTCTCAGGATGTAATGTGCAGCAAGATGACTACAGTTAATAGTACTGTATTATATATTTGAAAGTTACTAAGAAAGTAAATCTTAAAAGTTCTCATCTCAGGAAAAAAAAATTTGTAACTATGTGAGGTGATGGATGTTAAACTTATTGTGGTAATCATTTCACAATATCAACATATATCAAATTATTATGCTGTACACCTTAAACTAATACAATGTTATATATCAGTTATATCCCAATAAAATTGGGAGAAAATTTTTTAATTCTGCTCTTCAAAAGGCATTACTAAGAGAGGGTTAAATCTGGGAGAAAATGTGTGCAAAACATGTATCTGATAAAGGACTTGTACCCAGCATACACAAAGAACTCTCGAAATGCAACAATAAGAAAACCCAATAACAAGTTAGGCAATAGATTCTGACAGACACTTCCCCAAAGCAGATATATGGATGGCAAATAAACACAAGAAAAGGTGCTCACATCATTAGTCATTATAGAATTCAAATTAAAACCAAAATGAGATACCACTATATACCTATTAGAATGGCTAAAATTATAAAAGAATGACTGTACCAAGGGTGAGCAAGGATATGGAGTAAATGGAAGTGTCACACACTGCTTGGTGGAAATATAAAATAGTACGTACAATCACTTTGGAAAAGTTTGGGAGTTTCTTAAAAAGTCAAACATATACTTTTTACCTAGGAAAAAATTCTACTCCTAGGTATTTACCCAAGAAAAAGGAATGTGTATGTCCACACAAAGACTTACATACAGCTTTAAGTGTAATAGCCAAAAACGGGAACAACCCAAATGTCCATCAACAGATAAATGGATAAACAAACTGTGGTATACCTATACAATGCAATACTAACCTAGCAAAAGGAATGAATTATTTACGCACACAACATGGATGAATCTCAAAATAATTATACCGAGTGAGAGAAGTCAAACATAAAAGAGTATATACCAGCTGATTCCATTTATATAAAATTTCAGGGAAAAAAAAAACTAATCTGAAGTGACAGAAAGCACTTAAGTGGTTTCTTGTAGGTGAGTGGGCTGGAAGGGGTCTGAGACAGGGATTACAAAGAGATATGAGGAAACTTAGGACCATGGATACGTTCAGTATCTTGACTTTGGTGGTGGTTTAACATATACATATGTCAAAATTTATCAAACTGTACACTTTAAATATGTGCAGTTTACTATATCTCAATTATACCTCACAAAAATCTCTCTCACACAAATCACTAAGTAATATTACCTTTTCCTTTCAGCTTTTTTTTTTTTTAATTTTATTTATTTATTTATTTTTCCCCCAAAGCCCCAGTAGATAGTTGTATGTCATAGCTGCACATCCTTCTAGTTGCTGTATGTGGGACACAGCCTCAGCATGGCCGGAGAAGCGGTGCGTCGGTGCACGCCGGGGATTCGAACCCGGGCCGCCAGCAGCAGAGCGCGTGCACTTAACCACTAAGCCACGGGGCCGGCCCTCCTTTCAACTCTAAAACAAAAATAATACACTCTCTTTTCCTTTCTACCCTTGATAGTACTACTTCTAAAACATTACAGAAAAATTTTTTCCCATATTTTCTACATTTTCAAAAGGGAGTCCTTAGAATTTCAATGCTAGGCACAGATGTTAAATTTGCAAAGATACAAATATACTGACAAGAATATTTTCCCCAATCCAGTTACAGACAGGAGTCCTGCCCCTGCTGTATCCCTTTACAGGGGGATATATATGACTCCAATCATCTTTTGCATCTTGCATCGCTATGACCCAAAGACACCCCTTGAAAAAAATATTGCCACTATCATACCCTTCAATCTTCCACACTGCCTTCTCTGCTTTCCCATCTTCTAGTTTTCCTTGGTAACTCAAAATGATGCCTATACTTCTATTTAGTTTCATTTCATTTTCTCACATCTAGCAAATTTTTATTTTTATTTTTTTTAAGATATGTTTAAGGGGCTGGCCTGGTGGCGCAAGCAGTTAAGTGCGCACACTCCGCTGCGGAGGCCCGGGGTTCGCTGGTTCGGATCCTGGTCGCGCACCGACGCACCGCTTGGAAAGCCATGCTGTGGCGGTATCCCATATAAAGTAGAGAAAGATGGGCAGGGATGTTAGCCCAGGGCCAGTCTTCCTCAGCAAAAAAAGAGGAGGATTGGCAGATGTTAGCACAGGGCTGATCTTCCTCACAAAAAAAAAAAAAAAAAGATATGTTTAAGAGTAAGAAAAGTATTTCTACACACTTACCTCAAGTACTGGTCCAGCTCCAAGAATAATTTGTTCCACGCCACTGGCAAATCCTTTCTGACTGAGAGCAGTAAGGTGGTGAATAAGAAAGTTTGTGCTTTGAGTCTTCCCAGAACCACTCTCTCCCGAAATCACGATGCACTGATTCTTTTTGCGCTGAAGCATAGCATGATAAGCTACATCAGCCACAGCATAAATGTGGGGCTCAAGTTTTCCCAACTGGTGGTTATCATACATTTTGACATATTTGGGGTTATAAATAGGAAGAAACTTGAATGGGTTAATAACTATTAGAATACTGCCAACATAGGTATAAATTTTTTCATGCTTAAAGCGATTTCGTAGGTTTTCTAAGAGAGTTTTC
Organism: Ceratotherium simum simum; assembly: GCF_057802395.1. Classification (NCBI taxonomy): domain Eukaryota; kingdom Metazoa; phylum Chordata; class Mammalia; order Perissodactyla; family Rhinocerotidae; genus Ceratotherium; species Ceratotherium simum. Next base: position 65,028,066 of record NC_141902.1, read on the forward strand.
TCATTCAAATCAGGTAAGCTACATAAATCATCAAAGTCTTTCTGTTGAGGCTGTGGAAGAAAACCCCGTTCCATCATCCTGCGACGTTCTTCTGTTACCCGTAGCCATGACTGAAGACTACCATAATGGATTGATCCATCAAGGTTTTTTTCTCTCAGAAGAAAGCGGTAGTCCTCTCCACTGAGGCGATTTTCCAGAGCCATTCGGGGCCACAACATCATTCGCTGAACAGGACAGTCTGTTGGATTGAGTATCCATTCTTCTCCACCAAATTCCTTTACCTCTGCTAGAACATAACATTTTGTTTTGTCAAGATGAAGCCTGTTTATAAGAGATTCAATCACCTCAGCAGCTGTGGAGTTTTTTCTGGCAAGAATTGGACAGTAGATTGTCCCTTCTGAAATTGTCCCAGGATATATACGTAATGTATGTTCATTATCCTCAAAGCGTCGTCTTCCTCCATCATTTATATTCATATTGGATCCTGTCCCATCAGCATGGATAGTATGTGTGCAGGACTGTGCAAACCATTTTCATGGCAAAAGAACTGTAACATAAAAGATGTGAAACATTTAGAAGTCATATTACACAGCATTGCTTTCTGACGCTCAAGAAAGAAAGACTTAACAATCATGTTGATTACATCTTTTAGAACACAAAATCCTAACTCTTCTCTTAGTATAGGAACAGTTGAAAATAGTCTCATTGAGACCACATAATATTACACTTTATTGTGCAAATCTGGACACTTTCTAAAACAGCAACTTGTCAAAAAATTTTTCCAATGTTTTATTATATTCAAAATTCAAAATCTAAAGAGTACAAAGAAAAATTATTTTGTCCCCTACTGTCTCAAATGTTTCTAAGGTACCTGGGATTATAATCAAGTTTTTTTATATTTGAGGAGCCTCACTGAAGACTGGATTAAGACAGACAGAATAATCACACAAATCTAATCACCCTGGACCAAAAGCTCTTATGTTTAAAAAAAAAAAAAAGAAAGAATGCCACCAATGGAGCAAAAATTTTGTGAAATTAAACACAGTAAGAAGATGAGATCAGATAAACAAAAATTAAATTCGCTGAAATTATAACCAAGAGAACAATGAGAGAAACCTGCTATAGAATAGACATATTTTCAAGGACTTCTGGCTCTCACTCTTCACTTCCCCTAAGGTGAAGAGGTAAAGGAGGCAAAAGAAAGATCCTGTCCCCAGCTTGCTGAACAAAGTTGACAATATTATACAACTAGGCACCATAACAAATTTTATTCAACCTCCCCTTGTCCTTCAATGCTACCTTTTTATCTAACCTTATTTCATTCCTTACAGTATTCTGCATATTCTTCCAATCTTCTCAAACCCCACATTATCACACCTCTGGAAGAATAATTTCAACTTTTATACCTCATTGAGAAAATAGTAATTTTCTTTAAATGACTTCTCCAACTCAAAATGTATTCCTATTTTCATCCCATCTCTGTTCCTCCGTTCCTGTCCACAGAAAAAACATGTCCCACATCCTTTCCAGGGCTAACAAAACTCACTTCTTATCATCTCCATCAGTAACCTGCGCTGTCAAAAAACCATTCTCATGTGTTATTAATGTTTCCCTTTTTACTTATTTCATCCTTTAACATATAAAGATGCTGTGTTAAGAAAACAAAAAGAAAAATACTTTCATTTACTTCTCTCTCATACTACTACATATTTGTCAAAGTCCTCTAATGAAGAACCTGTGTTTTTTATCTTTTTCCTAAATGATGTTTCAAACACAGAGGATATTACAGAACATATAAAAAGCAGCCATATACCTATCACCCAAATTCAACAAGTTTGAAAAGCGCTATAATTGCTCCAGATCATTTTAAAAACAAAAAATAACAGAGATAGTTAAAGCTCCTTCCATTGCTCTGCAGAGGTAACCACTATCCTGAGGTTGGTATTATTTCCATACATGTTTTTATATTTTGATTACATATGTGGGTCTCCATTAATTATATATAGTTCAGTTTCAGTTTTTTAAGCTTTAAAAAAATGGTATCATACTATATTGAACAGTCTGCATCTCACTTTAACTTAATATTGTCTTTTCTATTTATAAATGGTGATGCATGTAAAGTTCACTGGCTGCCAAATATTACATTGTTTGTAGCTTCATTAATTGTAACAAATGGACCACTCTGGTGGGAAATATTGATAATGGGGGTGGCTATGCATGTGGTGGGGGCAGGCAGGGAGTATATGGGAAATCTCCGTATCTTCTACTCAGTTTTGCTATGAACCTAAAAATGCTCCAAAAAAAAGCATATTTTTTAAAAAATCCCATTGTACGATTATACCACAATTTAACAATCCACTGTCCTGGTGAACACTTAGAATGTTCCCAATACAACACTATGAAAACAATGCTGCAATTCTCATACACATCTCCTTGTGTGCTTTTGCTAGAACTTCTCTGAGCTTTATATCTAGGACTGGAATTGCTGGGTTTTAAGGATTTTCAGCTTTACGAGATATTAACAAAATGCCCTCCAAAGTAGTTGTACCAACTGACTATTGCACAGCCAATGTAAGAAGAGCTCACATTTCTCTGCCTCCTTATCAAAAGTTAGTATTGCCGGGCCGGCCCCGTGGCTTAGTGGTTAAGCGCGCGCACTCGCTACTGGCGGCCCGGGTTCAGATGCCGGGCACGCACCGACGCACCGCTTCTCTGGCCACGCTGAGGCTGCGTCCCCATACAGCAACTAGAAGGATGTGCAGCTATGACATACAACTATCCACTGGGGCTTTGGGGGAAAAAAAAGGAGGAGGATTGGCAATAGATGTTAGCTCAGAGCCGGTCTTCCTCAGCAAAAAGAGGAGGATTAGCACGGATGTTAGCTCAGGGCTGATCTTCCTCACAAAAAAAAAAAAAAAAAAAAGTCAGTATTGCCAGACTTTAGTTTCTGCCAATATAAGTGAAATAAGGTTATCTCATTACTTTAATTTGCATGTCCCTGATTACTAGTGAGGATGGGCAACTCTTATTTGCCATTTGGGCTATGTTGCTTATTCATTTTTCCTTTTTTGTTTGGGTTGTCTTTTCCTAATTGGTTTGAATGAGTTTCTCATAAATCCTGGGTATTAATCAATTTTCAGTTGAATGTGTGACAAATATCACCTACCAATCAGTGGCTTATCTTTCTATTTTGTTTACATTGCCTTTTGTTATAGAGAAGTTTTTATTTTTAGTAGTCAAATTTATCAATCATTTACAGGTTATGACTTGTTTCTTTTTTAATAAACAACATTAACAACAATTGCAGTTAACTCTTATCGTGTGTTTATTTGTACTAGTCATTTTTCTAACCATTTCACATGGATTATTTAATTTAATCCTCACAATTCCTCCCTGTGGGTTGTTGTTATCATCCTCCTCCTCATTTTACAAACGAGAAAACACAAAAAGATTACGTAACTTGCCCAAAGTCATAACTAGAATGTGAAAAAGTTGAGATTTGAAGCAAGCAGTCTGTCTCTAAACCCTACACAAGTATTTTCTCCTGGTATAGTTTTTAAAAACCCTCCCTTATCCTGAGGACAAAGATATTATCCTATATTTTCTTCTAAAAGGCTTAAGTTTTGCTTTTCTCACTAAGGTCTTTAATCCATACAGAATTTATTTTCATATCTGCTGTGAGATAGGGCTCTTAATTATTTTCACATCAATTCAGATTAGCAATTGAACCAGCACCACAATGAAGAGTCTACTCTTTCTCCACTGATTTATGATGCTATTTTCGTCATACAGCAAATTCCATACAAATATCGATCTATTCTGGGCTCTGTATTCTGTTCCACTAGTCTATTTGTCTATCCCTGAGCCTATCTTAATTATTATAGCTCTATAATTTTTGAATCTGAAGGGCATATCACCTCAATTTGTTTCTTTAATGTTACTTTAGCCATTTACTCTACCATAAGAATCTTAAGATCAGGGTGTCAACTATCATGAAAAAATCTTCTGGCATTTTGATTGACACTGCACTGATCTGATAGATTAATATTGGAAAAAACTGACATCCTATTGACTTCCCATTCATGAATACCATGTTGTTGTTTTTTTAAACTACACTATTTTTCATTCCTAAGGTTTCTGTCATTTTCATATTCATCAGATCTTTTATCTACCTATTTAAATTTCATAATTGTTTTAATTTAAGGGATATTACTCCTTCACTAATCTCCTTGAAAATCCTTTTTTGATATTTTTCAGACTAATATTTTAAGGTCATCCAGAGTGAAGTGCTCTTCTGATTGTTGATTTTATCTTTCTCAGCAGTAGATGGCTTAATTTGTTTGAGAATTTACCTTTACAGGTGTATTTTTTTGTGTGTGTGTGAGGAAGATTAGCCCTGAGCTAACATCCGTGCCCATCTTCCTCTACTTTATATGGAACACCGCCACAGCATGGCTTGACAAACACTGCGTCAGTGCGCGTCCAGGGATCCGAACCTGCAAACCCTGGACCGCCGAAGCAGAGCGCACGAACCTAACCACTGCTACGCCACCGGGCCGGCCCCTACAGGTGTACTTTCTGATGGAAGATGTTTTTGTTCTTCATACATCTATTGAGAACCTACTATTTACCACTTTTTTAAACACAACCTCAATACCATTAATCGCACCTTTAAAAACTAATAATCTTGAATATTATTGGTCAGTGTTCAATTTCCCCAGTTAGCTCATAAATATTTTTCTTACAGTTGGTGTATTCAAATCAGGAAATCTGTCCTGCAGTAACAGTGAAGATATGCTCTGAGCTGGCAGGTTCCTAGTTGTCAAGTTATGTTTGTGTTCTCCTGAATCCCTACATATAAGGCTGCATATAGGGGCCAGCCCAGTGGCGCAAGCGGTTAAGTGCGCGCACTCCGCTGCGGCGGCCCGGGGTTCGCCGGTTAGGATCCTGGGCGCACACCCATGCACCGCTTGTTAAGCCATGCTGGGGCAGCGTCCCATATAAAGTAGAGGAAGATGGGCACGGATGTTAGTACAGGGCCAGTCTTCCTCAGGAAAAAAAAAAAAAAAAGAAGAGGATTGGCTTGGATGTTACCTCAGGGCTGGTCCTCCTCACAAAAAAAAAAAAAGGCTGCATATACTGTGGCCTCTGGCAGCAGTCAGCAGCAAAGCTACTCCTTACAGTGAAGCAGGTTGTGCCCCGCACTACTCCAGGAGACACACTGCATAATTACAGTCTGATCTCTAAAAAATACAATATGGCAGCCCTAGAACTAAACAGAGAAATATCTTTTTCAACAGAGGAGCCCTACCTAGCCTGGCCCGTGGTTTCCAACAATGAGCCCAATTCCAATGACACCTCCCGATTACCTCAAAGAAGCCAAAACTTCAGTTGCTTTACCTGCAGGCTCCCAGCCATAGCCCCATTCATTGCTTTACGTTCTATTCCATGAGACACAAAAATGTTTATCTTTTTTGAGTCCCATTTATGTCAATTTGGTTTTCTCTTTTCGTTACTTTATCAATCATTGCTTTGTGTTTGGAAAAAAGGGGCTGCCTCAAAATAGCACTCACAAATCTATCTTGACAGCAAGCCATGAGCGTTTATCACAATCATCTGGAAAACGTTTTAAAAATGTACATTTCTAGGCCCAATAATGGTTCTGAGGTTGGGAACTCTAGGCAATTCCGTTGTTGCTGGTCTAGAGAATAGTATTTGGGAATCAGTGGTCTATATTTCCACTCTCCACTCCCTTACCACTCTTCCCACACAGCAAGCTACTGCCAATGTTCTTTGAAAATGTCACCAATTACCATAAAGCTGCCAAATCCAAAGGCCTCTTCTCTCAGTCTTCATCTTAACACACCACACTATAGCATATGACTAAGGTGGCCATCTTCTCATTCTTGAAACTGCCCTCACATGACAATTATTTTTCTTACAATCTTCCTGATAAGCTCACTCTTTATTTGATTCACTCTTACAGCTTTTTCCACTACCTCACTTTAAAAATTTTCTCCCAGTTTCTGGTCTCAACCCAGTGCTCTTTTCTCTGGATGATTTTACCTAGTCCTCTATCTGTAATTCATACCATCACCCATTATCTACGGATGCCTCTGCACTACAATGGCAGAACTGAGTAGTTGTGACAGAGCATATGGTCCACAAACACAAAAATGTTTACTAGGCAGCCCTTAAAAGAAAAAGTTGGCCGACCTCTATTCTAGCAAAACCACTAAAAAATAGAAAAAAAGTGTAACTTCCCAACTAGCAGAGTAAAAAAATGGAATGATAAAAAATAATCAATTCAAAAGAAGGCAAGAAATGGGAGGGGGGTGGTTAGAACAGATGTAACAAATGGAAAGCAAACTAAATATACCAGTAACTGTATTAAGTGCAAATGTTCCAGTTAAAAGACAAAGATTGGGGCCAGCCCAGTGGCATGGTGGTTAAGTTCACACGTTCTGCTTCGGCAGCCCAGGGTTCGCCAGTTCAGATCCTGGGCATGGACCTACTCACCGCTCATCAAGCCATGCTGAGGCAGCGTCCCACATAGAAGAGCTACAACTTTACAACTATAATACACAACTATGTATTGGGGCTTTGGGGAAAAAAAGAGGAAGACTGGCAACAGATGTTAGCACAGGGCCAATATTCCTAAAAAAAAAAGACAAAGATTGTCAGACCAGATTTTTAAAATCCAACTATACACTGTTTTCTTCTTTTTTTTTTTTTTTTAAATTCATTATATATATATATATTTTTTAATTTTTTGTTTATTGCAGTAACATTGGTTTATAACATTGTAAAAATTTCAGGTGTACATCATTGTACTTCTATTTCTGCATGGACCACATCATGTTCACCACCAAAATACTAATTACAACCCATCACCACACACATGCACCGAATTATCCCTTTCACCCTCCTCCCTCCCCCCCTCCCCTCTGGCAACCACCAATCCAATCTCTGTCCCTATGTATCCGTCCATTGTTGTCACTACACTGTTTTCAATAGACACACATCTATAATATAAGGGTACAGAATCTGAAAGTTAAAAAAAAGAAGATATACCATGTAAATTCTAACCAAAATAAAGTTGGTATAATCAAAATAATATCAAGCAAAATAGAAAAAGAAAGTTGAGTTAAATGTCTCTTAGGACCCTTTTAGCTCTTACATACTACGATTCTAGGTTTAGGTCTGAGACAAAGGTCTCTGGGTATCACTGGTGACCTTGAAAAGTAGGAAACAAAAAGGACTGTAAGAAGTTAAGGAGGAAGTGATAGTTTGGCAAGTAGGTAGACTAGGGTGTTAATCAAATCTGCTATAAAGAAAAGAAGAAGTGTGAGTGAAATTTTTATTAGTTAGGGGGCTTGGGAGCACATCTTTATAGTTATAAATAGAATCAAGCAGAGAAGTAAAAAAATGAAGGTCGAATTGATGAGCCAAAGTTATTTGGTAAACAAGACTAAATGAGATTTAGGTCATAGGTGGACAGGTACCTCTCTCAGAAAGAAAAAAAGACACTACTTCTCTTTCTGAAAGATTAAAAAAAAAAGATGAGTTGAGAAACAGCTTTACAGTAAGATGTGACAAGAGTGCGTGTTAGCTGCTCTTCATCACCAGATAAGATATAGGAGCCCACTTTTACCTATAGTAGGCCAATGCCAAGTAAAAGCCAAACTGGGTGCTGAAAGAAGAAACATTTTGTAGTATTTCAATTAAAGAAAAAGTAATGGAAGAAATGAGTAATCTTATGACACACTATAGCATAGGTACACGGACAGCTATCCAATTTAGTCTGCCCTACTACCTGCTTTGGTAGGTAATCTACACCTTCTTCTGGTGAAAGTACTGTGTTTTCCTTTGCAGAATTACTTCTCCTCTCTTCTCATCTGACACAGTTTGAATGGACTGACCTCATCCCCCAGTCACGGAGGAAGCTTGTATTAGTTGTGACCCCGGCCAGTCAATCAGTTTATTCCATTCCCCCTAGCAACAGTAGCTGCTCACTGAGATTTTATGCCAGAACACTGTTGCAACTATTAGGAAAGAAGCATCTTTTTTTCTACTAGGGTTGCTAATCTAGAAAGATGTAAACCTAGAGTTATTGGCAGCCATCTTCCCTGAATGCATAGGAGAAGCCTCTCTGCAGTAAAAGAAAATGAACTAACACACACAGCAACGCCTTATCAATAATATTTGGGCCACTGAACTCAACCACTAAACTTCCTTGTTAAGTGTGCCAATCAATTCTCTTTTATTCCCTGAGTCACTCTGAGTTGGGTTTCTGTTCTCTGCAATCAAAAGAACCCACTACAATAGGTAGCACTTCAGTGCAATTCCCCCTTGAAAACATGGGTATCCCTTGTTATCCAAATTCCTGATATCCAAAAACCTCACAATCTAATTTCAGGAACCAAATATATTTGAATAAACTTTTAGATTCTTCCTTCACTATCATGTTATTTCCCATCCAAACTTGGGGAACCAAATAGATTCCAATAAGGCAGTACCCCCTAACATCCAAATTCACTATCCAAACTGAACAATTAAACAGATTTGGATAGTGAAGGATATTTACAATGCCAGCCTTGCATAAATATGGAAAGGAATGTATAATATAATGTCAAATAAAAAAACATAAAATATAAAATTGTATATAAAGGTATACATATACTAAAAATGGATAAAAATATTAGGCTTAGGGGAAATCTTCAAAATTTCCTTTTACAGTTTTCATCAAAAATAAGTTCAACATACATTGCCTCATTTGAGTTGAACAGCAATTCTCTGAGACAGGGAACAAACTGTTACCTTTCAAATCAGAAAATTAAGGCTTGAAAAGCAAAAAAATCTATGAAAATTTACTTTATGATAAAGATGGCATTTCAAATCAGCAGAGAAAAAGGAGATTACTCAATGATGATGTAGAGATAAATGACTGACTGTGAGAATAAAACTATGCATATAAAGAATTAAGCACATTACTGGCACTTATATAGCAATCAGACATTCCTGTATCTTTTATGAAGAAAATTATTTAATACTTTTTATTCCCTATCCCAAAGTAGTTATTTCAAAAGTATATGCTAACAGAGGGAAACAATGTGGTGAGACAGTTGCTGTGGTCAGTAGGGTGTGGTTCAGAATAGGCCAGCTTATGATGTTATTCACTGGACTGAGTTAGAAGGGACTAATTATAGAGGAAAACTGTGGTGAAGACAGAAAACAGAGTCAGGGAATACAGAGTTTTGTTTAAATTAGAATTTCAGTTAAAAGGATAAAAAATAACCAAAGATTTTCAATGCAGTTTTGTGTCTGTGTGCTAATAAAATTTAACTTCCAAAAAATCTAGACTGTTGTTTCTACTTTTTTATCAAGTTCTCAAGGTTATTTTCCAAGAAGAAAAAAAAAGTATCCTTTCTCATTATACTTGCTTTATCATAGGGATCTATTGATGAATGTAAGCAAGCAAGATCATTAATTATCATTCAGTGACAAGAGGAGTGGAAGAACAGAATCAGGCAAATGTACGTCTAAAAAATAAAAATCTAGCTTCACTGCAAAAAAAAAAAAAAAAAACCCTCAAAGCAAAGGCCTCACCAGTACATATTAAAAAGAGAACATTCTACTGTCAAGGCAGGGTCCCCCTCGAGAAAACAATACTGATTTGTGTACAGCTGTAAATTTCATGGGAAGAGAGCTACATTTGAATTTATTTTAGAAAAATAACTCTGGGAAAGTGGTGTTCCCAAGTTAATATTCATGTTTCTTCATTTTTTGGTACTTACAATTAAAATGTTCTACAGGCACCGGCCCAGTGGCATAGTGGGCCCAGGGTTTGCAAGTTCGGATCCTGGGCGCGGACTATGCACCACTTATCAAGTCATGCTGTGGCAGGCATCCCACATATAAAGTAGAGGAAGATGGGCACAGATGTTAGCCCAGGGCCAATCTTCCTCAGCAAAAAGAGGGGGATTGGCAACAGATGTTAGCTCAGGGCTAATCTTCCTCACCAAAAAGCAAAAAAATGCTCTACAAATAAATATAGTTACTACCACACTAATGTATAATCACATTTATAAACATATATGTACCTTACTTAGATATGTAAATATCTGTATTTTCCAACTTTGCAAACTATGTATTTTGTAATGATTTTTTTTCCCAAAAGTCCCCAAATACTTTTTCAGATTATTTCCTCCTCTTCCTGGGCATACAACCAGACTATATTTCCCAACCTTTCTTACAGTTAGTTACGTGTGGTCATGTGACCAAGTCCCAGGCCAGTGGTATGTGGGCAAGGGTGATATACATCCCCTTCAGGCTGAGCCAATAAAAGCCCCTAAAAAAAGAGTCAGCCTTTCCTTTTCAGCGGGAAGAATGGAGAGAATCCAGGGAAAAGCTCTAAGGTCTGAAGGGATACAGAGCCACTAGATGGAAGGACCCTGGGTCCCAAATGACCACAAAGAGAAGAGCACCCACCAACACCCCAACCCCTATCCACCTACATTTGACTGTGATGTAAATAAGAAATAAACTTGTGGGCCGGCTCCGTGGCTTGGCGGTTGAGTGTGCGCGCTCTGATGCTGGCGGCCCGGGTTCGGATCCCGGGCACGCCCCGAGGCACCACTTCTCCGTCCAACGCGAGGCCGAGTCCCACGTACAGCAACTAGAAGGATGTGAACCTATGACATGCAACTATCTACTGGGGCTTTGGGGGGAAAAAAAATGAATAAATAAAATCTTTAAAAAAAAAAAAAGAAATAAACTTGTATTGTGTAGGGGCCGGCCCCGTGGCTTAGCGGTTAAGTGCGCGCGCTCCGCCGCTGGCAGCCCGGGTTCGATCCCGGGTGCACACCAAGGCACCGCTTCTCCGGCCATGCTGAGGCCGCGTCCCACATACAGCAACTAGAAGGATGTGCAGCTATGACATACAACTATCTAAACTACCTACTGGGGATTTGGGGGGGGGAATAAATAAATAAATAAATACTTGTATTGTGTAGAGCCACTGATATTTAAGGTTTGTCTAGTTACAGGAGTTAGCCTACCCTAACTAATAAAATTTTTCCACTACAAAATTTTTCCAACTCCTCCCCTGTAAGGAAATTCTTCTTATATTCAATCCATCAATAAGTACTATTGGCCTATCTTTAAAATATATTGTGAATCTAGCCATTTTTTACCAGAATCATCTCTATCACTTAGTTTAAGCCCACTATCATTCTCTCCTCTGAATTAGTGAAAGAGTGTGATAATCTTGCTTCTATCGTTATTCCACTATAGTCTGTTTTACATACAACAGGCAGAGTCGTCCTTTTTAAAGGTAAATCAGATCATGCCGCTCTTCTTTCAAATCCTTCAATGGCTCTCCATAAAACAATTAAATAAAACTGAAACCTCGCACTGTGGCCTAACTTCATCTTTCCCTCACTCCACCCCACTCCAGCCTCACTGGTCTTTTTTCTGTGTTTAAACTTATTCCTGTTTCAGAACCTTGACACTTCCTTGCTGCTCCCTCCACCTGGACCTTCTTTCTTATCACTGAGGTCTCTGCTCAAATGCCAACTCCTCAGAGAGGCTTTTCTTTACCACCCTATTTAAAATAACCCTCTATCCCCACTCTATTCTTCTTATCTTGATTTATTTTTAATCAGAGAACTTGATACACTACCTAGAATTATATTAGTATTTGTTTTCTTGTTTATTGTCTGACTTCCCCACTGAACAGTAAAAGACTTTGTCTTTTCCACCACAAGTATCCACAGCTCAAAAATATATCTGTTGAAGGAATAAACAAATTCACATACACATTAATTTATGTATTTTAGCAATCGTTTTTATTGCTTAAAGTAGTCATTTTATTAAACTTCACTATACCTTTTTTCCTACTAACTTACTCATCTATTTTCAATGTATATTCCACTTTATTTGACTTCCTGTAAGAGCTATTTTCAACAATAATTTGACAATGTCTAGCTTTAAAGGTGAGCAAGTAATCAAAGTCCTTTCCTAAGGAGGTAATCAATGTTGCTGATACAGTAAGCATGCCTCACAACATATATGGAAGAGTAGCTGTTAAGAAAAGAGGATATCCAGATAGCCAATAAAGATATGAAAAACAACATCTGTGGTAGATTAGACTATTGTTCAAAAATATTGACCACCTACCCTCATGTCCATTGGAGAAGTATACCTGCCCATCCCTTAAATCTGGGCTAAACCACATGACTTAGTGTGGAGAGTGGGAGGTCAGCAGACATGACACAACCAAGGTCTTGAAATATGCTTGGCCAGCTACGGATGCCTTCTTGTGCTTGTGCTACCACCATGAGAACATGCCTCATCTAGCCTACTAATGCCAGAAGGAAGATGAGATACACAGAGCAAAGCTAACCCAGCTGACCCATAAAATCATGACCGAGAAATAAATACCTATTGTTATATACCACTGGTGATCTTCAGTTTGTTTGTTAAGCAGTAACAGTTGACTAATAAAATATCATTAGTCATCAGAGAAATGCAAATCAAAATTACAATGGGATACTACCAAACCTCCACCAAAATGACTTATATCCACGAAAAGATATGTACAAGAATGTTCACTGCAGCTTCATTCATAAAACAATAGCCAAAAAAATGAAAACAATCAAAACATCCATCAACAAAATTAATAAATGGAATACAATACAGCATTAAAAAAGACCAAACTGCTGATACACACAACATGAATCTCACAGACATAGAGTTGAGTGAAAAAAGCCAGATACAAAAAGATACATACTAAACTATCCCATTTATATAAAGTTCACAAACAGACAAAATAAATCGACGGTTATAAACTTCAGAAGCATGGTTACCTTTAGGGGAGGGGGAGTTATGGAGGCAGGGCACAAAAGGAAGCCTTATGTAGATAAGCAGGTATATACATATAATTTTTAAACTGGGAACACTGCAGACTTGTGCACTTTACTGTACCTCATATCTCAATAAAGAAAGAAAGGAAAAACTTTAGCATAACTAATGAGATTGGTTATTTGAAGTTAAAATGGTATTCAATCAAATAAATGTCTATTATCTAACATTGCTATTACTGTATAAGTTAAGAATGTCTCAAAATTACACCTTACTATAATCACTAAATATCTGGGGGAAGTATAAAAATTAGCATCTAATTTAAATACCAGTCCAAAGATTTACTTTTAAAATATTACATTATTTTAACAGTTTCAAAACAACCTGACTTTTTGCCATTCTACTGAGACACCATGTAGAGACCAGACTATAACCAAAACTTGACTCAACTTAAAATCTCTCCTTCTACAAGATATATTTCCATTGTGTGTAAAATGAGATTTTTTTCTTCATACACCAATATAATATGGATGGAGTACTTATGAAGCTTCTGTGCTTTTATCAATTTAGGTAATAAAATTCCAGAGCTTTGAAATATTTACTCATTCTAATAAAAATCTTTTAAGGCTACAAAAAAATTTTTGCATTGTTTTACTCAGCAAATTTTCTACTCCATAGAAACCCCCTCAAGTTTAATTATATACAACGCATAGTTATTCATAATTATAATACAATGCATAGTTTGACAGACTAAGAATCCTACAATTCTTCAGAATTCTTTTTGGTTTTTTTGGGGTTTTTTTATGAGGAAGATGGGCCCTGAGCTAACATCTGTTGCCAATCCTCCTCTGTTTGCTTGAGGAAGTTTGTCGCTGAGCTAACATCCATGCCAATCTTCCTCTATTTTATATGTGGGACACCACCGCAGCATGGCTTGATGAGCAGTACATAGGTCCGCGCCTGGGATCCGAACCCTCGAACCCCGGGCTGCCTAAGCGGAGCACACAAACTTAACCACTACACCACCAGGCCGGCCCCTAGAATTCTTAATGAAAATACAAAAATTCTATTTGTAATTGGAAAAGAAAAGAAAATTATAAATGATTTTCTCTTCTAGGTTATGTATTCTGAGGTTTCCTTTTACTAGCTAGTTCAATGATATTTGCCTACAAGACGATCAAATTACCCTTCCACAGTGCTCGTGGAAAGAAAACTCTACTTCACACAGCTTTCTTCCCTAGGCTCCCAATCTCTACATAAATGTATTAAGTGAACGTGCATTTAGTGACTCCTATGAGCTCAGGAATATGCTACATCTCAGCAGTACTTCACTTCTCTGAAATTCTGTAACATCTTTATTTCCTTCACGGCTTTAAGAAAAATATCTCCTCTTTATTGAGTATATATAGTTAGATACTGTACTGTATGCCTTATATGTATTACTTCATTTAATGAGAAATGTGTGCTATTATCCTCATTTACAGATGAAGAAACCAGTTCCAGAGAGGTTATGTGACATTCACAAGATAATATAACTAGTATGTGGATGATTTGGGATTAGAAACCAGGTCCCAACTGCCTAACCAATACACTACACTTAGCACAAATAAGAAACATGATAATTAATAATAACAGCAACGAACACTCATAGAGCAAAAGCATATTCTATGCTTAAATCATTTAATCCTTGTAACAATACTAATAAAATGTGTACTATTATTATCCCCATTTTACAGAACAGGAAATTGAAGCACATAAAGGTTGCCATTTATCCAAGGTTACAGGCCAGTAAAGAGTAAATGGCAGAGCCAAGATTTGCACCTCAGTGGTCAAGCCCTAGAATTTGAGTTCTTAACTGCTATGCTACTTTTGCCTTTCATAAACTGCCTTATATTATAGTTAATAAGGTACATGTCATATTTCCTCTATGAAATCATAAGCTCTTAGAGAGCAGAGATCAAGTCTTTTGACCCCACTACACCTCAGCATCACATTTTCTCTAACATAGGGACTGGTAAATAAGGGGATACTGGGAGACGCTCTCAGGTCCTAAGGAAGGCTTCTTTGCAATAGTGATGTTTGAGTTGAGCCTTGCCACTGCACTCCAAAATTGTATATCTAATCACTTAGTGCATATTTGGTAGTATCCCCTACTAATCTATAGGTTTATGGGGGCAGGGTTTTTCTTATTTCAAAAAATGTTTGTTGAATAAATACATGAAACTCTTTTACAAAGGGTCATACCTCACAATCCCCACTATCAATGGAACCAAAATATAAAAGGGATTCAAAAGCAATTACATAATTTGTGGTAAACTACTTATCAGGCTGTTGAAATAGACAGGAGAGTAGGGGAAGATAGGATAGACAACAAAAACATACATTACTTACACCCAGCAGTAAATATGGGAGCAAAGCAAAACAAAACGGAGAGACGATTTATTTTTCTTAATTCACATATTTATAAATTTTTATTCCTTCAGTTTCTTTCAAGATACCCTCTTCCGTTTGAGCACCTCTTCCTTCGACTTTCACTAAGAAACAGAGACCAGGGGAGTTCATTTATGGGTTGACCCATTTATGAGCTCCACAAATGTCTGTATATTTTGGCAATCTTGTTGACAAGACAGATACACTCAATGACTATAAAATGCATAGCAAAATGCTGAGACTCAGCACCACTTTCCACATTCCTAAGCTTGTGAAACAAGAATTCAGCACTTAATTAGGAGCTTAGCCTAGGAATATCTTTCAACTCTACTACTTTGTCTATGGAACAAATACTTCCATAATATGACATCTTTCAGGTACTTAGTGGTTTTTCAGATGTGCATACTCCTAATGACTTGAATAGTTTCACAAGTATACTTTAAACTGAAATTTGAATCCTCCATATAATGATTCTGAGGGGCTTTCAGAGTCATGTGAGCAGTAAATCCTTTTAACAGACCATCTCCTCTTCTCCTCTTTGGGAGCAGTCCCACAAACTCTTTAGTCTTTGTCCCTACTACATTTTTTATCTGTCTTACTTTTCTACTCTTTTAACAATGACTCTAATGTTCTTTTTATTAACTATTGTTCCTCGATTCCTTCATTCTAGACAACTTAAGTCATGTTCCAAAACCCTTCAACAATTAAGCATTCTGAGCTCAAAAAAATACCAAGGAAACAAATGAACAAAGTAATTTTGGATAGCCATAAGTTCTTTTTCTGTAAAACACCACAGAGAGTAAATATTTTAGGCTTGTGGGTCACATAAAGCCTGTCACATATTCAAGTTTTTTGTGTGTCTTGTTTTACTCTTCTAAATGTTTCAAAATGTAAAAGCCATTTTTAGCTTTCAGACAATACAAAAATAGGCCACCTGCAAGATTTGGCCTGTGGGCAGTAGTTTGTCTATCATTATACTAAAGGGCTTAGGTATGCTATTTTAGTTATCAGTAGCACTCAGGGAAGCCTCTGGGAAGTGAAGAGAAGCCTATAGGACATAAAGGAACCAACCATGCTAACATATGGGACAAATACTCCAGGCTAACATGAATAGGTAGTGTAAAATGTCTAAATCAGAAACAAACTTGGCATGGCTGAGCAACAGAAAGGAGGCTGGCGTGGCTGAAGAAAGTATACAAAGAGCAAAATGGTGAGAGATGAGGTCAGAGGTAGGACGCAGTTGGATTGTGTAGTACCTTGCAGTATGTGATTTTACTCTAAATGTAAAAGAAAGCCTCTGGGTATTGTTTTGTTTTGTTTTTTTATATAAAGGGAATGATATAACCTGATTTATGTTTTTAAAAGATTACTCCAATTGCTTGAAAGAGAATAGATTAGAAGAGGGAAGGAGGAAGAAGCAGAGGCAGGGAGACTAGTTAGGAGGTTGTTGTAGCAGTCCAGGCAAAAGATAATGGTTGTGGGATAGAGCCATAACAGTGAACACAGAAAGAAGTAGACAGATTGGATATGTATTCTGGACTCACTGATGGATTAGATGTGAGAACAAACGTAACACCTAGGTTTATCTGACTGAAAGCAACTTGGTAAATAGTGGTTCTATTTACTGAAATGGGGAAGAGGAAGAAGAACGAGTTTGTTTATGTTCATTTGTTGGTGTTGTTTTTGTTGTTGTTTAGAAGGGAGGGGGAAATATGGTTTAGCATGCCTTTGGCCATATTAAGTCTAAAATGCCTATGGGATATCCAAGTGGAAATATTATGTAAGCAACTTGATCTACAAGTCTGGAAAACAAATGAGGAAAGGGCCAGAGATAATACACATCTGGTAATCATCAGCTTATGGATGGTATTTTAAGCCATCAGACTAGATGGACTCACATACAAAGAAACTGCAGATAGAGAAAAGGAACTATGACCAAGCCCTGTGGGTTGCCAATGTTTAGCAGACCAGCAGAGAAAGAAGGGAAGTCAAAAACAGAGCAGCTGACGACTTTAAAACACATGACAGTAACAGCAGTCATAGTAATAATGGTTAACCCTTAGAATACTTATTATGTGCCAAACTACTCATTTGAGTCATTAAATCTTAGAACAACTTTGTGGAGGTAAGCACTATTATCACCATTTCCAAATGAAGAAACTGAAGAACAAAGGATAAACAGCCTGCTCTAGATGACACATCTAAGCAGAGGAAAACCAAAAGGCAAATGAAGGGTCAGGAAAGAGAAGTATTTCAAGAAGCAGAAAATGAAGCCAAATAAGAATAGAGAAATGACCTATGTATTTGAAACCATAGAAATAATCTATGATCATTTCTGTGTTTATTATTGCAGCTGGTTAAGTCTGGACATGTATTTGTCCCCCCTCAATTTCCTCATGGGGTTAGTCTGAGAGATAAGTTAACATATAAAAAGAATTTAAAACAATATCTGGCACACAGTAAAAGCAGCATATAAGTGTTGGCAAGTATCATCATCATCATTATTGAATATTCCATTACCTATGTATGAGCAGACATCTTATCTTTTCTATTATAAATCATTCATGGTTAGTAATCTATTTTTACAGTATCATCCTCTAATAATATGAATATTTAAGACATTGTGGAGATACAGTAAATCATCTGTTCCCAGAAGTTAAAGTCAAGCCACTGCTAACTACTCTTCAAGTGTGACCTTCCATTAAATTAGTATTTACCTCTAAAGATCATAAGACCTATACCAAGATCAACAACTTGAAACATTTGCCTTAGATACTTAAAAATCATTTTAGTGGCTCCTATAACTAGGATAAGCCAGTAAGTACCTATCTCGACCAACTATCACCACAATTATCAGGGTCCATGGAACATCAAAAAATCATAACCAAGTAATGCATTGGGGAACAGTCCCTGCTCTAGTAAATCTATTCCATAGAGCCAACACATCACTTCTATTCACATCTCAAGAGAATCTAAATTAAAATATCAATGACAGTCTCATAAGAACTGAAAGAAGAAATTTAGATTAGCAAGAGCCACACTATACCTGAAACAAACAAATACATAAACTATAGCTGGAATTAGCTGTTTAGCAATGGTTCATCATGGCAATGATTTTATAGCAAAAGCCCTCGGGGAGTTAAAAGAAAAAAACAGCACTGATATACAGTAATCTTTCTCTATTTGGACAACTTTTACAGATGGAATTGAGGTATCTACTAACAGGAAGCAACTAACAGGAAATGCCAACAATGACAAGTAATACGTAAACTTGGTATCACAGTCAGCTGAAATTAAAAGACTCTACACAAAATTCTGAAAAAAAAAGTAGCTAAAGAAAAGTAGCTGTGTGACCTGGGACAAGTTATTTAACTTACAATACTATTCATTGGCATTTAACCATGGTCTAGCACAGGGGTCAGCAAACTTTTTCTGTAAAGGGCCAGAGAGTAAATATGTCAGGCTTTGTAGGTCACATGGTCTCTTTCCCATCTATTGTACTCAACTCTGCCCTTGTAGTGAGAAAACAGCCATAAACAAAAACTTATCCTCATATCACCCGCCTTTTACTCATAAAAGGTGAAATCCAGAAAAAAATTAACTGATGGAAAGTTAGATTTGACTGGGCATTCCTGTGTGATAATAATAAAAAATGAATCATGCTCCCTATAGTTTATATCATTGAAATGAAAAAAAATCATGCCAGCAAATTTGTTAATGCTATTACGGAATTGATGGAATACCACATTTTCAATCTGCACAGATGAAGAAACTAATAAAATTTTTAACTAAACTAATAATGCCATGCTAATGGTTCCCTTTCCAGTTAGAATATAGGTCACAAGAGTGAGTCATTCTCACTATAAAAAATATAAAAATAAAAGCTGGATGAACTACAAAATCAATTTGTTAAACCCATAAGACAGCTGAGAACACAAAGAAGTCTAAAGAGACTCAAATCCAGAGAGGGACAAGCCTTTTCTAGGTAAAGAGACAAGTGACTACTTTCAACTCTACAGCCGTGGTGAACAAAGGGGCGAACAACCCTATCGACTGATATAATGGACTGAAATCCAGAGGAGCCCCAGAAGTAGAGCTAATCAACACAACCTAAAAATTCTTCCCCATGGAGCTCTCACAGATTATGCAGCAACGTGCATAAATCTAGGAGTAGACTAGGAAGGCAGAGTGGGATCTTCTGGTGAATGGAAAGCCAAGTGCAGGGCTATAAAGAGATCTCTAGAATCTAGCTGTACTTAAATCCCAAGCTCTGTTGTAGGGTGGAGACTGAATCCATCCTCAAAACATTGGAAACCAAAATTAACAATAGCTGTAACCCAGTCCAGATACAATTCAATTCTATGTCAGAGTGAAGACATTAGCCCCTGACCCTTCTGGTCTGTCGGAGGACTTAGCATGTCTTCTTCCAGGAGGAATGAAGTTATAAACCTCATTCTCACTGTTCTTTTTATATATAATGTTCACATACAATAAAAATTAGAGGATGTTCAAAAATTATGAAAATGTGACCCATAGACAAGAGAAAAAAGTCAAAACAAATCCACACAAGACTCAAATGCGGGAATTAGCAAAGACTTTAAAATAAATCTTATAAAGATATGTTTGGAAAAATATGGATTTAATTTATTTTGGCAGAGAAATTGAAACTCGAAAAAAAGAGCCAAATGGAAATTCTCAAACTAAAAAATACAATATCTGAAATGAAAAGGTTGCTGAATAGGCTTAACAACAGACAAGACACAGAAAAGATCACTGAATTCAAGAGATCAACAGAACTTACCCAAACTAAAGCATAGACAAAAAAGAATTAAACAAACAAAAAGGTTCAGGATTAGAGAGTCAGAGACCTGTGAGGCAATATCAAATAGTCTGGAAAGAGATGAAAAAGAGAATGGGACAGAAGAAATATTTGAAAAGAAAATGCCAGAATTTTTCCAAAATTGATGTAAAACTATACCCACAGACCCAAAAAACTCAACAAATCACAAACAAAATACATAAACAGAAAATTACACCTAGGTACATGTAGTAAAACTAGTAAAATAAAAAATAAAGAGAAAAATCTTAAAAGTATCCAAAGAAAAAGGACATATGACATTCAGGGTAACAAGAATGACAGCTGACTTTTTATCAAAAACAATAGAAGCTAGACAACAACAGATATTATGTTTTAACTGCCAAAAGAAAAACAACCGCCAACCTAGATTTCTAAATCTTACAAAAATATCCTTTAAACATGAAGGTTAAACTAAAGATATTTTCAGACAAGCAAAAGCTGAGAGAACTCATCACCAGCAGGCATACAGGAAATACTAAAGGAATTTCTTCTGACTAAAAGAGAATAATCTCAAATGGAAGTATGGATCTGCAGGAAAGAATGAAGAGTACTAGAAAATGTTGGGAACAAGATGGGTATGTCCACTCTCACCACTTCTAGTCAGAACTGTACTAGAGATAACAGCCAGTGCCAGGAAGCACTAAAGGCATAAAGAGTGGGAAGGAAGAATTAAAACTATCTTTATTCTCAGATAACATGATATTATACACAGAGGATCCAAAGGAATAGTCAAACTACTAAAACTAATAATTTAATTTATCATGTTCAAATAACACAAGTACAATATACACAAATCAAGTAAATTCTAAATACTAACAAGACTTAACTGGAAAAATGAAATTTAAAAAACAATACCATTTATAATAGAATCAAAAATAGCCAACACTGGGGCCAGCCCCGTGGCTTAGCGGTTAAGTACACGCGCTCCGCTACTGGCAGCCTGGGTTCGGATCCCGGCGCGCACCGATGCACTGCTTCTCCGGCCATGCTGAGGCCACATCCCACATACAGCAACTAGAGGGATGTGCAACTATGACATACAACTATCTACTGGGGCTTTAGGAAAAAAAAAAAGGAGGAGGATTGGCAATAGATGTTAGCTCAGAGCCAGTCTTCCTCAGCAAAAAGAGGAGGATTAGCATGGACGTTAGCTCAGGGCTGATCTTCCTCACACACACACACACACACACACACACACACACACACACAAAATAGCAAACACTTAGCAATAAAGTTAGCAAAAATATGTGAAATACTTCTAACCTAAATACTATGAAATTTTGCTGAAAGAAACTGAAGACAATCTTAAAATACAGAGAGATATATACCATGTTCAAGAATACAAAGACTCGGGCCGGCCCAGTGGCACAAGCGGTTAAGTGTGTGCGCTCTGCTGCGGCAGCCCGGGGTTCGCCGGTTCGGATCCTGGGCACGCACTGACGCACCGCTTGTCAAGCCATGCTGTGGCAGCATCCCATATAAAGTGGAGGAAGATGGGCATGGATGTTAGCCCAGGGCCGGTCTTCCTCAGCAAAAAGAGGAGGATTGGCAGATGTTCGCTCAGGGCCGATCTTCCTCACGAAAAAAAAAAAAAAAAGAATACGAAGACTCAATATTATTAAGATGCAAACTTTCCCCAAATTGATCTATAGATTCAACACAATCCCAATCAAAATCCTAGCAAGTTATTTTGTGAATATATACTGATTATAAAGTTTATATGGAAAGGCAAAAGACCCAGAAGAGCCAACATAATATTGAAGAAGAAAAACAAAGTTGGAGAAGCAGACAACAACAGGCCTTCAAGATTTATTATAAAGCTACAGTAATCAATACCGTTGGTACTGCCAAAAGAATAGACAAACAGATCAATGGAACAGAAAACACAGCCCAGAAACAGACCCACAAAAATACAGTCAAGAGGTCACCGACAAAGGAGCAAAGGCAATTCAATGCAGAAAGGACAGTCTTTTCAACAAATGATGCTGGAACAACAAGACATCTACATGCAAAGAAAACACTTTTATATAGATATAAACCTTACATCTTTCACAAAAATTAACTCAAAATGGATCACAGACTTAAATGTAAAACAAAAACTCCTAGAAGATAGCATAGGGGAAAAATCTAGATAACCTTGGGTTTGGTAATGACTTTTTAAATACAACACCAAAAGTAAAAGCCATAAAAAGATAATAATTGATAAATTGGACTTCATTAAAATCAAATTCTGCTCTGCAAAAAACACTCAAGAGAATGAAACAACAAGCCACAGACTGGGAGAAAATTTTTACAAAAGAAATATCTGATAAAGGACTGGTATTCAAAACATACAAAGAACTCTTAAAATTGAAGGGGGCCAGCCCAGTGATGCAGTGGTTAAGATCGCATGCTCTGCTTCAGCAGCCCGAGATTAGCAGGTTCCAATCCCAGGTGTGGACATACGCACCACTCATCAAGCCGTGCTGTGGCGGTATCCCACACGCAGAATAGAGGAAGATGGGCACAGATGTTAGCTCAGGGATAATCTTCCTCAGCAAAAAGAGGAGGGCTGGCAAGGGATGTTGGTGCAGGGACAATCTTCCTCACACACACAAAAAAAACTTAACAATAAAAAAACAAACAACCCAGGCCAGACCCGGTGACCTAATGGTTAAGTTTGGCGCACTCTGCTTTGGCGGCCGGGGTTCAGTTCCCAGCACGGACCTACACTACTTGTTTGTCAGTGGCCATGCTGTGGCAGCGGCCCACATACAAAAAGAGGAAGATTGGCAACAGATGTTAGCTCAGGGGAAATCTTCCTCAGCAAAAACAAAACAATTAAAATGGGAAAAAGATCTGGCTGCCTCACCAAAGACATACCGATGGCAAATAAGCATATGAAAAGATGCTTAACATCGTATGTCATTAGAAAATTTAAAATTAAAACAATGAGATAGTACAACACACCTAACACCTAACAGAATGGCAAAAACCCAAAACAATGTAAACACCAAATGCCGGTGAGGACGTAGAGCAACAGGAATTCCCATTCATTGTTGGTAGGAATGCAAAACAGTACAGCCGCTTTTGGAAGACAGTTTGGCAGTTTCTTACATACTAAACATACTCTTACCATACAATCCAGCGATCATACTCCTTGATATTTACCCAAATGAGTTGAAAACTTACGTCCACACAAAAATCTGCACACTGATGTTCATAGCAGCTTTAATCATAACTGTCAAAACCTGGAAGAAACCAAGATGTTCTTCAAAAGGTGAATGGATAAACAAACTACGGTATCATACAATCTAATAGTCAGTGATAAAGAAAAATAAGCTATCAAGCCATGAAAATACAGGGAGGAACCTTAAATGTATATTACTAAGTGAAAGAACCCAATCTGAAAAAGCTTCATACTATATGATTCCCATTATATGACACTCTGGAAAAGGCAAAAATATGAAGACAGTAAAAAGATCAGTGGTTGCCAGGGTTTAGGACGAAGGATGGAAGGATGAACAGGTGAAGCACAAGAGATTTTTACGACAATGAAACTATCTGGTATGATACTATAATGGTGGAGACATGTCTTTACATATTTGTCAAAACCCACAGGATGTACAACACAAAGAGTGAACCCTAATGTAAACTATGGACTTTTTCAATTAATAATAATGTATTAATATTAGCTCACAAATTGTAACAAATAGACCACACTAATGCATGATGTTAACAATAAGGGAAACTAGAGGGATGGGGTGAAGAGGTATAGGGGAACTCTCTGTACTTTCTGCTTAATTTTTCTGTAAACCTAAAACTGCTTTTTAAAAAGAAAGTCTATTAATTAAAAATAAATTTTTAACAAACGTTTATAAAGTCATCAACCCATACACTCTAAGATTTAGACATTTTACTGTATGTAAATTATACCTTAATTTTCAAAAATGAAATACTAAACGGTTCCTTAGATCTTTTACTTGAAAATGGATATAGGACAAAGGACATGACACATTTATGTTTTTTAAAACAAGATGATACATATTCTACAAGTGCATATATATGTATATAAGTAAATGCAAAGATAACTAGCTGAAAAGATATATACTAAACTGAAAAGAGCAGCTCTAGGAAGGTAACAGTATGGAAAAACCATTGGAAGAGAACAGGCTGGAAGGATGGGAGTAGTGTGAGTGCACCTAATCTGTATGTCTTAATCTTTGTTAGGAGAATCTACACTAATTTTTTAAGTTGGCTATTTCTAGGTTTTAAGAGTAGGCTTCAGAATTCGAAGAAAAATTTCAAAATGTTTTCTAAACCTTTAAGTATATACAGCCTTGGCATAAATTAACACTGGATGTAGGGTTTTATCTGTAAATATTTCCACACTTACAAGGAATTTTATTTTATTTTTTCTCCCCTTTTTCTCCCCAAAGCCCCAGTAGATAGTTGTATGTCATAGTTGCACATCCTTCTAGTCGCTGTATGTGGGACGCCGCCCCAGCATAGCCAGACAAGCAGCACGTTGGTGCGCACCCAGGATCCAAACCCAGGCTGCCAGTAGCAGAGCGCACACACCCAACCGCTAAGCCACAGGGCCAGCCCCTACAAGGAATTTTAAATCACTCAATTGTGACTGACCAGGCAAGGAAAAAGCACTATTTGCTGAGTCCTAGTTTATCAATAATTCCATCCCTACAATGATTATGGTATTTCCATTGTATCCTCCTCTTTCATTACTTAGCTGACTCCTAGACCCCTCTCCCTACCAAAAAAAAAAAAAAAAAAAACCTAGGGTACAGTATGACACTCTGATGAACATTACACCAGCAGAATTGCAACACAACATTCAACAGCATCCATTATTTCAGAATATGCAAAGAACTGATCTGAAATATGCTATTATGACATAGATAGACTAATAATGTACCAGACCATCAAAACTATCCCATGCTTGTCTTTTCTTTCTCATATTCTTTTCCACTATGCCTTTCTCTAGATAAAACTTACCTTCTATTCTGTTCTGTTGTTTGGGTTTTCACTACTGCTGTTATGGACTGA
Organism: Ceratotherium simum simum; assembly: GCF_057802395.1. NCBI lineage: Eukaryota > Metazoa > Chordata > Mammalia > Perissodactyla > Rhinocerotidae > Ceratotherium > Ceratotherium simum. The sequence continues at coordinate 65,053,261 of NC_141902.1, forward strand.
ACTGTGTTCCTCAAAAATTCATAAGGGGTTGAAGCCCTAACCCCTAATATGACTGTATTTGGAGGTAGGACCTTTAAAGAGGTAATTATGGTTAAATGAGGTCATCAGGGTAGGACCCTAATCCAATAGGACTAGCGTCTTTATAAAAAGAAGAGTCACCAAGGATGCATGTGTACAGAGAAAAGGCCATGTGAAGACACAGCAAAAAGTAGCCATCTGCAAGCCAAGGAGAGGCATCAGGAGAAACCAAAGCTGACAACACCTTGATCTTGGACTTTCAGCTTCCAGAACTGTGAGAAAATAAAATTCTGTCGTTTAAGTCACCCAGTCTGTGGTATTTTGTTATGGCAGCCCTAGCAAACTAATACAACTATATAGCAGTCTTTGGTACACAATTATTAATACACCCTAACTTGGTACTGTATTATAATGAACTCTATAGGTTACTAACTCTAGTTTTCTGCCATTGCCTAAGAAGTACAATGACCTGTGCCTAGTTGTCAATGTATGACTTTCTTTTTCCAACAGAGCTTCAAATATACTCAAGTTCCTTTCTCTTCCATCCCCTCGATGGTAATCATGTCTGTCTGATCTCTGCTCTTAGTATTTACCACTGTCAGAGGTCTATTCTCCAACACACTATCAAATTTGTAATCTGACGTATTTGCCACTTGCCACTCTGACACCTTCTTCCCCCCTCACTCACTCCTTTACCAGGTGCTTCATGTATACTTCTTAGCCTTGGGACTGTTGACATTAGGCACTTAGAAGCATCATCAACCAATGAGAGCACTTTCACTCAGTGAACAAACCAATACATGCTGGTTTCTGCCAATTATTTATCTTATTGCTCACACCAGTAGGCAATTTTTTTCTGACTGTTGCAGCTGTTTCTTGAGTTGGGAAAATTCAAATGTTAACTCTAAGTAGCTTATCAAAGTGAAAAATCACTGCTCTTCAACTACTATCTAAAGAGACTCCAGGGGCCGACCCTGTGGCATAGTGGTTAAGTGCACACGCTCTGCTGCTGGCAGCCCAGGTTCGGATCCCAGGCATGCACCAATGCACCACTTGTCAGGCCACGCTGTGGCGGCGTCCCACATAAAGTGGAGGAAGATGGGCATGGATGTTAGCTCAGGGCCAGTCTTCCTCAGCAAGATGAGAAGGATTGGCATGGATGTTAGCTCAGGGCTGAACTTCCTCACCAAAAAAAAAAAAAAAAAATGCAGACTGTCCGATAATTATTAATATCTCAAAGGCTAAAATCAGAAAAAAAAAAGAAAACAGAGTCCAGCTTTTATATCAACAAAGCATGTGCTAACAGCTGATTTTTCTACTTACATTAATATGTCTGCGCTCATTTATCCAGTCATCCAGTCTCCCTTCTCTGACCAACAATGTGCATATTTGCAAAGAACAGCCTTCCAAAGGTCGGAGTATGATCAGAGAATAGAGTCCTCCTTACCAACTTACTCAAAAATTAAGCCTAAAATTTTGTTCTCATTTGAATGTTACCCTGAACAACTAACACTTCAAAATACTCATCAAATATTGCCTTACTGCCTCAAAAGTCAAAACATTACAGAAAAATGGATCATTTTTATTCCTTTAAGATCTTGACCTTACCAACAGCAATGTTGCCAGATCACTTAGAGAAAAATTCAATCTTACAAGTTTTCTTGGGTTTTGGTCTTTTTAAAAAGGTGCCATCATTCACCATGTGTCAAAAACTATATGGTGCCAACGGCTTCAACTGGGATTCTAAACAGTCTTACCTCTACTTTGTTAAACTGTGCAATAACAATGCTAAATTAATAACTTATGAAGAGTGAGTACTCATGAAAAGAAGTTACCAGTTTTATGTAAAATAAAAGTGCAAGTTAATCATTATTTTACTGCATGGTAATTAAAATCAGATAGATAACAAACCACAAATTACTTATTAGCACACCAGTAAAATTTTAGCTATTCTGAACTTTTAGAGAAATCATTCCAGAAATCTAAGTCTTGCAACAAATCGGAATTTCAGCTCTTTAAGCATTAGAAGTTGTTGTTTTCAAATACTCTGGATGAAATTATTTCTAGAACATACTTCTAACTTTATATCTTTTTAAGCAGAGTATACTGAATATAATTTATTCATTTCTTAAGAATTTGGAATCTTGTAATAAATGTCAATTTTTATATGATACAGTAATATTCACAGAAACTACTGACATAGATTAGCAAGGTTGTCTGTCCCTATCCTCAATATCACCAGATTGGCTTATTTTTAGTTTATAGAAAAGCTTTTCATGCTGTCAGCATAACAACCTACAAATGTCCCTCTGTTCTCATTGCTGCTTCTAATCCACATGACCTTAGAAACCAAATACTTATTTGAATTGTCTAAAACAAGACAAACCTCTAAATGAAAGCCTGAGGGACTCTCATATAAGTATAGAAATGTTAACCATATATTTCCATAAAATCTCCATTAACCATTTAGAGACTTTTTTTTTTTGCAATATAATTTTGTGGGAAAAACATGGGCTTTATAGTCACACAAGGGTTCAGATCCTACTTTTAGCACTTACTAGCTGTGTAATCCTGGGTAAATAATAAACCATGTTCCCTAAATGTTTGCATACTTGTTAAAAGATAACACCATCATCACCTAACTCATAGTTGCTATGAAATTAAATGTGATAATGCATATAAAAAACAATGACTGCTACAAAGTAGGTGCACAATTGAAAGGTCAACATTCATCTTTGATTCATATAGTTAACATGGCAAATTTACTAAATTTTATTGTCTTTTATAGAGTCAATAAAATTTTCCATTTCTTTTCCAACATTTTTTAGCTCTCAAGTATCTATATATGGTGTTAGTTTTCCTCGCCAAATAGCTTTTGAGTATTTTATGCCTTTCTTGTCCTCTGTAACTGAGACACTTCTCCTGCATGGCCCAAGCAGCAGAAATCCTCATGACGGTACTGCGAACATGGGAAAGAATGTGCAATCCCAACTGCTCACACTCCTAGATCATAAATAAGCTTCCTAAAGTCAAAGTCGTTGTCTGCTACTTACTAGTAATATAACTTTGGGACAAGCTACTCTATCTCTCTGAGCCTTAATTTCTTCATATTCAAAAAAGAATATCAATCTCCAATAATATAGTCAATTTCTTAGAACAAAACACCCACTGAGTTTTTTTTAACTAAATAAAATAGAAAATATATATCCTTAAACGTATCAAAGAGCTGACAATACAGTAAGGAATTATAAGGCCAAAACGTAAGAAAGGGCAGGAATTCAGAAAGGTAAGCAGAGAGCTAAAGGCAAGTTAGCCCCTGAACAAAGCCAACTTGGGCTTAGGTTTTCACAGTCTCATAAAGTCAGAAGCCAAGCCCAGGACCCACCCTAGGTAGTGAGTATGAGAGCAGACCCTATACCATATGACCGGAACTCATAAAATGAACCAAAGTAAACCTGTCCCATTCTAACCTATCCCCTAAGAACTGAATGGAAAGCTGCTTTGACACTGAGCTGTAAAGGAAAAGGGGAAGGAGATTTCCTGACAAGTTATAACTTTTTCTGTAAAAGGCCAGCTATAAATACTTTAGGCTTTAGAGGCCACATGATCTCTGTTGCAACCACGCAACTCTGTCGTCATAGCATGAAAACAGGCAATATAGAAACAAATGAGCATGGCTGCGTTCCAATAAAATTTTATTTATGGGCACTGAAATTTGAGTTTCATGTACTTTTCACATGTTGCAAAATATTATTCTTTTTTTCCAATCATTTAAAAATGTAAAAACCATTCTTAGCTTGCGACCTTATAAAAACAGGTGGCACAGGCCACAGTTTGCCTTGAGTTATAACCACAAGACACACACTGCCACCTCAGTTACCACTACCCTACACACACACACACACACACACACACACACACAGATTTGTGGTCCTAATTCACATCACCTGGATGATGGAAAAAAAAAAAAACCCAGGTTATAGGCATCTAGAATATGCATGTGCAAATGTCACAAATAACATCCCAAGAAAAGGCATTATTTAGACCAAACAAGAAGGAAACAAAGCACCACCAATGAGAGCAAGCAAACAAAGGACAGAAACAGATCTGCAAAAATTTTCAGATATTGAATATGATCATACACAAAATATAAAATAACTGCTTACTAATGTTTAAAGCAATAAACAAGCCTGGAAAATATCTGAAAGAGACAAGAACCATAAAAAATGATTTGGAAGATTTGAAAAAGAATTAAAAAGAACTTCTAAATTGTAAAACACAATTGAAATTAAAAATAAAATGGAATAGGGGCTGGCCCCATGGCCTAGTGGTTAAGTTTGGCGTGCTCCACTTTGGCAGCCCAGGTTCGGTTCCCGGGTGCGGATCTACACCACGTGTCAGCAGCCATGTTGTGGCAGCAACCCACATACAAAATAGAGGAAGACTGGCACAGATGTTAGCTCAGGGTGAATCTTCCTGAAGCAAAAAAAGGAAGACTGGCAATGGATGTTAGCTCAGGGCAAATCTTCTTCAGTAAAATTAAATAAATAAATAAAAATAAAATAAAATAAAATGGAATAGTTGAAGAGAAATTAGTGAACTAAAAGACATATTGGAAGAAATTACCCATAGTGAAAGAAGAAAAACATAAAAAAAACAAGGTTAAGAAACATGTAAGAAAGAGAGAAATTCTAACATATATGTAAATTGGAGATCCAGAAAAAGAAAAGAAGAGCCCTGAAATAGTAACATCGTGTTCTTTGAAAAGAAACAGAAATCAGTAACAAAAAGATGACTAGGAATAACAAATAGTATCTTTCACACCAATATATATCCCATCCCATATACCCTTTTACAATGTGATGTTGACACTTTTCCCCATGTTCTCTCCCCCTTGAACTTGGATGGACCTTCATAACTGTCTCAACCAACAGAATGCACTGAAGTGAGGCTGAGTAGCTTCCGAGGCTAGGTCAGAAACAAGAACATGGCTTCTACCTGGCACTCTCTCCCTCAGGAATTCCAGCAGTCATACCATAACAAAATCTAAAAAGCTCCATGAAAAAATCCATAAGGAAAGCAACTGAGGCAGAACCGCCAAGCTGAACCGCTCCTGAATTCCTGACCCACAAAAACTGTAAACAATAATAAGCCACTAAGTTTTGGACTTAATTTGTTATGGTGCAATATATAACTAACATACTAGGAAATACATAATTGTACGTTTAAAAATATAGTCCTATTTTGGTGGTGAACACGATGCAGTTTATACAGAAGTAGAAATATAATGATGTACACTTGAAATTTATATGTTATAAACCAATGTGACCTGAATAAAATAAATAAATATATAGTCCTATATAATCCCTGTGACAAATACGTAAATAAAAAATATTTTTAACTAAACTATAACAAAAATACTACATTTCAAAACTTGAGAGATGCAGCTAAACCAATACTTTACAGGGAAATTTATAACCCTAAATAGGTATGATAGAAAAAAACAAAAATTAGGAAACTGTCCATTCAAGAAGATAGAAAAGAATAGCAAAATAAACCCAGGACAAGTAAAAGAAAATAACAGAAATGAGAAATAAAAAGAAAATATACAATACAAAGGGCCAACAAAGCCAGAAGTTGGGTCTTTGAAAGAACTAAACTTGGCAAACCTCTGACAATAACGATGAGGAAAAAAAAGAGAAAGGGATCACGAACGAAAAAGGGGGCAAAAACTACCCATGCTGCAAACATTACAACGGTAAGAGGATTTTTTAATTTAGATGAAATTGAAAAAAAATTCTAAAAAATATATAACTTAGTAAAACTTACTCAAGAAGACACAGAAAACCTGAATGGTCCTTAAAAAAAAAAAAAAAACTTAATGACTCTATAATAAAAAAGTCTTCCCACAAAGAAAACTCCAGAGCCACACTGCCTTACCAGCAAGTTCTCCCAAATACTCAAGGAATATATAATCCAATCTTAAATAAATTCTTCCCAATTCTTTTTATGAGGCCGGCATAACTGAAATCAAAAAATAGAGCAAGGACCAATAAGAAAGAAAAATCATAAGCCAATTTTACTTCCGAACTTGTATGCAAAAATCCCAAAGAAATATTAGCAAACAAAATCCAGCAATGTAAGTAAAATATACTATAAATTAAGTTAGGTATATCCCAAGAAAGCAAAGATAAATCTGATATTAATATCAGAAAGCCAATTAATATAATCAACTATATTTTAAGAAATCCATAAAAATTCAATATTTATTCATGTCTCAAAAGAAGTCTTAGCGAAGTAGGAATAGAAGAAAACTTCCTTAATTTGATAAAAGGTATCTACAGCAATACTTAATGGGGAAAGGGTGAACATTTTTCCCTTGAGATAAGAACAAGACAAGAATATTCCCTATCTACTTCTATCAACATTATACTGGAGGTCGTAGGCAGCACAGGAAAGTAAGACAAAATAATAAAAGGTATAAAGACTAGAAAGAAACAAAACTGTTATTATTTGCATATGACACAACTGTGTATACAGAAAATCTGGAAGAATCTACAGATAATCTCTTATTAATTCTATAATTTAACAGATACAATTTGATATCAGTTCTATATTTCTATACACCAGCAACAAACAATTAGAAAATAATCTTTTAAAGGTATCACTACTTACAATGCAGCAGACAATATGAAGTCCTTAGGAATAAATCTAACAAATAATGTACAAAACCTCTACTGAAAAAATGAGACTATTATGAATCATTACAAAAACAGAAAGATATCCACGTTCATAGACTAGAAGACTCAATGTTGGAAAAATGTCAGTTCTCCCTAACCTATAGAGTCAATTCAATCTCAATAAAAATCCCAAATGTTTTTTTGTTGGGGTTGTTTTGTGGAATTTGACACAGTGATTCTAAAATATATATGCAAGTGCAATGGGCCAAAAACAGCCAAGACTCTCCTGAAGAACAACAGCAAACTGGGAAGACTTACTTTACCAGATATCAAAACTTATAAAGCTGCAAGTAGTTAAGACAGTGTGTCACTAGGACGGGAATAGACAAATAGACCAGTAGAACAGAGGAGCAAGAACAGAAACAGAACTACACAAAAATGGATACTTCATACATGTCAGATGTGGCATGGCAGATAAGTGGAGAAAACATGAACTTTTCAAAATGGATGCTGGGACAATCAAGTATCCATTTGGGATGGGGGTGGATGAAACTGGATCTCACACTGTTTACAAAATCTATTCCAGGTAAAGACCAAATTTGTGAAAGGTTAAAACTTAAACGCTCTTAGAAGATAATATAGGAGAACATCTTCCCTCAGCCTAGGAAAGAGTTTCTTTAAAAGGATTCAAGAACTGCTAGCCAGAGTTGATAAATTCAACCATACTAAAACTGAGAAATTCTGTTGCTCAACAGGCACCATAGAGAGTGAAATAACAAGCCAAAAACAGAAGATACTTGTAACAGGTATAACTGAAGGACCAATAACCAAAACACACAACACACACAGAATTTCTAAAAATCAGTAAGAAAAGCAGAGGCTAACTAACAGAAAAAAATTGGGCAAACAACTTGCACAGGCACGTCACATAAGAAGAAAACTCAAAGACTATGAAAAGATATTCAACTTCATTAGTAATCATGGAAATGCAAATTAAAATCATGAGATACCATCACATCTTTCAGATTAGCAAAAATTAGAGTCTGACAATACCAAGTGCTGAGAATGTAGAGCAATGGGAATGCTCATACATTGTGTTGGTGGAAGTACAAATTGAAATAATAATTTTGAAAAACACTTTGCCATTATCAGAGTTAAATATGTGCATGCCTCGCAACCCAGCAACTCCATTCCTAGAAATTCTAGAGAAACATTTGTGCAGTTGCACAAGAGCACTCAACACCAAACTGTTGGTATAACAGCAAGAAACTGAAATCAACTCAAATGTCCATCAAAACTAGAATGAATAAATTGTAGTATAATCATACAATGGAATACTTTAGCACAATGAAATCTAATGAATGATGGCTAACTACAACAACTTGGGATTAACTTCACAAATGCTTAACTAAGTTTTTAAAGTCACAAAAAAATACTCAAATTTAGTACAAAAATCAGGAAAACTAAACTATATTGTTTAAGGATATATAACCTGGTATTTAAAATTATGAAGCAAAGTAAGAAAAAGATAGTCACAAAGGTCAGGATAACAGCTACCTCCACAGAGGGGAATATGTTGACAAGGGTAAAGGGAGGGTGACATAAGGGAGAGGCAATTCTGGTTTGTTGACCTGGGCAATGACAACACAAATATTCACTTCACAATTTTCTTTAAACTGTACATTGTATTCACTCTCCTGTATACATTAATAAAAGGAAAAGTATCAACTGCACGTTTGCTACAGTAATTTAATAAATAAAGCAACCTATGTAAGTCCGGTACCTAGTGTGCAGTAAAAAAAAAAAAAAAAAGCTACTATAATTACATAATTTTTTGTATCTTCCAAAGTGCCCACCACAACAAGTGGTAGATGCTCAAATATTTTGTTTAATAAATGAAATAAATCCCTTTAAATCACTGGGGTAAAGGACAATTTAGACCTGAATGGTTAGGTTCCCTAACTTTCAATTTCTATTTCACAAGCCCTAGAGCTTTAATTCTTTGTACCCTAACAGGTACCCTTTCCTCTCCCTTTAGTATTCCTGATCTCTTAATCTTTAAACTCATAGTATACATCTTATTTGCCTTACTAGACTGTTAAGTAGCTGTCCACTAAGTGCTTGGAATCCTATAATCTGAGAAATTTAAAGCAAAAAGACGAAAAAGAAAGGCTAAAGTTAAGGAGAGGGGAAATTGTGGGAAAAAACAGCAAAGACAGAACTTGAGTTATCCTTACATGAAAACACCCAGGACATCTGGTTTTTAGTTCCAACACTTCAAGGAGCCAGGAAGCACAGGGAGACAAAGCAGGTAAATCATCTATTGTCCCTTCTGATCCAGGTACCATAAAACAATTAAAGCAGATTAACATTCATATCAATCACCTAACAGCTAGGGGCAAGAAAATGTACCTATGTCCCAAAATATATCTACGTCTCCAGAAATTCTCTTAACAACAACAAAAAAACACACAACAAAGTGCCCTCAGATTATAAGGCTCTATGGAACAAACCAACTCCTTGTCAATTACTTGGGGAAGAAACTTTATTTTTTAAATAATTTATTCAACATGCATTACTTATTTATAGTTCAAAAGATTAAACACCCATCAGATCCAGACTCATTAATAAAATTATGGTATATCAACGCAATAGAATATTATGCCTCCATAGAAAAGAATGAGAAAGATCTGTATGTACCAACATGGAATGCTCTCCAGAATACACTGTTAAGTATAAAAAAAAAAAAAGAGGTACAGAACAGTAAATATAGTATCTTACCATTGATGTATGAAAGAAGAATACACACATACACATACATCTTATTTTTGAAAGAAAAAAAATACTGTAATGATCAGAAATCTACAAAAATGGTTATCTATAGGGGAGCAAGGAAAAAACAGAGTAGAAGGGATGGGGATAAAAATGAGATTTCTACATATTCCTTTTCATTTGGTTTCTCCTTTTGAACTACATAAGTGTTTTACATACTCAAAGGGTAATATTAAATCAAAAAACAGATGAAGCAAACCCTAAAATGAAAAACAAATGGACCTAACTACATATCAAATTGGTAACAATCACACTGAGAAAATAATGACTTCAAGTGACTTTTGAATATCGTACCAACAATAAGTATATCCTTAGTGAAAAAGATTCTGAGGACAAAATGAAATGCAAAGAAATCTTAAACTTCACTCAGTAGTTTTATTTATTTTGAAACTACTTTAGGTATACTTAGAAAAAAGCCAAATATATAAATGTTAATAAAAACTAAGATTTTCAATGTAAAAGAGATTAAAACTAAAGTAATTTAAAAAAAAGATGAAGAAAGAAACCTACAATGTTAAATTTGAACTAGAATTATCAATATGACCTCATGCTTTTTTTCCCCTCCTGACAAGGCCTAGAAACAATGACAGCCGCATAACAAGAAGCATACTTAGCATCCAAGTTTCTAAATGTCATCCTCCACTATAAAGAGGCAGAGCTCCTTGGAGAAACTGCTGGTTCCATCCTAAGCAGGAAAAGCTCACGGCAAACCAAGATACCTTGTAAGGTATCGAAGGTAAGGAATCACTCAAAGACTAATGATGGGTTCATGCAAAAAGAACTCAGGAGTCTATTTGAAGGGTCTCCCAATGTCCTTATTTGAGACAATTTAAGCATCAAAAAGAAAATGTCTGTAACTAATTGTATACGACAAATAAAAATCCAAGAGACCATTAAAAAACTCACTTGTCACCATTGTAGATCACTATTAGACCAACTCCTCACTCTGAAAATTAGAGGGGAAAGAATTAAGCATCTATTTACTCTGCCCTTTTAAGAGGAACTGTAGTTCACTCCCAGTTGATAAAGGTTATAAAGCTCTTGTTAGCTTGAAGAATGACAGCTAATGAATGTAAAAGAATTACAGAATTAGAAAAATCACCATTTTTCAACCTTCAATTAAATAAGTGATTTGTCTAAGGCTCAACAAAGGATGCTAAAATTATTAGGTAAAAAATATTGAAGAATGCAATATTTGTACGGTACCAAAGTATCACCCCCACAGATTACTGTACTTGATGATCATGGGAGGAAAAAATACACTTTTACAATGGAGAGAGATAGCAAACACCACCTTAAACCTCATAAAACTTAGATCACTAATAGTGACATTATGCACTTCCCATAGTATGCAACATGAAATGTAACATCACCTATGAAGTATTCTTGCCAAAACTTTTTAACATGCATCTAATCAAGCCTTTAAAATATAACTTACAGTTTACAGGGTACACAGGGAACAGAGAAATAAGTTAAACAAAAGCACAAAGAAACAATCAGGTAACTCTAGACCAGGCCATTCTACAAGATAATGATCTGGTCTTGTCAAAGAAATTTCAATATCATAAGAAAGGGGAGTGAAGGAAAGAACTTTTCTAGATGAAAAGAGACTAAAAAGATAATCAAATGCGATGCAAAAATCTTGATTGAATTCTGACTTGAAAAAATCATTTTATGGGACAATTGGGAAAATTTAAATATAGATTGAATACTAAATGTTATTAGGAAATTACTGTTATTTTTCTTAGGTGTTGGCAATGGCACTGTGGGGATGTGGAGTATATCTATTTTCGTAGGAGACATATGCTAAAGTATTTTGAAGTAAATGTCATAATATTCGCAACTTTCAAAAGGTTCAGTAGAAATATATACACAGGGCCAGCCCCGTGGCTTAGCGGTTAAGTGCGAGCGCTCCGCTGCTGGCGGCCCGGGGTTCGGATCCCAGGCGCGCACCGACGCACCGCTTCTCCGGCCACACTGAGGCCGCGTCACACATACAGCAACTAGAAGGATGTGCAGCTATGACATACAACTATCTATTGGGGCTTTGGGGGGAAAAATAAATAAATAAAATAAAAAAAAAGAAATATATACACACACACATAGAGAACAATAAAGCAAATATGGATGGTGTATTGGTAACTTCTGAATCTAGGTGGCAGATATATCAACATTCTTTGTTCTATTCTTTCAACTTTTCAATAGTTTCTAAGTTTTTTATTATAAAAAAGTAGGGGGGAGACAGGATGAGAACTAAAAGAAGGTAGAGTTGCAAAAGCAAGTAAGGAAAAAATATAACCTAAAAATCATTTATAAACACATATTTACATAGTCAGCTGAAGAATCTTCACCCTTACATAAAAAAAAGGGGGGATTACTCAGCCCACTATCATCCAATCAATCTAAGTAAACAGATTTCAAACAAATACTTACACACTACAAACAGCAATAGTACTATAATCTGTCAATGATTTAAGGAATGTTTGTCATTGGCAAACAGAACATTTTGTTATGATACCTAACACTGAATCAAAACACATTCTAACATCCATTCATCTTATAAACTAAGACATCAAGAAAAGCATTTCTTTGAAATTTTTTGAATTGAAAAATATGATCACACTTGAAAGACAGCTAGCAGACTACCCTTCTAAGGATTTACTTCTATTTGCAACAAACTTTGATTAGCCATTTATTCTAAACGCCACATAATGAATTCTTTAAATTCTTGATCTTGTATTTAAAGAGGGCCGGCCCCATGGCTTAGCGGTTAAGTGCGCACGCTCCGCTGCTGGCGGCCAGGGTTCGGATAGCGGGCGCGCACCAACACACCGCTTCTCCGGCCACGCTGAGGCCGCGTCCCACATACAGCAGCTAGAAAGATGTGCAGCTATGACATACAACTATCTACTGGGGCTTTCGGGGAAAAATAAATAAAATAAAATTATAAATAAATAAATAATAATAAAAAATAAACATAACAAGAAATAGATATCCTCAAGGGGAAAAGGAAGACTTGTTGGGTATCAACTATGTGCTTGGTGCTTTACATAAAGTGTTTAATGATAATCTTATGAGGTAAATATTCTCATTTAAAAGATGAACATCTTGAAGCTCAGAAATGTTAAGTGACTTGCTTATAAATGACAGCTCATAAGTGATGAGGCTGGAAACTGAATTAAGGTCTGTTGGAAATCCAGGTTTGAAAGTCCATATTCTTTCCAATTAATTGGACTTAATGGATTTAATATTTACAGACAGAGAAGCCCATGTAAGGAAAAAGTATGTTTAAAAGAATACCTTCATATTCAAAGAGCTACATAATCATAAAGTTTAAGAAAAATTAAAACTGAGAAAAAAGAAAAAGTACACTGTAAAATTATTGCTAGTTGCAAAAAAGAACCAATTCTTAGCAAGCCAGCTGTCTATGACATAGGACAGCTAGTCCTTTCCTCTCTGTACATGTAAAATTATACTCCAGTTGCCCGCTGGATGACCCCACTGCCAAAATATGCTAGCAACATAATTCACATTAAAATCCAGAGGACAAACACCATTCAGAAAGTGCTGTACATGTATACTATATGCATCTCAAGTATGTTCACCACTCAAAATTAATAGGCTATTTTCAGCAAATATTCTTTGATGTATCATATTCTTTTCTGCCACTCTAAAATGACATTAAACTTAAAAACAAGAAAATCTACCTAAATACAAACATCCCACAACTGAATATTAGAATATTACTATTATGTGATCTTGAATTTGTCTATGGCATAAAAGTATGCCAAAATTACATTTCTATAACATATAAATTATGTAGGTTCTTTTTAAAGGTTCAAAATTCCAATACCTATGCCTCTTGTATGTCTAAAGACACACACAAAATATGGAGAGAAATCTATACATTAAAGAGTTTTCCTATTAAAATTAAATCCTCTTAATTTAGCGACTAGAAGAGGGCATGAGGTAGCCTGTGGATTTGTAGTAATATTCCGTATCTTGATGTGGATGTTGGTTACACTGGTGTGTTCACTTGGTGAAAATTCACTGAGCTGTACCATTTATGATCTGTATACTTTTCTGTATACTTCATAATTTATAAAAAGCTTATAAATTTTTTTTAAATCCTCAATCTAAAAGCCTGCCGTACTATATTGCATTGATACCAAAGATGTTAAAGCCCAGTGAAGAAAACAGACAAGTAATTAGGAATTTCATTAGAGAACTATGATAGAAGTAAGCACTATGTACTACAAGGGCACACAAGAGCGGCACCTAACCTAACCTGGAAGAGATAAAGGAAAGCTTCCTGAAGATACATCTGAACTGAGTCCTGAAGGTCAGATAGGAGTTAGCCAAGCGAAGAAAGGAGGAAAGGGAAGATAGGAAAAGGAACAGAGAGTACAAAGACAAGAGAGAAAGCACTTTATCTGAAAGGAAGCCCAAGTTGAATAAGAGTGCACCAAATAATTTATGAAAGAGAGCAAGGAAGGAAAGCCTAGAGAAGTAACAGTCAGACCACGAAGGATCTCATATACATGCCATGCAACAGTTTAAGCTTTATCCTGAAAGCAACAAGAAAGCACTGACGATCTTTCAATAGGAAAAAACATGATTAGATTTGTATTTGTACTATAAATGTCATTTATGGTGCCTGCCATGCTTGCAACCCCATCTTGTGAGAAACTAGCCAGTACACTGTCCCATGCTTTTCACCATTATGATCCTGCCCCACACTCACATGCACAAATAAACACATGGCCAACACTAAATGGCCAGGAGTGGTCACATGACCCAAGTACACAGGCTTGTTAGCAGCCCATGAGAAAAACAGCTGAGCCAAAGAGATTGCTTCTTGGGAATTCAACCCAGAAAATCCTAGGGAGAAGGAAGAAGTTAGCAACAGGAGCTCAAGTTAATAAGATAGCAGCCAGAAGGCAAGATGTTGGCATGGGAGCAACACAGTTGTTATGAGGAGGCAGAAATTAGGAATAAATGGAAGCTATGAAATAGAGGCGGAAAGAATTGGAGTAGAGAGAAAAAATAAGCCACAAAGAAATAGAAAGAGTAGCTAAAACAAGTTAACAGTAAAGCACTAGAGTGAAATCCGTCTTTTCCTACTTCTAGTTCTAGTTTTATTTATTAAGCTCCCGTTCTTCTTGAGACCAAGTTGTTTAACTTTTTCTGGGTTCCCTTGTGCATGCTCCTTTTCAATAAGCAAGCACTCCACTACCTAAGGTAACTTGAGTCTCTTCCTTGCAACTGAAAGAGCCTAACTAAAAGAGCACTTTAGAACACTTACTCTGGCAGCAGTTCAGAGAACGAACTGAAGGGTATGGCAAAACAAGAGGCAGAAGAAAGAAGGCAAGAAAACCACTTAGAAAGCAGTACAGAAGCCCAACAGATATTTTGGGTTAAAATAGGGACGACAAAAACAGCAATAAGGAATGATCTGAAATACCATGAGGGAGATTGTACAGACTTAGTGACGTCGGCAGTAAGGTACAGAGTGGACAGGAGGATGATTCCCAGGTCCCTTAAGACTTCACGAGAAGAGGGCAGTGCCATTCATCAAGATAGGAAATCAAAATAAAAAATTTTGTTTCAGTTTGTCTCCCTCTCCCCCACCGTTTTTGGGGGAAGAGAGGTAAAGACGAGTTTTGTTTTGTACATGTTTGAAGTGCTTGTGAAATGTGAATCCAAGTGGAGATGTCCATTAGCAGTGATTTATAGGGGCCTAGAGTAGAGCAAAAGCTCTATACAGTAGCGCTAGATTTAGGAATAAATACATTAAGTTAATGTTATAGTTTTAAAACATGACTGAAAATTCTTCGACTAATACTCATTTTAAACCAAGTTAATATAACTAAAAATCAGGCAAACTAAAAAACTTAATATTCTTGGCAAACCACATTGTCAAACCTCTGTACTTCTCTGCAAACACTGAAGACTGAACAAACTTCTATAATAGTATAATTCAAATGATTAGGAAAGATGTGATTTATACTACTAATTTCTACTAGTTTTACTTTTTTAAAAAAAATCTAAGTTTACTCCATCTCCCTCATAAACTATATACCAATAATGTTAAGTAAGGGAAAAAACTGTTAAAAAGTCATGTTAGACAGTGAACCTCATTATTGATGCTTCAAGTATAAAAAAGATTTTTTAAAAAACTTAATCACATAATTTACTAGCTTAACAGTCAACTCTACCTGTACTGTAAATGTTGGGTTTCTGTCCTACAATCTTTTCTTCTCTCATCTATACCCTTTGCCCCCAGAATCTCTTATGACCAACCCAGAACTTGATAATAAGCAGCTGCCACAAATCCAGCTGCCTACTGGCCATCTACTTCTGACAGAAGTATAATCACCCCAACTTAACATGTCACAAATTTAATTCCTCTTTCTTGATAAAAAATAAAATAAAAATCCTACTCCTCCCTCATATGGATGGCCACCTCAGGGAAAGGCAGAAGCTAGAAACCTAGATCTTATCCTCTATGAACCCCATCCCTAATCCCAAATCTAACGAAATCACCAAGACCTATCTACTCCAATACTCAAATCCAGACCCACTATCATCATTTGCCTGGACTACCCTCCTGATATTACTGCCTTTAGCCTTAGTCTACCCTTCAATCCAACCCTCCACATTGCAGCCAGAGTGACCTTTTAAAAACACAAATCTGATCATTTCAGTCCCCTACATTGAATCCTTCAATAACTTATTTGATAAATATAAATGACCATCAAAGCTAGTCACTCCACGGAAGCTCAGAGGTTCAATGAGAAATTTACTTTAGTTATATTCTTTTTTGTAGGTTCAACACAAAGAATCATCAGGAAATTTTAACACCTGATACATTTAAAAAACAAGCATGCAGCACTGTTTGTAAAAGCAAAGATGAAAATAACCTCAAGACCACCAAAATGGAATACTACCCAGCCAAGTAAATGAGGCACGTCCATATGTACTGTTGTTCAATGATCTCTAGGATCTATTATTAAATGAAATTTTTAAAAAACAAGCTATATACAGAGTGTACAGTACGCAAGCATTTGTCTGTGGTGTGTTTTAAAAATATAAATGTATAGGCCTATATCCCAGGATATAGGCTAGAATAGGCTAGAAATATCCCAGGAAGGAGACACAAGAAAATGGAAATAGTTGCCTCTAAAGAGGGAAAATGGGATGGTTGGATGATAAAGAGGGAAGAGAAATTTTTTACTGCATGCCCTTTTGAACCTTTTGACTTTTATACTACATTTAGTTACTACCTATGCTTATAATATGACTTTCCCCTCCTCAGTTCCACACAAAACAAAATTTTAAAAGTACTGACTACAAAAATCTCTCTATACTTCATCCCGATACCAACATTAAAATTATGCACTGATCATTTGGTGTAACATTACATTTCCTTCTTGACAGCTCAGGAGTTCAACTTCAACAAACAACATTTTATTCAATATTTTACTACTGCTGAGAAGGCTGTTGATAACATCAGTGAACACTACATGATAACTAAACTTGCTCCTTGGAAAAGCAAGGCAGCAGGTAGCAGAAACTTATTATTGAATGGATACTTAAATTTTCAGGTATTAATTAAAGCTACAAATCTTACTTTTCCAGGAAATTCAAAAACAGCAAACCAAAAAAAAGTCCCCTGGTATCCTCCAAAAACAGTGCAAAAGACCTGCAAAAATCCACAACAAGGTAAGGCAAATGATACTACATGGGGACAGCTACACCCATTAGTGTAACGTGATTTAATCCTTATAGAGGTCCCTAACACGTCGTATCCGGACTACCTCACACGTTCCACAGAAGACACAAGATGAGACGCAGGCTGTGTGACCTTACAACAGCACACACACCCCCCGCCCTGGGCTTCCATACTCTTCCCTCTTCCTCTCTTTAGCCACCAGACTAAACCGTCCAAACATGGGTGTCAGTTGGCCCGCTTAAGCCCCACTGGGAGGAATACACTAGGCTAAGCAAACATCCCTTCAGGATTTCACGGCAAAGCCCTTTCAACCAAAAAAAGGATCGCCACCTTTCTCTGAAGGAAAGAAAGATAAGAAGGTCTGCCTGAGGAGAGCAGGTCTGCGGGGGCGCGACAGCAGGGGTCGGGGGAGAGGCCGCTGTCTGCCGGTGTCTAGAGAGGCTGACACCAGATCCACCGGGAGGTTAGAGCATCACGAAGCAGACTCGCCGAAAGCCGAGTTGGGTAGGGGAAGAGCTCGTCGGCTGGGCGGTGAGCGAGCTGAGAGGCGGGGGTCCGCGGGGAAGAGGGATGGGCAGCGATGAATACGCCTTGGAGCTGGGGGTCGCAATGGGTTAGGGGGCGGCCGTGACTGGGTCTCAGAGGAACTGTGATCGGGTCAGCTCACGGGAGGATGTAACGGAGCCCGGAGGCTCCATTAAGAGTCGTAAGAGAGTCCGAGGGGGGTTCTAACGCCGTGTGCTGGGGTAGGGGCCCGTGACAGACCCGCCGGGGAGGCTGGAGGACCGGAACGGCGCCGGCCCATGGTAGATACGATGGGTGCGGTCTACCGGAGCCCCGGGGCAGCGATCGGGTGTCTGGGAGGCCCCGGGGACGACCCGCGCGGGGCGTCTCCGCTGGGGCGGGGCGGGGCGGCCCCGCAAGAGCCAAAGAGCGAGACTGAGACGTGGGCCGGGCCGGCGGCAGGGCCGCTGCGCTGCTTGGGCGGGTCTTACCTCGGGCTCCGCCGCGGTGGCCACCACAGCCCCCTCCTCTTCGACGGAAGCCGCCTCCCAGCCTCGGTCCCAGGGTCAGACCGGAGGAGACAGCGGAGGCGGAGGCCCCCGAGGGTCGGACGGTTCCGGGAGGGTGGGCCCAGCTGCCTCAGGGTCCGGGCGAGCGGCCGCCGCGCATCCCCCGCCCTGTCAGAGAGACTCCGCCCGGCCTGGGCAGGCACATCGCCCGCCGCACCCCGCCCAGAGAGCACGCGTTGGCCCGCCGCCTCAACCGCTGTCGCTGCCTCTGCCGGTGCCGCGGGTGCCTCCGCCGCCGCCTTTCACGGTGCCGGCTGGACTCTCAGCAGTCACCGCCAACCGCCGCCGCGTCTCTAGTCCGCTCGGGCCCGCGCGCCCCCGACCCCGCGCACGCGGCCCCGCCCCACGCGACTCCCCGGCTGCAGGCGAGCAGGCGCGCGCGCACTTACCTCCCACGCCCCCTACCGCCCGCCCGAGCCGGCCCTCCGGCTCGGCCCCGCCCCTGCGCGTGACGCCGCCAGCGAGTACAGCTTGCGCTTGCGCGGACACGCCTTATCTCATCCCGCCCAGGAGGCCCCGCCCAACCTTTTCTTCCTCACCTTACGGCAGAGTTGGGAACGCTGCCTTAGATTTTCCCTCTACGAGAGAGGACTGTCGCAAGGTTGAGGTAGAAAATTCTGGGTTTGCGACCGTAGCTCTCGCTTTCCGGCCAACAGCGAGGTGCCAGAAGGCTGAATGGGGTGGTGAGGCCCCAGACAGGTAAGAAGCCGCCTCCCCACTTCGGTTTGTCAGCCAGTGTGTCCCAGCAGGGGACTGCTTTGCTGTCCACGCAGCTGTAGCTATTCGTGCCCCCTCCCCAATTCTGCCGCAGGGTTCTCAGCGCCGCCCCTCTTAGCCCCCGCCCCTCTCCACACACACGCCCCTTCCCCCTGCATTGGCCCGCCCCGGACCTCCGTTTCCTAGTCTTCCTTTCCATTCATTCCGCAGACTTTTCATTGAGTGGTTTCCGTGCATTAGACTCCATAAAGTCAGAAGCGAATGAAATAGTCTCAGCTTTCTGAAGTGCTGTGTTACGTGGAAGACGATGAGAGAATCCGCAGTGGTGGTGTAGTAAAATCATAACAGAAAGAAAGCACAGGATACTCTCTGAGCATAGGAGAGAGGCCCCTGGTTGTGTAGAAGGACGGGAGGAAACCCCTTCCAAGGTGACGTTTGGGTCATTCTTAACTTATGTTAAAAGGCTCGTGAGCAGTAGCTGGTCGAAGAAGTGTTAGATGAGATAGAAGCAAAGAGAATGACGGCTACAGAAGCATATGACGGTATTGGCTGGAATGGTAAAAAAGAGGAATAGAATATAGCTGGTGGAAACCATACTGGTGTAGACTAACCTTTAAAGAAGCATTGCTGTGAAGGCTCAGAGCGATGAGGGGCGAGAATGTGGGCCGCAAGAATGTTTTCTTGAAAGATGGGAGACTTGGGCATAAAAGTGTACCATGGAAATGAAAAGTGGACAATTCATGAGTGAGAGTGGCTAATTTATAGGATCAAGAGCACTAGTGGAACTCAACTTTGTATGCACATTAGAATCACCTGGGAAGCTTTTTTAAAAAATAAAAACCAATGCTGTTGGTCTACCCAAGACCAATAAAACAAACTCTGGCATCAGTAATATTTTAAAGTTCCTGAGATGGCTCTAGTGCTGAGGGTTGAGAACCACTAAACTAGAGAAAAGGAAAGGATGGAAAGTAGAGAAAGGCAGGAAGTTGCTGGAGTTGGCTCTGTAACATTAAGATGGGAGTCATTTGATGAAAGAGTTAGGGATAGAATGAGAAGCTTGAGCAGAGTGATAAAAGTTTTGAATAACTGCTGTGGGAAATGGGAGAAAGAGTCACTCCTGCCTTTTCCTTCAGCACAGTTCCATCCCTCAGTCTTAATCAGGCCCACCTCGCTTACGACTCTCTTTCCTCTCCCTTTCACTTCCATCCAGGATTTGTCACCTGGGGATCCAGCCTTAGAGCTCAAGGGCATCCCCATTTCTATCCCCAAAAAGATCAGAGCTAAGCCAATTTATGAGATTCAAAGGCTGACTTCACTCCCCTACACACAGTGCCTTACCAGTTTAGAATCTGTCTTCTATTATTCATTTCATCAATCATTTAAGTTAGGAATGAGATATAAGGATATTTAAGATATAGCCCTGTTAGGATCTCATAGTATTAGGGAAAACAAAGCTTTAAAAGAAGAATTCACTTGGCAGGCGAAGAAGGTCTTTATAAGGCAAAGCCCTAGCCAGTGCATGGTTATTCTCTGTTAACTAGGGTTAATCCAAAAACCTGTCTGCCTGCCTCCAGATAAGAGAGGTGCTGTTGTCTGGTATGACTGGAGTTTAGTATGGAGAGTAGGGGTGGGGCAGAGATAAAGATGATAAAGTGGGTGTGAACAAATTATGAGGAGCCTTGAATTCCATGCTAAAGCATTTATATTATATACCATAAGCAATTAATAGGTATAAGTACCAAAGATAAAAATAACCTCTTTACACCATGAACCTCTTTGTCAGCCTGGCCTGTGGACCCTATCTCAGAATAACGTTTTTAAATGTATAAAATAAAATACATAGAAACATAAATCAATTTTATTAAAAGTTTTGAAAATACTAAAACAAGTGTATGGCATAGTTATGTGCTTCTTTATGCATTAAATAACATCTGGCAGCAGGTCTAATTATGTAATTTCAAAGTAGTGATGAGTATAAATTATATTTTGAGATACTTGTAACAACTTTAAAGTGATGTGAAAATATCATATTTCTGTTGATGACAAAGACATAGGGACTGCTAATGCTACTGTGGATTATTGCCTACACCTATTGAAGAAAATGCTAAATTTTAGCTGGAGATATTGATAATAAAGATCCAACTTTTTTCCCAATTCAAGTTTGTAGAACCCTTAAATTCTAGCCACATCTTGGCCCATCAATCCTAGATTTATAAAAAGCTCACTGTAATGGTTTTAAGCAAGAGCGTGACAGATCAATCTGTATTTACTAGAGCAGTGTTCACTTCCCGACCTCTCTGTTGGAGTGGAAGTGGGGAACTGGCTGTTTTCTTCTGCTCCTCCTGTACCTTAGGGGCAGCAACCAGTACGAATCCACTGTTGCCTAATAATTTGGGCCTGCAGGAGGACTGAGCTTGTGGCTGTATTTGTAGAGGCAGTACTAGGAAATAAGTTGGGAAAGATCAGTTGGGGCTATTTTTGTGGAAATCATTGAATGCTAGGCTGTAATTTGTACTTAATTTGGTAGACAATTGAGAGATGTGAAAATTTTTGGAGTAGAATGATGTAATTAGAGTTCTGTTTGAAAAATTAATCTAGCAGTAATGTGTAGGTTAGATTGTCAAAAGAGAAGATAGGAACAGAGACTAGACCAATAAATAAATAATTAAATAAATTTTTTAACTAAATTTTATATAAAGTGATCTCTCCAGAGTCTGCTGAGTTACTTTATTTCCCCAATGTGACTGACCAGTCTAAAGAAACATAGATTGGAATAAATTACATACCTTTCAAGAGAGATGTGCACACTAATGTGGAGGTCAATTAGCATTTTACGTGGTCAAGAGGCTAGCCCATTCTTTTGTATTATAAATGATAATGTTAGTACTTCTGATAAGCAGTGGCTTTACCACATATATAGGTTCCCAGAGGTTGCTAAGGCCTTCCTTGGTTAAATTCCATCTAGACATGTAAGTCCTACATTGCTGACTCCTTAAGGTCAAAACACCTCTCTCTTTGCCAATTCCTTAAACCTCTTGGATAAGTAAAATGCGTTAGCAAACAAAAAGGAAGTCCTCAAGGCCCATCTCTTTGGAAACTGATCAGTATTAGACTATATAAAACTTACTGCCCGAATCCTGGCTAGCCTCCAAATTGTGTGCTTTTTTAAACATATTATTCAAAAAAAATTTTTGAAGGTCCAAATATTACTAATCAAAATGAGTAAATGTGAAGTTACTTAACTTTCTGAACCAAATTCTCTGAGAGACTGCCTTCTTCAGCATGAGTATAACTTTAGCTTGACCACACCTTGTATTGACTTTGTCCATCTAACTATTGGAGACTATTTGTGTAGTGATAAGGTTCAGTACAGACTGAAAATCAAGTTTATGTAGAGTTTGAGATTCGTCTATCTGTCCCCTTTTTGGGGAAAGAGAGGAATGGGTGCATCTTAAAGCAGAGAGAATACTTGAAATTTATGAGGTTTTTTTAAGAATTTTTATTACTTGCAGAAAATCTCTGAAAGTTCCTTTCTCGGGCTTCTAATTAAATGGCTACCCCTTCGCACATTCATCTGTTATGGAAGCACTAGAACACAGTCCTGATACTGGAAAAAATTGTCCCAGTTACAGTTATTATTTTTGAACATCTATATTACAGGTTTAAAAACCTTAAGTCTGCCTTCCCTGATAGCCAACAAATAAATAAATGCTCTCTCAGAGTAGTGTGATAAGTTAAATTCCTTCAAAACAATAGCTTGAGGATTTCTGGCCTTAGTTGGCTCTTAATTTTCTCACAGCAGCAACTTGTCACTTGACATTAAAATAAATAGTTGCTGGAAATGGTTAGCCCTACTTAGTAATATGTAATATCATTCAGACTTGGTCAGATAACTCACAAGTGTTTGTGTTAATTAACATTCAAAGACAAATTGCTAAGACAGAAAATTCTATATATCATGTGTCCCATCAGACTCTGTTTTCCTGTCAGCACAGTACAGTAAAACGTAAGTTCATTATTTCTTTCACTCATTCATTGAATATTTATTGAGCCCCTAGTATGTGCCAAGCACATTTATGAATCCCATTAATTAAGAGTTTCTAATAACAATTTACCTCTTAACTATCTATGAAAAAAATAACTTACCAAGCTTTGAAATCTCCAGGACAAATAAGATTAAAAGGTGATGGCTTTTTCGGACTCTTTCAAACACTGTGTTTACATATTGCTACTATGTGCTGAACACAGTGATTATTTATGAAATCAGGCAGATTATAACTTTAGCTTGACCATACCTTATCAGCTAAGTATATCAGCTATATACTAAAATAAAAGTCTGTCCACTCCTTTATAAAATATTATCTTAGACCTCTCATTAAATCTAATGGCCTCCTCACACACTGTCTTTACAACCCCAGTCATTTTAAATTTTGCAGTTGTGTAAAGTCATTTCTCAGAAAATTTAAGCAAAACAAAGTCAGTTTAAGAAAAGGCTGGTGTTTACACCAGGTTTATAATAAGGAAAAATAATTGTGACACAATTATAGATCTAACGCTTGAGATAGAAATAGTAGACTGAAAATAAAGTTCTTTTCATGGTCAATGACACCTTAGCCATGGATAGCAATGCCTAGTAACAGAGCAGTAAATGGAAAGTCTTGGTGCTGGAACAAGTCTTAAAGGGTCACCCAGTTTATCTCCCTGGCCCAAAGCAGGACCAAATGGAATTAATGGCAGTAGAGTTACCAGGCATCATCATCATCATACCAAGTGGTTTTTCTACTTTGAGAGCTGAATTCCTCTATTTGTAAAATATTGATGTTAGAAGAATATTGTTCATATTTATAAATACATTTATAAAATTGAGAAATACCTATCTTTATAACAATTTTGTGTTTTTAGGAGTTTTTCAAAATATATTTCACTTCTGTATTTTGTTCAGCAAAAGCATTCGTTTATTAAAACTTCTCAAGTTTGTCCGAAGATAACAGGAATGAGTAAAATCTAATCTCTGCCCTCAAGAAGGATATATAAATCTCAATGGTAATTTTTACATGCCACTTTATATAAATCTCTGGATGGTTTAGGCTAACATTAAAAGGAAACGTTTAATTAGGGGAAATTGAAACCAAGAAAAAAAAGGCTTGAACTTCCTTCCTGAAAATTTTTCTGCTTATGCTGCCATGAAAAGCACATTTGGTCTTGGATGTGATTCTTTTTGGGAAATTGCAAATGGAATCATACTTTAGAAATTGGGCATAATATAATTTTAGTAAACATCAGATTATTTTTAAATCTTTATGTTTGAAGGTTTATAGAAGAGAGATTAGACCTACACTCTTTTTTCCAGAGGACAGAAGTGAGACCAGTGAGTTGAAGAAACAGATATATTTTAGGTCATGGTAAGAGTGGGAAGTGGTACATCTTTTTTTTTTCCCTGAATGGAAATAGCTGTATTTACTGGTTATGTGCTCATTATGAAAAGAAAGGGAAAGAAAATAAAGCAGACAATATCAAAAAGTAGAAGGAAAAAAGTTAAAAAGTATTAATAATCCTATTCTTAAAACTATTGGCTATCATTCTTGATTATTTTTGTGTATATTTTTCTGCTACAAATTTCTATGTAACCTTCCTTTTCATAGCATATCATGAACATCTTTCTATGTCAATAAATTTATATCTACAACTTTATTTTTTAATAGCTGAGAAATACTTCATTGTATAGAAATCCTATTATTTAAATTTACCAGTCCTCTTTTGAACTTTCACATTGTTTCCAATTTTTCTATTATAAATATTGCTGTGGTGAACGTCCTTGTTAAATTTTTGCACACATCTTTAATGTTTCTCCTAAAATAAATTTTTGAAAGTGTAATACCTACATATAGACATTTCTTAAAATATGATGGCAAATTACCCTTCAAAAAGCTTGCATTTGTTTACACTCCTGTCAACAAGGAGAATGCCCTTTTTCCCATAGTCTCTCAGCAATGCTGGTTATTACCAGTTTTCCTCATCTTTACTAATTTGATGGATGAAAAATGAAATCTTGCTTTAACTTGTACTTCTTTGACTACTAATAAGGTGTTGAGTATCTTTTCTTGTGTTTATTGGCCAGTTGTATAAGTGTATTAAGCTTTATTTTCTTCTAATATTTTTGTTTCACTTTTTAACATTTAAATTTTACTTCATCTGAAATATAATTTGATATAAGGTATGAGGTAGGGATCTAACTTCATTTTTTAATCAAATGATTAACAAATTTTCCTAATGCCATTCATTCATTTGTTTATTTATTTATTTATTTTGCTGAGGAAGATTCGCCCTGAGCTAACATCTATTACCAGTCTTCCTCTATTTTGTATGTGGGTCACCACCACAGCATGGCCACTGAGTGGTGTAGGTCCATGCTTGGGAACTAAACCTGGGCCGCCAAAGCAGCCCTGGGGCTGGCCCCCCAGTGCCATTTATTAAATAACCCAGCGAGCATATCTCAAACTTCACTACACAGATGATAAGGTGTTAACATTCTACCAAAGTAACCAAAAACAAAAAGTGTTTCATGGTCAAATGAGTTTGAGAAATATTCAGACCAAGAAAAGTTAAATTTCTTTGTTGCAGAACTTCTTCTAGTCTCTAATATGCTTGTGTGTATTATGAATCCTCAATAAGGAGTTTTAGGATGCAGCATTACCCTAACTTGTTTAACTATGTAATCTTATTTTTTTCTTTCCAGAAATATCTATGAAATCCTGTGGAACTGTGCTGTCCAAAATAGTAGCCACTACTCACATGTGGCTATTTAAATTTGTTTAAATTGATTAAAATCAAATATTTAGTTCCTCAGTCACACTAGCCACATTTCAAGTGCTCAATGAGTGCACATATGGCTAGTAGCTGCCATATTGGACTTTGCAGATAAAGAACATTTCCATCATCAGAGAAAGTCCTATTGAACAGCGCTGCTGTAGGACATAGTGTTCAGTGCCGGCCTGGTGGTGTAGTGGTTAAGTTCGCATACTCTGCTTCAGCGGTCCGGGGTTCACAGGTTCAAATCCCAGGCGCGGACCTATGCACAGCTCATCAAGCCAGGCTGTGGCAGGCATCCCACATATAAAATAGAGCAAGCTGGGCACAGATATTAGCTCAGGGCCAATGTTCCTCAGCAAAAAGAGGAGGATTAGCAACAGATGCTTGCTCAGGGCTAATCTTCCTCACCAAAAAAAAGGACATAGTGTTCACTGAAAACGTGGAATAATTCATAGTTTCTCCCATTGATTTGGAATGTCTCCATCATCATATTTAAAATTTCTAAAAATGCAAGCATTTGTTTTTGTGCTGTTCCATTGATTTATCTATTTCTGTTCCAGTACCACACAGCCAGTTGTGAGTCAAGCTCCTGCACCTTTTTCCCTGAGAGCAGAAATGAATTGTTTAATGGAGTAGGAAGTTAAACTAGAAAGGATCGTAAAAGTCCTTACACTTCTAAGACTCTGGAAATGTAAAATATTTCTCTGCAGAACTTATATCATGGTGGGATCTATACTCCATTATTCGTTCATTTATACTACAATTATTTATTGAGTATCTGCCTGACAAGCTCTGTTTTAGGTCCAGGGGCTGTAATAGTAAACAAGTTTAGTTAGACAAGGTCCCTTGTTCTCTTATTCTCATGGAGCTTACAGTCTTGTGTTTGAGGAGAGTAGGGGGGGAGAGAGAGAGAAAATTAACCAAGAAACAAATAAATAAAAAGGAAGACTATCAGATAGCCATGAATGCTATGCTTAGAATTGAAATTAGGGGGCCGGCCCTGTGGCTTGGTGGTTAAGTGCGCGCGCTGCGATGCTGGCGGCCCGGGTTCGGATCCCGGGTGCACATCGAGGCACCACTTCTCCGTTCATCCTGAGGCCGAGTCCCACATACAGCAACTAGAAGGATGTGCAGCTACGACACACAACTATCCACTGGGGCTTTGGGGGGAAAAATAAAATAAATAAAATCTTTAAAAAAAAAAAAAAAAAAAAAGAATTGAAATTAGAGTGATGAGAGTGACTGGTGGCCTCTTATTTTGACTGGTCACAGGAGATCTCTGTGAATAAGTGGCATTTAAACTGAAGTCTACCCAACAGAAGTAGCCAACCACTAGAAAGTCCAGGCACAGCTAGTACATCAGCCCTCAGGAGGGAAAAGGCATGGCATGTTTGAGGAATAGAAAGAAAGTTGGTGTGGCTGGAGCTCAGTGGGCAAGGGGAAGAGTAATAGGAGGTGAGGTTGGAGAGGTAGCAGGATTTTGTTAGCTAGGATAGGGAGTTTGCATTTCTTTCTGAGCGTGATAGTGTGCTACTAGAGGAATTTAAACAGGGGGCAGACATAACCTGACTTAAATTTTTTTTTTTTTAATATTTTTATTTATTTATTTATTTTTTCTCCCAAAGCCCCAGTAGATAGTTGTATGTCATAGCTGCACAGCCTTCTAGTTGCTGTATGTGGGACGCAGCCTCAGCATGGCCAGAGAAGCGGTGTGTCTGTGCGCGCCCAGGATCTGAACCCGGGCCGCCAGCAGCAGAGCGCGTGCACTTAACCGCTAAGCCACGGGGCCGGCCCTGACTTAAATTTTTAAACAGTTACTCTGACAGCTATAGGGAGAATTTACTGGAGGGGTCAATGGCGGAAGTAAGGAGACCAGTGAGGCTAGGTGAAGATAAGAAATGGTGATGGATTTGACTAAGGTGATAGTAGTGAAGATGGAAAGTACTGGACAGATTCAGAACATTTTGGCTGTATAATCAACAAGACTTATTATTGACTGGATTTGAGATATGAAGAAAATAGAAAACTTGGGGAAGATGTCTATATTTCATTATACAGTACTAAGTTCAATTTCTGGTCTAATTATTACAGGTAAAATTGGCGCACAGAAAACACTAATAAATATATTGTAACCAAATGAATTAACTTGCTTTAATAGATGTCTTGCTCTTTTACACATTTAAGCTACTAAAGCATAAGCTTGTGCTCATGCCTTTATTAATTATTAGGGAATCTGGTTCCTAAGAATTAGGGGTTTATGTTATAGGCATATTAACTATGGACAGTAATTAGACTGTTGCACTGAAGTGTCCAAACCGGCAGAATAGAGTGAATGAAGCAGAGAAAATGGCCTGCCACAGGTGCAAAAGTTCTCTGAGGATCTCTTATTTTAAAAGTCCATGCTGATTTTGCATTTTATGCTACAATATGTCCATGTTTATGTTAATAATTAAGATATTTTGTTACTAATTAAAATATTTTAAGTATTTAAAATATTAAAAATATTTTAAGATTAAATTGCTTAGCTCTTTTCCCCCAAAGCTAGTGAAATTGAAGCTCTAGAAAGATGCACTGTGATTAGCCTGTGTTTGATTTTTGGTGTCCATTTGTTTGGTTGTTGATACTTGCTGGCACATAGCCATGTATCTCCAGTTAGAGAAGCACAGACCACGTTTGTGAGCATTTGCAGTTTGATAACAGTTTGAAACAAAAACCAAAGGGAGTTAGGAGAGGAATTGCATTTAGAAACTGCTAACTTTTGTAATCCTCACTTAAAATTAGTAGAACAGCTGTACTTTGCACTTTTAACATTTTTAAAAACAACCCAAATGAGGCTGTTCCTTTTTTTGTTTTTTGTTTTTTTAAGGAACCCTTACTGAACAATTAGGGAAAAAATGAGTAAAGGTCACGATTCTGAGATAGTATGTTTTCTCTTGGGCTTTACCATAAAACAGGCTTATCTGGATCTCTATTTCATTCAACAGCCACAGGCATATTTTCCCAGAAGTTATGAGGATTGCTGCATACCTTATGAAATGCTTGGTCATTAAGATCCTCATGTATATTTTTAATCTTATAAAATATTTATTTATGCATCTATAAAATAAACCATTCTTATTTATATCCACCATAATTAGTATTTTTAAGGATTTCCTCATCAAAAATCCAGATTGGGGGCTAGTGCAGTGGCATAGTGGTTAAGTTTGGTGCGCTCCACTTCGGTGGCCCAGGATTCGTGGGTTCAGATCCCGGGCGTGGACCTACACCACTCATCAAACCATGCTGTGGCAGTGACCCACATACAAAATAGAGGAAGATTGCCATAGATGTTAGCTCAGGGCCAGTCCTCCTCAAGCAGAAAGAGGAGGATTGGCAACAGATGTCAGCTCAGGGCCAATCTTCCTCACCCAAAAAAAAAATCCATATTGAAACGTCAGTAACACCTCTTGTTAAAGGTTAGTTAATCTACCTGGAAACTGCCTTGAAGATAGTTTGATAAATAGCCCCAGTACTTCTTAGACCTTCAAAAACTCTTAAAATTAATTCAAACTATAAATTGACAATAGGTTACATAATTGTGGTCTAGAACAGGGATTGGCAGTTTTTCTCCAAGAGGCCAAATGGTAAATATTTTAGGCTTTGCAGGCTACTCAGGTCTTGTATCTCAAAAGCAGCTATAGGCAATATGTATACAAATGAGCATGACTTTGTTCTAATAAAACTTTATTTACAAAAACAGGCAGTGGGCCAGTTTTGGCCTGCGGGCTGTAGTTTATTGACCCTTGGACTAGAAAACTAGAATTTTTTTAGGATTTTTTTAAAGAGGATGACGAGATTTTAAAATTGGCAAAGTTGAGAGCTTAGACTTAGAATTGTAGAACCCTAGAGCTAGAGGAGACTTAGAAATCAGAGAATCACTTGGAAGTGTCAAAAATACAGGTGCCCAGACCCTCTCCCTAGAGATGGATCCTGTATGCTCTTTAAAATCCCTATAGATGATTCTGATGTGCCCCCCTGGCTAGAACCACTATTTGTCTGGTCCCAACCCCAGTTTAAAGATGATGAAGCTGAGACTTAGAGGTTTAATGACTTCTCCAGAGTCAAACGACTGGTTAATTGCAGATCTGAACTGAATCCCAGGTCTTCTGACCCCCAATGTAGTGTTTTTTCCTACTGAACTAGCAGCTTCTTCCCTTTCTTACATCAGCAGGTAATCAGAATGGCTCCTGTTGAATTGTAAATTTTCTCCTTAAGTTAGTTTTTATTACTTTTTATTTAACTGCCCTGTTTTTTATAGTAAACAGAAATATTCAAGTAGTGTGCATTTTAAGGATTTTAAGATTAATATGAAAAAATAGTCTCTTGTTAAAATTAAACCTTTGTTTAGGAAGTGTTCTATACTATGAATTCGATATTAGCTTCCTTTACCTACAGAAGTTGGAAGATAATAAACTAAACCCTGTAATCGCAGGGTTTGTGTATACTGATGACACGTTAACATCATTGCTTCCCTCTAGGGTTGAGAGAACAGTATTCTCTGGGATTGGCATTTGCTCCCCTTCTGCCAAAGGTAAAGCCCAAATGCCCAGAGTCATGCTCTGGCTAGATCTATCCTTGATGACTTTGTGGCTTTATATAGAGAGACAAATAAATGCTTTATTTTCAAGAAATCTTTAAGGTCCATTGTTAACATCCCAAGTATAGGGAACAGGGAAGGAAACTAACTTTTTTTGAGAGGGTGCTATCTACCAGACAATGTGCTGAGTGTCTTCATTATGTTTTTAATTCGGGTCACGACCCTGGGGGGCAGGTTTGTTTTTTGGTTTTTTTTTTTTGTGACGAAGATCAGCCCTGAGCTAACATGCATGCTAATCCTCCTCTTTTTGCTGAGGAAGACTGGCTCTGAGCTAACATCTATTGCCGATCCTCCTCCTTTTTTTTCCCCAAAGCCCCAGTAGATAGTTGTATGTCATAGTTGCACATCCTTCTAGTTGCTGTATGTGGGACGCGGCCTCAGCATGGCCAGAGAAATGGTGCCTCGGTGCGCACCCAGGATCCGAACCTGGCCCGCCAGTAGCGGAGCGCGCGCACTTAACCGCTAAGCCACGGGGCCGGCCCCTGTGGGGCAGGTTTTATTGTTATCTCATTTTACAGATGAGGAAAACAAGGCCTGGAAAGAGGATGAATAACTTGTCCAGGGTCACGTAGATAGCAAGTGGCAAAGTCAGAGTCTGGACCCAAAGCCTCCTGGCCCCAAAACATAGAACTATAATATATTTTGTAGGATTTTACAGATAGAACTATGAGGAGATCATTATCTCCCAGTTTACTCCCCAATATTTTTTACCATCCACCAAAACCAAGTACATAGGTCTTAATTCTGAAGGAATTGAGAATACTACTAATCAAAAGAGGAAAACAGACGAAACACAAAACCAAAGCAAAAATGGGAATGTTATAGACAATACAAAAATCTTAAGAGGCCTTATATCTCTTTTTTCTCTAATCTGTATTTTCCGACTCCATTTTTAAAATGTTTCATTCATCTGGCAAACGTTTATTGTACCTCAGATATGCCAAGCACAGTGCTCACTATATAGAAAGGAAATATCCCTAGGATGGTTCTACATGGCTCTTGGTAGGTCCCTTTTGTCTCTTTTTGCCCCACCCCATTAATAATGGAATCATCACCCTCCCAGTTACCCCAACTAAAACCCCCAGACCATTTCTTAATTCTTTCTTCTCTCTTATTCACCTTCTGGTCATTTACTGATTCTGTCTACAATATCTTTTCCTTCTTGCCTCTCTATTCCTACTACCATTTCCCCTGGTTTAGATCATGTCCTCCTACCTTTACTTTCAATGAAATCTAATCTCTGCCTCAGTTTCTCTCCCTACCAATTAATCCTGTATACTATGGCTGAATCATTTGTCTTCCTAAAGTATTGACCTAGCTATCAATGGCTCCTCATTACCTTGTGTAAGTTCCAAACTCTTTCACCTGGAATTCACTCTGTCACCACTTAGCTTCTAATAATCTTCCTCTAGCCTTCGCCTACACCCCTTCTCCCACTTCATTCCACTCAGACTGGACCACACACTTTAAGGCACTTTCCTTGCCTCTCTGCCTTCTTAATGCCCTTCTCCACGCTTCAAACTTTACCTGCCTTTCAAGAGCCCACTTTTATGCCCCTTTCTCCTTGAAGTCTTCCTGATCTGAGCTCTCCTTCCCTGTCACCCTCTTAGCCAGGAATGATTATTCCCTCTTCTGAATTTCCATACATTTTATTTGTGCCTCATGGGTTTCTTCTCTCATTGAGTGTAAACCACCTTATACATCTTTGTATCTCCCACAACACCTAATATTAGATACTCAGTAGGTGTTTTTTGACTAAAAGAGGTGTAGTATTCATTATGTGTTCATTATACTATAATAGGCTTAAACTCGGTGAGGGTAAAAACTATGACTATTTCATTCCCATTCTGATTTTCCAGCCCCTAGCACATAGGAAACTCAATAAACGTAAAATGAAATACATTACAGTTATCAGTTATTGGGATGTGAATTTCCTGATAACATAGTAGATATCTGGACATGCCACTTTATGTTATATTTTTTTAAATATTAGTTACCTATGTTTCTTCATTTTATATTGACAAATACCCTATGATAAAGGTTGTGTGTTAATATTCTCACTTTCTCACTTTACAGAAGAGGAAACTGAGGCTTGAAGAAATTAAGTAGTTTATTTATGATCACAAAGCCAATGAGTGTGTCTAAAACTGAAGTGTTCAGATGTAAAGTTTAGAGTTCTTTTTCTTGGCCAAGAGTGGTTTGGCCAAAACTAGTTTGGTTCCGTTTGCTTTAGAATTGTTGGGCTTAAAGTATTGCAATCATGCTATATGGAATAGAATTAAGTCCTTGATTGACCCATTGTTTGTAGGCTCAATGTTTTCAAAATCAAACAGACAAAACACAAAAAGTATTTTCTGAAGAAAGTCTTGGCCCTGTGTGTGGACACTCCCTCCAAGGTGAGATGCCTGTCTATGCAGGCACTCCTCCTTGTAGGCACCTATCCCTAGTTGGGTTGGCTCTTAAGATGTGGGTCTGATTTCAGCTGGAGGCGTAGAGAGCAGGTCTCCACGTATTTGCCAGGCAATACAATCTGGCACTCACCACTTGGTAGTATTCACTGAAGCCATGGGGGAGAGATTCAGGCACGTACTGTCATTGCCTTTTCGTATTCATATACTCTTAAATCAAGGCAGATAAGCAGCAAGCTGAGCACCTAGCCTCCACAAAACTGCTTTTACTTGACTGCTGTTTGTTCATTTGCCATCAGGCTAGATACCAAGAATCATTATAAGAAACAATCCTCTGAAACTATTTCATCTATTATAAGGATATTGTGGGACATTGTTCATTATGATACACCGTGTCTTCTATGAAAATTTCTTGAGAGAAAATTGACTTTAATACAAAGAATGCTTTTGCCTTTCCTGAGCAATTGCTGTTTTTACCTTAGGGGCATTGTGAATGTTTAACTTAGTGCGCTCTGGTTAGTTGCCAAGAGGCTTAGAGCCAAATTTGTGGCCCACCCATAACAAGTGTGCTCTGTGCCTCGTTAACTTTGTTCCTGGCTCCAGTTTATGTCTCTGCTCAAGTTGTTTTTTTCTTCTTAAGAAAATCTTGGGCCGGCCCTGTGGCTTAGCGGTTAAGTGCGCGCTCTCCGCTGCTGGCAGCCCGGGTTCAGATCCCGGGCGAGCACCGCTTCTCCGGCCATGCTGAGGTCGCGTCCCACATACAGCAACTAGAAGGATGTGCAACTATGACATACAACTATCTACTAGGGCTTTGGGGGGAAAAATAAATAAATAAAATCTTTAAAAAAAAAAAGAAAATCTTAATTCATGCCATCTTAGATAGATATACATACTCATAAACAGCCTTATATTGTTTCTGAAATAGTTCATATTATGATATACTGTATGCGCATAAAACCACCTTTGGTGTTTCATAGCTACCTCATTTACTTTAGCGATATATTTATTTTTCTGTATAGGTTTTTGCAGGGTTTTGATTATATGAAAATGGTTGTACCACAAAATTTTATTGTTTTAATAGCATAACCAAGTGGTGAAATAACTGGTCTGATGGCCAGAATTGATTAAATTGATGTCATAATTCCAGCCCAGTGTTATTATTTCTTATAATGTGCTTTGCTTTGTACTCTCAGTCTGCATGTGACAGTTGATTGCTTTGTGATTTTTCAAAATACTGTTATGCTGCCAAGTCTGTGCATAACAGTGAACTCACTCTGTTAGGCTCAAATACTATATTACTTTACCACCCTTATCAGACTTTTTGTCTTTGTTCGCACCTTCCCTCAGGTGATCATGAGCATATTCATCTTCCTATACCACTTGTCTTCCTTCTACTCTGTTACTCACCCTTTTCTTTGGACAAGATAGTATGAATGGATATTTGTTTCCAAACCTCATTTGCTTTGGTTTGGAGGTCTTCTAGATTGTCTGATCATCTTACTAATATCATCCAATTAATAACAAATATTATTTATACAACATTTTATACTCTTTTAATACCTCCGAGTAAAATTATTTGGCCTTTTTACAACACTCTGAGCCATGTAAAGCAGGTATATGCCCTTTTTACAGATGATAAAAACAAGGACAAAATGGTTTAAATGACTTGCTCAAGGTGATAACATCAAATCAGTGGTAGAACTAGAGCTAGACCCAGGTCTCCTGATTCCTATGCCGACTACATTATGAACATTACATAGTCTTTATCTTACCCCTTGAGGTTAAAGATGGTAAATGGGCAAGACGTTATATCACTCATCCTCTTAGCTAGGCAGAATCAGGAATGAATTTGATTTGTATTACTCTCATGATTTTCTGTTCTTGAACTTACAGTTCCTTTTAACTACAACTTTAATCACTGTCACTTTCCATTATGGAATGAGGAAGCAATATTTTATCTTATCTCTTGAAAATTAATGTTGAAATGGAAACTATTTCCCTTGGTAGTTAGTAACATTTTTCTTTAGACTCTTTGAAAATTCATCTTTAATGTAAAAATAATTTTCCATTGTTATGCATATTCATTAAAGAGCCAAATATATGGTTAATGCTATGGAGTTTGATAAAACATTAGTTACAATTTTAACCAATCTCTGTATGTAAAGAGGAGATTAAAAGTCCATGCTTACTGTTTCAGCATGGAAAATTTGCAAAGTTGTCATTCTAACTAACTGTTAACATAAAGCACATATAAGCTAGAGTTTCTTGAATGTTTGCCCTTAGCCGTGCATTGTTGTTCTTTATAATTGTACTTAACCTCACAAAAACCCTGTAAGAGTAACTACTATTTATGATCCCCATTTTACAGCCAAGTATCATATTCAACAGTAAATATTGTCTTCTGCCTCTCCTTCAGCTTCTGGAATTTCTGGCCATTACAAGATGGACCCTGTAGTCTTGAGTTACATGGACAGTCTACTGCGGCAATCAGATGTCTCACTATTGGATCCTCCAAGCTGGCTCAATGACCATATTATTGGGTTTGCCTTTGAGTACTTTGCCAACAGTCAGTTTCATGACTGCTCTGAGCACGTCTGCTTCATCAGCCCCGAAGTCACCCAGTTCATCAAGTGCACTAGCAACCCAGCAGAGATCGCCATGTTCCTTGAACCCCTGGGCCTACCCCACAAGAGAGTTATATTTTTAGCCATCAATGATAATTCCAACCAGGCAGCTGGGGGAAGCCATTGGAGTTTGTTGGTTTATCTCCAAGATAAAAGTAGCTTTTTTCATTATGATTCCCATAGCAGAAGCAACTCAGTCCATGCAAAGCAGGTAGCAGAGAAACTGGAAGCTTTCTTAGGCAGAAAAGGAGACAAACTGGCCTTTGTGGAAGAGAAAGCCCCTGCTCAACAAAACAGCTATGACTGTGGGATGTATGTGATTTGTAACACTGAGGCCTTGTGTCAGAACTTCTTTAGGCAACAGCCAGAATCACTATTGCAGCTACTCACTCCTACATACATCACAAAGAAGAGGGGAGAATGGAAAGATCTCATTTCCAGACTTGCTAAAAATTAGCTGTTGAAGTATATTTGTGACTTTTGAAGTCTCCTCTTTCTGCTCATCATCATTTATTGGATGACTGCAATCTCAGTGCCTAAGGGAAGATGCCTGGTAGAGGGAAGCTTAGGATTCTTACTTTTTCCTGAAAGAATGTCATCCTCTGCATTATCCTGATGGAAAGTTTCACTTTAACCCTAACTTGAAAGCAATATGTTCTGTGAAAATTTCTTGAAGTTATGCACCAAAACTTTAAAACCAAGCTATCTTAACATTTGTTAATTCCCTTTTGGTCTCCCTTATCTGCATTGGCTTATTCCCAAGGAAAGGCAGTAATCTGTAAAACAAATTAAGAATATGTGAAATCTAGAGGACTGCAAGAAGAAAACTATAGAAGAACCAAAAACTTATTGCACAGCCCACATATTTAAAGAGATCAACTGGCTAGAAGCAGATCAAGACCTAACCTAATTCAAGATATAAATATGAAAATCAGTTACTCAGTTCTTTGATATTTCTTCCATTCACCATACAAAGGCTTTCCTGGCTGTCTGTATAAACCTTTGCAAACATTTGATAAAGATGATGTTATCCTATCTTTCCCCATCTGATTCCTGAATGCTTTAAGAAAGGGGGAACCTTGAGTCATTTCATTAAAATAAATGGCTGTAGTAGACCTCTTAGTTTGCTCAGTGAATGGGGTCGACTTGCTACTCTGGATTGATAACAGCTTTCCTTCACCTTATCTGTTAGCATGGCACACTCCTTCCTTATATCCAAAGTTCTGTGGTTTTAAAACTCATAGCTGATAACTTCCCAAGGTTACCTATTTCAGAGAAATGTTTCTGCTTTCTGGTAGTCATCATTTTGTCTCTCCTCTCTATCCTTAATCTTTGAGAATTGTTTTCAGTTATGTCTTGGTGATTTCAGGACTATTATTCCATCTGAAACTTACAGACTGAAAGTTGGTTTGTTTTTGCCATATAAAGGAGAAAAAGTGACGTTTCTCAACCCTTTCACTTAATTCAAAATGCAGACTATGTAATTTTTTAAATGTGGAACCAAGAGTAAAACATGCTATCCCTCCTAAATCTCTGATGTGTTTTCTCAGAGTTGTTTCAGATAATTAACAATCAGATGATATATTGGGTATATACATTAATTCTATTCCTAATGAGAATTAGATTGTAATGCATATGAGACTTGAAAACCAAAGATTACCTTGAGCCATGAAACTTAGTTCAGCTACCTCCCTAGCCTAACCCCGCCCCCAGGCTTCATGGCCCAGAATGACCTCACCGCTCAGTGACCACAGAGACAGTAACTGAGTTCCGTTTAGTCAGGGAGGGAAAACACAGTAAGTATAAATAAGTACAGGTTACATAGCAGGCCCTAGTGAACAGAAGTTGAAACTAAAAGTCAAAGAGAAAGCTACAAAAAGTTTACATTTCAAGTCAGTAGGTTTTGAATAAAAAGGGTAGACCTAATGGAAGACAGTGGCAGAAAAAAATGATTGGTAACTGGCAGTCAGCTATGGAAGTGAAATAGGGAGGGAGGGACAGCAAGAAGAGTGACATAGGTTGCTGAGGGCAAGAGAGTAGATAACAATAAGAAAGCAATATTATTTCATTGACTGTTGACTTAGGTGAGGCATCTAGTCTAGATTCAGAGAGTCAGATCCTCTCTGGGAAAAGTTGTTGTCTTTCTGATAATGCAAAGTATGTCTGTTTAAATGTCAGAGTGTCTCCATCTTAAGAGTTAATACATATGAAAGCAATCTTTCCTAACTCCCTAAGATTTGTCCCAGAAATAAATTATTTTTTTAACTAATAAAGTCTTTTTTTTTTTTAAGATTTTATTTATTTATTTATTTTCCCCCCAAAGCCCCAGTAGATAGTTGTATGTCACAGCTGCACATCCTTCTAGTTGCTGTATGTGGAACGCGGCCTCAGCATGGCCAGAGAAGCGGTGCCTTGGTGCGCACCCGGGATCCGAACCCGGGCTGCCAGCAGCAGAGCGCGTTCACCTAACCGCTAAGCCGTGGGGCCGGCCCTAAACTAATAAAGTCTTAAAGAAAAAAAAAAGAGATAAAATCTAAGGTCTCCTTTTCTGAATACATAACATGATTGGACTGTGCCACGAGTTAGTCTCCTTCTGTAAAACTTTGTTTATGCTATTTGTCTTAGCATTGTAACTGACAGGAGATCTTAAGAGTTTACTTGTAATATTTCACTAGATACTATAACAGCCCATAACTTATACACCAGCTTGACCATACAGCATTGATGTTACGTGATACAAAATAGGAAGAAGATCTTTTGCTGGTATTGTGTTCCTCTGTCTCTTAGAGTCAAAAGGATCCAGTGTGCAAAGTTCAGCTTCAAAATATTCAGAAGGAAAGCAGGTTATTCAAAATTGGATGGAGCAACTACCACAATCAACTACCCTGCTTTTGAATATCCTGGTGTATTGATCCACAAGTATACTCACACTTGTCCAACTTGTGTCTCATATGGAATTTAGAAGGTCACCATATGTAAACCCAGCTGTAGATGGTGGTCAAAAATAAAAGTAAGTATCAGCATGTTTTCTATTTGATACTATCCAAATCATAAATATTTCTGCCCTATGGCTAAATAGCTGTTGAAATTCCTAACCACTAGTCCTAATTGGACCAGAATAATTAAAAAATCACAAGTGGATTGTATTTCTAATATATACCTTATTATTTTTACTATACTACAACTTTTACTATATCCATATTGACCATATGTTTTAATAGATATTCCGTTGAAATGGCAAAGTAGAATTTCTCAGTCACTTGGCTATTTACTGATATTGAAAGTTTTTTCCTTCTATCACTTAAAATAGAGAAGGGGAAAATATTTACAGAAATTTCCATGTTGTGGTGTGAGAAAGGACGTGAATGTTTTAATCAAATCGAAGCCCTGTCAGTTATAAACTTATAGCCCCAGGCAAGTGTGAGATTAAGTAGCTTCATTTGTAAAATGAAGCTAGCAGTCTGTTCAAGCAGGTCCTATAGGGATTAAATATCATATGTAAAGCATAAAATAGACACTAAAAGAAACCTACTCTCCTCCTGTCCTACTACCCAGTTCCATTTTCAGACTAGCAGCAAGTCTGAAAACTTAGTTTTATATTGCAGCTAAACAGCTGCATAAAAAATGGCCTGATAAGTACTATTATGTACAAAAGAGAAAACTTATTCCAGGATGGTAAATAACTAATCTTTGTATCACTCTATAATGTGCAAGGTATTTTATATATATATTATTATATAGAATTATAATATGTAATCTCATTTGTCATATTTTTCCAGGTATTATTATTCTAATTTTATAGATGAGACAAACTCAGCTCAGTCACATGATTGAAAGTGACAGGGCCAAGACTCAAACATGGGGCCTCCATCTCCTCTTCTTACCCTCTTTCCACCTACTCCTTTCTCCTTCTCCCAGAAAAGGGTGGCAGAAACTTGCTTGAACATTTTAAATGTAATCTCGCCTCACTTTATAAATTGCATAAATACAGCTAGTATGTTACAGAAACCAATAGTGAAAATTTGTCATCTCAATTAACTGCTAGGTAGCAGAACCTATATAACAACTGGCTTTGTTTTATATATTAGGTCATATTTGGATCAGCTCCTAACATCGATCTACTGATCAAAGGCATTTTAAAAACCCTACGTTGTACTTCCTTTCAGATTCTATATATATGAAAGATGAGAAGAACAAGAGCAGTGGCCTAGGGAATCTCATAAACGAGAGGGCTTAAAGGAATTGGGGTAAATAAATGGAACTAAGCAAAGATGGAGCACTCAGTACAAAAGTAGGAAGATTGGTCACTAAGTTCCAAAAAGGCAAATGAAATTCCACTAAGGAAAAATCCAAGTGCAAAATGCATTTCCTTATGTAGGGAAAAACATGTCAGAGTGTCAAAGGAAGTAGTAGCCAACTTCACTGTCAGTAGTAGGGAGGAGTTGTCATTACTCTGGAAAAAATTAATCTTAGATCCTGAAGTTTGTGTTAACAGAGGAGAAGAATTACTTCTGGCTCTTTTCTCTCTCTGTAACCAAACGAAGCAACGTGTATTTGGAAGAAAACCCTTTATCCATGATGCACGCTGAGACAAGGTTTTCTGAAGTAGGCTATGCCTCCTAGCCAGCTCACGGTGCAGCTCTGCACAGCTTCTACCTCAGTCTTCATTCGTCAGCCTGCAAGGCGTTGACTTCCTCCCGCACTCTCTTGACTTCAGAGAGAAAATAGGTACTACCATGAGCTCCTTCAACTTTCCTGACACCAAATCTACAAACCTACCTGTATCTGTACCCATCTTTGAACCTTCCTCACTCGTATTGCAATGACCCTCTTGGCTAAGGCTAATCCCTTCACCCAGGCACAGGGATTCTTTACAAACAATTCCTTTACATACACATCATCCTCCTCCTCCTCTCTACTGGCTCTTTTCGAGCAGCATTTAGACGTATAGATGTATTAATCTCCCCATCTTTAAAAATAAAACCATGGGGGCCGGTCTGGTGGCACAGCAGTTAAG
Source organism: Ceratotherium simum simum (assembly GCF_057802395.1). Lineage (NCBI taxonomy): Eukaryota > Metazoa > Chordata > Mammalia > Perissodactyla > Rhinocerotidae > Ceratotherium > Ceratotherium simum. The sequence goes on from NC_141902.1 coordinate 65,093,811, forward strand.
TGTGCACACTCTGCTTCGGTGGCCTGGGGTTTGCAGGTTTGGATCCCGGGCATGCACCGACGCACCACTTGTCAAGCCATGCTGTGGTGGCGTCCCATGTAAAGTAGAGGAAGATGGGCACAGATGTTAGCCCAGGGCCAATCTTCCTCAGCAAAAAAAAAAAAAGGATTGGCGTTGGATGTTAGCTCAGGGCTAATCTTCCTCACAGAAAAAAATAAAAATAAAAGCATGACCTTGTATCTCCCTCTAGATATTGACCTTTTGTTTTCCTCCTCTCTACAGCCAGATCTAAAGTGTGTGTCGTAATTCCTCACCTCCCTTGCACTTCTCAACCTACTTTAATCTAGATTCTCCTCCTACCACTCTACAAAAAATTCTCAGTAAGATCACTAATGGTTCTTATTTTACTAGTCCTCCTAGTGACATTAAACCCTTTTCAAACCACTCGTCTTTAACTGATGTGATGCCTAGTTGTCCTCGTACTTCTCTGACCACTGTTTCTTCTTTGCCAGTTTCTTCTCTACTTGCTGTAGATTCTCAGGGTTTTATCCCAAAAGCCCCATTCTCATTCTATACACGCTTCCTAGGCTCTCCCATCCTGATGGTTCCCCAGACCAACGATAGATTTGGGCACTTCAGACCTGTACTCTCCTGAACTCTCCCAAACTTCTATCCATAATATCCTGTATTACCAGCCTACTAGACTGGATATTTCATAAGCAACTCAAACCCAACAAATCCCAAAGCTCAACACATCTTCCCCATCAAACCTGCTCTATCAGTATTCCTACTAGAAATTCCCTCAGGAAATGGAACCATTGCCCCACTCAGTTCTAGCTAGAAGTCTAGCAGTCATCCTTGACTTGTCTCTCTCTCACACACTTCACATCTATCAATCTAGTCATGTTGATTCTGCATCTTAAATATCCTTTAAATCCATGTATTTCTCTCTATTGCCAATACAACCACTCTACTCCAAACAACCATCATCTCTCATCTGGTCTACTGCAATAGCTTCTAAAGTCGTCTGTCAGTATTCATGCATACTCTCCATCCCCCAGTCCATTTTGTATTTTGCCAATATCTTTAATAAAGCTCTGCATGATCTGGCCCCTTCCTGCTTCTCCTACCTCCTTACGAGCTAGACCTTGCACAGTTTACTGTGCTCCAACTCTGCAGACCTTCTTTTAGTTCCTCCGACACAACACCTTCTTTCTCCCCTTAAAGCCTTCCCACTTGCTTTTCTCTCCCCCTCTAACTCCCACACTCTTTATTAGGGAAACTCCTATGTAATATCTTCCTCAAGGAAATCTTCCCAGATGCAGCAGACTAGTTTGCGTTCCCTGTCAAACAATTCTCCAGAATCATGAACCCTTTCAGTGTGCCCAAATCATGTATAATTTTTGGTGTCGTATGTCTCTTCCCACTAAACTGTAAAAGCCCTGGAGTCCAGGGACCATGTCTGATTTGTTCACCTTGAATCTCTGCTGCTTAATATAGTGCCTGGCACATAGACACTGATTGTTATTTGTTGAATGAATAAGTGCAAATATAGAAGCAATTTATCAAAAAACAGCCCATCATCCTTCCATGGCATTGCAGCAGAAAACAAAATGCCATGTTAATCAGCATAACTTGTCATGTTTGTATATGATCAAGCTATTGTGGGGTAGGGGGTTGATGAACTTAAGCAACCTGCTAGAAAATAAGGAACTCACTAAACATGTAACTCTAACCATGGACATCCCTTCAACTTATCTGCTGATTTCTTAGAGATTTTCACATTTTACACAGTTGCAATCCGTGTGTAAGCACTATTTTAGTTCTGCTTTTTACAAATTTCCACCCTAGTCATTGTCTACTTGTTTTGTTTAAAAGTAACATGGGGTTATATCAAGTTAATCGATTATGATGTTCTTAGCCATTTCCCCTCTGTTAAGTCTTTTTGGTTAGTTCTGATGTTATGAATAGCAGTGCTGCAAACCCTCTTCATAAATAACTTTTTCATTTCAAATTATCTCCTTGAGGAATACAAAAGTGGAATGGAGATATCAAAGCATATGAGCAATTTATATCCCTTCATATAGATAGCCAGAGAGTTCTCCAAAGAAAGAATCAATGTGTAGTACCCTTAAAAATGTATAATATAAACCTATGTCTAGTTCCATGTAGCCCTACCAACATTGGGTTTTATACTTGTTTAAACTTATTTCTTGAAGTTTAATAGATAATAACTAATATTTATTGAGCTCTTTCTATGTGCCAGAGACTTCTAAGGATCTGATATGAATTTTCCTATTTAATAATCACCATATATCCGTAAGGTAGATACCATTATTGTCCCCCTTTTAGAGATGAGAAAACAGGCTTAGAGTTGCCCAAGTTCAGTAGCAAATTGATAAGGTTTAAATGTAGACATACTGATTCCAGAACCTGTACTCTTCACCACCATGATATACTGTCTCCTGGTTGGTTGTTAATGGTAGTGTTTTTTTCTGTTTTATTTATCCTAAAGGAAAAATTACTATTGAAAACAAAAACTAAATGTAGCCTTTCTGATTTCATGAGTGTGGCATAATTTATTGCTAGAGAGCTTGTTGTTTTGTTGAAATAAATATCTAGATGGACCTTTTTGGTTGAGAAAGGTCAACTCCCTGGGTTTGGCCTGAGTGGGCCACGAGGATACAAAGAGAGATCAGTTACTCCAAATAATAAAATGAAAGAAATCTGAATTTTCATTTGATGCTCTAGAAAAAGAGAATGAGGCCTAGGAAAGAAAGAAATGGAAGGAGGTTGGTGAAAAGAACTGAGATGGAATGTGTACCAGAAACATGGCAGGAGGCAGGGGCTTACTGGAGGACATGCCAATGAGGAGTTTCCTGAAATAGTAGAGAATGGCTATTAAATTTCCATAAGCAGTCATGTGTGCATTGAATTTGAAGTTGTTTTCTCCTTTGTGCCTTCCATTAACTCTAAACCTTTTGTGCAATGTGGGTATATCCAACCATCTTGGTGGTGGATCATTTGGAGGAATGAAGAATGAGGAGTGGCACATCATGGGCAAGAGGGCAATAGCCCAAGGAGCAGAAGACAGTAGACAAGCAGGCTGCATCACGGTCTGACCCAGGAGATATAGAAGCAACCTTGGAAACCCTTGGAGAAATTGAGGTCTCAGGACTTCCCACAGTGGTTAGAAATGGGGCTCGGGCCATTTTTGTATGGAAAGAATGACCCCTAAACATTCAATTGCTTGGAGTTGTCCAGGTTGGAAACTTCTGGATTACATTCAAGTGAGAAAAAACTTTTGTTGAGGCACAGTAAAAGAAATTTGATTTATTACCAGCAGTTGTCAGTCTACTCCTTGATATGTGGTAATTAGCTTCCAGAACACCAAACTCTTCTGGTTTTCCTCCTACCTCATCAGGCACTCGTCAGTTTCCTTTGCTACTTCCTCCTTTGCTTCCTGATCTCTTATTGACTGTGTGCCACAGGGCTCAGTCCTCCATCCTCTCCTCTATCAATAGATACTCAGTCCCTTGGTGATCTCATCCAGTCTCATGCTTTTAAATACCATCTATATATCAACAGTTCCTAGATTTATATCTCCCAGACTTCTTTCCTGAACTCCAGACCCAAATAGCCTATTGCCCACTTGACATACCACTTGGATGTCTAAAACTCATTTCAAACTTATGTCCAATATTACATTTCTGATGTTCCTTCCAAAAACTGCACCACTCATGGCTTTCTCCATCTCAGTCAATGGCAGCTCTATCCATCCTTTCAAGCCAAAAAACATGGAATCATCTTTTATGACTCTTTTTCTATTATACTCCATCTCTAATTTGATAGGAAATTCTGTTGTTTTTACCTTCAGAATATATTCAGAATCTTCCCATTTTCACCATCTCTACTTCTACCACCCTAGTCAGAGCCACCATCATCTCTCCTAGCTTGCCACAGAAGTTTCCTAACTGATCTCCCTGCTTCCACCTTTCCCTCCCTAACAGTCAAGGGTGATCCTTTTAAAACCTGTATAATAAAAGCTTATTATTCACTCCTTTGCTTCCCATTTCATTCAGACTAAAAGCCAAAGTTCTTACAGTGGTCTTATATGATCTCCACATCCCCTGCCACCCTGTCTCACCCCACCATCACCTCTTTGACCTCATTTCCTAGTCCTGCCCCCTTGTTCTCTCTCTTCAACTACACCTGCATCCTTCCTCTTTCTGAACAAGCCAAGCACCCTCCTTACCTTGCGTTGGCTGTTCACTCTGCCTGGAATGCCCCACAAAGCTTATTCTCACTTCTTTTAAATCTGCTTACATATCACCTACTTAATCAGACCTTCCCTGACCATCTTCTATTAATTGCAATCTCCATCAGCATTTCTAATCCCTCTTTTCTTGCTCTACATTTTTTTTTCCCTTAGCACTTACCACCTTCTACCATACTGTATAATTTATTATCTTTATTGCTTATTGCTTATCTCCCTCCCCTCACCGCTAGAATATATAAGCTCCATGAAGGCAAAGATCTTTATCTGCTTTGTTCACTAATATATCCCAAGTACTTAGCACAGTGCCTAGCCCATAGTAGGCACTCAATGATAATTGTTTGAATGAAAAAATAAATTAAAATGAGATTCTGGGGATGAGATTCTGAGTCCACAATTTTGTACACACAGGCATTTTCCTTTAGATCAGGGACCAGCAAACTTTTTCTTAAAGGACCAGATAGTAAATATTATAGGTTTACAAGTCATATGGTCACTGTTGTAACTACATACTCAGCTCTCTGCCTTTGCAGCTCCAGAGCAGCCAGAGACCATACATAAATAAATGGGCATGGCTGTATTCCAATAAAACTATTTACAAAAATAAACGGCTGGCCAGCAGGCTGTACTTCACTGATTCCCACTTTAGACAAAAATACATCTTGGTAAATCATAGCTCTTCATTGGCAGATCAGGCTCTATCCAGCCACTCTACCAATTGCCAAAAGCAAAATTTTAGTAAAGTGAATGCAAGCCTAGCAAAATTACAGATCAGGACCTTCTCTGCCTGCAAAGAGACTGGACATTCCTTACTCAAAGTGTCCCATTGACTTGTTGGGGGCGGGGAAGGGAGGGAGAGAAATCCTGATATGAGCCACTTTCTTGCTAATGAGTCTAGAGCACATTATCTGTAGCTTTGGAGTATCCTCTGGAGATTTCTAATATGCAGAATGATCTACTTCTGAAGCCTCTTTTCTCTAGGCCATTAAGCTCTTTGGCATGATGAATTTCCTGTGGCAAGGAAACCATTTTTATTTTTGTCAGCTATTCTAAAAGTCAATAGACTGATGCAGTTGGTTATGAAAATACCTGCCAATATTCTGAGGTTCAAGCCCTAATCTGCCATCTAGACCAGTGATTCTCAATCAGGGGCAGTTTCTCCCCCCAGGGGACATTTGGCAATGTCTGGAGACATTTTTGGTTGTTGCATACAGGGGTGGGGGTGCTACTGGCATCACATGGCCAGAGGCCCAAGATGTGGCTAAACATTCTACAATACACAGGATAACCCCCGTAACAAAGACATGCAGCCTAAAATGTCGGTAGTGCCTGAGGTTGAGAAACCGTGATCTAGGCTATTCCACTGGCCTTTTTTTTTTTTTTTTTTTTTGGTGAGGAAGATTAGCCTTGAGCTAACATGTGTTGCCAATCTTCCTCTTTTTGCTGAGGAAGATTGGCCCTGAGCTAACATCTGTGCCCATCTTCCTCTAGTTTATATGTGGGATGCCTGCCAGAGAATGGCTTGACGAGCTGTGCAGCGGTCCACACCCGGGATCTGAACTCTCAAACCCCAGGCTGCTGAAGCGGAGCGTGCAAACTTAACCACTACACCACTGGGCGGGCCCCTCCACTAGACTTTTAATCTACCTTGTTCTCCATTGCCAAACCAATATTCCTAAATCATCAAATGTAAACAGTACTCCTAAGCTGCAATAGCTCCAGTGGCTCCTCATTGCCTGAAATATCAAGTCTCTCCTGCTCATCCTGGCATTGAGATCCTGAGGGATTCTGCTGACTTACATATCTGTTCCCCAGAGGGAATTTTGCCTTCTCCCAAGATTTCATCTGCACCACTTTCTTCTATCCTTTTACCGATGTTACCCTCTGAACACACATTTTGTGAGGATGCTTCCCACATCTCTGCTCTGATCTAAATCTTACTCATTCTTTGAAGCCCACACATGCTGCACACCCCCCTGCCACTGAGTCTGTCTGTTCCACTCCCTTTTGTATTTATCATGGGCTCACATGTCTAGACTGTTATGTGTTATGTAGCTATTCCTCTATCTTGTCTCCTCAATAAACTCCCTGAAGAGGTCCGTATTGAATTTCTGGCCTATTGGTTTCAGTTTCCACAGCGTAAAGTGTGAAAACTGTATTGTTGTATTGATAGTCAAATGAGTATAAAAAGCACCTTGTATGGGGCTTGGCACCCACTTAAGTGCTCAGAAAATTATAGTCATAGTATTATAGAAGCACACATTCGGGAACCATACAAAGTGCTTAATAAATCTTTTAAATGTAGTTAACGTACTGGAAAGAGCATGCCATTCAGACTAGCTGGGTATTTGGAACTAACAGCAAAGAAAAACTTCCATCAGAAATCCTACACCAAATAACACGCCTTCATGCTACAGTGAATCCAGGAGCAGTGGGTGTCACATTTTCCCCAAGTGGTGCCTAAGCCAACCTTTCTGCATTTGACCAGTTAATGAACAGCTTGTGAGTAACGCTTTGCCCGCTCTGGCCCAATTTAGAAGGCTGCCAATAGGATAAGACGGCAATATGCCACACTTTGCTTTGCTGGGGTCCCAGCTGTGTCCTCCCTAAGTGCTTCTGCTCTTAGCCACTGGAAGGTCTGATGTCCCTAGAGAAGTCAGCACCAGTGGGATGAGGCTGCAGCCTGGCCCTAGCCTTTTCTCAAGCGGAAGAGAGCCTTGTCTCAGATCCTGTGAGAGGAGAAGTGAGTGGGGCATGGTATTCCGAGCAGCTCAGTTTTGGCTTTGGGCCAGGCACTGAGTGGCAAACAAGAAGGAACACATTCCGGGAAGGCAAGGAGCCCTGCCAACGCAAAGGCAGCCTAGCAAGCAGGGCCTGCTGGGCGCCAGGTGCTCCTTGGCTCTGTGGAGGTCAGGCACGCAGAGGGACGAACTCAGGTTTCTCTGGATTATCATTTCAGGGGTTTAAATGCCTCCCTCCCTCTCACTTTCAGTGGACAATGTATGTATAACCGTTAAATTTGAATCCTCTCTGCTCTGGGGTCCACTCCCTGCTCTTTAAATGAGGGTAGGAGGAGAAAGAGTGTTACTGCCTCCTGAAATCACACTTTGCAGTAGCCAGGTTTCTGTAATTCTGTGTCCTGAGTAAGAGAAGATGCTACTGATGAAGGCAGGTCAGGGGGAACGCCTGGGATTTTTGTGCCCTTGTTGGAGTTGAAGCCAAGCTCCCCATCCTTCCCCTGTGACCACACACACACACACACACACACACACACACACACACACGTTCTTCACACCTTCCAGTTCTGCCTTCCTACTGGCCTGACCTTCAGAAGGTCTGGAGAGCCCTTGGGAATGCTCTCCTTTCAGAATCACCTCAGCCCTTTCTCCCGGCTGTGAAAGAAGAAGGAGACGGAGAAGAGAAAGGACCAAAGGAGACAGGGGAGAAATGGCCACATGAGCCTGCCAGAGAGTCCCTTCTGCCATTGGATAGGCAGTGCACTGGGCTTGGACGAGACCTGGGCCCTTTTTCACCCTGCAAGGGGACAGCGGGGGCCTTTCTTTGAGAAAGAAGTCTGTTTCTCACTGCCTCAGCTCCAGTTCCTGCTGGACTTTGCTGCCACCTAGTGGCCCAGTTGGCATCTCTTCCTCCTCAGAGAGATACCAGCCTAGGGATCTGGCTTCACTCGCAGGCCTGAGGCAAAGAGAAGAGCCTTCTCTGAGACGTTTCTCTGCCCTTGGACACCCTAATCCTGTGGCCCAGCAGGTTGGAAGAGAGGAGCAGCACAGGTTTAGAACCTCATCCAGCTTCATAGGTGTCCTAATGCCATGTCCACCAGGAGGGCTAGGGCTGCCTGGTTGAGCACCGGGGAGTGGGGATGGGAACAGTTTCTTACTCCCAGGATGTCTCTGGTGGGATGCAGTTCTCCCGGAGCTCCCCTCGTTCCTGAATGCCCTTTTTATTAGAACTCCTGCCCCTCCCATGACCCTTCTTCATCTGGCTAAGGCCCACGTTGCAAAACTGAGGCTCCTGCATAATATATATGTATATTTCCCTCTGTTTTCCCAAATTTAAGGCCGTTATTTCTCCCTTATAACGTTAGCTCGTTTCCATTAAAAATATAAGTAAGATTATATGCTCTCTCTGTGATGCTGCTGCTATGAACCAGTCCCTGGGAATAGTGAAAAGGGGGTATACTATCACATGTAGATCATCAACCATATTTTTCTGCATATTATATCCTCATGTTTATTTCTTCTAGCAAAGGAAAACACTTGGTTTCAGCAACCACTGATCCTACCAGCTCCAAATGTTCAGATCTGAACTACAGTACCCAGGGATCATATAAAATCCCAACTCCCTTCTCCTGCCTACCTCTCTAACCTATATTTTTGTGTGTGGTAAAATACACATAAAATTTATCATCTTAATTATTTTTAAGCATGTAGTTCCATAGTATGAAGGACATTCATGTTATTGTGCAACCATCACCACCATCTCCAGAACTCTTTTCATCTTGCAAAACTGAAACTCTATACCCACTAAACAGTAACTCTCATTTCCCTTCCCTCCAGCCCCTGGCAACCACCATTCTACTGTTTCTATGAATTTGACTACCCTAAGTATCTCATATAAGTGGAATTATACAGTATGTCTTTTTTGTTATTTCACTTAGCATAATGTCCTCAAGGTTCATCCATGTTGTCACATGTGTCAGAACTGTCTTCCTTTTTAAGGTTGTGTAATATTCCATAGTATATATATACTACATTTTATTTATCCATTCATCTGTCAATAGACACCTGGGTTGGTTCCACCTTTTGGCTATTGTGAATAATGCTGCTGTGAACATGGGTGTACGTATAGCTCTTTGAGACCCTGCTTTCAATTCTTTTGGATGTATACCCATAAGTGTAATTACTGGATCATATAGTAATTGTTTTTAATTTTTCTTAAAATTGCCATATTGTTTTCCACAGTGGCTGTACCACTTTGCATTCCCACCAACAGTGCATAAGGGTTCCAATTTCTCCACATCCTCACCGTTATTTTCTATTTCTTTGATAGTAGCCATCCTAGTGGGTATGAAGTGGTATCTGGTTTTGATTTGCATTTCCCTAATGAGTAGTGATGTTGAGCATCTTTTCATGTGCTTGTTGGCCATTTGTATATCTTCTTTGGAGAAATGTCTATTCAAGTCTTCTGCCCATTTTTAAATAGGTTGTTTGCTTTGTTCTTGTGGAGTTGACCTCTCCAACCTCTTTCATGTCACTCTCCCACTTGATTAGTATCTGAGTCATGCACACAGTCTCTCTGTTCCTCAGAGAGAAAGGATCTCTTTCCTATCTTTGCAGTTACTGATCCATTTGCCAGGAATGCTCTTTTCCCAGCTCCTCCCATGACTGGCTTCTCATCCTTTAAGCACCAGCTTAAATGTCACTTCAGAGAAACTTTCTGGCCCACCCATCTAAAGCCATCTCCCTATTTACTCTATCTCATATCACTATTTCTTTCCTTCATGGAACTTAGTCATAACCTGCAATCACCTTATTTGTTTACATACTTACTTGGAACTTATGTTTACATGGGACTTAAGTGCCATGGAGACACAGAGATATTACCTGACATGTTCACTGCTATAACCCCCATGCCTAGCATAGTAGCTGGCTCATAGTCTGAGCTCAATATTTACTGAATGAATGAATCACTACTGGAGGGGGCATCCTAGGGAGAAAGAAAGGTGATGTGGCCCAAATTGGAATTTAACCTCCCTAATCTAGGCTCAATGTTATAGAAAAGGACATACGAGTTTTCTGGCTCTGAGTTCCAGACTTTAATTCTTGAATCAGAAGCACAGTACTATTCGAACTAGGGACATTGCTTTGGAGATGCCCAGGAGAAATGGGGAAGTGTTCTCAGTGTCCACCCAACAAAGGCAGAAGACTGCGGTGGTTTGCCGTGGCCATCCTCACCCTTCCTCATATGCCTGAAGTATGAGTCAGCTCAGCTAAAGTCCTGTGAAATTTGCAGAGTACTTGGAATTCTGGGAATGACTTGGGTTCCATCAGTCTCCTTGGTGCCAAATATGTAAGAGTACCTTTAGTGAGTAGTCAAAAGATAAAAAACGAACTTTCCATACCACAGGACACTAGAAAAATCAAATTTTTTATTTAAAAATATTTTCAAAGGCTAATGCCATAGTGGAACAACCCAAGGATAGTTGAACCAGACTCTCAGGGAATTAGAGGAGCATCAGCCAATGCAAGCAGGTCTGTATAAATACACACAGTTTATAAATGAGAACAATAGAGGGTACACTGGCCCCAGAGGACCAGGCTGGAGGACAAAAGAGAGAAAGAGAGGGCCCTCCAGAGGGACAGGCACAGTCATCCTGCTCAAAGCCTGGCCCCCAAGAGGGCCTCCATACAGGCCCTATAGCATGCCTCTTGCCCTTTCTGAGCCTGGGGCATGGCTGGAGACTAGGTTCACCAGCATCTTGGCACAGCCATCCATGACTTGGCACCTCTCACGGCCTCTGGCTCAACCTAGCAAGGCTCAGAAAATGGACCTGTTCTCCTTGCCCTTCAGCAAGGAGCAGGGAGGGGAGCCACTGGGGCAAGCAGGATTATTTCCCTGAAAATATCATGGAAAGGAGTGATGAAGGGGGCTTGTTCCAAAAACAGCATGGGCATTCATCCAGTGTGGCACTGTGAGGAGAATGGAACAATGAATTTCACCTGAGACATACAGATTTGGTGCAAGCAACCCACAAGGCCAGGCCCAAGCTTAATCCTAGAACCTGGGATGAGGAGAGGATGAAGAGACCTCCAGTCTGAGCATAGGGAGTTATCACCTACTGTCAGTCCCTCCGATCGTCATTTGGCTTTGTCATAAACAGGACAGACAATCGCAACTCTAAAATCAATTTCCACCTGGATTTCTCCCCAATTAACCTCTCAGGTGTCTGAAGAGGGAAAAACAGCAGCTATTTCTGACACCACCCACCCCATCAGCAGTGACTTTCCCTGATATCTGGCCTCCTCACTAAGGCCCTTCCAGAACTTCCAAAGGCACTATCTTAGCAGATAGGAGTCCCAGAGAGAGCAAGCCAGAGTTCTGAGGCACAGAGAAGCTTTTTAGAATAGAGAAGGCCTTGACAGAGAAGGAGGAATCTGTAAGTCAAAGCTATGTCCACTCTTCTCATCCCACTCTTGTCCCCAAAGGTATCAGACAGACCTCCTTGGCCTGGTCCCTGCACTATACCAGGCCCACCTTGGACACCTCTACCTTACTCATGGAGAACAGAGCCCATAGAGTGGAAGACCCTCCTCCACAGCCTGCAACACACTAACTGCAGGTGACATGAGTAAGCTCTGCCCTGTGGTGGTCCAACACAGTCATACCCAGCTGCCTCGCCAAGCCTCTCCAGCAGGCTGCTGTTGGCCCTGCCTGAGATCCAGGCAGTCAGGCAGGGAGTACAGAGCAAGATCTCAAATTAAAGCCACCACCCTTCCCATCCCCTACTTCCCACCTGGGGCACCTTGGAAATGTTTGAGCACACCAGGAGACGATCTACTACCAGGTCTGTGACCATAGTGATCAAAGGCCCTCCTCCACCTATCTCACCAGGGACAGCTGAGGACACAGAATGCTGGACCACCTCTGTTCTCCTTCATAGACCCTGCCACTGTCCCCTGCTGTGGGTAGTGTCCTCCCAGATTCAGCCAGCCTCCTCGTGAGGGGCCAGAACAAAGCCTCAGCACAGAGCATGAACATTCCTCTCTTGCTGGAATCCTGGCCACAAGCCCTCCTCTCTTCGTACATAGCCTGCCCCAACCTCCCTCCAGTCTGCCCTAGGCCTGATAGAGGCCTGGCTCCCTGCAGAGAAGCCTTTGGGCCCCAGAACAAGGACTCTCAGAGGCTCCAATGAGAGCTGGCAGAGTAGTGGGAGAGAGTATGTTGGGAGAGAGCAGAGCCCACACTGGTGGTTTGGGTTCTGGCCCTGTCCCACCACTGGAGTGAGCCATGTCACAGAGAGCCACATTCCAGGTATCCAATCATGGCCTTTGTCCCTTGGGGTGGCCCCTATCGCTCTGCCTGTGTGCCAGAACTGTTTCCGAGGAACAAGTTAATTTTTTTTTTCATTTAAGTGGTTGCTGAAGCTTAGTATACAGAATTCCGCAGCTGTTTCCAAAAATCTGGCTTTTTGTCTGAGTCCCAAAATTACAGGAGCTTTGTAAACGAGTACTTCAGATCACTCATTCAAGGAGGGAGAAGAGTTGTGGGGAGGAAGAGGGATCTGGAATATTTTCCTTCATACTCAGTCTCAGCACAGCAGCAGCAGCATAAACCAAGGGGATCGTAGGTGGAACCTCAGCACCCAGAGCATTCTTCTTGGACGAGTGGGGACAAAGGCCAAGTAGCTGTTACCTGCACACAAGAGACATGCCCAGATCAGAGAAAAGGCCTAGAAGGCAGGCAGGCAGGTCAGTGAACCCTTTCTACCCGCATAAGAGTGAGTCACGGGGCCGGCCCTGTGGTGTAGTGGTTAAGTGCGCGCGCTCTGCTGCTGGCAGCCCGGGTTTGGGTCCCAAGCACGCACCAACACACCGCATGTCAGGCCATGCTGTGGCGGTGTCCCACATAAAGTGGAGGAAGATGGGCACGGATGTTAGCTCAGGGCCAGTCTTCCTCAGCAAAAAGAGGAGGATTAGCATGGATGTTAGCTCAGGGCTGATCTTCCTCACACACACACAAAAAAAAAAACAGAGTGAGTCACAGTGGGATCTGTGTAACCTGCACACTCTGCCCAACCTTGGTTAGGGCCATCAAGCCAGCTTAAGGGCAGGGCCAAGTCCAGCCAGAGTAACAAGCAGCCTGGCCGTAGGTTTTGGCTCCTGTCCTTAACCCTCAATTCCAGAGGCATTAGGAAGAGAAAGGGGATCACCTGTGCCGAGGGGTTGGGCCATCCCAATTCAGTGAGCATAACTGCTGCTCCAGCTGGGAGATACGGAATGCCAGATAGGATGAGGACATGACCAAGAAGCAGATCCTGGAGAAAGATGGGGCAAGAAGGAGTTGAGCCTCTCTTCTAGAAAAAGGGGGGCCGGCTCCGTGGCTTAGCGGTTAAGTGCGCGCGCTCTGATGCTGGCGGCCCGGGTTCGGATCCCGGGCACGCCCCAAGGCACCACTTCTCCGTCCAACTCGAGGCCGAGTCCCACGTACAGCAACTAGAAGGATGCGAACCTATGACATACAACTATCTACTGGGGCTTTGGGGGGGAAAAATGAATAAATAAAATCTTAATAAATAAATAAATAAATAAATAAATAAAAGAAAAAGGGTATTTTTAGAGGCTCATCAATAATAGGAGTAAGGACTAAGCTACTCCTGCAATTGGAGGAATTAAAGAACCCTTTGCCCTGCAGCTATGTTCAGGCCTGGGCGTCTTTCTTCCCAGAGGCCACGGAGGGTCCTGAGACTCATCCGCATGGAGGTGTCCTCGAAGCCTGGCAGGAGTTCTGGGTTCTTCAGCTGAGCCCATCTTCCCTTTGACCAGCCACCTTGGTCCTGTGCCTCCACTGGGAAGCCACTAAGATTACTCCCTAAGGCGGTAGGCCCATTTCTCCAGCAACTGCTGAGGTTAACAGTCAAAACCCAGCCAGCAGGGCCCGGCCTGGTGGCGCAAGCGGTTAAGTGCGCGCACTCCACCGTGGCGGCCCGGGGTTCGCCAGTTCAGATCCCGGGCGCACACCGACGCACCACTTGTCAAGCCATGCTGTGGTGGCGTCCCATATAAAGTGGAGAGAGAGGGCCGGCCCGTGGCTTAGCGGTTAAGTGCGCGCGCTCCGCTGCTGGCAGCCCGGGGTTCAGATCCCGGGCGTGCACCGACGCACCGCTTCTCTGGCCATGCTGAGGTCACGTCCCACATACAGCAACTAGAATAATGTGCAGCTATGACATACAACTATCTACTGGGGCTTTGGGGGGAAAATAAATCTTAAAAAAAATAAAAAAATAAAGTGGAGAAAGATGTAGCCCAGGGCCAGTCTTCCTCAGAAAAAAGAGGAGGATTCGCAGATGTTAGCTCAGGGCCAATCTCCTCACACACACACACAAAAAAAACCCAGCCAGCAGAGCCAGAGGAAGGTAATGAGGTTAGGTGAAAGGAAGCCAGGGGCTGGCTGTTCATAAAACGTCCCACCATGCTCACTACTCTACTGGTCCTTAGGCAGAATTACAGACAAGTCTGGGGTTCCAGAAACTGCCCTAACGGTGGGCAGCAGCAGGAAGGCCCTGGCTCTCTCCGAGTCTATGTGATGGCCCTCTCCAATTTTGCCAGCCCTCCCCCTCCTCAGTCCTGTGCAACTTTTCCTTTTTCAACAGTTTCATATTCTGCCCCTCCCCATTGTGCAGCCTTAACCCTAAATTACTGGTTTGTAAGAATAAAAACTGGAGATATTTTGTCTTGCTACAGAAGGTGTGCCACGTGGCCTCCAGACACCAGCTAGGAGTTGCAGTTGACTCAGACCCTTCCCCTGGCTCTGGACAGTGACCTCCCCACACACCAAGGCCCCTGCTCCAAACACCCAGACACCTGGATTGGTCTGCTCCCTTCCCCCAATATAGTCACCTACAGCACGAAGACGACCTTGAGGAGCAGATAATCCCAGAGCCTCAGATCCCCATCGCTCCTGGGCTCCTTCTCCAGCTTCTCCTCCTCACAGACAGCATTTTCTGCAATAGGAGACCAGTTAGGCATCTTCCTGGGGCAGGCAGGACCCCAGTCCAGCACAGGGCCTGCCCACCTCCCCGTGTTCTCTCAAGCTGCTTGGCTTTCCCTTATGGATTTGGAGAAAGCAGCAGCTCTCAGAAGCCCTGCTGGGGTGATGAACCCTTTTCACAAAAGTGGGAGGAGGGAAAGCCTGGTCTTTGCACGCAGTTACCATGGACAAGCCCCTTGAACTCACCAGACTCTGGAGGCTTCCTGGAGGGAAAGAAGCCGTCTGTGGAGTCCACAGATGCCCGAGGGACACAAGAGATATTGTCTGGGAGGGACAGGGAGCTAGATGCAGGGCACACTTTTCTCCACTTCATCTCAGGGATGAGGACTTCCTGCAGAGAAGGCAGGAGAAGCTGTCTCACCATGGCCCTTGGGATCTTACTTGCCGTAAGGGGCCCACACTAGGTTTATCAAAGCTTTTCCAGATATTACCAATATGGATACCTAGCAAGGCATGGAAGCAGCTACCCAGGAGGGGGAAATCATTGCCATAGCAACCACATGTCTCTCCTATCTGCTCCCTTGCTGTCACCACTCTTCCAGGGAACACATGATGTCTTTGAAGACTGCTAGTGTAGAACCACAGTAGGATCTAAGATGTGAGGCAACCACGATACCTGCTCAGATCAGCTGAGCCCAAGAAAGCTCAGCACAATGTATCTTAGATGGAATAAGTCATGACTCCTTCAAATCTGGGCTCTAATGCTAAGCATGTCACTGACTTTGGCAGGGGGCACTCGGGGTTCCCGTCAACAAAAATGGGAACATCACCTTCTATCCCCAGCATTATACTGCATGCTTGGCTAAATGCTTAATAGTCACTGAAGGAGGCTTCAAACACCCTGGGGTCATTTCCACCCCCCATCCCTGCTCTAGAAACTCAGCTCTGCCTACCCAGAACCCTCGCAGCAAAGCAAACTGCTGGGACCTTCGCACATCTAAACTGAGTCTGTCTGGGTTCTACAGTGATAGCCTTTAGAGTTATTCCCCAAGGATAGCTCTATCCTCTTGAAGGCATCCTGACTCTGCTAAAGGAAAGAGGATGGGTCACTGACTCTGCATCTATACAGGTGTGGAATCCAACCTAGGCAGTATTCCAGGGACTGGACATCTGTTCTGCTCAGAGACTCAGCAAATCTGCCCCCAGGACCTAGTAACTCTGCATGGTATGGAGTGTGGCAGGCTAGGGGACCCCCTGGCCAGCATGGCCATTGGCTCATGAGCCTGGCACCCCAGTTCTGCATTGTAGGCCCCTGCCTGGGAGGCCCTGAAGCCTCAGAGCCACCAGCGATCTCAGGGCAGCAGCTTTTGCTCTCAGCCTCAGCTCTCACCAGAGACTGGCACTTAGGTTCCTCTGGAAATTCTCTTACACTCAGACTCTTCTTGCTGGAAGGCTGAGGAGAAAAGGGAACAGGGGTCACTTGTCTATCTGGAACAGCCAAGGTCAGGCATGGGGAGGTGCTAGCCCTCTCCAAGAGAGCTTTCCCTCCAAATAAGCCACTTTAGGTCAGATGGAACGTAGCTCCCAGAGTCTGCAGGGGGCCCTCTAGTTAATTCTGGAGCAGAGGGCAAATCCAAGGCAACGTACTCCCCCATGCTGCTGCCCCTCCCACCTTCTGCACCACAGGCCAGAGAGAGTTGTAGGCATATTGAGAAGCAGCCATGTGCTCCTGTCTGTTCTTATGCTGAGGAAGCACGAGTGAGGGCATATACATGGGGACACACAAGGTCCCACTGGCCTCAAAGAGACATGCTCACAAGCATAGACACATAGTCCAAGGACTGCCTCTGATACACTGAGCCTAAGCCTGTAGTCCCCTCTCCCTGCCCCTGCTCCCTGTGCTGGAGAGATGGGCCAATCTCCCCCCAACAGCCTTGTCCCAAGACCCCAGTCCCCGCTAGCCCAGCTCCTGCCCCTGAGCTCCATACCTGTAGGTGGGTGCACACCCTCCTCAGCATGTCATATACACTGTCCCGGGAGAGCAGTGACACAAAGACATACTAGGACATGGAAAGAAAACAGACAGGGGTAGGGTGATAAAGACTTGAGAGTGTGCCAGAGTCAGGCTATGGGTTCCTGGGGCTCGGTTGGGGAGACTGACAAGGGAGTGCTGGCCCAGAGACTCACTGACCTTCTGGCTGGTGTTGGTGGTGATGGCCAGGCCATTGGGAAGGAGCCGCGCCATCTTGTGTTTTTTGATCATTTGCACAGAGACCACGGGAATGACCACCTGAGAGGGGAAAAGCATGCTTCCCTCAAGACTCACCCCCAAGGACATGGTCCCTTTGCTTCCTGCATAGGGCCCCAGCCACAGCTGGCAGTAAGCCAAGCATGGACACCATGAAGAAGCCTGGCCCCATGTGGGAGAGTATCTGAACCTTCCACCTTCTCGTGTAGGCTTCCGTTCCACTTATCCCCAGCACCCCACCCCAGCTTTGGCAGCACACACCACTCTGGGCTCTCATCCTAATCCCACACTCTAGTAATGGAGTTCCCTGAGCTACCTCCTGGCCACACTTATGGCCCCTCCTAAGTGTGACATCCCACTCTGATTCTGAAGGCATTTCAGAGGTACCCATAGGCAGAATAATCTGGCTGTGAACTGGTCAGGCCAGCTCAGGCCAGATGTAGCGTCTAGACTGGGACCCCTGTTTTGGAAGGGGCAGGGTTACTCCCCTGGACACCGGATGGGATGCCTCACAGCTGCTCATCCAACCAGTGAGAGGCTTCACCAGCACGCAGAGAGACAGGCATGACCTAAGGTGTGTGTGCAGGGCAGGGGGTTGTGTCTTCCCTGGCCTGGGGCCTCACTGGGCTATGGCAGCCCTTACCACTCATTACTACCTTGATATCCTTGCCAAATAGGTTGGCATGGAAGCAGAGCCAGTTGGGGGAGATGTAGAGCCGGCCCTGGAGGAGGAGGTCCCTCTGGAGGGCACAGGAGCACACTGGGAAGTCACAGGAAAGAAGACCACCATGAGCAAGGTCAGCAGGAAAGCCCCAGGGCCTGGGTCCTCACACTTAGGAGTCCAGAGTCCAGCCTCAAGGACTGTCTTCCTCAGAATCCTCCTTCCCAATCCCAGGCCCCAAACAACCCATTCCCCCAGCACCCCAAGAGTCCTTTCCTGAGAATCCTGACTGCCCCCACCCCACCCTACCAAACTGCCAGATGTTTCCTCTTTCTCAAACCATGCCCCAAAGGGTCCCCCAAGCCTGGACTCTCACTCCCTTAGGCAGAACCCCTTGCCCTGCCCCGCCCTGCCCTGGAGAGAGGGCCTTGATTGTGCAAATGCTCCCACATGCTCAGTGAGAGGCCTGAGAATAGTCATTGATAAGAGCAGAACAAAAATTAGATTTGGAAGCCCTGACATTTCCTCAAGAAAACCTTCATAAATTAAATTTCATATCCCAAACCAGCCCAGCCTTCTCATACTTTTGAAGAAAAAAAGATGAAGCACATCCAAAGGGCAGCCAGTTCCCCTATCTAAATTGTGCTTTGGAGGCTCCAGAGGAGAGGACTTGGGCCTCGGGCACTATAGGCGCCTGTCCAGCCACACCAGGGAGACGGCTCACCTTTGAGAACCACCTCCTCCAAGGGGATGTCCTTAAACAGCTTGTGGTATTGCTGGTTGTATTTACTCAGTAATGTCTGCAAACACACGGGCTGGGTCTGAGAAGTCCTGGGAGATCAGTCCACCAAAGGGGCCCTGCTCTAGCCACCAGGAAATAATGCCACAGAGGCCCCCCCAGGGACTTAGCATGAAGCAGCCAGTAAGCAGTCAGTGGGCGTGGAGGGCTGAGTTCCAAGCACAGCTTGTCTCCTGGTGATGCTGGGTCCTGACAGGCAGCCTATGACTGGAGGGGAACGCACCACTCCCACCCAGGAGAGGACACCCACTCAGGTTTCCTGGTGACAGGCCTGGTGGCCAAGGAGCCAACAGTCACTGAATTCAGGCAGCCTAGGGCCCCTCCCTTGGTGGACAGGGAGAAGTCAGCCTCCACATACTTACCGCATCTCGGCTGAACTTCTTTATCTCTTCACCCTTCAAGCCTTCGGGCCAGTGCAGACTGCAAAGGAGACATTCCATTCCAGGGACAAGGAACCCTCAAGACCTGCCCACGCATCCTCAGTGCCAATTCTGCCCTGGCTTCAAGCCAGAAGCTTAGGGCAGAGATTGGAGACTAGGGCCCTTCTCTAGTGGCCACAGCCAAGTGATAAGCACAGTAAGCACATAGCTCGACCCTGGGGAAGGGCATTCCTGGCTGCAGGGAGGGGTCACTGAGAGCCCTCCCCAGACAGGTGTGAGCAGTGGCCACCCAAGATGAGCCTCAATCTCCAAGATATGCTTAGGAGTCCCCACCCCTGGGTGTCAAAAACCCTCTCCCATTTCTCTGGCCAAGGGGTAAGCAGAAGAGCAGACCCAAGAATAAATGAGCATAAAGCACAGGGATGGGGACCAGTTTGAGGAGTAGGTGAGATGGAGGTGTCTGACTCACAGCTCCGGGGCCTGGCCATGGGCCATGATCCCAGCAGGACTGCCCGCCTTGCGGCCTTCTCCCCGCCGAGCTCTGCAGTGAGGAGCTCAGCAGACTCACCTGACCTGATGGATGTACTAAGGCTGGGGGAGAGGGGTGGTGCTGAAATGCAAACCTTTGCCCAGGCCAGGTTTGCTTGAGGACAGGTGGGCAGGGAGGAGGCTGGTAACCGGAGAAGCCTGGACTCTGCTAGGTCCCAGTGCACTGGGACAGGCCTGGGAGTGGGAGGAAGAGGCCCTGGGCAGCCTATGCCAGACCTAACACCTTAACTCAGCCTCAAGGTCCCCTTTCTAACAGGTCACATCCTGGGGGCTTCCTACCCACAATCTGTATGTATAGCTGACCAGGAGGGGGGCCTCACCCGGAGTCCAGGGGTGCCTGAACCCTGTCTAGTTTCTCTGTGCAGGACACAGGGCTCTTCGGAGAGGCCGTCTTTCCACGCATCTGTTGGTTGCTAAGGAGAAACAGGCCTACATTAGGAAGGGAGGTTTCATGGGGACACCTTTCCCTACCGGCTCCACCATGCTCAGGGCAGCTACCTCTGCCCCCACTCAAGACTGGCCCTGACATTCAGGGTGAGGCTGAAGATGTCACAGTCTGGAGGCAGCAGCTCAGGCAGGGGTTCTGGGGCAGCTGACGGAGGAGGGAGTCTCACACACCGTCTTTCTTGGAAGCCTGAAGCTCAGTTTATGCCTGGGCCGGAAAGAAAATCAATCTACCTCATCCCCAACACCAGGCAGCTGTTAGGCCAGGGGGAGTTAGGCCTCCAGCACCACCCTTGAGAAGGCACATGGGAGGTAGGACTCTGAGACTTGCTCACGACTGAAAGCAAAATTTTCTGAGGTGCCCGGGCAGCAGTACCATAAACTGTCAGGTTCTCGGAAAGGTCACTGAACACAGGAGGCCTTATCAAAGCTGAGAGCTAATGCAGTTGATGGTGTGGGAGTGGACTCCAGTCAGCCCACAGGTGAGTGTGGGCTGAGAGGGGAGAGGCTGTCCCACAACAGGAAGCGGCCTCAATCACCTTTGGACCATCAGGGCAGCTTGGCCCTGAGAGCCAAACCATCTCAAAAATGTCCCAGAGAGAGCCAGCCCTGATGGCCTAGTGGTTAAAGCTCGGCACTCTCACCACTTCAGCAGTTCGGGTTCATTTTCCCAGTCGCGCAACCACACCACCTATCTGTCAGTTGCCATGCTGTGGCAGTGGCTCACATAGAAGAACTTACAACTAGGATATACAACACTGGGGCTTTGGTGAGGGGGGAAAAAAAAAGAGGAAGATTGGCAACAGATGTTAGCTCAGTGTGAATCTTTCCCCGCAAGGAGGCTGGGGGGAATGTCCCAGAGAGAGGGCCCAGGAGGGAGGAGACACCCTCTCTCTGGGCAAGTGAGAATCCCAAACGGCCTGGGCAAGTAGGGGATCCCAAATGGTTGTATATCCTAGTTGTAAGTCCTTCTAGTTCTTCTATTCACGCCTCCACTAAACAGCTCCAAAGCATGAGGTTTCCCATTTCCTGCCCCTCCAGGGCAGACAGGCTAGGAATCAATAAAGCCTGAGCAGTCAAATTAGCCCCCAGCTGAGCGGGCCCAGGGGCTGACAGGACGAGAGGTTGGCCAAAAAGCAGAGCCAAGACAGGACAGTGCAGTAGTCCCAAATAGGTAGCAAGGTCCTGTGCACTGGTATCTTAGCAGATAAGGAGCTAGAACCTGGAGCCTGCAAATCCCGGTGCTCGGTCACTCTCAGCTGTGTGACTAGGGCAAGTCGAAGTTCTCTCCTTCAAGAACCGAGTTACCGGGGCCGGCCCTGTGGCTTAGCAGTTAAGTGCTCGCACGCTGCTGCTGGCGGCCTGGGTTCGGATCCCGGGCGCGCACCGACACACCACTTTTCCGGCCATGCTGAGGCCACGTCCCACATACAGCAACTAGAAGGATGTGCAGCTATGACATACAACTATCTACTGGGGCTTTGGGGGGAAAAAATAAAAATAAATAATTAAAAAAAAAAAAAGAACCAAGTTACCGACTCAGCCAAGATCTCCCAGGATCCTCAGAGATTACTAGTCTGACCCCCTCCCACCGTACCAATTAGGAAACTGAGACCAACCAAGGGACAGGCTGTACCCAGTGTCACCCAGAGCCAGATACCCTCACCCACTAAATCAGCCCAGCCACAGCCATGTGGCCTGGTGACCTCTGTCCTCAACCTAATGGAGGGTTTTGGTACACACATCAACATATATTTCCTGAATCTTGCAAAGTGACAGGTTGTGCCAGTGATTTGACCCTTTGACTCCCAACATTAATTTCTGGGTTTATTTGGTTCCATTGTTTCACATTTCACAGAGGTTTTTGTTGTTGTTGTTCCCTCTTCATTTTTTTATGCTCATTATAGAAAATGAGAAACATAAAACATATAAAATATGATGATCAAAATCACCCATAAGAAAAAAAATCCCACAAAAATCACTCAAAGAAAATATTTATGCACAAATATATAATTTATGAGTGGGATTATATATCACATAATTTGTACGCCCTACTTTTGTTGCTTAACATGATCTCATGAGAAATTTCCCATGTCACTGTCCATTCCTGGGATAGTCTCAGAAGTGAAATCAGTGGATTGAGAATGAACATTTCTCAGACTCTTTAGACCCACTTCCAGAATGCTTTCCAGATGCTATACCAGTTAACATGGCCATCAGCACGATATGAGGGTGCCCATTCCCTACATCCAAGCCCTAGAATGATATTATCTTTATCTCATCTTTGCAAATTTGATAGGTGAAAATATATTGCTTTCATTTCTATTTCTGCTTACTGGTAGAACAGTTTTTTCTAAATATATATTAACCATTGGAATTCATCTGTGAATTGTCTATAAAGATCTTCATGTTTTTCTTCTTGATTTGTATAAATTCTTTATTGAGAATATTAATCCTTACTTTTATCATTTTTGCAAATATTTTCCCCAGTTTGTCATTTGCCTTTTAGTTTTGTCTGGTATTGTTCCTGTACTTGTGTTTAATTTTTATGTGGTAGATTCCATCCACCTCTTCCATCTCTCTGTTCCTTACTTGGTGTAAGTGCTTTGTGTAAGAGAGGCCCTTAAGGCGAGGCATGTACAAGTCAAACCTTTGAGCCCTGAGAGAGCTGGAGCCCTGAAGCCCATGAGCCCACTGGGCCACAGGGACGAGAAGGGCATGCAGTCTGCTCTAAGGAACACTCCAGCCTGGAGGAGCAGGGATAAAACAGGAGCCTGAGGAGGAGAAGGAGCTTGGCCTGTGGTTTCAGAGGCAGGGAGCCTGTCACTCAGGCACTGGAGAGTGTGATTCAAGTTGTCAGAGCTGCAGGAGCTCAGAGGATACCTAGATCCCATAGAGTGACAGAGTCACAGAAGGGCTCCTGGAGAAAAGGAAGCTGAGCCTTACCAACTGCATAGGACTCTGATCTTGCCTGGATCCCATAACCATGCCTTTGAATGGATTCCAAACCAAACTCATCCTTAGTCCAAATGTGACTTTCTCCAGGAGGGGAGCCTTCCCTCGGCCCTCCCCCAGCCTAGTGAGGGGTCCCTGCTGCAGGCACTCATGGCACACTGATCACACTGTGCGGTATGCTCTAACTGTCCATCTCCAGGCGCTCCAGGACATCGGGGACTGCCTCCTCCATCCCTGAACCCCCTGAGCACAGTGCAATGCCAGCATGCAGCAGGCCTTTGGGGAATGTTTGAGGAATGACTGTGTGCAGCCAGCGTAAGTGAGGTAAAGAGCAGAGGCTGCAGGACAGACGGACCATGAGAATAACAAAAGGCCGTACCCATTGCCCACAGCATCTCCGTGAAGAAAACAACAGTAATAAATGGGAGTCACTTGGGAATGCATGATTTTCAAATATCTTCAAATTAAAAGCAACCCCTTTACTAGTGATCAACAGGATGGTTACAAGCTGTTCCTTCATGTCCATCCATTCGAGTCGGTCCCTCCTGATAATGCTGTTGGTATAGAGACCCTCCTGTGGCCAAAATGCACTGCTTTCAATATTATATTCAATTCGGACTTTTTGCTATAATTAGTCTTCCCCCCCTATAGTGTTTGTTTAGATGAGTGAAAAGAAAGAAATGGGAGCAATGCCAGATAAAAGTATCTGGGGTGGAGTGGTCATCAAGCATTCACCAACGGACCAGTCAAGTGGGGTGGGGGTTGGGGGGCACCCAAGGACCAGCCGGGCCCCACCCAGAGGGCCAGGAAAGAGGCTTCACAAGCAGGGAGCTGGAGAGTGGGGAACCAGCCCAGCTCAGCCCGGGTCCCCCCACCCTGCTGGCAGCCTCCGTCCATTTCCACAGAGAGTTCCTCGAGCTAGCTGCTCTTCCTCTGTGGGTTGTGAACTACACCCCCTGCCCATCCATTCCTATCCCACATCCACGTGCAGACTGTGGAGTTAATATCAAGGGGTCTTCAAATCCATATCTATTTTTTTCAATCAAAGCCACAAAAAGGGCCAGCCCCGTGGCCTAGTGGTTAACTTCGGTGGCTGGGATTCAGTTCCCAGGCACGGACCTGCACCACTGTCTGTTAGTGGCCATGCTGTGGTGTTGGCTCATATACAAAAAGAGGAAGATTGGCAGATGTTAGCTCAAGGCAAATCTTCCTTAGCAAAAAAAAAAAAAAAAAAGAAAGAAAAGAAAAAGCCACAAAAAATATTCTTATTGTCATGAAGGGGATGGAGCAGGGGAAGCCCAGTATTTTTGACGTTAAAGGGGGGTAGAAAAGGTTAGAAAACTCAGATGAGATGCTTTCACCCTGCTGAGCCTGATCTGAAGCAGGAATGCCTATCCGGAGGACACAGCAGGTGCCTGCCCTACCCTCAAGCCTCACTGGCCGGTGAGGGAACTCAGGCCACCTGCCATTCCTTCATTCCTTCCACAAATACTTACTGAACTTATCACACCATGAGCCCGGTGTGGGGCCTGCCCAGCCTGGAGGGCTGCTGAGAGGGCAGGGATAGGCAGCTAGCACTGGGAGATGTCAGGAGAGGAGCCAGGCCCATCAAGAAAGGAGAGACAGAGAGGGTAGGAGAGGGAGAGAGAGGCAGTGAGCAGGGAACCCAGAGACTCAAGAGTCAAGCTGCCTCCTGCAGACCTCATGGACTAGGCCCCAGGGCACACGTGACACGTGCACTCTGCTCTGGATGCTGTCCCCAGGCTCAAAATTCTCCCACCGGGCAGACACTCCCAAATCTACATCTCTAACCTTGACACCTCATCCTTGCCACCTAGACGAATCCATCAAAATGAGCTCAGCATCATCCCCCCAACCTGCTTCCTTCTGAGCACCCGATATCCCTGAAAGGGTCCATCCTCCACAGTTACCTAAATCCTGGACTCATTCTTCTCCCCACCGCCACAACCCATCAGTCCCCAAGGCCCTGAGAGCCTTACCACAACTTACCCCATGATACCATCTACTTTCTCCATTCCTGCTGCACGTGCCAGCCCAGGCCACCATTGTCTTTTTTCTGGATGCTGCAACACCCTTTTAACTAACCCTGCCCCAGCCTTCTCCTCACACATCTGGCCTGCTCCCGCATCCACACGGCCAACAGAGCCATCTGGGGCCCAGATCTGATCCTGCCCCTCTCCTGCTGACCCTCCTTCTTTAGTTCCCTCTCACATCCTCAGCTGGCCTTCCTGACCTTCCTGCTTCCCTTTCCAGTCTCACTCATGCAGCTCAGCCGCGCCCCTCTGCTTCCTCACCACAGTAGCCCTTCATCCCTGCATGTTTGCTCCACCTGGAATTCCTTCCCATCCTTATCTTCCTTGGGGAATCCTGGTCATCTTTCAAGCCCCAGTTCAAAGGTCACTTCCTCTGTGAAGCCTTCTGCAGTTTCTCCCCTATAGAGCTGGTCAGTCCCTCCTCTGTGGTCCCTTGGTCCCTTCTTTCATGCTGCTGCCCCAGCACTTACCACATCAGACTGTGCTTGTCTGTTTACACACCTGTCTCCCCCAGTTGACTCTGAGCTCCACCAGGGGCGTGTCTTATACATCTCTGTATCCCCAGCACACAGCAGACACCCAGTGTTTGCTAAATGAACTAGTGAAGGAGAGACAGAGAAAGAGAGATGACGACACTCCCAGAGGGAAGAGGGAAGAAGAGCAAGACAGTGGGAGTGAAGGGGCACAGAGAAGCCTGGCGCCCAGCAGGAAGGGGAGGAGGGCCGGCAGACAGGAGCTGATGGGGGTCACCCACAGACGGCCCTGTCCTCCAGGAGCCCTAGCCAGAAGAGGAGTGGTGGGCAGACAGCCCTGGCCCAGCACCACAAGGCACTCATCCATGTGGTGGACTGATCAAAGGGGCCGCTCAGGTGGGAGGGAGAAGACGTACAGAAGAGGATACAGTGGCCCAGACAGGATGGGCTGGGGTATTTGAGGGAAAACACAGGCTGGCCCCTGCTGCCCCCACTGCAGTGTTCATTTGGCCGCACTCCCCTGGGATGTCACATGCCCAAGTAACACTCCTCCAGCTTACCCAGCCCCCTTCCCCACACCCGACCCTTCCTAAACCCAGGGCAAACCTCGCTGCAGGGCTCCTCCAAGCC
Organism: Ceratotherium simum simum; assembly: GCF_057802395.1. NCBI lineage: Eukaryota > Metazoa > Chordata > Mammalia > Perissodactyla > Rhinocerotidae > Ceratotherium > Ceratotherium simum. Next base: position 65,120,005 of record NC_141902.1, read on the forward strand.
TCTGGCCGTACCAGTGCTGTGGCCGATGCTAAAACAGAAAGCTCAGCCAGGCCCAGCAGCCTGAGCCAGCTGGGGCTTCGTGGTCACAGGTGGGCCCCCGGGCGTCTCCTCCCCTGGGAGGCACCCACACTCTCCCAAGTTGACTCTTCATGGACACCTGAAATACTAGAGCATCCTGTGGGTCCTGCCAGCTCTTCTCCAGGTCAGGCCCAGGGAAGCTCTACCCTCTCCTGCAGCCAGCTAGGACGCTGGGCCGCAACACAGTGAGCTCCAAGGAAAGACCTTCTCTTCCAAACAAAGTACGTCTCAGCACCAGGCCCCTGAGAGTACAAACCCAGAAACCACAGGAATAGCCATCTAGAGACAGGGCTGAGTGGACATCGGTCCTGGAAGGAACGTCAGCCACTCGGGCTCAGCGGCCTGGACTTGGTGCTGCTCCTCCCACGTCACCCCACCTCACCCCATCTCCACCTCACTCAGCACACAGCTCACCATCTACTTCACAGAGAAAAGAGACCCACCTGTTAATGCCAATGTGTAGCCTGCTGGGTACACATTAGAATCACCTGCACAGCTCTTTAAATAAACAAATGATGCCTGAGTCCTGTCTCAGACCAATTAAATCAGAATCTCTGGGGGTAGGATTTAGGTAACTACATATTTTAAATGTTATTGAAGTATAATTTACATATAGAAAAGTGCACGTAAAATAAGCATACAATTCAATGCATTTCAGAAACAAAACATCCCTGGAAACCACCCCTCAGAAGCCCCTCCTGTTCCTTCCAGTCTCACTGCCGCCTCCTACCCCCACCCCCAACCCTCAAGGACAACCATCACCCTGATTTCCAACAGCACAGATTGGCTTTGCCTCGTTGGGGACTTTCTATGAGTGGAATCACACTGTACATACTCATTATGCATTTGTGAGATTCACCCGTAGTGTTGCGCGTAGTGTAAACTGTGCATTTTCACGAGTGTTTGGAATTCTGTTCTATGGACATACTACAATTGATTCATTCATTTTACTACTGATGGGCATCTAGGCAGTTTCCAGTCTTTGGTTGTTACAAAAGTGCTATGAACATTCCCATACCTGTCTTGTGGACACAGGTATTCATTTCTACAGGTAAACACTTAGGATTGGAATTGCTGGGTCATAAGGTAGGCGTATGTTCAGCTTCAGGCTTTTAAAGGCTCTCAGGTGACTTGAAACCCGTAGCCAGCATTAAGAAACCACTGAATGGACCCTGCCCCCACCCCTCCTTTCTTTGTGGCTCGGAGAGAGAAGCATACTTCCTGGTCTCCAAGGCCAATCCTCCCTCCTGGGCTCTGACCCTCCTATGCCTTCGCCCTGCCCCTCTGGAGTTCCAGGAACATCCTTGGCAAGATGAGGAATCACATTGTTAATAGAGATTTCCTTCATCTGTTAAGGACACAGCACATTTACTAGGTTGTGCCAAGGAAGTAAGAAGACCAGCTTTCCCATGTGGCAGAGGCCGGCTGTGAACCACACCATGTCCTTCCCAAGAGCCTCCCTACCTTCTCTTGGGAACACAGTCCCAACACACAGCCCAGAAGCTGATTGACAAGACCTCCTCGAAGGGAAACTGGAATAATGTGGATAGAGTCAGGCTCATCATCAATATGCTGAGACTTGAAGATAAAAGGTAGTCTTATTTTGCAAAAAATAATTCTAGTATTTCTTACACAGAAGCTGTACCTCACTTTTTATTTTCTAAGCTAATATTCCATATCTAGGACAGCTGCTTTGCCATTTCTACTGCCTAGAAAAGGGGAGAGAAATCCCATGATTGAATTCCATACCGAGTGTAAGGGAGTGGGGCTCCATGAGTTGGGGGGGCCCCTCACTGGGTTCCAATCCAGCTGTCCCTCTCAGCAACCCTGGCAAAGGACTCAAGGAGGGGCAGGCATTCAGCATTGTCACAAACCCTACTTCCCAGGAGCTGCTCTGAGAACATCTGGGCCAGGAACGTGCTTAGTGTCCCTTTACCACCTGCGGCACCTTTGAAATGAAGAAGGATGTGGAAGGCCAGAGGCCCTGCTGCCCAAGATGTCACAGTTTGTACCAAATGATCCTGGCCACAGCCGACAGAACCATGGTGTGCTCCAGACCCAAGTAAAGCCATCCACGAGCTCACCGGCAGTGTCTTGAGAGTAAAAAGATGAGCTGGCCCATCAGATTCCCTTTCTAATGAATCCTAACTGGGAAATACAAGATGTGAAGTGAAGCCAGAGGCAGTGAACAGGCAGCAGAGAGCTGCAGGTATGCTGGAGCAGAATCTCTGCGTGCATCGGGGACTGGGTCTAGAGTGAGAGTAGAGGGCGCAGGGTGCAAAGAGAGGCAGGGGCTGTGGGCCAAGCCCCCGGTCTGGGAGAGCAGAGCGAGTTCGCTCCCTTTGGCTGCCCATTAACTTTCAATTCTGCTTCCAGGGCCTGAGCACTCACAGCCAGACGAGAACCCTCCACACCTGGTTTGCCCAAAGAATGCAAACCAGGGCACACATGTGATGTCGTTTAGGCCATTAATGTGGGGCAGGTGATACTACCTACATTTCACAGGGGGAGAACAGAGGCTCAGCTGGGTTCAGTGACTTGCCCACACACAGTCATTGTCAGGGCCAGGACTTCATGGAGGTCTGCCTGACACCCAAACCTGGCTCCCCTAAGGAGCCTTCAGGGCCAGGAAGGGGAAAGGACTCTGTTCAAACCAAGTCAAGCCCTGTTAGCGGAGGGAGCCCTTGGGGAGAAAGGAGGTGAACAGATCTGGCTCATGATCTCCTCTAATCCTCAGTTCAGCTTGAGTTCTGCAAGGGAGATGGCATCAACCCCATTATACAGATGAGGAAACTGAGGCCCACGTAAAGCACCTTGCTCCTGACCACGTAACTGGAAAGTAGTGGAGCTCGATTCAAACTCCAGTCTGGCTGAAAGTGTGCCCTCTTTCTACTGTGGCACACTGCCTGGAGGGCTCAAGGGCCCTGGAATTCTGCCTTCTCCTGTAGCTTTCCCTGAGTGCAGGGCCAGGCCCTAGCTCTCTCCAAAGGCCCCAGTAGATGAGGTCTAGAGGAGGGAGAGAGGGGGGTCTCTTGGGCTGAGATGACCATACAGGGGCCCCTCTGGGTTCCCTTGGTCAGACCCCCACCCCCCAAGCCTTTATCTCCTCTACTCAAAGAACCAAACAAACTGGGAGAGCTAGTGGCTCAGGAGGAGATGTGGGCTGGCCTAGCCCTCTGGAGGTGGCTGGATCCAGCCTGAACAAGGACCCCTATGAGCTTTGGTGCTAACAAGAACTCCTACCTACAGGGATCTCAGAAACCCCTGGGTCCTCCCAGCCCTTAGCTGCTTGGTTGACTGGACCAGCCCTGGTTAAAGGGCCCCAGTCTTCATTTTCCCTGCTCCCTGACCTCCCATCCAGGCCTGAGCTCTCTCAACACACCAGAAAGGCCCAGCTCCTCATGGGGATGGAATTCAGGAGTAAAGTGCTCAGGCTCTGCCTGGGTCCTGCTTATCCACCCTGCTGCTGACCTAGATGGAGTCCCCCTTGTTCTCACTCCCCAGTCCCTCTTCCTCCCTGAAGCCTGGCTGGCCTGCACCTCCAGGGAGAGCAGACCCTTCCCTCCCTGTGTCCACACACGGTCTGCTCAGATATCCTCCTTTGCTGCGCTGCCTGTTTATGTGGCTGTCTCCCCACTAGACTGAATTATTCATCTCTTACCCCAAGGCCTTGAACAGCTTCAGGCATACAGTAAGTGCTCAATAACTGTATACTGAATAAACAAATGCTCTTACCTGAAAAGCTCCTCTGTGTAGGCTGCTCAGCAGCAGTGGGGCCTCGGGACACAGACACAAGACTTGGAGTGACAGCAACTCACTCAAGTTTGCTTCTGCCCCCCTAGCCCTCTGAGTGGCCCCCAGTCACGTCCCACTGAGTTGGCTCCTCTATAAAATGGGGAAATCCCCTCCCCACCCTGCAGACCTGCGGGGCTGCTGTGAGGATCTGAGAGGTCACGGCCCAGCCCTGGGGAAGGGCCAGCCCTCACAGCCTTGCCCACTGAGCCTCACACACCCTGCCAGCACCAGTGAGAGCTGAGTTGGCCCCACGTCCCATCATGTCCCATGAAGGATGCCCAGAGGTGCAGCTCCCCATGGGAGGTAGGGATGGTGGCACCACCGGGCCCCAAACTGCACCCACAAAACTCCATACATGTCCCGCGTGACTGAATCTTTCCCCGGGACTACAGCCAGAGAGGGCTGCAAGCAGGACCCTCTTTACACGTGGGCCACACCCAGTGCCAGCCTCCCACCCATCTTGGGCCCGGAGGCACTCCCACAGCTCAGGGCCAGCCATGCTCAGATCCCACCCTCCCTTCACCTTCCTCAAACCACCAGAGGTTTGAGGCCAGCAGCTGCTGCCCCCTTCCTGGCCAGAGCTCAAAGGTCTGCAGAGTGAGAACTGTCACTAGGGAGACAGACGGGACAAACAGCTGAAACCCGGAAGCTTTGCTCCGGGGGATATCCAGGATTTCCTACGAAGCCCAGGCCACACCACGGAGCAGTGGTTGGTTCTGCAGAGACTGACTCGCCTGTCGCTAGCCTCGTCCCGTAGTACCCACTGCTGTAGTAGCCCATCTGTTTGAGCTGGCACCCCTGGATCTGCTCACAGACCACTTTTTCTTGGCAGGCCACTTGGGGCCTGGCTGTTTCCAGACAAGAAGCTGGTCATTCAGGTCTAAAAACAGACTTGCATTCATTAAGAAACAGAGCACCCCTGTGCTCCTGGTGGCCACCCTCCGCCAGGCCTGCTGAGGGGAGGGCCCACGGACAGCCTCAGCTGCTCAGACGCCCCCACTCGAGGCTGCCAGGGGGTGTGGCTACTCTTGGGACAAGTCAGCTCTGTCCATCCACGGATACCAGCCAGCAGATCCCACTCCAACCACCCTGCGACACCCACCTCAGAATCACTCTGGCTTTGTGGACCCACCAGGCTCTTCTCAGGGCTCAGGCAGGTTTCAGGGGACTCAGGGTCCTGAAGGAGCCTGGGCATGGGGACAGGAAGACAAGGAGGCAGGCCTGGAAGTACCTCTCTCTGCAGAGGGGCCTTGGGGAAGCCACTCTCTCTTTCTGGGCCTCAGGGACTCCTCTGCAAAGGGGCAAGAAAGTCTGAGCCCAGGAGGGTAAGCAAATGTTGTCTGAGAGAAAAACAAAGCAGAGCCAGGAACTGGGTGACCTGCAGATGGCCACTGGGCCTCTGTGGTCAGAGGAACCCCCATCCCAGGAGAGGCCGGCAGGAGCACAGTCCTCAAAGGGCTGCCGGCCTCTTTGCCTCCCTCCTACAAACACCAATTGAATGCTTGCTATTCGCTCAGCTCTGTGTAAGTGCTGTTTATACCAAGAGGGATAAGGCGAGCTACTATCCCCAGAATGCCTGGTGGAGGGGCAGACATGAACAAATATTTATAAAAATCAATACATAATTAGAACTGTGTAATATAGGCTATGAAGGAAAAGCACAGCGTCCTAGGAGCACCCCTATCAGGGAGTCCTGACTCAACCGTGGAGAGCAGGGAAGACTTCTCTGAAGCAGCAGCAGCATTTGAGCTGATAGCCAATGGATGCTCATCAGATGGTGGGGGTTAGTTGGGAAGGGGTCATTGTAGAAGGGTTATGATGTGCAGAGGCCCTGAGGCCAGAGGTGTGTGGCATCTATGAGGAACATACAGAGCCTTTGTGTCTGGAGGGTAGAGGTGAGTAGTGAAGTGGTGAGCAATAAGGCTGGAGAGGTTGGCAGGGCTAGATCATGAAGGGCCCTGTGAACCCCAGTAACAGTAAGAGCTTTTGGTCATTATCTTAAAAGCAATGGGGAACCAATGAAGGGATTTAAACAGAGAAATGCACTATCAACTTTGTGTGTTAAAGAAATCACTCTGATACATAGATTTGCTCCAACGTAAGCCAATGGAGGTGGGGCAGGGGGAATGGAGGGTGAGTATTGATAAAATAGGACAACCTGGTGCTTATTGTAGCTGGGTGATGGATACACGGGGGTCCACCCTACAACTCTCTCTTCTTTTGTATATGTTTGATATTTTCCATGGAGACAGATCGTTAGAAGACTGTATTTCAGCAGAAAGATGATGTTTCCGTCTTGGTGGCATTGGTGATGAAGGGCCAGGGATGGATTTAGGATATATATTCCCAAAAAGAATCAACATCACTTGGTGATCAGTTGGATGTGGGGCATAAGGGAGAAAATGTCAAATATGACTCTAAATTTCTGGCTTAAGCAAGCAGGATACTGCTGTTTTACTGAGACAAAACAGAGAAAAATGTAATGGAAATGTATCGGAAAAAGAGCATATTTGGAGGAAACAATCATGAATTCAGTCTTGAACATGTGTGAGAAACATTTAAGTAGAGATGTCAAGCTATATGAGAGTAAAGAGCTCAGAAGAAAGGTCCAGACTGGAGGGATAAATTTCTGAGTTACTGGTCTATGGATGAGTACAGGAGCTAGGAAGATTCCCCAGGGAAAGGGGGTACATAAAGAAGAGAAGCTATCAACAAGTGTGCCAAGACCAATTCAACGGGGGAAAGAATAGTTTTTTCAACAAATGGTGCTGGAACAACTGGGTATCCACATGCAAAAGAATTAATTTGGACCCCTATCTCACAGCATATACAAAAATTAACGCAAAAATGTCAGACCTAAAACTATAAAACTCTTAGAAGAAAACATAGATGTAAATCTTTGTGACCTTTGATTTGGCAACGGTCTGTTAAGATATGAGACCAAAAGCACAAGAAACAGAAAAAAAAGCTTAATTGAACTTCATCAAAATTAACATTTGTGCTGCTAATGATATCATCAAGAAAGTGAAAAGACAACCCACAGAATGAGAGAAAATATGTGCAAATCATATATCTGATAAGGGGCTAGTATCCAGAATATATAAAGAATGCTTAGAATTTTGAATATATTATACTAAGTGAAATAAGCCAGTCACAAGAATAGAAATACTGTATGATTCCACTTATATGACGTATCTAGAGTAGTCAAATTCATAGAAACAGAAAGTAGAATGGTGGTTGCCAGGGGCTGGAGGGAGGCGGAAATGAAGAGTTAATGAGTATAGAGTTTCAGTTTTGCAAGATGTAAAAGTTCTGGAGATTGGTTGCACAACAATATGAATATACTTAACAATACTGAACTGTAAAAATGAACTTAGAAATGGTTAAAATGTTAAATCTTATATTACAAGTGTTTTTTTTAACCAAAATTAAAAATTAAAAAAAAAGAACTCTTACAACTGAACAATAAAAAGACAAATAAGCCAGGGGCCGGCCCCATGATGTAGTGGTTGGGTTCGGTGTGCTCCGCTTTGGCAGCCCAGGTTTGCGGGTTCAGCTTCTGGGCGCGGACCTACACCACTGGACAGCCATGCTGTGGCAGTGACCCATATACAAAGTAAAGGAAGACTGGCACAGATGTTAGCTCAGGGCTAATCTACCTCAAGTGAAAAAAAAGAAAAAAAGACAAATAATCCAATTAAAAATAGGCAAATGTTGGAATAAACATTTTTCCAAGGAAGATGTCAAATGACCAATAAGTGCATGAAAAGATGCTCAATATCATTTGCTATCAGGGAAATGCAAAGCAAAACCACAATGAGGGGGCCGGCCCCGTGGCTTAGCGGTTAGGTGCGCGCGCTATGCTGCTGGCAGCCTGGGTTCGGATCCCAGGCGCGCACCGACACACCACTTCTCCGGCCATGCTGAGGCCGTGTCCCACATACAGCAACTAGAAGGATATGCAACTATGACATACAACTATCTACTGGGGCTTTGGGGGAAAAAAATAAATAAATAAAATTATAAAAAAAAAAACCCACAATGAGTTACACCCACTAGGAGACTATAATCAATAACAGATGTTGGTGAGGATATGGAGAAATTGGAACCGTCATACATCACTGGTGGGAACAGAAAATGGTGCTATTGCTCTGGAAAACAGTTTGGTGGTTCCTCAAACGGTTAAACACAGAGTTACTATATGACCTAGCAATTCCACTCCTAGGTACATACCCAAGAGAATTGAAAACATATGTCCACCCAAAATGTTGTACAAGAACGCTAATAGCACCATTATTCATAATAGCCAAAAAATGGAAACAACTCGGGCCGGCCCCGTGGCTTAGCGGTTAAGTGCGCGCGCTCCGCTGCTGGCGGCCCGGGTTCGAATCCCGGGCGCGCACTGACGCACCGCTTCTCCAGCCATGCTGAGGCCACATCCCACATACAGCAACTAGAAGGATGTGCAGCTATGACATACAACTATCTACTGGGGCTTTGGGGAAAAAAAAATAAATAAAATTAAAAAAAAAATGGAAACAACTCAAATACCCATCAACTGATGAATGGATTATCAAAATATGATATATCCATACACTGTAATATAATTCAGCCATAAAAAGGAATGAAGTACTGATACATGCTACAACATGAATGAATCCTAAAAACATGATGCTAAGTGAAAGAAGCCAGTCACAAAAGACCACATATTGTATGATTCCATGTATAGGAAACATCCAGAATAGGCAAATTCGTAGAGACACAAAGTAAATTAGTGGTTGCCAGGGCTGCCGGGAGCGGGAAATGGGAAGTGACTAATGTGTACAAGGTTTCTTGTTGGTGTGATGAAACTGTTCTGGAATTAGTGATAATGGTTGCACAACTTTGGGAATACTAAAAGCCACCGAATTGCACACTTTAAAAGGGTGCATTTTATGGTGTATGAATTATATCTTGGAGGAGGAGGAGGAGAGAAGTCTGGGACCTGAAGAACCACAACATTTAGATTGCATGGAGGAAGAAGAGGAGTTCCCCCAAAGAAATTAGGAGAGAGTCGCCCAGGTGGGCCAGTGAAGTCGCTGACAGACCAAGTAGAAGGAAGACTGAAAGGCAGTCACTGACTTTAGCAACATGGAGAGGATTGGTAGCTTCAGCCAGGACAACTTTGGTGCGCTAGTGGGAATCTGAATCCAGACTCAGGCCTGTTCCTCCTGCCTCCCTCCCAGGCAGGTGACTACATCCCAGGGATGGAGAGGGGATAGGCCTCTGAGCACAAGCGAGGATGCTGTTGAGCACAGCTGGAAGCCCAGGTCACTGGCCAGCTCAGGGCCACACCAACCTCAGATCCTGCCTTCCTCCCAATGAAAGACCACGGAGGATGGGAAGGAGAAGGGATTGTACACCCCTGAGGAGGTTGTTTGCCGTTGGGGAGGAGGGGTGCTGTCCTTGCTCGCAGCCTCACTGCCTGGTCCACCCTTCCCCAGTCATCCTCACCTGACTCTCCACCCTTGGTGCGTGTCTGCCACAGCCTGCGCACGGCAAGTCCATTCTCTGCGCCTGCCTCTGGAAGGGCTGGGAAGCCCAGGGTCACCCGGCGCGGAGAGGGCAGCCACACCCAGAATTCCAGCACAGCACTTAGCGCCAGCTCCCGGAGGCGGCGGCCCCGGCGCCAGAGAGCCCGCCGGCCTGGCCCCGGCCCACCCTTTGGTGGGGGCTGGTAGGTCCTCGGGCGTGAGAGCAAAAGCTTGCGCAGCCTGGGGGCGCTGTTGCAAGTGCAGCAGCCGCGCACGCACCTCCTGGCCTCCCTGAAAAGGGAGCCCGTGCCCCATCCGAGACGCCCTCTTGGATTGGTGCCCAGCACCAAACCGGGTAGCTGGCCCGCATCTGGGACGCCCCAAGCAGGGTCGGGCTCGGCACCCTACCGCAGGCTCCGGCCACCTCGGCTCCCCCAAGCTGTGCTTCAGCTAAGGGTTCGGATTCCTGAGCAATGACCAGAGTTTGCTGGGTCCTGGGACCTCTTCCTCCAGGGAGAACCCCAGATTGTCTAACTGGTGGAAACTCTCTAGGAGTGCCCGCCACTATTCAGTGTTGTTCTAGAGGTTCTAGCCATTGCACAAAGGCAAGAAAAAGAAATAAAAGGTTTATATATTAAAAAGAGATGATTATTATTTGAAAGATGGGAACATTACCGAGGAGACACACAATCAACTGAAAAACCATGAGAAAGTGGCCCAGATATTCTTACATTTGGGCACTGGGCTAGGCAGAGCTGTGACCGGGATAGACACATAATGAACTCTTATGGAGCTAATTATTAGTTTAGTGGTTACAAGAGCAACATAAAAATCAATAGTTTCTCTGTAGACCTGCAATAAACAGTTATAAAATATATTTGGGAAAAGGATTCTATTCATATGGCAACAACACATACAAGAGATCCAAGAATAAACTTTTAAAATGTAGAAAATCGATGAGAAGAAAACCACAAACATTTTTAAAATGACATAAAAGAAGACTTGAATAAATGGAGAGACAAACTCTGTTCTTGAGTGGGAAGATCCAAAGTTTAAAGACGCACATTTATCCCAAATTTAATGCAAGGGCTTTGCCCTACCAGATGTCAGAACAAACTACAAAGCTAGAGGAATTAAAATAGACGGTATTTACTGGCTTAGGAAAGATTAATAGATAAATAGAACACAAGAAGGAGTCCAGAACATTGTCTACAGGTATCTGAGAATTTACTGTGCAATAAAGAAAGTGTTTCAAATAAGTAAGAAAAGAATGGATTGTCCAATAAATGGTATTGGGGCAATGAGGTACCTCACATCATTCACAAAAATAAATTTCAGGTAGACTAAACATCCAAATATTTTCTAAATCAATAAAGAGGTAGGGCTGGCCCCGTGGCTTGGCAGTTGAGTGCGTGCGCTCCGCTGCTGGCGGCCCGGGGTTCGGATCCCGGGCCTGCACCGATGCACCGCTTCTCCTGCCATGCTGAGGCCGCGTCCCACATGCAGCAACTGGAAGGATGTGCAACTGTGACATGCGGCTGTCTACTGGGGCTTTGGGGGGAAAATAAATAAATAAAAATTTAAAAAAATAATAATAAAAAAAATAAAGAGGTAAAATAAAATAGAGGAAAATATTAAACTATCAGGAAAGGTCCTTCTAAGCAAGATATAAAACCCACAACACTTAAAAGATTTAATTGCATAAAAATTAAAAACCTTCGTACATCAAAATTTAAACGGACAAAGGCTTGGTATTTTTAACATATAATAAGCTCATCCAAGTCAATAAGAAAAAGGTAAACAATCTAATAGAAAAGTGGGTAAAGAATATGAACAGGCAAGTCACAAAAGAAGAAATCTCTCTCTTACCTATCTTATTGGTAAACATTTAAAAATTAAGTGCTGAATATTACCAAACATGTGGAAAATAAGCATTCTTTATACCCCATGATGAGACTGAAACTGAGTTAACCTTTCTGACATATATCAAATGCCTTAAGAAATGCAAATCCTTTGACCCAACAACTCCATTTCGCGGCACTTGGTATAAGGAAATAAATGGACAAGTAGGCAAAAATTTATGTTCATATGGTTCACAATTATGGGGAAAAAAGTGGAAATGCCAAAATAATATTTTTTCAAAATAATATTTTATCAATATAATAGATTCCTATGTAAATGACTAAAAAAAGGGAGTATAGTTGCATGTGCTAATATGGAAAAAAGTCCAAAATGTGTTAACGAAAAGTAGGTACAGATTAGTAAGATATAGTCCATTTGTAAAATAAAAAAATCTATACTTAAGGGTATATATCAAACAATAGTGACTGTATCTTGGGGGAGAAAGATGGGGTGATTTTTCACTCTAAAATTTCTGTTTTGTTTGAACTCATTATAACAGGCGTGTAATACTTTTATTTATTTATTTATCATTATTATTATGCTTAGGAAGATTCGCCCTGAGCTAACATCTGCTGCCAATCTTTCTCTTTTTTTTTGTTTTTGATATGTGGGCCGCCACCACAGCATGGCCACTGACAGATGAGTGATGCAGGTCTGTACCTGGGAACCGAACCTGGGCTGCCGAAGTGGAGCACACAAAACCTAACCACTAGGCCACTGGGGCTGGCCCAGTGTAATACTTTTAAAATCAGCAAAAACAATAAAGATATTTAAAAATAAAAGGTAGAAATTATATCTTTTTTTTTTTACTTATTAAATTTCAAAGGCTTAGAAGTTTAATAATATCTACTGTTGATCAACATGTAGGTGAATGGGCAGCCTCACACACTACTGTGTGGTAGGTCAGTGTGGAAAAGGTATATACATTTTATATGTAGATACCTGTCAGACTCATCAATTCCACTTCTAACAATTTATTCTTAGGAAATAATTGGACACAAATTTAAATGTATAAGAATGTTCACTGAAGTGTAGTTAGAAGAGAAAAAAAAATAGGGCATGAACAAATTATGGTTTATTCATAGAGTGGAAGGCTATGTAACTATTAAAATGATATCAAATTATTTATTAAAACTTATTTATTAAAAATAAGTCTATATTAACATGGAAAGATAGCATTATACAACTTGGAAAAAGCATTATATAGAACAGCATGCACGATAAAATATATGTGGGGAGGATGATCACCAAAATTCTAACAATATTTTTCTCCATGAGTTGGGATTTTAGGTATTTTTTATTTTCTTCTTTATACTTTTCTGTGTAAGTTGCCTGAATTTTATGATTACAATAAACAAACTACTTTCATTAGGTGAAAAGAATAAAAAGGAAGAAGGAGAAGGATACCACAAGAAAAAAACTTGTTCCAAGGGCACAACCATGTTAACTAACAGACACCTCTGAAATTCCAAATTCCTAAAACTTCATTCTTCTTACATGGAAACCCTCAGACTCTAACAGAAACAGAAACCTTGATTTTAAAAATGAACTTTGCCAAATCCCCATGTGATAAAACTGCACAAAACTAAACACACACACACAAGTGAGTGCATGTGAAAATGGTGAAATCTGAATAAGGCTGATGGATTACATTTTCTGGTTGTGCTATTGTGCTATTATGCAGGGTGTTACCACTGGGAGAAACTGGGTGAAAGGTACATGAGATCTCTGTATTATTTCATAAAATTGCATGTGAATCTACAATTATCTCAAAATAAAATTTCATTTTTAAAAAATGAAATTTGTTGGGGCTGGCCCGGTGGCACAGCAGTTAGGTGCGCGTGCTCGCTGCAGTGGCCTGGGGTTCGCAGGTTCAGATCCCGGGCGCGCACCGATGCACCGCTTGCTGGGCCATGCTGTGGCGGGGCCCCACATAAAGTGGAGGAGGACGGGCACGGATGTTAGCCCAGGGCCAGTCTTCCTCAAGAAAAACGGGGAGGATTGGCATCGGATGTTAGCTCAGGGCTAGTCCTCCTCACAAAAAAAAAGAAATGAACTTTGTTGGGACTGGCCCAGTGGCTTAGGGGTTAAGTTGACGTGCTCCGCTTCAGCAGCCCAGGGTTCACAGGTTCGGATCCCAGGCATGGACATACGCACCACTCATCAAGCCATGCTGTGGTGGCATCCCATATACAAAGTGGAGGAAGATGGGCATGGATGTTAGCCCAGGGCCAATCTTCCTCAGCAAAAAGAGGAGGATTGGCAACAGACGTTAGCTCGGGGCTAATCTTCCTCGCCAAAAAAAAAAAAAGAGAACTTTGTACCTTGAAAAGGAAAACAGACCAAGAGCTGAATCATCAGAGGCATGGTCTCAGATTCTCAAAGCTGGAGACAATGCAGGGAAACTAACTGTTGGTGGGCACCTACTGTGTACCACGGCATTATACAACCTGAGAACCTCTGAAGTGGGCCAGATGCGACCCTGTTCTATAGAAGAAGAAAGGGAGGCTCAGAGCCAGTAGGAACTCAGCAGTAACTTGTGGAACAAGGATTTGAATCCAAGTCTTTCTGAAAGCTCAGGCTCTCCCTATTATATCACAGTGACTGCATATCTGAGAAAGACTTAAAAGAAAAAAAAAACTTATTCAGTGTTATCCATATCAAAGAACTTGGTGTACGGAAATAAACATTTGAGTGGGTGAAAAGAAGTGGAGTTGTAATTAGGCGCAAAGAATTTCAAAGTGTATGCCTACCTGTGACTATCATCCATCAGGTATGTCACTAAAGCCCTGATTATTAGAAGGTTCTTTCCAACACTTAAATGGACCTTGCTCTATCTAGTGATTCTTCACCAAGGAACAAAACTTGGTCATTATGTTCCTTCCTTGATAAGACTAGATCTCCATTGTTAGTGTGACCAGTGCAGAGTCTGGGCTATGACCACTACTAACCTCTCTTCTCCTGGGTTGGATATTGCAAGACCCATTAACTTTCCCACTTGCTGCTTTTACTTGGGGCCAATTGGTTATTTCCAGTCCTTTCAAGTCTTCCTCCATCATTATGGACCCCAGTCAACAGTCTAATGGACCCCGGAGTCCAGGTACGGGTTATAGGGTGGGTCTGTGAACTGGAATTTTGGGCAAAATTGTTGTGTCTGAACACAGGAACATGTCTCTGGAAAGAGAGCATTTCACTTTTATTAGATTTTTAATGTAGCCTGTGACTCCCAAAATGATATGAAATACAACTTTAATTTGATCAGCAACAAAATGTGTTTAAAATATAAACTCCAAAACTGATTAAAAAATAAACACTCAGCTAGCAATGAACACCCCTGGTGCTTAAACTGTCGTCTCTAAATACCCTTTCTCACTGAAAGGAACTAGCGCTCCTTGGAGAAATGGCTGATTCCAGATTTGGGGCAGGAAATGCACAAATGAGCCTAAAATATCTAATCATCAAAGACTGAGGTCATGGCACAAGGATTCAGGAGCCAACTTGAAGATGGGAGAAAGACGGGACAATTGAGCATCAACAAGAATGGTGTCTACACAAGAAGCAACAAATGCTGGAGAGGCTGTGGAGAAATGGGAACCCTAATCCACTGCTGGTGGGAATGCAAACTGGTGTAGCCTCTACGGAAAACAGTATGGAGATTCCTCAAAAAATTAAAAATAGAAATACCTTATGATCCAGCCATCCCACTACTGGGTATCTACGCAACAAACCTGAAATCAACAATCCAAAGAGGCTTATGCACCCCTGTGTTCACTGCAGCATTATTCACTATAGCCAAGACATGGAAGCAACCCAAGTGTCCCTCGACTGATGAATGGATAAAGATGATGTGGTATATATACCATGGAATACTACTCAGCCATAAAGAAAGACAAAATCGTCCCATTTGCAACAACATGGATGGACCTGGAGGGTATTATGCTAAGTGAAATAAGCCAGAAAGAGAAAGACAAACAGTGCATGATTGCACTCATATGTGGAAGACAAACCAACACATGGACAGATAGAACTGTTTGGTGGTTACCAGGGGCTAGGGTGGTGGGGGGTGGGCACAAGGGGTGGAGGGATACACTTATATGGTGACTGATAAACAAAAATTTCACAATAAAAAGAAATTATAAAATATTTCAGATATGTATCTAATGCTATCACTTAATAGAATATATACAATAAAATGTTACTTTAAAAAAAAAGAATGGTGTCTACAGTGTACTGAAACACATCAAATATGTTTAAATCCATATCATAATAATACAAAAATGACTCATTGGTCACCTTAGCTGGATACTAGGGACTCATCTCATTCTTTTGAAACTTGTAAATAAAAGGAAAGAGTTAAGTATTTATGCTGCCTTTCCAGTACTAGCTATACCACAGTGTAGCCAAATAGTTAAAGAAGGGACATTTCTTTTTGTAGAAAGATTCAAGCTAATAAATGATGAAAGTATGATAGAATTAGAGTAATACCATTTTGCAATTCCTAATGAAATAATGGGTCTAAATGAAATAATCACCAATGGCTGCTAACATCCCCCAAAGAGAAATAACCAGACCTTATGTGCTTCCTCAAGTGTTCAAAACCTCCTGAATCTGACCAACCTCTAGATCCAACTCCCAATTTATAGGAAATACAGGAGTCAGAGGAACATTTTAAACAACATCAACAAACTGGAAAATAGTACAGTACAAATAACCCGGTTTCTTCAACAAATAATTGCAAGGAAAGAAAAAAGAAGAAACCGAAGGGGAACCTATAGATTACAAGAGATTGTAGAGGTACAGATATATAGATTCTGTGTGTCAACTAATTGTATAAACCTCATTTGGATCCTTATTAAAATTAAAAAAAGGTACAAAAAGATTTATGAGATGATGGGGAAACTTTAAATGCTGACTAGCTATCTGATGATTTTAAGGAGTTACTGTTATTTTTTTAGGTGTGAAAATGGTATTGTAGTTATATTTTTAAAATGACCATATATTTTATGGATACACAGTGAAATAGTTGTGGATGAAACAATACATCTTAGATTTGCTTCAAAATAATCCAGGAGTGAGGGAGAAGGCACTTATATGTTTTTATATATAATATAAACATTTATATATAATTATATATTTATAATATATCTATAAATGTATATCTATATATTAAATATTTATGATACAAATATATATTAAATGTTATATATTTAATATAATATAAACATATATAAATATAAATAACTTATTATTAGTTAAATATGAAACAAGCGTAGCCCATGACTTGATAAATGTTGAATCTGGGCACATGGTGCTTATTATATTATCTCTCTCCTTTTGTATATGTTTGAAATTTCCACAATAAAAAGATTTAACAGGGGCCGGCCCGGTGGCACAAGCGGCTAAGTGCGTGCGCTCTGCTGCGCCGGCCCAGGGTTCGCCAGTTCGGATCCCGGGCGCGCACCAACGCACCACTTGGCAAGCCATGCTGTGGCGGCGTCCCATATAAAGTGGAAGAAGATGGGCATGGATGTTAGCCCAGGGCCAGTCTTCCTCAGCAAAAAGGGGAGGATTGGCAGATGCTAGCTCAGGGCCAATCTTCCTCACAAAAAAAAAAAAAAAGATTTAACAATTAAAAATATAAACATTGTTCAACTGTTTTGGTAATAAAGGAAGCCTAGGGTGAATATTACTCTGGGGTATTGTCATTAGGTTATTTAAAAAAAAATTTCTATGGGCCAGCCCTGTGGCTTGGTGGTTAAGTGCGCGCGCTGCAATGCTGGTGGCCCGGGTTCGGATCCCGGGTGCGCATCGAGGCACCACTTTTCCGTCCATCCTGAGGCCGAGTCCCACATACAGCAACTAGAAGGATGTGCAGCTATGACATACGACTATCTACTGGGGCTTTGGGGGGAAAAAATAAAATAAATAAAATCTTTAAAAAAAAGAAAAAAATTTCTGGGTAGTCCTTCAAAATTCAAAAATTATTTTAGAATAATAGCATTTTGTGTTGCCCTGGTAATTACGGATAAGTTTTGAGTAATTTGATCAATGTTAACACTATTAGAAATACATAATTTCTTCTTCTGCAGAAGAGCGAGAGAGAGACAATCTTCTAACTAGTCACTGTTGTTTGCTCAGGCATAGCACCCAAGCTGCTGCTCTAACCCTAAGTCAGAGAAAAAAGGGACACCGATGCAGTGAAACAGCAGTAGGATTTTGACAATTATTTAATACACCATTTACGTGCCACGTCAACACTTTAGGAGGAAAGCAATTCATGTTTGATTTAAACTAATTCTTTATGTGCTTTTTCGTTCATATTAAAAAAAAAAATAGTGCCAGACAAAAACTGGTGCCCATTTAAAAAACTAACAATGGGATTTTCTGGTGGATTTTAAATATCTGAGGAAACACTAATTTAGGACTAGGACTTAAAAGATTGGTTCAGACTCCACAGGTTATTAAAACAGTCCAGTCCTACATTATGACCAAGCATTTCTAAACTGATAAAAATGTGTAGTTGGTGGTGGGAGAAGGGAGGAACCAGTTTGCCCTGTAGAGGCATATATTCTTGGGAACAACGCCTTCCATCTGGAATCTGGGCTGTAGCAGGCAGACGTTCCTTGGGGAGGCAGTTACAGTTCTTAATTACACAGGAAATCTCCATTCGCAGGGGCTTCTGCCCTCCCCCTCCTCCTTCCTTCCTACATTAGTAAACAGCTGGGAAATTAATCAAAGCTTCAAAGGTTGGTTGATAACAGGTGACATCGGCAGATAGACGCCCTGCAGCCCAGGTGAATAGCAGCACAGGGCCAAGCCTGACTTCATGCCAGACTTACACTTGCCTCAGAGATGGCACCTTGCCTCAGGATTGGGGGGAATTATTTTCACTTCTCGGGAAAGGAGAAAAGAAAATTATTTTCTGGTGCCCAGATTCAGACCCTGGACACCAAAGTGGAATGCCGCACCGTTCTCCACTTCATCGGCTTTCCACAGGTGGTCAGAGCAAAGAAGAAATTATGTAAAGAAATAAAATACCTTCAGAAACTGAGGGTGACAGGCTAGTTAGCAGATATACTGAATGACAGCATGGAGGAGGCCTTTAGGGAGCCTCCCGTCCAATCTCCTTACCTTACGATGGCAAAGCAGGCCCAGAGAGGGGACCTGACTTGTCCCAAGTTGCAGCAAAGGAGGAACAGCGTGAGGCTTAGAACTCACTTCTGACTCCCAGAGCGAGGCTCTTCACACGGGTCTGATAAATATGGTATGTGGCATTCAAGGGCCAAAGGGAAGGCTTAACCAGGTTAAGGACTGGGCGGAGCCAAGCAGGCAGGGGAAGAGCTTCAGGGTGGCTGGCTGGCATCAACTCATCTTGAGCACTGCTGACCTCAACCTCAGGGGGTCCTCCTAGGTGGAGGAATTGGCACACAGGCCTTTCTGGTCTACAATAAGGCTCTGAGGACTCCCCTAAGCTCAGAAATTTGAAAGCAACAGAGAACATCAAGGCATGGATAGGGCCTGGGCTCTCCCCTCTAAGCTATTCAGAAAATTCTCCCAAAGGCAGGTCAGGAAGGAGAACTTCACTTTGGCCCCAGCAGAAACTCGCCTGGAAGCTCAGTGGCAGCCCGTCAGCTTTGCCCTCTAGACCCGCTCATTTGCCCCACAGATGCTCACTGCTTAATCGACCCTAGGAAATTATAACCTCAAACCTGAGAATGTCTGCTAGCATGGACTGGACTCCAGCCACTGTGATGGGAGGACTGTGGAGGGGGCATACTGGCCCCCTCACTGCAGGATGGGAGACACCCTCTACTCCACCTCTCCCTGCAACCCCATACGTCTTTGCTCTAAAAGGAGCTGGGCTTCAGAGCCAGCTAGAGGTGTACATGGGGCAGAGACATCACAGATAGTCAGGGCACTCTCTCATTCCCTAGGAGCCTGATCTCTGCGAGGATGGGCACACTTAAACAATCATGCAGTGGTGGGGGTGGGGGTAGTGCGGCAAGCAAAGCAAAGAGCAAATGACAGCTGGGTAGAGTCTCACCAGCCTCTTGAGGACAGAACAGAGGGAGCCCTTAAGCATTCTGCCAGCTCCATATACCTGTGGGGAGTGGGCGCAGGGCTTACACATTCATCCCACCTGCCCCAGTGCTTGCTGGCCAGGCGTGCCAGGCTGCCCTCCAGAGCACAGACTTGGGGTTTGGGACCTGGGCAAGGGCAGGAACTTACATCTTCATCCATTGTCTCTATCTTCCCCAAATAATCCCACCCATAGGGCCTTAAGACCTCAAGGGGCAGAGGCCACAATTCTTGATGTCACCTGAAACGCCACCTCCCGACTGTCCTGCCTCCTTGCCCCTTACTCAGCTGCAAGAACTTTGTTTCCTCCTAGGGCAAGTTTGGATCACATCTCGAGGCTGAGACCGGCCCCGGCCCGCCCGACCGGCATGGGCCTGGTGCAGGGGCGCGGCCGATCGTGCCAGGACAGCTCCACACTGCCTCCTGGGCAGCCGCGGGCCGCTACAGTTGCAGACCAGGCTGGGAGACGAGAGGGGCTGACCCCTCTGGGGGCCAGCAGGGAAGCTCCAGCCTTTGGGCGGGGGGAGTGAGGACTGGGGGTCGGTGCGGCTGGGGAATGAATGAAGGAATGAACAGCGATGCTGGCGGAGGCGGGTAGTGGTGGACCACGGGAGACGTCCCAAGGAGGTCGCTCTCCACCGCCCTGATGCCGCCGGGGCGTCCCTCATCCCCAAGTTCGGACCCCTCGCACGGAGCGCACACAACGCCGGCATTCTGCCCCCGCGCGAACACCCGCAGCCCCCGGAGGCGCCCGGCCCCCGCGGCGCAGCCCTGGCGCGGAGCCCTCATTCCGGCGCCGGGAAGTGCCTGCCCGGCGGGCAGAACGCGCCGATTGCTCAGCGGGCCCCGCGGCCGCCCGCTCCGCCGGCAGCGTCCCCTCGCGGCGGTCTCTAGGACCCCCAGCCCGGCCCGCAGCCCCTTACCTGCCCGCTTCGGCGGCCTCGACCGGGCTCAGAGCGGTCATCGCGGCGCCTCCCGCGAGCGCCGGGGACCGCGCGGCGGGGACAGAGTGCGGCCCGACCCCGCCCTCCCCGGAGGGCCCACCTCCGCCCGCTCATTGGCTGCCCGCGCGGGACGGGCCAGCCCATTGGCCGTTCTTCCCCCTCTCCAGACCCAGGTGCGGCCCCAAGCTCTGCGCAGATGGTATCCCTCGGTCCTCCAGATTGGAAAGTACCGGAGGCCGGGGCCTGGGTCCACACTCCTGCCCTCGCAGCGAGGGCTTGGACCCGCTCCAGGTTCTTCCGCTTCAGCGTGTAGCTCAGTGCCCTCTGCAGCAACCGATTCCCTCCCTTCTCCAAACCCTCCCAACACCGAGCTCTAGGCTAGGTTTCAACTTCTCGCCACACCAGAGAAGTGAGGACACAGTAGGGAACACCAGAGGGGATTTTAACATGATAGCCCGGACCTAGTATGCCTTCGTGCACTTTTCCCAGAGTTGAGAACTTTGCAGTGACTCCCAGGCAAAAAGCTTTTGGAGGAGTCTGCGAAGGGACTGAAGATGGCCAGAAATCAAGAGAGGGGGAGCAGAGGCAGAACACTTCAGGCATGGGTGCAGTGTGACAACTGGGCCTTGAGAATGGGACCAAGGTCCTATTCCCCCAGCTTACCTGCCGGCCCCTTTCCCCCTACCTCCACCAGGTAGGGCTTGGTGCTTGGGAGTGGTCAGGAGCAAGGGAAGCTCCAAGCCAGATTCAGTTCCACTTCCAACCCTCTCCCACCTCCTTGGCCCTGCTTTATCATGGAGGGAGGGCTTGGCAAGCAGAACGGGGACAAAGGGAACCCAGGGGTCCACAAATATTCTCGAAACTGGGAGCAAAATCTCTTCTCGTCCGGGCCAGTCCCGTGGCCTAGCAGTTAAGTGCGCACACTCAGCTGCTGGCGGCCCTGGTTCAGATCACGGGTGTGCACCGACGTACCACTTGTCAGGCCATGCTGTAGCAGCGTCCCACATAAAGTGGAGGAAAGATTGGCATGGATGTTAGCTCAGGGCTGATCCTCCTCACATACACAAAAAAATCGCTTCTCATCACACAGCCCCCCTTGCATCGGGGGCCTCTACTGCAGGAAGACCTAAAGGGATGGGCAGGGCAAACCAAGAATTAAGCTTACTGCCCTTGTTGCTGCCCCTTCCTATCTTTGATCCAAATAAGCTGCTAAAATTTCCCCAGCTGCAGCTTTTTAGGGACACAGCTACCACGCCGCCCGAGAGCTGAAGGGGGTCACCTATTTCCTCAAGATAATCAGTCACTACTGTCTTCCCAGGACCTCTGCACCCTGGAGGACAGGACAACAGGTGGCCTAAGGTGTTCACACAGGAGCACCCACCAGGATCCACGAGGCCCTTGCCATTTTCACCCTCCTCAGAGGGCAGGGTTCAACCACCCCCCCATCAGAAAAGAGAGGAAACAGGTGCTTCAGCTGTTGTTTATTGACATACAGGTAGGCTCTATAGCAACAGGCCCGGAGGCAGCTGCAGAAGTGGGGAAAATGGAAGGTGGGGGGTGGAGTGTTTGTCTGCAGCGACAGCTGAGTGGAGCACAGAGACAGAGGTGCACAAGGTGCAAGTGGGGGAGGCTGAGGGGTCTGGGGAAGTAAGGGCCAGGGCCAGAGTCTGCTTAAACTGGAACCGCTGCCCATGCCCTAAGGCCCCTACTCCTGCTGGCTGTCTCCTGACCCCAGGCCAGGGCTGGGAGTTCTCTGGGTATCCATTTTCTAAGGAACTGAATGGAGTACACAAAGGAAGAGAAGCAAGAGCTGTTGCCCTCTGTATTAACCTCCAGTCCCACACCCCTCCTTCGTCCCCTGCTTGTGTGGGGCCACATGATGGGCAGCCCAGCTCTGGGCTACACTATCCAAGCAGAGTCTTAAAAACAGCCATGTTTCACAGAGGCATTCATCTTCTTCCCTGGTGTCCCAGCCCACCAGTGCCACACTACAGCCCCAAGTGAGCACTACAAGCATTGCTGGCCTAATGGATGGGTTGGAGGAAGGGGATAGGACAGGGGCTGGAGGAGGGGCTCTGGGGCCCATCATGGCACAGGTACTACACGCATAGTGTTGGTGAAGCCGGAGCCAGGGCGCCACCCAGTCAGCACAATGACCACATCTCCCTTCTTGAAGAAGCCTCGGGCCTTGCCTGGAGGAAAAGAAAGGTTGGTGAGTAAAAGCCAAGCCAGGGATGTATGCACCTGGGACTGCCCCAAAGCCAGAGGTAGCAAGCAGGGCTGACTGACCACTACCCCCTTACACCACAAGGTGGCGCCAGCCTCACAGCCAAGGCGAAGGGGAAGCCCGAGGCCCTGAGATTTCCTTATCCCTCAGATGGCAGAGTTGGCAGGGACCTTTGGACATCATTCATTTTGTACTCTAGAGGGTGGAGAGCCTTGCCCAAGGTCAGAGCTAGCTGCTTCCTCTCATCCCATGACATCCTGCTCTTATCAAGGGAAAAAGGCCATAAGAGCACATAATCTGTGTGTGTGCAGCCCCACAGTGTAGGAGCTCTGGCTAATTTTATTAAAAATCTCAGTCATGAGCACATGCCAAAGAAATGACAACTCTGACTATCCAAGATCCTTTGTTTTGGGCCCCACACTAGAAGAGAGTGAGGAGAGGAACTGGCCTACTCAGCCCCACAACTCAAAGGCTCCTCTTCCCTCCTAGGACTTCAGAGAATGGGATGGAGGATTCACAGAACACTCCCAGTGAGGACAGCTGGGGCTCGGGCACCCTAAGGTCTGCATGATCCCCTTCTATAGGGTCCCAGAGAGGCCAGGGCTCAGGTACCCTCCCACCCCTCTAGGCTCTAGCCCTCGCTCCCAGCCACGCACCAACATTCATGGCCAAGTTCACCCGGAGGTCCACATCCTCGGCCCAGGCCTCCTGCACTGGGTCCTTACACACCACAGGGAAGATGCCACGGTACAGGTGGGCCTGGCGAGCTGTCTGGTGATTCCGGGTCACAGCAATGATGGGGGCCCGGGGGCGGTATCTGGCCACCTGGTGAGCAGACCTGAGACAGGATGGGGAACAGGCAAAAAGAGACCATTAAATAGTGTCCCAGGAGCCTCCCAGGAAAGCCCTTAGGACCTTCAGCAACAGCTCACCGGTGCTCTAATCCACTTCCCTATGGCAGCCGAGGTTCTGGCCCCTTCCACATCTGCTCCCAAGGCTGGGGCAGCCCCTAATCCTGTATCGTCCCAGCATATAATTGTTCACAGCTATGCTACCCATTTGTGAGGGCCCCTGGAACATACCGACTCAGCTTGCTCAGCCTCACCCACTTACCCCACATGGACCACAGTTGGCAGAACCCTCCCACCCTCTCCAAACTCTTCCATTCTGGCACAGGGAGGCAGCCCTGTCCAACCTCACGAGCACCCATTCCTCTTGCCGCCAGCAACAGCGACAAGCCACGCAGCATGTGAACAGCACCTGACTCTTGACATCTGCAAAGAACAGGAGCAGAGCCCACCAGGCCCCCTGGGAATCTACACTGCAAGCCTTCCCTACTGCTGTGCCCTCTCTGGAACCCCATGTGGTGGCCATGTCCCTGCAACAGTCCCAGCGACGAGGCTCTAGAGCCCCTGAGTCAAACCTAAGTATCTAAGTGAGGCTTAGAAATCTCAGTGCTACCCAGGAGGCCGGACCAGGAGATCAGAGTGTTGGTGTGTGAGGCTCTGCCTGTGAAGGGTAGGGGACCCCCTGGAAGGCCCAATGCCAGGTGCTTCCGTGAACACTGACACTGTGACCTGTAAGTGCACGTGTGACTCAGGGGCTGGGGAAGGGCTTGCGAGGAACTGGGCCCAGAAGGCAAGCCATGAGGACACTCAACAGGTGTCAGGGAAACTTAAGCCATGTCATAGCAGAGTGCCTTGCTTAAGGCCTGGCCTCCATACAAGGCTTGCAAGGCGAAGCAACTGCTGAAGTCAGGACCAGCTGAGAGTGAAACTCCAGAAGACTAGAGCTAAAAATAGCCAAATAGCAAAAGCTAGACCTTTTCACAAAGGTCAGTCCGAATGGGTGGTGCTATTTATCCTGAGCTTTCTGCTGAGAATCTGCACAGATCTTGTGTCCTGCTTCTACAGGCAGCCCCACTTGCTACTCCTCTCTGCATGAGGACTGCCTGTCTGCTCCTCTCCCAGGAAACCCTAGCCGCCCTGTGGGCAGGGACAAGGAGCACACCCCAGACTCAGGGAGCGAAGGATGATAACTCAGTGCCCAGACTAGGAAGGGAATCCCAAGTCCTCAGCTTGGTTGCATGGCACCCCACAATGCCAGAAAGGCAACATGGTGACCCTTCCTGAGCCAGAACCCACTCAAGACAGATGGGGATGGGTGCACCAACCAAACAGCATGTCAGCAAATAGCACTAATTTTCCAAACTGAACTTGTAAAGAGCACATAGTAACTGGAATAAGCAAAACTAGTTGTCTTTTACTTTTTTAGAAGACCAGCTTTCAAATATCAAATAAGCATTTGTAGTCAGTCTACTGTAGTTATGCAATTAAGTCTCCAGTTCATCGTGAGGGTATAAACTTGCTTTGGATCCAAATGGCCCAACACACCCTATGAGTGCTGCCTGGATTCCTGTCCTTCAGGCCCAGGGAAGGGGCTCTGCTCACTCCTGGATCCTGGCCTGGGGGCTAGGGTGAGCTCCTTCCCTGCAGGGTCCAGGTGGCAGGCAGAGGGATCTTACCTTGGCTCAGCGCCATCTGGGCACCGTTCAATGCACTGCTCCCAGGACCCCCAAGGAAAGGTGCCACCGAGCAGGACATTCCCAGGGAGCCACTGCCGCCTCCTACCTGCCAGATTTGGTGAGGACGATTATGGCCCCACTGCAGCACTTGAAGGAGGCCTCCACGGCGCCCACGGCGGCGGCTTCTGTGGGGTCGCTGGTAATGGGCGCCAGGCGGCGGAGTTCCTCAAATAATTGCAAGTGGTAGATGGCGGCCTCTGCCTCACGGGCAATCTAGGGGAGCAACATCCGCCCAGAGGGAAGAGAGGGGGACAGAGCTTTGTCAGAGCTGTGTCACAAGGGGAGAGGAAGGGGAAGAGTCACACTGACAGCTGGTGAAGAACATGTCCCTGGGTGCAAAGGCCAAGAGGAGCCCAGTCACTGGAGGTTCTGAGCTCAACAAGATCAAGACTCACAGGAACCAGTCCTTCACCAGGTGCCTGTGACACCTGCTGTGCCTACCGAGCCAAAGGACCCTTTGGTCCTGCCTGCCCTGACCTCCCTGGCTGGCTTCCTGCAGACGAGAAGAGGCCCTGAGTCAGGCCCCAGGTGCAGGGCTGAGCCCTGGCTGTCTTCTAGAGCAGCTGGAGCAAGAGGCTGGTTATCCTACAGCGTTACCTGCCCTTAGGGCCCTACCTGCCAGACTCCGTCAGAACTATCAAAGCTGCCGCTAAACACTTATAAGAAGCCTGCACGCTGCCCATGGCCATGGCTTCCATGAGGTCTGTGGAGTGACTTGAGGCTCGCACAAGTTCTTCAAACATCTGGCGGTGGAACATGGCTGCCTCAGCCTCACGAGCTATCTGTAAGGTTTAGGGGAGAGGGGAGGCAAGAAAGAAGGAGGGAAAAAAAAGAGACAACACATGGAAAGACAGAATGGGGAATATAATCAGAGAGGAAGGTAACTGTAGGTTAATTGGCTAAATCTGTCCTTCAGGCAGATGCAATGAGGCAGGGTGATGAGAACTTAACTATTCAGGGATGTGTGGAGAATTTCCAGCACCAACTGCTGCTGCTTCCCCTCCAACAGAGGAGAAATTGCTTCTTCCATTCTGGAAGGATTTTTTTGGTGGGGGGTAGGAGTGGAGGTGGAGGGGGACAATATGGTGGCAGGCTCTAGTACCTTGGCACAGAAACATGCCCAGGCTGGGGCCACACCACTCCTTGGCAGGACTTGACCACGCTGCCTCATGACACAGCTTAGAGGAAGGAACAGGCCCTCTCCTCACATGGCTGTCTGGTTACTGCAGGGCCTCCTGCCTGGCTTCCATGCACACATGGAGGGCTGGCTTGGCTTCAAGCACAGGGATGCTACGAGCCTTTCCTGTGGCCTGCCATGGAAATGCAGAGCAGTGCTGGAAAGCTAGGGTCAGACAAAGCCAAAGCCACGTGGCTTAACTGCGTACTAAGCAGGAGGGTGGGAAACTGGCGACCTTGTGAGGGGCAGACTGAACAGCCATGTGAAGAGACAGATGCCTGTGGAAGCACGCAGGCAAATTTAACAAGACATCTGATTAAAATCTAATCATTAAAACAGTCATAAGACAGCCACTGAGTTATTTATAGACCAAGTGCTCAGACCAACAGCAAGAATTAGAAAGAAAATTTAAGCTTTAGAAGATTATAATGCAATTATCAGCATCTTAGAGAATGATGGGTGAGGGAAGAATCAGTAATAGCATCTCATTAATTTGACAGTATAAGCAGATGTGTGGCAGGATTTACTAGGTTAAAGGTTTTCTTTCTGTCAGAATGGAATGCATGAACAGAAACAGAACCGTACCTGGTACTGCCTGGCCCTAGTTAGGGGTCATTAACTGCATCAATTAGACACAGGAAAAAGCAGTTAAGAGGAGACGCTGTTGACCAGTGTTAACTAGGTGAGAAGGAGAGGCCAGCAGCGCATGGCCCAGACCCCGTTAACTTATCTTCTGAGCAGTGCAATGCAATCCAAGCCCCGAAGTTCTCTCTAAGGTTTGTCTCTTCATAGGAAAGATCGGGGTATGGAAAAACGGACATGGACTTGAGAGCCCAGGGCCCGATTCTCAGTCTCTGACCCCAGTGTAGGCCCCACATGGAGACCTGGGCCTATCTCCTGCTAGACAAAGCACTATGTTGCAGGCGAGAACACTGGCTTCAGAGCCAGGAGATCTGGGTTCAAATTCAGGCTTTAGCATCATGTAACCTTCATCTATAAATTGGGATGACATCTATCTCATAGAGGTTATGAAGATTACATCAATCTACACAGGGGCTTATCAGACAGTTAATAACAGCAGTGGACAGTTAATGCTAAGGCTACAATTAAACATATCCCATCTAATTCATTTTACAGAGAAGGCCCTGAAAGGTTAAGTGATTTGCCCAAGACACATCAAGTCCCTAAGTCTATGTGGTTTCAACGTTCAGTAACTCAGGTCAAGGTTACTCTCCCACCTCTAAAGCCATAAGGCCACACAACTAAGAAAAACAATAGAGAGAGGAGATGTGTGGAGACATCCATAAGCAACAGCAGCCACTCTAGAGACGGCTGGGTCAAGGTCCACTATCTCCTGGGAGAGAGAAGGCACTTTCCTGCCCTGGGGCAGTCATGAGAAGGAGCCCAGAGTTCCTGAGCATCAGAACAGCAATCATGTCACACAGACAGGGTGGCATATCAGCCAGCCCAGGGTACACAGCCATCCTGGGAACAGGGATTGGTCTCTACCAATTTCATTACAAGGCAGTTCACCAAGGACGCTGAGGACAGCCCAGAAGACATCTTTAGTCAAGATGTCTCAGTTCACCACTGAGAAAGTGTTTAGTTACAAATGATACGTCTACTCTGGAAGCCATTGAAGCCTAATAATTGAACACAGAAAGTGAAGGAGGAAAGGAAGATATCTCATGCAGTGGTTCCTTTTGGGGGGCTGTTTTAAATTTAGGGGAATGCAGGGCAGGGGTGTCACACAAAGGACATGGGGTCCTGTGTTGGCTGGAAAGGGAACAGGAAAGTTGAAGAAAAACCACTTCGGAGTAAGAGGCAAGTTCACTGAGCTATACATTATAAACACTGACCTAGGATTATCGTGGGAAAGTTAATTTGCAGCACTCATTTTCCCAGACATTAGAAACCCTGATAACTTGATCCCTGCATTAACTCTTTAGTAAGCTCTAGAACAGCAGCAGATAGGCCAGAGGGACGGAGCTGAGCAGAAGAGCCTTGAAAAGCTAGCTCCCTTGGGGAGAGGAGTCACCTCCAGATGCTCACTCCAGGGCCAGCCAGGATCAGCCATTCCTCCCACCTCTATTTGCGGACCTGTCGCCTATCACTTAAACCCCACTTTTCAGTCTGGGGCGAACGCAGCAGCTCAGCAAAGCAGGTCCCGCTGCAGGCCCCATGCACGGCTAGCTCACAATCAACTCAGTGCAGGCAACAGCCTCCACTGTAGGCCCAGAGGCCGCTGAGGGGGAGGTACCTGTCTGTGGGACAGGTGGGGAATCAAAATGAAAGCCGAACCAAGAGGACGGCTGGGATCAGGAGCCCTTGACCTTTTCCAGAATAGGGTAGAGGTACTCAGGTCCTCAGGGCTGTCCAGAGAAAGAGGTACAAGTATCCCAGCACTTGAGCTGAGGCAAGGATTCACAACCCTGAAGGCAGAAATGAACTGGGCTATGTCTGATGAAGGAGGACACCTCCAGAACAGAAGGAAACAGGGGAGGTGTGGGCAGGGAAGGCAGAACAGAAAAAAACAAGACACCCCCACCCCCCAGCACACACCTCCTCACTCTTGTTGTTGGGACTTGGAGACTGTGGCTGCAGAAGTCTAAAAGGTGTTGCTCTGCACCAGAGCGTGCCTCCATCCCAGCCCCAGCCCCAGCCTGGGGAGACGGGCAGGTCTAAGAACTCACCAGGTGCTGCATGCGAACAGCCTCCAGGGGGTAGTCCCCTTTGGCTGTCTCTCCAGACAGCATGATGCAGTCGGCTCCGTCC
This sequence comes from Ceratotherium simum simum, assembly GCF_057802395.1. Classification (NCBI taxonomy): domain Eukaryota; kingdom Metazoa; phylum Chordata; class Mammalia; order Perissodactyla; family Rhinocerotidae; genus Ceratotherium; species Ceratotherium simum. Next base: position 65,149,079 of record NC_141902.1, read on the forward strand.
AAGACTGCATTGGCCACATCACTGCCCTCGGCCCGGGTGGGACGGGGCTTCTTGATCATGCTCTCCAGCATCTGGGAGGGGACAGAGCCATTAGTGAGACGTGGCCTGGGCTGTCTTCAGAGATGAATGACTGCAAGCTGACTCCCTGGACAGTGTGTACGCGCACAGAGTGCGGCTCCGTGTAGCTGCATGGCGGGGAAGGGGATATACATGTATGCATGTGTGTGTGTGTGTGTGTGTGTGTGACGTGGGGGCAGGGTCCACAGGAAGAGCCCAGTTTATGGGCTAAACTTGTAGCCCACAAAAGTTCCCCATGTCAGCACGTGTACTCGGGGAGAGGCACATGCCTGCGTGGCACAGATGACAGGCTTCCCAGCTCGGTTGCACCGACCAATCATCATCTTCTGAGCAAGGAAGACCTTCTCTGCAGGTATCTCAATGCCTAGATCACCACGAGCCACCATGATCCCATCACTGGCTTCCAGGATCTCGTCAAATCTGACAGGGAAGGTGGAAAGAGAGAGATGTTATAAGGAACAGGGTATGGTAACACAAAGGAAGTTTTCCTAGGATTCTCTGACTTAGCTGTCCTTGCACAAGGACAGCCATCTATGAGGTCATCATGGGTGCATGGATGTGGTGGGGTGTTCCAGCTACCTTAGTCCCCAAAAGTGGGCTAAGAGTTCTACTTGCTGGGCTCTTTAGCACCAGTGGAGATAATTCACTGGGGGGAAAGGGCAAGGTCCCCTCCTAAGTCCCATGGGCTCATTTCCTCTCCATCTATATCTTATGAGGCCCCTCTTAACGTGTCTCTCTACCATTTCCACTCCAGTCAGCACTTCCAAGGCAGAAAGAGAACCCCAAGCCTGCTGATTGCTCCTAACACGAAAGTCCATGGCCTCTTCCAGCCAAGGACACTTGAGAGTTGCTCCTTTAGGTGGTCCCCTCTAACTTGCTGAAGGCAAGAGGACATGTGGCTTTGTCTGGCCTGGGGCTAAGGTCAGCTAGCACCCATGGCTTATCAGGATGGCAGAGGGAAGACCCCAGACTGCCCGATACAAAGGACATCTAAACAAAGCTAAGGATGGCAAGGTTACAACAGTGGGTAGGGCTGCTCCTCCCACCCTCCCCACGCACATGCCTAACCCACATGAGTAGGTCGGGGGTTTTAGCAGTGCTGAGTTGTGTTTCTAGTAGGGAGCCAACGAGGAACAGACGTCACCAAGCTGGCCATACTCATTTGGCTCTACCTGGTGAGCACTGGGGAGGTGCGGAAGCTGAGCTGGGACAAGCTGGGCCTTGGGAGAACTGCATCCTTTCCTCCAGGAAGCTGATACCATGCCAGAGCTAGCCCAATCATCAAGCCAGCCGCTTTCTCACTGAAGACTAGGAGGCTATAAGCTTCAGTCTCGACACCAGGCCCTGAGCTTCCACATGGCTCCCAAATGAGGGAGCCCTTTCCTAAAAGCCTGCTGCCTTCCCTCTTCGTGGTCACCCCATTCAAGCCAACAGAGCAAGAGGGCTCTTGATCCTGTGAGCAGTGACCCTGTCCTCTCCGATGTTGGTCTCCAGGCTTATGGAATGACGTTAAGATGCCGGCATCCCAATCATCTGGGAATCTTCTTTTCTTTTTTTAAATACCAATGCCTTCCACTCCCCCTCTTAAGATACTCTGAGTCAGTGGGTTGGGAATAAACTCTCAAGTCTGCATTCTGATGGGCAGGGAGCCAGGTTTAGGAACTAGGTATTCATAGGATGCATCTTGCTCTTGAGAGAGCTGGGCTGGGGCTGAAGGAGGCAGAGGACCGGCAGGGGGACTTACCTCCGAACTCCCTCATGATTCTCGATTTTGCTGATTATCTTGATGTTCTTTCCTTTATCTCCCAGGACCTTCCTGACTGCATGGACATCAGCTGCCTTGCGGATGAAAGACGCAAACACCATATCCACATCCTGCTCTACCCCAAACTTCAGATCCTGGATGTCCTTTTCTGACACAGCAGGCAGGTCCACAGCAGCGCCAGGGAGGTTCACACCTTTCTTGCTGCCCAAGGAGCCACCATTCTCCACCTCCGTCACCAGGAAGTCAGGACCTGTGTGAAACGGAGTAAGTAGGAGAGGCAGAGCAATGAGGACAGGTGTCCTCAACAGGAAGCAGGCTCTCCCCAGTACACTGAACTGGGAAGTATCACATCGTGGGCCCTGGAGCCTTATTGCCTAAGTTCAAATCACAACTCCACTAACTGTGTAACCTTGGGCAAGTCAATTAAACTCTCTGTGCCTCAGTTTCCTCACCTGTTAAATAGGGATAATAACTACTCAGGTTGTTTTAAAGTTTAAACAAATTATCATGTAAAATGCTTAGACTAGTACCTGGCACTTAAATATTAGCTATCATGCCCAGGCACACTGGAGGCCTGTACGTATCATTTTGAGGAATAGAGGAAGGAAGGAGAAAGCCAAAAGCAGTGAGGATGGATTAAAAAAGAAATCTTCTCATATGCCCCCCAAGAGCACAATTAAGCTGGACTGAAGTCTGTTTTTGAGCATAAGGAGTTAGAAAAGGAATTCCCGAGAATATAAAGACGCAATCTTGCTCCCAGCTAAACAAGCTTCCTATCTTCCTTATGTCAAAGAAATTTAGAGATGGGAGCTGGTTTTAGACAATTAGACCCTGACGCCTGTACATACCTTTCTCCTTCACCTGCAGAGAAATAAGTCCGTCATCCACAAAGATCTTGCTGCCCACATCCACCACCTTGCAAATGTTCTTGTAGTCCAGCCACAGGATGTGCTCGTCACATTTTTCCATGTAGGCGTTATCCAGAGTGATCTTGAGAGTGGCTCCTTTCTTCAGCTCCACCTCTGCAGTGCCACTCTAGGGACAAGAGAGTAAGCCAAGAGTCCAAATGCAGAAGCCAGGCCCTCCTGGCAAGAACAGAAAAAGCTCTTTCCTCCAAGGAACAATGCTCAAATCTCAGGTAGAAAAAACAATAAAGCTTTTTCCTTTGGTAATAAACGATTGTATCATCTAACTTAGTATATTTCAAGGAAATAACCTAAGAAAAACCTAATGTTTTACTTATACTACTTAATGATAGGGGGAAAGAGACAAATTGCTCACCAAAGTTAGAGAGACTTGGAAGTAGGTTTTTATAGAGCAAAAAGGATTCCCTTCTGATACTAGTCCTTAGCGAAATAGATCAAATCAACATTTTTTACAGTGATGCATAAAACTCTCATTTATAGACCTAAACTCTGAAAAACATGGCTTCCAGCAGGGCACAGACTATTGAGGTTGTCTCTGGGGTGCCCTGCCTCCCTCCCTCTCGCTTCTCCCCAGGATACTCACGCCCTTGATAAGCCCAGTTCGGATCTCAGGTCCTTTAGTGTCCAGGGCCACAGCAACTGGCCGGTAGAGGATGGGGTCAGAAGCAAAGCTTTCTGTGGCTGTGCGCACGTTCTTGATAGTCTCTGCGTGGTACTGGGGGAAAGGAGGGGAAGGTGATAAGCATCCTCCCACACACTAGGATCTAGCACCAGAGCTGACGGTGATCACTCAGGAAAGGCCTGTGGATGTTCTAGACCTCCACCTCCATCGTCTAGTCTCTGCGCCATCCATTCACTGAGCACCCTCTATCTGCTTATTTCAACCTCCTGGCTTCCACCCTCTTCTACCACAGCACTAATTCACTCTAGGGGCAAATCTATCAAACTGTTCAGAAAATTGCCACCAAAACCCATTAAACGTATGGGAGTAAACACATCTCAACATAAAAGGAGCTTGTGGCCCTCCGGCTGTCCCCTTTTCCCTAAGACTCATCAAACACCATCACCAAATAAAGCAGGTAACTGGAGTAAAACACCCAGGCTCATGTCTGGATAATATTGGTCTGGCAATCGGTGTCAGATTCTGATAGATTTGGTAATTCTGAGCTTTTCCTCTATTGTTTCCAACTACAATTCAAAGTCAAAGTTATTAACTTAAGCTAACAGTGGCCCAAGATAACTAACCCATTGTTAAGGTCACGCAGGCCTGGCTTTCACAATCACTTTCTAGAGTGTGATTAGAGATGGAATAGAACAGGGAGAGGTGGGAATGTGCTTTTCTCTGACCTAATTGCCCTTTGCTGTTTCTCACTTTCAACGAATCCTGGCTTCAGTCTTCTCTCTGAAGCCCTTTCTCTTTTTGCATTTGCCACTGCCATTTGACTCAAAGCCAAGATGTCAAAAGTTCTTAGATAGTGTAATCAATGTCTCATTGCTGATAAAGACACCCAGTTCAGCACCAGTGGGCCTTGTCCTTTTACCACCACTGTCCACGAGAACAGCACCTGCAGGTAGGAGGCTGGAGGAGCTGGCACCAGAGCTTAATCTCCAAGCGTGGCGCTGCCTGAAGATCTTCCGCTTCAAATCCTAGGCATACTCTATAATGAGGACCACTGGCTTGTTCTGCTGAGGTAGGGTCCTTACTGTAAGTTATGAGAATTTTTCTATTGCTGACTTGCAGTAAAAATAGTATAGAATATAGAAATAGTTTAAAGGAATGCATGTTGATTATTGTCAAATGACTTTTCCTCAGAGTTGATGCGAGGAGTAAAAGAATACATGAAATGCTTAGAACAGAGATGAGCACATAGTAATTATTTAATAAATGTTACCTATTATGATCATCTTCTTATATTACACTGACCACTCTATTTAAACCCAATGCGAACTTTGTGTTCCTAGAATAAAATTTACTTGGTCACGGGTCGTGAAATTCCTTTAATACACTACTGGATTTGGACTGTTAAATTTTATTCATGCTTTCTGCATCTTTCTAAGTGACACTGGTCTAGTGTACTAACCCTTAGTAATAACCTGTCTGGTTTTGGTACTATCCTTGTCTCAGCATCAGGGTGTGTTGGTTTCAAAGAACATATTGGGACGATTTCTATACTTCTCTAGGCTCTGGACAGCATAACAAAGGATTTAAGTGTTCCCTGAAGGGGAGACATAATTCAGCTATCAAAATCATTTGGGTCTAGTATTCTGAGCAGAGCTAGATCTTACAATCATTTTTTGATTTCTTAAGGCTGATAGTCTATTCATATTTTCTACTTCTTGGATATTTATCTTCTTGGAAAATAGTCAATTTCATCTCAACTTACAGGAATTAAAGGTATATGTCTTTTTACGACTTTTAAACTCTCTTCTAATGTATAGGAAATATGCCCTTTTCTATTTATAGTTTTTTTGGTGCATCCTTATTCTTGACTAGATTTCCAGGAAGTTTGTTTTATTGTGTTTTGTTTTGTTTTGTTTTTTTACCCCCAAAGAAGTAGCTCTTGCCTTAATTTGTCAAATTTATTTTCTATTTCATTAAGCCATGCTTTTACATCTTTTAAGGGTGATTATTTTAGGTTTTTTAAGGTTATTTTAGGTTTTTTCCCCAGTGTTTTGAGTTAAATCTTTATTTACTTTCGGACTTCTGCTTTCTGAAAAGTGCATTTAAGTCTGTAAGTTTTCTCATTAATATGTTAGACTTTGTTCTTAATTTCCACAAAAAAAGGTCAGAGAATGTGGTCTTTATAATTTCTACTTTTATGGAACTTGAGGTTTTTTGGTGGCCTAATATACAAGTGTTTTATTTATTTATTTTTTTAAAGATTTTATTTATTTATTTTTTCCCCCCAAAGCCCCAGTAGATAGTTGTATGTCATAGCTGCACATCCTTCTAGTTGCTGTATGTGGGACGCAGCCTCAGCATGGCTGGAGAAGCGGTGCGTCAGTGCGCGCCCGGGATCCGAACCCAGGCTGCCAGCAGCGGAGTGCGCGCACTTAACCACTAAGCCACGGGGCCGGCCCACAAGTGTTTTAAATAAAACATGCATTTTCGGTCTTGGAGATGTAAAATCATATATTATACACATGCCAATTACATTAATTAGGTATTATTTTATTCAAATCCTCTATATTGTCATCTTTTGGTACATTTCTGAGAGACGTATTGAAGTCTTCCACTGTGGCTGTGGTTTTGTTGGATGTTACCAAGTGCTAAAGAATTCTACCAATCAATGTTGTCCTTGTGGAATATTCTAAATTTAGGTTGGTTAAAAGTCAGTATTTCTGGCCAACATGGCATTATGTGACCACCCGTTGAGTAAAAACACATCTTGCCCATGTGAACTGCCAACAGTGGGGGCTGGAGACACTGTGGCAAAGCTGTCACAGGATCAGATGCAAACAGTGGATGTCCCTCTGTCACAGTGAGGGAGAGAAGACAATCCAACGTTCTGCTTAGAAGATTATTTAAAATTGTCAAGATCGGAAAAGCACGTCCAGCCGCTAGTCAAAGATGCATATGAAGTGAGGGCCCTGACATGCAGTCCAACTGCAACTGTGTACATTATATAATATTAGAACCATTTCAGATCAGTGTCCGACAGCCTGATCCCAGGGACAACACAACTTCATCCTGTTCAAAAACCTCAAAAGAAACCCATAAGAGGGACTTGTTTTTTTTTTAATCCCAATTCTAATCTGGTAATAAGAATTGGAGCACAGATAATCTGCAAATGCTTCAAAAAACCAAAATCCCTGAGCCAGCCCCCTCCAGCAGGTGCAGCAGATCCCCTCGCCCCTGCCATCTCAGAGCTGTGTGGTATTATTTTACTGGATGGAAGAGACCATAAGGCCTAGTTAAAGGTCAGCTTCTTAAAATTTCTGCTCCTTCCCCTGCACACAGGAGACCCTGGCACACTCCAGCAGCAGACAGCCATAGTGAACCGATCTTCACTCACGTCTTTAGCTCTGTCTTGGGACCAAGCTAACACTTGCAGTAATTCCTGGTGACTTCTGCCAAGAACCCTTTGGAAAATTGCAGAATGTCCTCACGGACGCATCTTAACCTGCCTGAGGTGCCTGCTGAGCACAGTTCCTCTGAGCTTGGTCAGGCCCCCATGACATTTGGAGGCCTGCCACCTGCCAGGCCATAGGCTGTTTATGGAACATGGGTTAGGGAACCTCTGATGAAGAGTCTCATGTTTCCAGAAAGACGACTTAGACTGCACTTCCTGAGGCTTTATTTTTAGTCTAAACTTCACACTACCTTCCAAATGCCAGAGGGCAACCCCTCACCACTTCACCTTACAGGGTAGCCTTTTCCTTATCCTGAACAGGAAGTATAGAAGTCAAGAGTGGGGGAAGTCTGCCTCTACCCATTACTCCTCTCTCAATGCTAATATGAAATCCCATGGCCTATGGTTGAGCCTTAAGGTTTTTAAAAGGCACTGTTCCTCAAGGAGCCCCCACATGCCTCAATATAAGTTTGTTCTGAATTTGGGAACAGAAATAGGAATGGAACACTTCCCAATAGCTGCCACCTGCTCCCTGGTTAAGGCCTCTCTCCACAGGTCCAGTCAGTTCACAAACAGCACCAGGACTAATACATTCCTACCAGGCTCCCTCCTGGGGAAGCATGCTGAGAACCCCTGAACCCCTGGGAAGGGATAGGCTGGGAACACAAAGTAGATGAAGCGGGATATTATATGCCAGATGGTATTAGTGCATTAGACTTAGTCATTAATTTGCAAGAGTGGACACCCTTCTCCTGGACCTGCCTAGTTATCTTGGGTCTAAACTAGGCCAGAATCAGTCTGCAGGGTGACCTTTCAGTTCATCACTGCAATATGAGCTGTTATAGAAACCTGGGGTAGGAGTGTCAAGCCCTGTGCCAGCATACATAATGCCTTAGAGAGGGTTCCAATAGAACCCTTCCACATTTTCCTTTGTGAGGCTAATGGTAGCACAGGTGTGTGAGAGAACCATGGCCAATGACACAGTAGGTCTTCTTCGCTTAAGAAGAATTGGCCAGTTGAGATGGCAGGAAAGGGGAAAAGGAGAGTAGTGATGGGCTAGTGAAAACAATCTTCCCAGTGGCTGTAAACTCCAGACACTTTCTTGCCTGGTCCACTGTGGCTAATAACACTGCATTTCCACCGTTTCCTACAAGCCATCCCAGCAGCCAAACCAGCCAGCTGAAGCTCACCTCATGAGTGCCATGAGAGAAGTTCAGACGAGCCACATTCATTCCAGACTTAATCATCTCCTTCAATGTCTCCACCGACCGGGAAGCTGGGCCTAGTAAAAAAAGTTTTAAAGCCGTAAGTGTTAATTATTCAAAGTAGGAATAACACTTTAAGTTGAAAGAATTGATATTCTTGATATTTAATTTTTTTCCCTAAACTTTTCCTCCCCCAAATAGCTAAAAATTCTTTCAAAAGCATATACATGGCTATTATTGTGCTAGCCCACTTTCTTGACTTAGGGGACACTTCTATTTCCTTCAAATTCTACAAGCTCTCATCTAATTAGGAAAGTCTAGGTAAGACTTGGCCAGCCCTCTTTGCTCTCCCTGAAGCCCAGACAGATGTCCAACCACAGAATCCTAGTTGCACAGAGCATGTCAAAAAGATCTTTCGTAGGTCTCTCAGATGTTCCTATAAAGATCTGCTAAGGAAGGCACCCTCTAAATTTTGCCTTTAGCAGAAAACAAAGCATACTAATTCTTTTTTTTTTTTTAATCCCTCCCCCCGTCCCCCACAGCCCCAGTAGATAGTTGTATGTCATAGTTGCACATCTTTCTAGTTGCTGTATATGGGACGCGGCCTCAACATGGCCGGAGAAGCGGTGCGTCGGTGCACGCCCGGGATCCGAACCTGGGCCGCCAGTAGTGGAGCACGCACACTTAACTGCTAAGCCACAGGGCTGGCCCGCACACTAATTCTTTATTCAACTTCTTATGACCTGAGTTCCCATAAGAATCTGTGTAGCATCTCGCTCAGCACCCAGGTTTGCTACATTTAGTCTTTTCAGGAGAGAAAAGATCCTCCCACTTGTTTGGGGGAGGATGGGGCACACCCACTCACCAATGGTACAGATGATGCCAGTGTTCCGGGCTGTGATGGGTGGCGAGTCAATGTCCAGGCGGCACATGTGCTCCAGGAATGTGTCAGCCATGGCCGCATGCAGCTGCTGGGTCTGAATGAAGGCAGTACCGACATCGCTATGGGGCTTCGACATGGCTTCTGAGGTCCTGGGTCCACGGGAATTGAAGAGAGAGTGATCAGTCTGAGAAGCCCAGGGTGGTTAACACACCGCTTGGCACAGGAGGCTGTTTCTTCCTTACACATTAACCCAAGAAGCACGCTTTGTGCACAAGCCACAGGGAGCCCCGCCATGCGCTGGCTATGTGGGTGCTCCTCAAGCTGGGCAAAGGGTTCATGTGACTGTGAGCAAATGGAAAGAACCTTAAAGAACAAGTTAAAACCTTGTACCCAATGCATGTACTTCCCAGGCATCCACTGTAAGCAGAGCTCCCTCACACTGGGCTAATATCGACCTCGACAGCTTTCCCACTAATCCTATAAGTAACATCATTTTACATGCACTGAAGGAGCTTCCTCAAAAGGAAGCTGTAACCAATCTTTCAGTGATATAAATAACTGACTCCTAGTTTATTACCTTGGAAAATCTAGATCTTTGTATGGAAAGTTGCTTCAAAGCTACAAACATCTCAAACAGGGTGGGGCACTGAACACCGCTTCTTAACAATCCCCACCCAAACCCAAAGTGCTTTTCCTGGTTGTGAAGACAACCACCATCCAGGTTCCTAGCTCCGGAGTCCTAGGTTTTCACTAAGCTGGAGCACCACGTAAGTTCACTCCTCAACTTCCTCTAGGCGGGAGAGTAGGTCCCAGCCCACGAACAGGCAATAAAAACCAGTCCTTGGACAGGAAGCAAAGTCTAACCAGAACCCTGAATGGAAAGTTTTTCATCCCAGGAGTCTGTACCTAAAAACCACATTTACTTTTGGTCAGGAAGACTTTGCATACAACCAAGTATAACCACAACAGCACTGGTCTGGTTCTAAAATCCTTACAACTACAGTAACGGGACAGTTCCAACACCAGGAAATCTTGCTTCTCAAATCCTTTCCCCAAAGGATTGTCTGATGCACCAGCCTGATTCCCTTTCATCTGACAAGTACATGATCCCCAGTAACAAGGACCATTTGTTCCAGGTAATTAACCAGCCCAGGTCACAATCCTGACAACTGCCCCAACCCTTGCTTTTCTTCATTACTGACTTGTTTGCTTAACTTCATTAGTAACAACTAAACTCACTCAGCCGGTTAGTTAGGTGATTAGAGACTAAGACTTGAGAAGCTTCCAGGCAGTGTTTGAAAAAACATCAGGTAAAGGATGTGAGCCAGAAGGTTGACAATCCTCATCAAAAGGCCAAGAGCAAGTTCCTTCCTCAAGTTCTCAGAGCAAGGGTTATTCCTTCTAAAACCCTTGAGCCTAAATGCTTTAGCCCAGGCTCAGAAACAAGCCTTCTTTAGCCCTGCCCTACCTCCTCCTAAATCTCAGGGCACCAAATCAAGGCACCCCATACATATAACCCTTACTGTTCCTCCTTCTCCATCCCTGACTCTGTGGCCTCTCTGGGTGGCTCAAGTAGAGCACGCCTCTACCCATCTCTGCCATCTTAAGAACGCCGGTAAAAGCCCAAGCAGCTCTGTGACCAGTGGTGAGCAAACCTTCTGCCGGCTATTGAAAACTGATGTCTACGAGTGCTCAACTACAGCCTCTAATACTTTAAAAAAAGGGAAATAAGACACCAGCTAATTATTCCACACGGAAAATGCACTGTTCCTTTCAATGTGCATTTCCTAACTCCCTAATACATACTAGATACCAAAATGAAAACAACAACCCTCTCCTCTGTGACCTATTTGGTTTTGTATCTCTTAGTACCTAGTACCTGGAAGTATTCCATTGTTTGTTGAATGAACTTTCAGTGGAACTTAATGCCTCTTTGTCAAAATCAAAGTTATACCTCTGCTCCGCTCCCAAACCCCCACATCTGAGGAACTTCTGAATTACTGACAGGATGGCCTGGGCAGCCAGTGTCCCTCTACCTACACTCATGACTGAGACAGGGCTTGCCTACCTTCAGAATACCCAGCTGGGCTTAGGTAAGTCTGGCTGTTAAGGAAACATTACTGAAGAGATGGTACCAGGTGGCACATCAAGCCAACTGGAACACATAGGCCTTGCTATGACCTCCAAATAGAGTGAGTCATCCAGTCCGAGGACTGTATGGTGAACAAAATAATATCTGACTGAAGGAGTTGGAGTAACCAACTTAACTCCATTCTTCTTAAAAATCACCAGCTAGGGGCCGGCCTGGTGGCACAGGGGTTAAGTTCACCCACTCCGCTTCGGAGGCTGAGGGCTCGCAGATTCGGATCCCAGGCGCGGACCTACACACCACTCAAAGCCATGCTGTGGCGGCATCCCATACACAAAGTGGAGGAAGATGGGCACAGACATTAGCTCAGAGCTAATCTTCCTCATCAAAAAGAAGATTGGCGACGGATGTTAGCTCAGGGCCAATCTTCCTCATCAAAAAAAAAAAAAAAAATCACCAGCTGGTTTTTCTCTAGACCTGAGACATTAGGATCTCCTTGCAAAGACCTGGCTGGGGCCACTGATTATCAGGTCATACCTTGTGTTCTCTGGGCTTGGGCTTCTGGTGACATAATGCTCTTTTTTTGGCTCAGGGTGGCTCCTTGGCCCCACTTGCAAAGACCGCTCGGAGCTGAGTAAGGTTTGCCCTGCAGAGCTGTACAAGGATTAAGGTAAAAGCTGAGTGTAACTAAAGCTCTTTAGGGTAACAGAGAAATTACCTGAATAACCAGGAATCCAGGTGGTAGCTGCTCCTAGAGATTCAGCTATGTTACAAAAAAAGAAAAATAGAGAAGCCTCCCAAGAAAATACCAAGAAGCTGATAACAGAAAATTCACAGGTAAAAGTGAGTTCTTACTGGCTCCTCTGCAATGCTTCATCCCTTCCCCTAATACCCAAAGATTGCCTTCCCTCTCAAGTCTCTCTAAACCTGTGGTTTACTAACATTTCACAGTTTATTCTATACAAGAACCTGGTCCCTCCCTTTTTTTGGGGGAAGGTACACTAAATAAACATATATAAAAGGACTGGAAGGATACCTACTAAGTATTCACAGCATGTTATCTGGGTGGTAGGATTACAGCAAAATTTTTTCTTCTCTTTATTAATAAATGTACTGATATGAAATACTTTATAACAAGAAAAATTACAAATGTACCTCTTCTGAAAATGATATATTTACAAGCATCCTAGTAAGACTGTTGGAATTAAAACAAATGGGAAGCTCCCAGTTCCATTAGTCAACTGCTGCTCTATGCACTTCTGGAATACTGTTTAAACGTGGCAGAGGCAAGATACGCATCTCGGGCCCTAGATTACACATGCATTGCAAGATACTTTCACTAGTTTAAGAAGGTCAACCTTGATCCATTCAAAACCTCAAAGCAAAAAAAAAAAAAGTTAACACAGTCCTTATCACAATTCTATGCCAAAAACCTGTTAGTAACGTGGCCAAATCCAGCAAACTTCTTTTTCTGTTTAGCCCGCCCTCAAGCTTCAAAGCAAAAACTCTGTGACAAAGATGTTCTGGTCCAGAAGGGCTACCTCCAGGATCAGGAGATGCCATTGGAAGATACAATTGTATTGGGCTCAAACATAAACCCTATTATATACCATCTTGAATTAAATCTGAGGTATACAAGCTCTGATCTTTTGCTCACCCAGGCTATTATGTACAAAAATAACAAAGGAAAATTTGTTTGGCATTTGAGTGGATTTACACACCAGTAATCAAAAAGAGCTTGCTGGTCAGCAATTACATCCAGACTCTGACCAGATCTCAACACGTCCTTAAAGCCCTCTACCAAACTGAGACCTCATGTCTCATCCTTGGGTCACCAACTGGTCTCTCTCCCCTCAGGCTCTGCCCTGGAGCCTCCCTTGCAGGAGGGTCAGAGCACCCTCCTGCCTGTCTCCAACGTCCTCCAGGAGCCTCTTCTCCGAGCACAAGCTGCCCATCTCACCAACCACCTACCTAGACTTCTGACTAAATCACCGTCTGGACTCACTCCGCCAGCCCCAGGAGAGCAGCCCCAGCCCTGGTTTCTCAGAGCGGGCCTCTGGGAAGAGCTCCCCTCCCTCGCTCTGGTCGTCTGGACAGTGCCTGCCAGGACATGCGGCCCAACCCGTGCCAGTCTGACTCACTACTGCACCCTCCTCCTCGGGCAGCAGAGACATGCAAAGCCAACCTCCTGCCAGCAGTGGAAGCCTGGCATATCCACTGATGGCAGCAAGCGCAGTGCCCAGGTACAGCAGCCTTATTCTTGAGCCTGAGCCCCTGCAGTAGGATCTTCCTCAGAGCCATTTCTCCTTTGTGACAAACGAGACACCATCGGAGGCCTTAGTGCAGGCTGACGGGCTGGAACAGGCAGTCACACTCAGCTCCAGGTGGCCCTATTCCCACCTTTCCTTTCTCATCTCAAGCAGTTCCGGGTTCTCTAAAACTATAGCTTTGTTTGTGCTCAACACAATTTTTTGTCCAGTCGTCAGAAACGACGGGGTGGAAAAAAAAAAAAAATACTCAACATGCCACTTAGAGCCAGTACTGTTGGCAGATTATGCTGGGAAAGAGTCACGCTTCACTCCACCAATTCCATCTTTCACAAAGGCCCAAATCATTCTGCCCTAGTAAACCAGGCTGGCCTGTGAGCCTGCATCTGCATAAACCTATTTGAAACCAGCCTGGGCTCTCTGCACCAATTTTGCTCTGATGCCAATCTCACCACACAGACTAACCCATTAATGATGGCACCTGATACCCACGATTGTGTTCCTCGCTCTGATATCAATTTGCTACCTACATCTCCAAATCTCCAAGCCAGCACGAAGGCTCTTCAATTCCCAAATCTTCAGAACTCCAGCATCCTTTAGAAAGTTTGCATCACAATATGCTGGACCCTGCACTCAGGCCAGCCTGCTTTCTGGCTCTCTTCCTAGATGATAGAGCAGTGAAATATATTTCCCAATACTGGCCCTCATCTGACTATGGCAGCACCAAGATCAAAATGGGTGCTGGGCCAGCCACAGAACCTAGGAAGGTCTGGAGTAGATGCCATTCATCCTGATATATAGTTAGAGTCACGACAACAGCGTGTTTGTATATGGAGTGGGGTATGGAGAATAAGCAATTATTAGTTAAGAGATAGGAATCTGAAGGCCATTCTACCTCAGCAGGCCCCATAACAGAATGCAAAGTCTGGTGTTACCAGGTTACACAAAACAAAATGAGCCCACTTGCAGGTTCAGGTAAAATTCCCTTGCTCTGGGCCGGCCCTGTGGCTTAGCGGTTAAGTGCTCGCGCTCCGCTGCTGGCGGCCAGGGTTCGGATCCCCGGTGCGCACAGACGCACCGCTTCTCCAGCCATGCTGAGGCCACGTCCCACATACAGCAACTAGAAGGATGTGCAGCTATGACAGACAACCATCTACTGGGGCTTTGGGGGAAAAATAAATAAATAAAATCTTAAAAAAAAAAAAAATTCCCTTGCTCTTCTATTTATTCAGGGCTAGAACTAGTGACTTAAACTTTATAAGCAGGAGCTTAAGGTCCTATTTCAAACTAAAGTGTGGAATAGGGCACAACAGCTGATACTAAATGGGCCTACTCCCAAAAGGACCACTCAACTCTAGGGCAGGAAGTCCCAAGTCAGAGAAACCTCCATGTCCTCAGACACTGAGGATTTCCTGGTTTGATCGCAAATGCTCAGAGCTGAGAAGTGGCTTCAGCCTGAAGGAGGAAGTCTGGATGAAGCTTTTGTTGTGCTGTTACTCCTTACTAGGCTTTTAAAAACATGGGGCAGTGCTTCAGGGCATGATATTCATACTGTGAAAGCAGCAAGGACCTGGGACCCCGGTTTAGGGCCCTTCCAAGTCAGGTACAACCAGGATGGGTATCGGCCTCAGCAAAGTGAGGTATTGGCTTAGCACTGAAAGCTCTAGATGCAGGAGGGAGAGGAAGGGAAGTGCCCGCTTTCCAAGAGCACTGACCTAGTTAGCATGGACTGGTCTTCCCACAGTGACCTTCACAGGTTTGTTTCTATTTTATTTTGTCTTGAACTACAGAAAAGAAATTATACAGTTCATTTTTCCTCCATCCCCAGGTCCCTCCAACCCTTCTACACCCTATCATGAACTTTGACACCCACCCACTGTCATGAATTTTGTGTCCTATTTAAGTGTCTATATGTATACTGAACCCTACGACATTGTTTTTTTAAATGCCCTAAGTGATATACTCTACAAATATCATTGAATAACTTGCTTTTTCACTCAGCACATTTAAGATCCATCTAGTTGGTATATGGATCTAGTTAAGTCATATGAACTGCTATACTAGTCCACTGTATGACTAGACTACTTATTTACGTATTCTCTTGCTGGTTGGCCCTCTCCCCTCCATTAACCAAATTTTTTTCCCTATTAATCAATTCTATAACAACTCTCCCAGTACATGTCACCTTGTGCAGGTTGGAGCTTCTATATATTCAGAAATGGAACTCTGGATTACAGGGTATATTTTCTATTTTACTACATGTTGCTGAATTGTTCTCCAAAGTGGTTTTATCCATTTACAATCAACCGGTAATGTGAGTTCTTCCCTTCCCACACCTTTGCCAATACTTGATACTGTCATACTTTTTAAAATGTTTGCCCATCTGATGGGTGACATCTGTGAATCTGCTCTCTAATGTAATAACAAAAGAGGGATATCAGGATAGTTTTGTTTTCAAAGTCTCTACTTCCCTACCTCTTAACCGGATCAAAACTCTAGGACTCCTCCAAAATGCACACGGTTGACTCATATACCATGAGAGATTCAGCTGACTAATTCTTTTGCACTCACCACCGGAGACAGGAGACACCAGTTGTCAAGTTAAATAAGTATTATCTGTAGGTTAATCAAAGATGTTCGAAGGGATGGGGCTCCTTTAGACAATTTTTTGACTGCATCAGCTAAGCTGGTCCATACTCTGAAATGCTATGACCAGCAACCTCACTGTCCTATCATAGCTGGTCTTGGCATCTCCCCTACCACAGCCCCTGCCTGATTTCTAACACGGCAAGCTGTCATCAGCAAAGAGAGGCTTAGAGCTGCCCAGGAGCTTTGCCTATGGACAGAAGTGGGGGAGGCGAGTCTCAGAGGCCACCAGAGGTACTGCAGCCTGGCTTGCTCTCCTACGTGCAGATTGGCACATACCCCTCACTGCAGGGGTGGGGCCACACTGCTTGGTGGCCCTGCCAACCTCCCCCCTTGGGCTGAGTAGCCATACCAGGAGGCCAAAAGGCCCAGCAGAGGCTATACACCGTCATCCACCACCTACCCTGGTTCACCTTCCCCAAAACAGCTTCTTTAACAAAGCCCCAAATACTCAGACTATTCGTTTATCTAGTCCAAGGCTGGCTCTAGGTGAAAAATGCAAGTTCCCAGAAAGTATGGTGGTATTGAGAATGGTCTTTTAGCTCTATTCCTATCTGTACCAGAATTCATCCTTAAAGTGATGACTCAAGGTCCTATACCACCTTCTACCAAATAAATCACTTTTTCATCTCATAACATCCTCGATGAGGTTGCAAGAAAACTCTGCTCCCAAGGGCGACCCACTCTTGTGGTGTACCGGTTAACTGGAATTTGACTCTGGATATGTGGAATGATTCAGAAATAAAGATAATGTCAAACGAGTCATTTCCTCCTACCTTGCTCTCAGTCTTAGCTCTTGGCAAAAATAACACACCCTGAGGTACCTTTGTAAAAGCTGAAGCAAAATAAATTAAAACTGATGTAGTGTGAGTTTGTACTGCAACAGTTGCATTTTTTTCTACCTTCCTGCTCACAGCCATTTCCTCATTTCTTTCATTGCCTCAATATTAAGAAATAAACAGCTTTAAGAAATAAAATGGCTTTTCCTGTGACCCCCACATTAATGTCACAATATTCAAGGCACAGAAGAAACTCCCATAAGGTGCTAGCTCTGTTTAGAGTCACAGCTACCAAATTTGCCAAGTCATTGTGGGTGTATTTCTTAAAGACCCAATAATCCTCTTTGTTAAACTATAAATTCAACACTAAAATTATTTACTTCTCATGTAGTGCATAAAATGAGAGCAGCTTTACTAGACAGGAAGAGACTAATGTCCATACATTTTGGCTCAAGCCCAGTAACTCAGAAATTAGTTCAAGGACATTCTTTAAGTCATCCTTATTCAAGTCCACCCCAGCCCTTATCCCCAGAGGGCTGCCATGACCACCGAAGGCGGCTCACCCTGGCATGTGGCTCTGCCATGCTGTACCTTAGCTCTTAGGGCAGTACAGAGAGCCTAGGGACCTGATCAACCATTTTTCACTTAGTTGAGACATTTTTAACTGGGGGAAATGCATGCTTCATTATCTGACTCACTGAAAGGGGAGAGGGGACTTTTTAAACCATGCAGACCACAATGCAGTTTTCCACTCACCCAACGAAGAGAATTTTCTCAAAAGCAGATAAATTGAAAGGTTGAGTCATCCTCTCCACAGAGCTTCCCTGCCCCCACCCCCCCACCCCAAGCCTGGTGATAGGTTACATACCTTTCCCCTCAGAACACCGCACTGCATTCCCAACAGCATCCTCAGGCAACCAGAGAGCAAATTATTTGCCAACAATGCTCCGCAGGGGGGGGGGGGGGTGTTCCTGACTTAGGCCCTCCTTTGTAGCATAGGGAGTGGCCACACCCTCAGTACAGCCAACAGAGTGCTACTGTCCCCTACCTCCAATCCTAACCTCACACTTACTGAGAAAGTGTGGCTGAGAAAATTCTAGAACTCCACCTGGAGTGGATGGGAATGGAATGTGAAGAGTTGTCTTGAGGTAACAAGCTTGTTTCTACTCTTGGAGCCAAACACCAAAGGCTGAAATCACCCCTCTCCTTGCCTTCCTTTGTCTAGAGGTCCCATTCTCAGGAGACCAAAGAGCCCCTGTTGCAAGTGGAGAGTTGCAAAGTAACACTATTAGTTACTTTGTAAACACTGTGCCAGGATCCCTGAGGAGATTGGTTTCCAGGAGATGTCTGGTATTTACAGATCCTGACTCCCAAAGATTAACTACCACTATGTGTTTGAGGATGGCATGTAGAAGATGAACCCTCATGCTCAATTACAGATTAAATAATTGTGCTCAGTGATCAAAAGAATACATGTGGAGGTACTTCTGGACATCTCACTGGAGATTAGACACTGCACTGAGTACTCAACATATATATGCCTAGGTGCATGTATAGTAACCAATCCTTTCAACAATCATGAGGAAAATGTTACTTCCAGTTTACACATGGTAAACTGAGGTCCTGAGGCTAAATTCCCTCCATCATTTGTCAGTATGTTAATGAGTCAAACCTAATTCTAAAAGCCTGTTTACAACTTCCCAATGCCTCTGTTCGTCATGCCTGGATCTTAATTATCAGGCTCACTTGTACAAGAGGATCAATGTCCCAGGTTTGAAAAACACAGATAAGAAGCCAAAGGGAATGCCTTTCTACGATTGGGCCTTTAAATATCCTTCAGACTGGAAAGTGCTTTCCTGCTTCTTCAAACCCCGTCTGATGCCACCCTGTGAGTCTCCTGTCTCCCTCACCACGGCCCTCGCCGCGAGGGAAACACGTACCTTCTTCACAGCACTTACCAGTGATAAGTTTTGTGTCCGTTCCTTAATTAGATTGTGAGCTCCGTGGGTGATGACCATTCTAGTCATTCGGGTCTCCACCCCCTTCCCAAAACAACTCTTGGCACACTGAGTTTTTATTGAGTGAATGCGGAACGCGGCGCCAAGCCCTTGACATATTTCTACCGTTCCCATAACCTGCTCCCTTGCTCCCTCTCCACCCCGTGGCCTCCCCGTTCTACACTCGGGGCGCATTGGTTAAGCAACGGTAAGCAGAGGCGAGGAGTCCGGTGAGTGCCTCGAAAGAGGCTCTGCGCCACATGCGCCAGCTCGTCGGGCGGGAGGCGAGGCGAGGCCAGTCGTCCGGCGGGGAGGGACTGGGCGGGGCGGGGCGGGCCCCAAGAGCCGACTGCTACGTGCATCCCCGCCGCGGCGGGATGGAGCCCCGCGCCCCCTGGGGGCGAGCGCAGCGCCGCGGCCACCCCACCGAATCCGGGGCGGCACAAAACAGGAAGGCGCCACAGGAGCCACCACCGTTTCTTCGCTGCAGCGGGGAAGGGCAAGGGTTACGTAACGCTCCAGCTGCGCCCGGGCCGCACAGGAGCCAGCTCGGCCCATCCGCAGACCACTGCAATTCGGGCGGTGACCCCGGGACGCGGGCCCAGGGCTCCAGGAGAGCAGAGACTGGGAGGCCGTGATGCAGAAGAGTGGCAGGACTGAGATGGGAGACAGGGCGGGGGGTGGCGGCAGGGGGCGGGAGCGGGCGGACGTGACCATAACCGCGCGAACCCCGGGGCGGAGGAGAGGGATGCGGGAGAGCGGACATGACCAGATGGGGGGGAGGGGCAGGAAGCCGGGCACGAAGGGGGGAAGGGGCGGGCACGAGGAGGGGACAAGGACGCGGGAAGAGTGCACGGCACCTGAACGGGGAGGGTCTGGGGAGGGGAGCTAGAGAAGCAGTTTCAAGAGGTTACAAGGAAAGCAAAAGAATGAGGGGGACACCGACAGGCTGAAGACGAGAGGGCGAATGGAACTGTACTAAGGGGCAAGCGGAGGAGGCGAGCATGGGAGCAGAGGGAGGAAAGGAAGGGATCGGATTAGGAAATACGGGAAGGGAGACGAGGGTGGAACCAGATCGAGGAGGAAGGGAGAAGATGAGGATGGGACCAGAATGGGGGGACGGATCGGGGCAAGAAAGGGGCTGGCAGACCCATCTGACCTGGGAAGAAACAGGAACTGGGGGCTTGGAGGAGCAGGCCCCAGGCGCGGGCAGCCTTTCTCCTCTCTCCGGACCCCAAGGGGTCCGAGATGCCCAGGACCCTACGCCGCCCCGGGATGAGCGTCCTGCGGGATGCGCAAGCGGACAGGATTCCGCACTAGCCGGGCGGCCGGGGCCTCGGCGGGGACGGATGGCCCGGCCTCTCCCTCGCTCACCTCCGGCGTGGTCCGGCTCGGGCTGCTCGGGTCCTGCACACAGGTCAGCTCGCTAGCGGCGCGTCGCTCGTGTGCTGGGACCGCCCGCCTCAGCCTCAAGGTTATCCTGCTGCAGAGCCGCCGCAATCCCTCCGCCGGCCCGCCCCCCACCCAATCCCGGCTCCCGGCTCGCGCGCCCCGCCCCTCCGCGTGCCCGCTGGGCGCAGTCACCTTCAGTAGGAAGTGCGCGCAGGCGGAACGGGCCATCAGGTTGCCCTTTTGGGGGGGACTACATTCCGTGGCGGAAGGACACAACATAAAAATCGCAGCATTGACGTTCCGTGGAGGCCAATGGGTTGCGGCGAGGCAGCAGGGCCCGCCCCGGGGCCCTCCCTCCCAGACCCGTGGGTGCCGGGGCCCACCTGTTGCCGCCAACTTGGAGCGTTGGAGGGCTCCTCTCTTGACTCTCGGCCGAGGTCGCCCTCGCTGCCCTGGCCTACCCCGGCGGTGCCTAGATTTATGGGTCCCTGGGCAGCACTCGCCCAGCCCCGCCCTGCGACTCCCCACCCCTCCAGGGGCCCGCTCCGGCGCACACCTGGGAGACTGAGCTGGACAGGAGGTTGGGGAGGCCGAGATGGGATCAGAAGGTGGGGAGAGATGGAGACTCGTGGCATGGCTGGAGGTTGGGGCCGCCTTCGGAGGGGCCCCGGCACTAGAGCGGGGGTAGGGAGAACTAGGGAGGGCGGAGTGTGCCATGGAGCGGGAGGCCCTTTAGTTCTTAGACCAAAACAAGGAAGGACAGGTTGGGGCCATGTGAATACTTTAGTAGGGGCTGGAATCCTGCAGAGTGAGTGCCTGAGAGTAGAAAGCGAATGGAAAGTATTAATATTATTGCAGAACTGAGCAGGAAATATCAAGTCCGAACATTAGAGCCGATAATCTCTGCAGGAGTCAGCACTTCTGTTTTCAACTTCGTGAATTTAAATCAGTATTGTTGAAGCTTTTCTTACACTTTTCTCCAAGGCATTTTCCGATTTCCCGGTAATTAGCCAACCACCAGTGATGGCAGCAGTTATCAAGGAAACAGCTGTAAACTCTTGCCTTCTTTCAGCCAAGTTTTGAGAGCAGATACAATGTTGCCTCATTAAAAATCGTGAAGACTATTTTCTTAGATTCTTTTTCCTGGTAAGTGAGACCAATGGGTGTGACCTGCTTGGGCAGACACCCGGCCTGCAGCTGAATCACAGGCCTTCATTAGGCTTTCCTGTTAGCTCCTGTTAGCTCAGATAAGCCGGGAGGAGAAAGTGACAGCATAAAAGTAAATTTCTGTTTGAGATAAAATCTTTTAATTTCTTCTGTAAGCCTTTTCTGGTCCCCTTATTTGTTGAGAGGGCATAAATGCTTGGTTATTGAGGTGGTGAGAGCACATGAAATTGTTGAGAAGAAAAAAAGCCATGCCCCACCAGGGAGAATCAGATTCCTCCCTATCCAGAGAAAGAAGGATGGCATACATGGCCCTCTCTACCTCCTGAGCTAAGGACAAACCAAGTACACTGGTGGACAACCACACTGAGGCGGCAGCGATCTGGTCAATCCTGGACTATGTTGCATTTTAAAGTTCTAAATCTAGAGATATTTATAAGATTGAAATGTACATGTGATGAAAATAATAAGTTTTCATATATTGAGGTATATGGGAAAGCCATTCTGGTTTAAATCTGATTTGACCTAAATCTGATTTGTTTTTCCCAGAGCAGCCTGACTTCTGGCCCACCGAACGTGCATCGTACATCTGTCTCAAATATTTTCCCAAAGCAAAGAATGCACTCTTTAAAGACAGAGATGAGTGTCTCCCTTTCTCTGGCGCAGATACCAGTACTTCTTTGAAGATAATAAGCTTTTCTTCCCAGGGAACCAAGGTCAAGTTGACCTGCTGTGTATGTGCTAAACGGTGGCAAAACATCTTCTTGTGACTTTGGAAAAAAAATTGTATTCTTATCATGCTTAATGTATAGTCTTTGTTCTGAAACGGTATATAACCATGCGGTAAACCACACTTCCCTGGAGTGCTTTCTTCCCTGGTGGTGATAGGGCTTCCAGGCTAGTCCTCAGCTCAATAAATATCACTCTTTCTTATCTATAGATTTTGGTTATTATTTGTGGCAACACGTATTAAACTGGAGAGCTGGTGGCAAACTATTACCCTTTAGTTACAGATGTGGGTCAGTTTCTGGCCCACCGAACGTGCATCGTACATGCATTACAGTGCAACATGCATTACAATGCAACTGTAAACAGATGTTTACACTTATAAAAATGTGGTCCATGAAAGTCTGGCAGAGACTAATCCAGCATACATTAGATGCATAGTGAAAATCTGTCACATTGAGGGTAAGGTGATTGTCGTTCTTTTGCTGAGCAGCAGCACAGTATAGAAGAAAGCTTGGGGCCAGCCCCGTGGCTTAGCGGTTAAGTGCGCGCACTCCACTACTGGCGGCCCGGGTTCGGACCCCGGGCGCGCAGCGATGCACTGCTTCTCCGGCCATGCTGAGGCCTCGTCCCACATACAGCAACTAGAAGGATGTGCAACTACGACATACAACTATCTACTGGGGCTTTGGGGAAAAAAAAGGAGGAGGATTGGCAATAGATGTTAGCACAAAGCCGGTCTTCCTCAGCAAAAAGAGGATCATTAGCATGGATGTTAGCTCAGGGCTGATCTTCCTCACAAAAAAAAAAAAAACAAAGAAATTAAAAAAGAAAAAAGCTTGGGTTCTTGTATGTGAATGAGTAAAGCACAGTATCCAATAGGCATCCTCTTTCTTTGGAAATTGACCAGTCCTGGAGGGCTGTCCTTGTGATTAGTGCCAGAACATCTTTCTAAGGTCAAGTAACTCGGTTTGCCCTTCTCTGGGCCATCCTCCTGAATCTTCACTCCTTTGACCCAGCAACAAGTAACCCCACAGCTACAGGAAACTGGGAGAAGCTGAGGGAGGACACAAACTCCCCTAGAGGCCAGGCTCCTCCCCCTAGAGCCAGCCCTTCCACTGTGCTTATAGACCTGGCAGGATGGGAGGAGAAGCTGCTAGGTTCACTGGACAGGGGTGTGCGAGTGTAGATTACCGTATTACCTGTTTGGATTCTCAGCCACAGAACTACAGAATCTGGAGTTTAATGGTTTAACTCTCGAAGGTCATTTGGAATCCCAGGCAAGGTAGTTATGTCAGCAAACGATACCAAACCCAGTCCTGGAGCCCAAGGAACAAGCTTTGGCCCTGGTGAAGAGGGTGAGGTTACAAGCTTTACCGTTACCTGACCTCTTGCCTTTGCCTGAAACAGCAGTGTTATTTCTCTCAGGCCAATACAGACTTCCAGGGCAGCTCAGAGGCCCTGGATGTCAAGTTTAGAGCAGAAATGTTTCTCACTTCGGACTTTACATGCCCTTTCCAGAGCCAGACCAAGCAGACTTTTTAATTTATTCTCTGCCTTCCTTTAGACTCCCAAGATCTCTTCAGGCCCACCAGGGTGGCACAAAATCTTAACTCCCGCGTTTCCCCCAGACAAAGAGAAAGTTGGCCTTTTGGAGTTAAGGATAAAGAGAGAACAGGTTGTGTGGGAGAGGGAAGCCTTCATGGAGGAAGAGACAAGGAGGATTGGTTACAATAGAGATAAGTATGGGAAGGCCATTCCAGGGGAAAGGAACAGTAAAGAATGTTGTCTGAATGCAACTGTGTATCTAGGTTTCTCCTCCCTCTTTCCTACCCCTGAGAAAATGCCTCATCAGCACTTAGAAGCAGGAGGGAAGAGGTGTGAGGAGTCGTTTATTCCAGTGGAAGTACTGCCGCAGCCAAGGTGACCCTGTCAGCCAAGGACCTCCAGCAATCTTTCTCCAGCACAGAACTGCTAGGGCTCACAGGACAAAGCCTCTTGAGGGTGCTTTAATCCTATCCACCAAGCCACTCCCTTGGAAGCCTTGCACTCTCTCCTTTTTCCCTACAAGGGTAGCCAGAGCTCAGGCTCCCTAAGATGCAAGTGGAATTGTAAGCAGACCCTATGCCCACCAAAGTAATCAAGATTTGGAAGACCAAGAAAGGCATCAGTGAACGATGGATCAAGTGCCCTCTCCCTTAGGAAGTTCTGCTGCCGTTCAATCAAAGTCTGCTTTTTCCTTGGCACCACACTTGTGATCTCCACCTCCACGCTCACTGGCTAACATGACCCTCTTATCCCAGAAAAAACAGCCAGGACCAAGGAGATTTTGGGTTCTCTCCTACGTAATTTTTGTAGACAATGCTTTAACTTAAGGGTGGCATCTCTGGCCCCATTGTAAGGGGGTTCTGAAATATCTGTGAGAAGTCCTCTACTCAGGAAAGCTGATGCCCCTTCAAATGAACTGGACCCTACATTATTCCTACCCATTCTGGGGGAATTGTGTGACCCATGAAGCTTCCTCCCACCACTCTCAAATTGGTCCCAGAAACTGAGACATCTCCCAAACCTCCACCCCAGAATCTATCCTGTGAAAAGCTGGTAAGTAACCCAGTTATGACTCAGCACCAGACTCTTCCCTCCCTCTCCCCCACTGGCCAGAATGAAAGGCAGAATCAAGCAGAAGGCTCCTCCCCTATGGATGGTCACATCCTCAGCACAAACTGAGTCATGGCCACACCCTGCCTGGATGGAAAATTACCATGACAGGGAAGGGGAAGGTTAAACTCCACGGGTTTTTGACTTCACAATCCAGAAATCATAGCCATCCACTCTCCACCTGGAACTAATTGAGGAAAAGCGTTCTTTTCCTGGTCCTAGCCCTAACTAAGCATGTCCGGGTCTAAATGAAGTAAGGCTGCTTGAGCACAGGACTGTGTGCAAGGTAGGAGGCCACTATCAACCTCTGTGTATAGTATTTGTAATAGCCTTGGCCTCTGTGAAGGATGATCTCTTGCTCAGACCCAGCTTTCAGAGGCCCCATCTCCTCACCTCCAAGGTATCCAGGCCTCGGTGGGGGAAAGGGGCAATCCTCCCTCAACCACCCTTCCAGGCTGTGGAGGATTCCTCTCAGAAACTCAGAGCCCCATCCTGCAATGAAAGCAGTCGTGTTATAGGAGTGCTGTGGGTTTTAATTAGATTTGTTTTACACCATATGTTTTGAATTTTTTCAGATATGATTATATATGACTTTCAAACTTCTCAGATTCATAAAGTCCTGTTGCTTTTATGTGGAATACTATAAAATGGTATATTTAATTTCATTACAATTTTATTGGCATAAAAAAGACCATTATTATGCATATACTATAAAAAAAGTGACACCCATGAGGTTAGCTCAAGTATTTGAGTTCTGGTAATATACACTATCTGTTCATTACTTCTCACTCCATCATTTGCTACTACTTGCTATATCAGATGCCGCTGATAAAGAAAAATTATAAGAAATGCTTACAACTGAGAAAAACCTGTTAACAATTTCTGAAAATTAAGCAAAAATGTGGTTATACCATTTGAGTAGCCAAGCACCTAAGTTTAGTTGTTGGAACACCAGTAGGAACAGTCTGAGAACCTCTGGGGAATTAAAAGAATTGTTAAGGGCTCAGGTCCTGGAGTTGGACAGATCTGGTGAAAAACCCAGCACTGCTGCTAACCAGCTGTGAGACCACAGACACATTATTTAAGATCTCTAAAGAAAACCTATCTTCCACCTTTGTTGTCAGGATTAATGAAAAAATATTTGTAAAGTCTGAAAGGCTATATAGCATAGAACCAGAACAGCAATTCTGGAGTCAGGTTGCCTGTCAGTCACTAACTGTGGAATATGGGCAAATCACTTGTCCTCTGTGCCTCTGTTTTTTCATCTACAAAATGGGAATAACGGCACCTACTTCATAAGCTTGTTGTGAGAATTGTATTAGTTAATACACGTAGAGAGTTTACAACAATGCTGAGCACATAGTAAGTAAGCCAAAGTGTTGCTTAGCATAAGGCCTAGCACCTACCTAGTAAAAACTAAAAATTATTAGCTACCTCTGATACCATACAGATAAGCTGCAAGGGTCCTCCCAGGAGACAGGAATTTCAGTTAGGATGGGTTCCCTGATGGGGTCATTTACTTAGTGAAGAGGTACTTCTTCTAAACCTGAAACCAGAATGAAGGAGAGAGCCTTAGGAGACTTGCAGAATCAGAATGTAGTAGTCTTGATCAAGAAGTTTAAGAAACAACTCTGGGCGGAGTGGGGATATGGACCTTAAGAATGGTACTTTCAGTTAAGGCAGGTCTGACCTTAAGAATGGTCCTTCCGTGTTAAGTTCAGGCTTTGTAGTCTGAACTATAAAGCAGGTAAGGTACCCAGCCAAAGAAAGTTATCTCCAAAGTAGGGTGAAGGTAATGAAAGACAATAGTAGTCTGGTGCAGGCTTTATAAATCAAACAGCTATAAAAGAATTAAAAATTTATACTTGAAAAGCTAGGCTTGTTTAATGCTTTTTGTATTCTCTGTGCTTATATTCCTTTCTTAATATTTCATAAAATATTTGGCAACATCCAACCTGTCTCTTAGAACTCACTTAGAATTTTAGATAGGTGGAGCACAGCCTAAAGGGCCAGCAGAGGGGCCGGCCGGTGGCATAGTGGTTAAGTGCGCACACTCCGCTGCGGCGGCCTGAGGGTTCATAGGCCCAGATCCCGGGCATGCACCGACACACCGCTTGTCAAGCCATGCTGTGGCCGGGTCCCATATAAAGTAGAGGAAGATGGGCACGCATATTAGCCCAGGGCCAATCTTCCTTGGCCAAAAAGAGGAGGATTGGCATCAGCTGTTAGCTCAGGGCTGATCTTCCTCACAAAATAAAAAATAAAGGGCCAACAGAAAGTTGGCAGTGGGAATTTCAACAGGGAGGTGGATTTCACTGAAACAGTTAAGTCTTCTAGAAATAGCTATCTTCCCTCACCTTGCTAACGTTGGAGAATTTGAATTTTGTTTCATTAAGGGAGGCTGCATTTCCTTAGCATCTCTTTATATTAATCTAGAGACCAACCCAACTACCTGTACCCGTCAGCTCTCCCCTGACCTCCTTTACCCAAAGAAATAGCTAGCAGGAGGAAGAGAGTAGGGGCCCACCCCTGAGATATAGAACAAGGGAGAGTGAACAGGTTTTGTGCAGAAAGCCGAAGTCTAAGAGTAGGAAATCTGAGCTGCGTTGGCCTCAATGGCTCTTTTAAATCCTGAGGAACAGTGATCAGTGGTATCTACATCCTTCCCAGTTTGTGTCATCTGCGTAACTGATAAGTTTCCTTTCTTTATCTAATCCATTGATAAAAATGTTGACAGATCTGTAGTACACTACACTAGATGTACTCCACTTTGATTCCGTCCAACATAAATAGTCCCAACCCTCAGGACAGTCCACTCTCCCCACCCCCACTCCCATCTGGGGGCTTGACGCAGGTGCTGGGCAAAGGCCAGTCAGACCACAGTGATCATATCCAGTCCACAGCACCTTCCATTTTATTGTTTTATTTACAAACAGGGTGAAGTCAATTGGGAAAATGAGGGGTAGGGAGTCAGTTTGGGCCATCCAAATGTGGAGCAGTTCCTGGGTCAGTCTCCACCATGAAGGTTGCCTCTTGTATCCTTTTCCTGCCCCTTGGTAATGGCCCTTTGATTCCTCAGCACAGCCTTGCTGGCTGCTCCTGACCCCTTGTATGAGGGCAGATGGATCCTGGGGGAACAGGGGTGGTACGAGGGCTGGGGCCCCCTCAGTTTGTGTAAACCTGAGTTCCGATCACACGCATGATTTCCTTCTGTATCTTGGGGTCCTGAGTATTAATGTTGGCATCGCCCACCTGACCATCCTCATATCTGCCAAAGATAGGGCAAGCATGAGCGTAAGAGGGAGACAATACCAGAAAAATGTCAACCAATGGAACTGTATTTGGAGGTGTGGCCATCCCATCCCAAAAGTGAAACCCTTTCTTGCTACTCTTTAGGGTGGAAGAGATTCAGCTTATCTGATTTCCTCTAAACAGGTCCTGATCTATACTCATCCCCATCCCCCAAGGGGAAAGTCTCAGTGCCAGCTCCAATCAGGTAGCCAGGGACAAGTCTCAGATAACAGAAATAGACTTTCCCAGTAGTCACACACCACCACACCCCCATCCTCACTCCTCAGAGTAATCCCCAAGGTACTCTTCTAGACTTACACAAAAAAGAACCGTGTGCAGACATGGTCGGACACAGGGCACACCCAGATGTTCCCATGCTTCTGGAGGTCCTTAGATGTAATCACTGGAAAGAAGGGGCCAGAAGTTATAGATATAATGCTTAAGTCACAGCATCCAGGCAGGGGAGGGAAGACATGATTCAACACCACTCTTAGCTAGATCATGTGCCAAAGCTGCACCAGAAATAATGGTTGGGGACCCAGAAAAACAGGGACTGGGTGAGCCACCTACCTTCGCAAAGTGCTATACAGTTTAGATTCCGACTCTGCAGGAACCTCGACTGAATGGATCGGGTCTGGAAGAGAAGGAGAACAGAGCCAGGCAGACTGTTATAGCTTTCCCTAGAGAGGCTAGTTAGCTGGTGATGGTTGGGAGTGGGGATCAGAGACATCCTGGGCTCCCAGCCACCCCCCACAAAATTTTGCTTTCCCATGATCAGTCTGGATGAGTCCACAGCCTCCATCTTTACATTTCACATGACTGCATTTAAACTCAGTCTCTGCTTTCATACTTATGACTGAGGACACATATGACTCTGGAAGCATGTTCATCTTAGAACATACCCAATTCCTTCAAATGATCTTTAAACCACCCACCACCCCTACCATTGTTTCCCCATCCATCTCTGTAGCCTAAACTCATCCCAGGGGAAGGGTCCTGCCTCACTGGAGCAGGGCCAACTAATACCTGGGGGATGGTATTCATCCTGTTATATCTCTGGACCAGCTCATCCTTGGAGGGCATCCTGTGCTGTCCTTTTCCCATTCCTGTCACAGAACAACAAACCCAGTTCATTCACCCATTCTTTCATTAAATATTTACTAAAGGGCCTACTACGTTCCAGGCACTCATCTAGATACTTGGCAATACAGCACTGAATAAAACAAACAAGATATCTGCCCTCACAGAATTTAGTCTGGTGGAGATTACAGGCAAGGAATAAGTAATTATAACACAGCACGGTAAAGGTTGTGATGGGGAGAATACAAAGCACCATGCGAGCCAGAGCAGGGGAACTAGCCTAGCCTAGGGGTTTGAAGGCAGCTTCCTGGTCACAGCTAGGCTGAGAACTACAGGATTAGAAGAGTTAGTTATATGAAGAGGAGGAAGTCTTCTGGGCAGAAATAATAGGATGTGGAAGGCCTAGAGGAAAGAAACTAGTGTGCCTTAGTTTGTATGCAGCATAGTTAATGGCAGAGGAGTGGCGAGAAAGGATGAGAAAGAGGTGACCTAGGATCAGATCAAGCAGGCCCTGTAGGTCATGTTAGGGCAACTGGAGTTTCTCCTGAGAACCTGAGGAAATCGCAAAGGTTCTAAGACAGGGCAGTAACACATGAAATAGGCCAGGAATGAGGGGCCCAGGAGAGTGGTGACATCAACACCTCGGATCAAATGCCAGGCTAAGTGAAATGAGTGGAGAGGAAGCAAGCAGAGGAAGTCAGATCTGCTCTAGTCTCAAAGTTACATAAAAAACTAACCAGAGTCATTCAAGAGAAAAGGGAGAAAGCACAGCAGTTAAGCGATGAATAATTTTCCACAGGTAACCACAGTGGCAACTACCCTGAAGAACACTGCTTCCTTCAGAAAGTCTTCCCAGACTTGTTTCCACCTATTTAAATTCATAAATCCTCCACCACCCTTACCCCCAGTGAATACCCCTGTTTATAAAAGTTATAGCCTCATTCTGGATTTTTCTTATTTAGATATGAAGCAGTGCTTGTGTGCCCCCACTCCCAACTCTTTTTGGCCTGCAAATAAGACTGCCGTCTCTGTACTCACCTTTATCACAGGCCCAGCCTTACCAGCCTTATCACAGTTGGGGATAAGACTCTGTGTGTATGAGACCAAGAGGGAGATGGATGAAGATGGGAAATGATGCTATCATTACAGGCTGTAAGTAGGGCCTCTATTTTACCATTCCACCTTGGAACTTCCTATTATTACTAACTCCACTCTACGTCAGTTCTTGGCTTTGTGATAGTCATGGTGTAGAGGTGGGGGTGATAACCACTGGACTGACACTCTTCACTGCTGAGGCTGTCAATTCATCATGCACTCACATGCAAGTCCCATGACAGATGTATGATCTGAACAAAAACTCAGGGCAATGTGAGCCTCAAGATTGAACTGCCAATTTCTTCCTACAGGACACTCACAACCCCTCTGTTTCACCTTCTCCACTAGCCTTAACTAGGTTTAGCTCTGTATCCAAACATCATGACCTTCTCAGCCTGGGTATTTCTGAGTGACATTCCCATTCAGGTTCTACCCCAGAGGATGAGCAAGAACAATCTGATTTCCATGGCTAGTCTTAGAGATGGCCCTTATGATATACTCCAAATCTTGACCCAACCCAATTCTGTTGCACTGTCCTGTCCATACTGACCCAATGATCTTCTGTCAGTTTCCCAACACCAGACCCTGAGAACATGATGGCTAGAATAATCCTTGGATGCTTTGTGTCCAGAGCATATACTTATCAGAAGTCTCTAAACAGGACTAAACAAACAGAGAGTTTGCCATGTCCTTTCTCACTGTCCCTCATTTTAACCTGCACACTATGGCCAAGTCACTGGAGGCTCCACTAGTCAAACGGACGCTCTCTATTTACACACACCCCCCTCAAGGGCACCCAATGCCACTAGGCTAAGAACACCCTGAGGAAGAACAGAGAAAACCAAAGCAGAATAGGGTGGAAGAAACATACAAAAAAACCGAGTTGGCCAAATGCTAGTGTAACTACAGTAATTTGGACATTTGCACACATCCCACCCATTGTTATAGAGACTCTCACATACCTATGGGGCCCTCAGAGACTCAGTCATTCAAGCAAAGCTTACCCTGTCAATCCAATATAGTAATAAGAACACTGGCCTAGAAGTTAGGAGACCTGGATTCCAGTCCTAGCTCTGCTACTCATAGCTATGTGACCCTGAGAAAGTCATTTAACTTTTTTGTGTATCAGCTTTCTTATCTGTAAAGTAATAAGGGATTGGATGAGATGATCTATAACTCCAATAGTAAAATCCTATGGTACTCTGCATCTATATAATCAATCAACCTTTTTGAGAGGGAAAAGAATGGTGTCGTGTTTTTATGTAATCAGTAAAGTGCCGGAGAAAGATAAGAAGTTAATAGAAATTCCTGGCTTCATCTGATAACTAAAGGTATTCAGGTCCTTAGTGGTAAACAAAGGCTGGTGGGAGAGGAGAGAGGGAAAGAGTAGGGAGAAAACAGACAGGAAGAAGGAATCTTGTGGGTACCAAGAGCCAGGAGAATCTCACTACTCGGAAAGTAATAAGAGCTTAATTAGAGGGAAGCTCAGGCTGAAATAAAGATCAAGATTGAGGAACATAGACAGAGAAGCCAAAAAGACTACCCCAACCCCACTTTGGACCCCAGGCACATAGAGTAAGATTCATTCACACATTCAATAAATGTTTACTGGGCACTTACCCTGTGCGGATTAATTACATAACCTTTGCTTTGACACACTACCATTTACTTAACAGGACAATGAATACCTACAGACCCAACCTAGGACCTAAATCCAAGAACTAAAACATTACCAATGACGTACATTTAACTATGTGCTCCTACCCTATGCCAACTATCTGCCTCCCCTTGGGAGGTAATTACTATCCTGAAATTTAGGTTGTCATTTCTTTTTTTCTTTAGTTTCATCATAAAACACACTCACACACATGCCCCACTAAGTAATGATTAATTTTGTTGGCTTTTGAACAATATAAAAAGGGCATCATACAGTAGTCTTCTGGGCCTGCCTTTTTTCCCCTCAACTTATTACTAAGATTTTTCCATGTTGTTGAATGCCACTGTTCATTTTCATTGCTGAATAATAATCCATTGTGAGAATACATTAAAAATGTATTTATCTGTTCTCCTGATGATGAGCATCTGGGTTATCGCCAAGATTTGCTGTTGCAAACAGCATTGCTTTGAACATTCATGTACATGTCTTTGGGTGCACATATGTAGGAATGAAAATACTGGGTCACAGGGATAAAATTTCTCAGCTTTATGAAATTTAATACCAAATTGTTTTCTAAAGTGGCTGTACCAATTTATATCCCTATAAGCAATGAAAAACATCTTGCTGATCTACAACCTCTGGTAAAATCAGAAGTATTATCAGATCTCTTAATTGTTGCCAATCCACACGAGTGCTAAATGATGTCATTTTGGTCTTGATTTTACTCCCTTGATTAATAGAGGTTGAGCAGCTTTTCATATTTTTTGATCATTTCTTCAGTGAAATGCTCGTTCATGTCATTTGCCTACTTTTCTATTGGTTTGTCTTTTTCTTATTGATTTGTAAGAATTTTTAAACTACACTTTTACTACTAATCTTTTGTACTTATATGTGTTGCAAATGTCTTCTCCCGGTTTGTAGCTTGTCTTTTCATTCTTTTTTCTTTTCATTTTCTTAAATTGTCTTCTGATGAACAGATTATTTTAGTTTTAATAAAGTCAAATTTACCAATCTTTTATGATTTGTAATTCCATCTTTTTCTATTCTCTAGATGATTTTGTGTAAGACTGGAAAAATCTGTTCCTTGAAAGTTTGATTTAATACTCACTTGTAAAACTATCTGGGCTTGGTGGGTTTTTGGTTTGTTTTGTTTTTTTGTAGAAAATTTTAAACTACTATTTCAATGTCTTTTATAGTTTTAGGGCTAGTCAGGCTTTCTATTTCTTCTTGAATCAATTTTGTTAAGTTATATTTTTCTAGGAATTTATCCATTTTGTCAAAGTTTTCAAATTATTAGCATAAAGTTGACAGAATTCTCCCATTAGCTTTTAAAATTTTGCTATATCTGTAGTCATGTTCCATTTTTCATTCATAATATTATTTAATTGTGCTCTTTTCCTTCTTAATGAATCTAACCAGGGTTATCTGTCTTGTTAGTTCTTTCAAAGAATCATCTTTTGGCTTTTTTGGTTCTATCTATTGTACCTGTTTTTATTTCATTGATTTAGGTTCTTACCTATGTTATCTCCTTCCTTCTACTTTGTTTGGTTTATTTTGTTGTTAGAGACTTTTCTAGTTCTTGATGCTAGACCTAAGTTTTCTTATCTTTATAATAGTTACAATTACTGCAGAATACTAAATAATAACCTGCAAAGAATCTAGCACTGTCTCCCTCATAGACATGCAACTATACGGTGGCTATCCTTTACAGAGACTATACAGAACAAGAACAAAAGACTGAAAAGTAACTAAGACATGAACCTGGAACACTGAGAGAGCTCTAGGTCAGATTCATTTTCTGAGCTAGACAAAGCTGGACTCATCTCCTGACTAGAATCTGGACCTTGTTCATGACTTATCTTTGGAATAAAATGCTTTCTCTTACATTCAGTGTGACTAATATAATAGTGTGTAATTACAGACAGTTTAAATTTTAAAAGGTGGTTGACAAGGAGAAGAACAACGTCTCCAGAAACGTAAGCCAATGGAAAGGACTCAAGCCTTCAAGTGTATTTACATATAAACTCACATGAACATGTGCACACACACAATCTATAACGACAGGCTATTGCCAGCACAAAAAATGTGGTCTTCAAAAAGCCTCGTTTCTTCTCCCGGTTATTTCCTAACCCATTCCCAGGGCCAAGCCCTTACAATGAATAAAACCATCCCCATGGAGAAGAGGACTACCTAAGAGAAAAGGAGATGACTGGCCTCATCTTGTAAAGAAACTAAATTTCTAATGAGAGAAAGTGGAGAGAGACAGACTGTATCCATGACTGGGGAGAGAGCTGACACAGCCCAAGTATCTATGACAGAGGAGGAGGAGACAGCATAGATCGTGTAGTTACAAAATGGATGCAATGTAAATAACAGTCAAGGTGGCCAGAGAGTATTTCTTACCTGAGTATCCAAAGGAAATACTGGAGATGGGGCTCAGGTAGATGCCTTTGCCATAGGCTGCTCCATGCAGCTTGCAGGGAAACACCAGGATGAGCAATATGAGCCTGGGCCCTCCCATGGGTGTGTATCAGGCAGCCACAAGGCTTATCCAGCCCTCTGTCCCTCCATTTACCTTCTCACTCATTCAGATAACTCTAGGTACCTACTCTTAAAAAGCTGATTGGCTGAAAAGTAGATGCAGGTTAACCCCTTTCCCTATGAAATACTTGATACTGATGCCTTGGAGACTAACAGTGGAGAGCCACTGAGTCAGTCCCTCAGAATCCATGCTCCTGTCCCAGTGCCTTGGTATACATGCAGATTCCAAAAAAGGGAACTATAGAATAGATAGCCAGGAGGAGGGACGATAAGCATTCTTTGGAGTCTCGCAGGCCAAAGAAGTAAGTTTCCTATATCAACTGTCTGAATAAATAGTCACATAAATTGAAAAGCTCTAATAGGTTAACTGATCACAGTGGCTGCAATCAGCAATTCACATTCCTGCCTATAGCTACATTCCTATTTCCAAAACTACCAAAAAACATAGCCTGGGGTCAAAGATACGACAGCCACTTTCACTCTATACATGCAATTCCAACTTCCTCTCTAGGGAAGCCCAATGGCAGGGTAGGTTTGAGGATGCTGAGGCAAAAACAGCTAAGCACTCTAGAGCAGCCTTTCCCAAAACTCAGTGGGGAAGGGAGGGGGACTGAGAGAGAGAAAAGGGGCACAGCCTCACCTGCAGTTTGGTGTAGGATGCATTGACCAGCCCATTGCGAAGGATCGAGTGCCAGTTCTCAATGTGGGACCCACTGTAAGGCAGGGTAGAATACATGTCTCCTCACGGTATGAGGTTCCCAGGAGCACTTCCAAGACTGCCACTCCCCCTCCTTCTCACCCACACAGAACATGAAGATGGACACAGATACACCTCGTGATGGATACGCACATGGATATAGCCACAGGCATGCAAGATGTGTGTGTGGCTAACCCCTACATCTTAATTTCCAGTCCTAGCCTCTGTTCTGTGCTTCAGCTAGTCCCATCCTAAACCCTCAACTGCTGGCTCAGTATTTTCATTTGCCTATTCTCCTGACATATCAAATTAAACAAATTCATTTCAAACTCAACAAACTCATTACTGATCTCAAATATGGCTTCCAATCCTGACTTAATGTCTGTTTTAAGAAAAGGGTACCACTACTCCCTTTAAGTTACCTTTAATATCTTTCTCTCTCTCCTCCCACAATTAGGCATAAATTGCTGATTTCCTTCAAAGTAGCTTTCAAATCTATCCTTTCCAATCTGTTCCTTCAACCACATCTTTTTATATGTAAATGTCATTTCTCCTCAACTACATCATAAGTAGCTCTAAAGACCATATCATGTGCATCTTTTTCTCCTCTATAGCACCTACCACAACAGCATTTAGTAATATCTGTTGACTGACTGGCTGATGGACACGGGTAACACAAACTCACATACCTCAAGGGAACCTGCTCTCCCATCCCCCCACATTATTCGTTGCCCTCCTCCCCAGCTCCCACCCTCCTCACTGGCCAGCCCCCACCCTCCTCACTGGAAGGCAAAGGTGCTGCCGTAGAGCTTCTTGGCGGTCCGGAACCGAGCCTCCTTGGCAGGAGGGCTGCTCAGCAGGAGGAACTGGTGTGAGGTGTGCATGAACTTCAGCTGCTGCCCAGGGTGGGGTGTGGTCAGGAAAACAGAGCAGAAATCGAGATCAGGGAGGGAAGGGCTGGGAATAGGGAGCAAATCAGGCTTGCAATGACCCCAAATAAGGGAAATATGCTTAGGCCCAAAATAAGGGAAATATGCTTAGGCCCAAATACTACTGTTGATGGACAGAGCCCACCAGGCAGGTCTAGAACCAATGAGGTTAGCTGGTTTGGAGCCCCTCCCTGCCCGTGATTCACCAGAAATTTAAAGAGTTGAGGGAGAATGGTCACTTACCCTGCTGAGAGGTAGTTTGACAATATGTGACCTGTTGCTAGAGATGATCCTAGGAGGAAACAGAGAAAAAGGGAAAAGGACAGAATAAGGGTATGGTTAGGCCATCCTGATCAAAGCAGCAACTGCCCCTGGAACAACAAACAAGGATTCCAGGGCTATCTGAATCACGTGAAATGTCCAGGTCACTGTCTGGATATTCCTGTGGGTGGTAATGCTTGTGTATAAAGATGTAAAAGGGAAGCTACTGACCAAAGAGCCAGTGGGGGTATTTACACAACGGATGAAAGAGAGGGATAGCAGGTGGGCTGCTACATCTAGAGAGAGAAAAGGATAGTATAAAAGAAGAGCACAAGGTATCAGCTACGAAAAACATTAGAAAGGAGGGGTCTGTATTAGGATGGTGACAACTTATACCTGGGATTTAGAAACTTAGAACTGGGCTCAGGAGCCATCCCACCTTAGCTCAGAGGATGCCTGAAGGCTCTCTCAGGGATGGGGAGGAAAGGAGAGAAAGTTACTATTCGGGCTGGAGAAAGAAACAGAAGAAACTAGAACAAATTTCCTGAGGATTCAGGGACAAACTGTGCTGTACGTAGGCTGAACTCAGAGGACAGGAGAGAA
The DNA here is from genome assembly GCF_057802395.1 of Ceratotherium simum simum. Taxonomy (NCBI): domain Eukaryota; kingdom Metazoa; phylum Chordata; class Mammalia; order Perissodactyla; family Rhinocerotidae; genus Ceratotherium; species Ceratotherium simum. Next base: position 65,185,881 of record NC_141902.1, read on the forward strand.
TACAGGCATAAAACATCAAGGGCTCAGCGAGGGAGCATTATCTCCAATAGTGGATACAGTTTGTTTTTTTGTGCTTCATCCATGTACTTGTGACGCCATCGTGGATGGTCTATGCTTGGTTGTTCCTTACGCTAGGAGGCAGAATGCTGCCTGGGAAACTACTGATGTCAAAGGCTGACTAGGAAGAGGGAAACAAGCTAGAAGGGGAAAGCTATGTCAGGAAAACAGAACAGATATCAAGACCAGTGGGGAGGGCAGGGGGTGGAGGGCAGTAGAGGATGGTCAGAATCTTTGCTGGGAGAAGGGAACAAGAGTGTCTCAAGGCTCTGGAGAGTCTACATCAACAGGGAAGGCCTTGAGACAGGGAAAGGCAGTAGAAGTGGGAGACAGACCTCTCTGGGTGCGTAGAAAACTCAGCTGAAATGAACAGTGTTAATTCCTACATGCAAGGGGCATTCAAAAACCTACGGGAAACATGAAACACCTACAGAGAACTTGAGACATCACGTTAGAATTTGTGGACTCTTTGTAGGATCTGAGTTCCTGTCAAGGCCAGGTGTATCAATAAAACCCCAAGAAAAAGCAGCCATGATACCTATAACCTCATTAAGGAGGCTGAAATCACCTCTAAGAGAAGGTGCAGGCTCCATGTCTAATACTGTGTCCCTCTCCCCACCCACCCCGGGAAGGATGAACCATTCTATCCATACCACTGCAGGAGAGGATGCGCCAGGGGATCCAGCTTGTCCATCTGCTTCTTGATTTCCAGATATGAGCCCTGTAAGACAGTGGCCCTAAGGTTATCGCCTAGGAGAGGTGGGAGCCCTCCTGCTTTCCACAGACCATCAGGGCCCAGGGCAAGGCAGGCACTGAAGGCCATACAATGGCAAGAGGAGATGGGGTTCCCACCCTCAAGGAGCCCAATTAGGTTGGGAAGACTCATAAATAAATACGAAAATGACCAAAGATGCTTACAAAACAACATGCAGGTGGGTCTCCCTCATTTTATGCAATTCCTACAACCCTAAAAAGTTGATTATAAATCAAAAAATAAATAAAATCAATGTCCCAGAAAGATTTAGGCTAAGGAATCCTGTGGTAAAACTTTACATAAAGCAAAGAGTCCTGTGACAAGTAAATTATCCCTGCTAGGTGTATCTCATGTGTTAATCTGAACTGTGATATATAGGATTTGCCGAGAAGAGGCCCACCTGTAAATGTGAGTACAAATGAATGTCTATTCATGCAGAGATTGCAGACGAGGGGTGGGGAAGTCTGGTGAGGGACAGCCTTGAGTCAAAGGATGGTCAGTGCTCCATGTGGTTGCCCCACCCGTAAAAGGACAGAAGATGTAGGCCCCTGGGTCTAGTTCCTTACCTCCAAGCCCCCCTCCTCACCCTCACAACCCTGGGCAGAGGTCTTTCCCTCACTTCTCTAATTCCCTAAGAATTATGGGAAAAACATTAAATATAAACAACTTGTGAAGGAATTAGCAGCAAAGGTAAAGGTTGACAGAGACATTAGGAGTGAGAAAGAGGAGTAACAGAGCTAACAAAACAGAGAACAAGGATTGGGAAGGCTAAAGAGGGAAGACTAAACAAAACACAGTGAATAATTTAAGTAGCATCTCTAAATCTTCACTCCATTCCCATGAATTCCAAGCAGAATAGGGCACTTGAGCAGAGCAGGGGACAGGCAGAAGGCAGAATACCTGGGTCATCTCCCTGATGGACATCACACTATCCAGAGCTTTCTGAAGTCGCTCATAATTCTTCTTCTGTGGGGAATCAACGGGAAGAGAAGAACCAGATGAACAAAAGTGGAAGAGTTAAGACACGATGAAAAGGATGGCCAGATACACAAAAGTATAGGCCACAGAGAAACAATGTAGTATGTCATAGAAAGAACAGATTTCATGTCAGACAGTTCTAGAATCACATGCTAGTTCTCTTTTACCAGCTGGGAGTAACAGCATAAGTTACTTAACCTCTTAGAACCTCAGTATCTCTGTGTGTAAAGGAAGATAAATTCCCAATACCCTCATAGAGATGTTCTGAGGATTAAACAGCATATATCAAGAACCTGGTACAGTGCCTGATACATAGCAATGAGAGTAATGGTGAGGCACTGTGCTGGTACTTGTGATGATTAATTTTGTCAATGGTTAATTGTATCAATGTGACTGGGCCATGGAGTGCCCAAATATTCGGTCAAATATTATTCTAGGTGTGTCTGTGAGGGTGTTTCTAGATGAGATTAACCTTTGAATCAGTAGACTGAGTAAAGCAGATTGCTCTCCCTAATTCATGTGGGCCTCATCCAATCAGTTCAAGGCCTGAATAGAACGAAGAGGCCAAGTTAAGAGGGAACCCCTCCTGCCTGATGGCCCTGGAGCTGGGACATCAGTCTTTTCCTCCTCTGGACTGGAATTGAAAAATCAGCTCTTCTTGGATCTCAAGCATACTAGCTTTTGAATTGGAATTACACCATCAGCTCTCCTGAGTCTCCAGCTCGCCAACTGCCAATCTTGGTACTTCTCAGCCTTCATAACCACGTGAGTTAATTCCTAAAATAAATTTCTGTCTATATATATTTATCTCCTGTTGGTTCTGTTTCTCTGGAGAACCCTAACATAGTACTTTACATATATTATCTCTCATTTTTATAACAATCTGCAAGGTAGATATTATCTCCTTTTTACACATAAGAAAACTGAGGTTCAGAAAGGTTAAGTGACTTGCCTAACACCATTCAGCTAGGGAGCAGCAGAACCTCAAATGGAATCCAGGTCTATCTGGCTCCAAAGTCTATATTCTTCTCTGTCATGACATAACTAATATTTAATTCTCCCTTTCTTCTAAAAACTCAGTTATTTATTCACTAAAACAGCTAAAGTTTAGGGTTCAAGAGTTCCCAAATAACAAGTGTTCCATTTCTTATGTCTCTCATTCCAAGCAGCTGTGTACACTAGAATGATGGCCCACAGTCGCATCTTTTACCATTTCTATTCCTTAGCTCTGAGTTTCTCCCCAAGCAACTATACCTTAGGGTTAAAGGCCAGAGTCTTGGGATCAGTGGGGTCCACCACAGAAGGATAAGGCTCAAAGATGATGCTCTTTCTAGGGGACTCCAAAGCTGCCCGACACATGGCCACCAGCAGATCCACCACCTTAGGGGAAGGGAGAGACAGGGGGCAGAAGCTAAATGATTTCCCAGTGCTGGGAATGACACAGTATCCAGCCTAGGTCTACCTTCTTAAGTCTCTCAGCATTTCCCTGCTGAGAGATTTCTCTGTTCTTTTAAAAAGCAAATATGTTCTTTTAAAAAGCAAATACGTTTATGGCTTTTTCATTAGAAAATGTAAGCACACTGTAAAAATTCAAGTAACAATGACTAAAAAAGTGATTAAAGAAAAGATGAAAATGAAGCCCCTACCCCCAAACAAATCTCATTCCTCACAGGTAACTACTGCTAAGTCTGATTTATATCCTTCCAGATACTTTTCCTATGCAAATAGTTATTTTACTATAGAGGCAATTAAAAAAAAAAAAAAGAATTGTACTATACATAGTTTTATTTTCTTTTTTATGTTATAATTTTCTATCCATAAATAACAGCTGTATAGTATTTCCACCATAAGGATATACCCTAATTTCTTTAACTGGACCCCCTACAGATGGAGTTGTACCCTTTTTTTTTTTCTTTTTTCCTATTACAAACAATACTACAGTGAACACCCTTACATACGAAAGCATTTCTGGAGGTTAAATTCCAAGGAGTGACAGTGCTGGGTTCCCCAGCCTTTCTTGGTCCCAATTCCCCAGCAGCTTTTCCCTCTCCCATACCTCTGCTCCAGTGGCCACCTCCTCTGCAGCTCCAGACATGACTCCCAGTGTGTAGAAGGAGAAAACACACAGTTCACGAGTACAGACGGCTGGCTGAATGGACATATTAAAAAGATGATGGTGGTAGGGGGTGTGCAGTAAGAAGGCATTGTAGGGAGAGAGGGACAATCCTAACCTTAGACAATTCTAGAATGAGGTAGGAATTTGGGACCCTCTATGTCAGGAGAAAACTATAAATAAGTGGTCTTAATTACATTGTCTTACTGATAGGTTTGAGAGTTAATGCTATGTCTTCTTTGAAGCCTTCCATGACCTCCCTAGATAGTCAGATGCTCTCTCTTCTGAGTCTCCAACAACTATTCTATACACTTATAACGAAGTGTCTGTCTACCCACCTAGACTTGGAGTCCCTGAGGACAGAATCGTCTTGGTCAATATCTGATCTCTATTTTTAAATGTTGGGTGGGGTTTATATCCTCCAAAATAGCCACATATCCTCACACTTCCAAACAGGACTGTTGAGATTTGTTTTCTGAGAAAAACATTTCTAGAGTCTCAGGGAGTACAGACAGAATTCTACCTTTACCATAGACCCAGAAAGAAAGAACGAAAGGACAGATGAGGAGCGAAGGGGCTTTGGCTAAGGGTCCAAGGAAGAGGATCACAGAATAGGGGCATATACCTTGAGCATGGACCCATTCTGGAAGACATGCTGCTCATCACACACCACACAGTACTCATTCAATGTAGGAATCCTCTGCTCTGCATACTTCATGATCTGGGGAGAGAAGAGATTCTATTAAGTCTTTTGGAAGTACAGGCACAGATATCAGAAATAATTTTAGCTTCTTTTCCAGCTGCTCTCCTCCTCCCAGCCCTGTGCCTAAGGAGGATTCTATTCCTGGGCCCTGCACTTAGTTAAAATGACGGCCTGAGTCTAGACTTAAGACTATACATTATAGTAAAAATAAGACCAGCCTTGGTAGAAGACCTGGGTTAAGATTCCCCCCTACTACTTAATACTGTATATAATTTTGGGCAAGTCAGTAAACCTGAGCTTCCATTTCTTCATTTATAAAGTGGACATTATTCACCTCACAGAGGTATTGAGAGTAATAAGATGATTTCCATGAGTATTTTATAAACGGGTACTAATCAAACTATTAACATTAGTTGTAGTAATTACAGACTGTCCCTCTCAGTATTCAGTCCATGATCAGATGGTGGGGGGCCTGAGAAGCCATTTCAACTACCTAGAACAATCAGCTTGCCCAGTGGTCAAAACCACAGATACAACTCCGTGCTGGGAAGAGAGCACAAATGCAGAGCTCATGCAGCAATATCCTCAAGTATTTTTTTTTCTTTTTTTGTGAGATCGGCCCTGTGCTAACATCTGCCAATCCTCCTCTTTTTTTGCTGAGGAAGACTGGCCCTGGGCTAACATCCGTGCCCATCTTCCTCCACTTTATATGGGACGCCGCCACAGCATGTCTTACCAAGCAGTGTGTCGGTGCATGCCTGGGATCTGAACCAGCAAACCCCAGGCTGCCGCAGCAGAGCGCGCACACTTAACCACTTGCACCACTGGGCCGGCCCCAGCAAGTATTTTTTTAAACACTCTGCCTTAATACAGCTTTTTCAGCCAGCTACATTTTGTGTATAAATCAAGTTGTTCCCATTTCATATACTTTGAGGCTGGTAAAGGGACAGGCAAGGGCTTTTATTCATTCATTTAATGCAGATTTATTGAATGCCTACTATGTACCCAGCTCAGTGAAAGGTCTCCTTGATTATGCAATAATATAGAAGATTGTCTTCTCAGACCCTATACTCCAACAGGGGAGATGTGGCATGTACACAAATTAATTTCAATTCAAGGCAGCACATGGTACGTGACACACAGGTGCCATACAAAACAAAAGGCATCATAAGAGTTCAATGAGAGGAGACATCACTTCCAGCTAATACAGCTGGGCTAAGGTAGTTGTTATGGAAAAGGTGGCATCTGAGCCTTGACTGCAATAGGCAGATATAGGGAGGAAGGCCAATGCAGGCAAGGACATGAACAAAGGTAACAGAGATGCAAAAGTGAAAGCACATCCAGGGAATAAAGAGATTTTAAAAGAAGCAAATGACCAGTAGTGGCTGAGCAGTGAAAGAGGTCTGTGAGGAAAACTGAAGACCATTTGAGCAAGGATGTTGGGGATCATAAGGAAATCAGCGTCAATCCCTCTCTCATCTTGACACTTATGCACTTAAAATTTGCAGTGCCTCATTTGGCACTTGATCTTAAGTGGTCTGTAAGTGTTGTCTTCCCAATAATGCTGTAAGCTTCTTGAGGACGGGAACCATGCTTTCTTTTCTCCTATCCACACAACACTTAGCATAGTTCTGGGAGCAGATTAACTCAGGAAATATTTGTCAACTGGCTGAGGAGCTGGGAGATGTTAGGGGATCAGATGGATCAGACGAGAGGAGAAAGGCTTTGGAATGAAGCTTTGGACTTGATTACCTGGACAAGGAATCCATATTCCAGAGTGGGGATGTTCTTGCAGTGACCACTGACCTGATGAGAGTGAACAGACAGACCCCATGAGCCTCCTATGAAGCTGGCGCCAAGACAGACCTCACTCACACCCATCACCTAGGATTCTCCTCAAAGAGCTAAGCCCTAGCTCCAATCAGACTAAGTAATCCCAAAGTTTAGATATTTTTGCTAAAGGTTCTTGAAAAAAGCTCACCTAACCCCCTTCAAGGCAGGTGGAACAGGTTAGTACAGCAGCTGACTACCAAGTCCTAAGCACAACCTAATAAAATCACGCATGACATCTCCTTGGGATGCCCAACCCCAGACTCTTTGCTCCATGGCCTACTATAAGAGAAGCTTGCCAGACAGTTTAGATGTAAGTTTTCAGCTATTTAAAAATGTGTTCCACTCCACCCACTCATGGTACATGCCCAAGTTTGATTTATGATGCCTGGACAACCATACCCCCACCCAATTTTGAGAAGCTATACTCCCACATTTCCACTCCCATCCTCCTGATGCCCATGTCAAACCTTCCCCAGCCCATGTACCAAAGGAGAGGTCCGTGCTGGGGGAGGGAGGCCCACGTGCTGGGGGCACAGGAGACCTGCCTGGGGGCTTGGAGGGTAGCCAAACACTTCCACTTTGGGGTTCTTCATGGTGCAGGAGATGGAACGGTTCATGAGGCGCCCAACCCGAAGCTCTGGTACACCCAGTTTGCCTTTCAGCATGGAGTCCTGTATGATAGGGAAACTGGGAGACCTGGAGAGAGAGCAAAAAGAAATGATGAAACGGGGATTCAGTACGAGGCCTAGCAGAGGATTGGAAACAAGTGGGTCCTAGGCCAGGGTGGGTGAAGTGACCTAAGCCAAAGAGGAACTCATATCTGAGGAAAGTCCCACGGGATCTTGAACACTGTTAAAATAAGCAGATCACACAACTGAATTGATTTTTATGCCATTAACTGTGTGTTCTTCAGAATGGAACATGGAGAGTAGGCAGAGGCAAAGCCGAGGTCACTCTCTAAGGCGTCTAGGCCAGGTACAGAATGATCCCTTGGAGAGGATGCCTCTTTCATGCATGTGTGCGTGCGTGTGTGTATTTATATACATATGATTAAATGCTAAACACTGTACGGGGCAAGAAGTAACTGCATCCCAAAGAGCCTAATGTCCGACTGTCTATCAAAAATAGTGCGTGGGAAGCTACAAATCTGGGTTTATATTTGCCTTTCGGAAGATCAGAAAGCACCAGGGGGGAAAAATGTAGGCCTAGGGTCCAAGAATGTAGCAATATTTATTTCTAGAACCTAGATAATAAATCAATCTACCCTTGCATAAGAGCAAGGGATTGGTGCCTGTTCTCTGACGTTGTCTCCTTAGGATAGAGAACAAGCATGAGGGTCAAAGAAAGGAAACAGAGAGAGATCAGCATACATTTCTCCAAATACATACCATGAGCTAGGTATTGTGTTTTATGTAAAGGACAATGTATGAACACTGGATCAGGAATAGAAAGATAAGGACATATAGGAGAAAAGTCCATGTGGGTAGTATTAGTAGTTACAGGTACAGAATTCAGAGGACCCAGGGAGAGGACAGAATAGATAAGTTTAGGTAATCAAGAAGGTGGAGTCGGGGCTAAGACAAGATTAAGCTGATCAGAGATGATCAGTTCCTGGGGGAGCACTTACTTGGGGATGGGTGAGAAGATGCTGAGGCCAGCTCGGAACTTCTTGATGGTACCACTTGCCTTGAACCAACTGTGTCTCTTCTCTTGCTGGGTCTTCAAGAAATCGTTGCTGAGATGTTTCCATTGTTGGGATGTGAACATACCCAGGATCCTAATGAATCAAAGAGAACAAGCTTAGGAAAGCCCAGGTAGGGTAACAGAGTAATGAAATAGAGGACTACAAAAGGTAACTAATCTAAAAATCAGACTAAAGAGACTGCAAAGCTAGTTGTGGTGGGGGAATGTGTGTCTGAAGACCCTCCTGATATGACATTAGGACATAGAAATGTACTGTCCTAAAGTACCTCTTTACCCTAGTGAGTAAACATCCACTCCCATTACCTAGTCTAAGGGACCAGAGAAATTCTGAGATGCTTTGCCTTTAGAGGGAGAATGCTTTGCCTTTAGAGGGAGATCTCAAATGTGAGCCTTCAAAGGCTGTGAACCTTGGAATCTACTGCCAAGAATGACTATACTGAGAGTGGGATGGAGGTATCACCCTCTGCCTTGTGAAAAGTGAAGAAAAGAACTAGGGACATGAGGGGTACTGACGACGTTAGGCAAGAAATTACATCCCCAAATTTATGGTTTTTAACTTGAGCTGGGCCCTCAGCTACTCTTGTCAATCCTTTTACTTGTCCTTGATCAGTTCTCTCTAGCATTACTCTAAGCTGTTATTCTAAATCCTTATCACCTTCTTTAAGTGCCTACCTTCACCTATAAACATTAACCTTTCCTCCTTCTTAATAGAGAAAACTGAAGCCATCAGGTATCAGCTCCCTTCATTTTCCAACCCTGGTACAAAATCTATTTCCATTTCCACCTTTACCTCGATCCCTCCATTCTCTGGAGACAAGGTGACCCTCCTATTAAGGATCAATTTCTCTATCTGTAATCTAGATCTCAGCCCCTTCTTGCCTCTTTAGGGACCTTGATCTATCAATCTTCTCCCTCTCCTGTTAGCTCCCTTCCCGAAGTCTACAAAAAGTTCCAAGTTTCTGCACCTCAGTCTAGCTATCTCTGTCTTCCCCTCCTATCCTCATCCAAATTTCTCAATCCATACTCACTGTTTCTACTTTGTTGCCTACCACTCACTTCTCAATGTACAGTATTCTGGTTTCTACTTTCATCACTCCACTACAATTGCTCTCACCTTGACGCTAAATTCAAGCATGCGAAATGCCTAAGTTCTACTCTTATCTTCTCTGGCATCTTGCCCACCTTGAAGAAACTCTCTTCCTTGTCTTCTGTTGACACCATTCTCTTCCCATTCTTCTCCTACTTCTCTGACCTATCTTCAGTGCTTCTTCTTCCTCTGCCTACCCTGCTGGTTTCTTGGGTATTTTGTCTGGGTGTCAAAGGGTGTTTTGCCCTTGTTCCTATTTTCTTCTCACTCTATCATGCTCTCCCTTAGCAATCTCATGTTCTATGCTGGTTGTAATTTCCACCCATCACTGATATACATCTTCAAGCTGAACTTCTCCTTAAGTACCAAATCTACATATCTAAGAATCTATTGAGCATCTCCACTTGAATATCCCAAGGTTACCTTTAAATAACATGTTTAAAATGGAACTAATTATCTATCCTCTTCCCACGAGCATGTTCCTCTTCTTAAATCCCTATTTAAATTGGTGTTATTACAATTTACCCAGACGTCTAGGCTGGAAACCTAGGAGTAATTTTCTACTATTTCTTGGCTCTTATGACCATATACAATATATCCAAATCAGTCTTCAAGTCTTCTTGATTTTATACCCTGCAAATCTCTCTAGTCTCTCTCTTATCTCTATTCTTGCCTACAGTCACACTTTGGTTCAGGCCTTCTTCATCTCCTGACTGGCCTTCTACAAAAGCCTGCTACTAAGCTAGTCCTGGTCTCATCTCACCCCTTCCTACCTATTTTGCACAATGCTACCAGAATGGTTTTTCTAAAACTAAATCTGACCATGTCTTTTCTTTGCCTAAAACCCTTCAATGTTCCCACTGCCTATAAGATAAAAGCCCAAGATCCTCTCTGATTTAGACTCCTTCCTACTTCTCTGGCTCGGTTCCTACTATTCTCCCCTTGCATTTTACTAGCAATATTTAACCACTTGAAGCGTTCCACACTCATGCTGCTTTACGTGACTGTGCCCTTGCAAATATTATTCACTCACAGAATCTGTCTACATAGGCAACTCTTATCCATCCTTGACAACCATTAATCATCTCCGTTTCATTCTTTCAATCATAGCCCTCCATCTGCCCCTAGACTGAGTCACTCCTTCCTCTGTGTTCTTTCTAAACCTTACATATTCACTTGTGTTAGAATACATATCCACTGGACTCTATTTGGAACTTCTCAGGGTAGAATCTGTAATTCATTTCTCTTTGCATAGCAAATACTTAGCAAGGTGCTCAACACATTCAATAAACTAAAACTGTCTGAGCTCCTAGAGCTCACCTCTGAGGAAACCACAAAAGGAAATGGGGAGAGCATGGCTCTAATTCCAAGGTTGTACTTTTCCTTAAATGCTAAGTACTGATAAGCCTCTCATCCTACTACCAGGAAGTCTCAAGGTCAGACACCCCAGAACAAGAGGCTCCCCCACCTAACCATAAATTTGGCTTCCCAAATTTATTTCAGTCTTTCTTGGGCATATCTCAGAAAGACATTTTTGGAAGGAAACAATCTAGCCAAGGGTCTGTCTGTCCATTCACATATATCCATCTCTCTTTCCCTCCTATGTCTATGACAAAAAGATCAAAGTTCTTACTTTTTCAACTGAAGACCCAGCCCAAACCCTTCCTTATTCGATGGCTGGAAAACCTCAATTGATGGTTCTGCAAAGAGAAGAAAAAGCTCCTCATATGTACATATCTCTATCTTCCAGGGAGTCCAAAGCCACAGTTCAGTGAATTAGATTCCTCAGTTCTAAGGGTACTCTAAACAATAATGGTGGAGAAGGAAAACATCTGAGACAGAGGGTAGATTCTGGGAGTTATCTGATCAATTTCAAATATCCTCAGTAGGAAGTTGAGGGGAAGGGGAGGACTAAATGATATCTGGGAACCAGAGAAAACAATTTCATTAACCAAGAAGGCCTTTAGGGGACGGCTATCAGGTGACAGGGAATGAAGACACCAATGACAGGAGACTGAAAAGCCCCTACTTGCAGATTTCACCCAAGGGCCCTGTTCCTAGTTTTGCTCTGTCTCAGTTAACTTATGACTTTGGATTAGATCACATTCAGAGCACCCACTTGCCCAAAGTCACTGCCTTTACCTGGTCCATCAAGGTACTGGGAGAGAGAAAATCGCAGCCTCAACACAATAGGTTCTGTCCGCAGGACCTTCCAGGCTGTAGAGACTTCCTCCTAAAAGAATAAGGGAAATAATTTCCAGTTTAGCAAAGAGAGGAATGGACTTGAAGTTTTCCCTATATGACACATACATGCATATGACAGTACACACCACTGTCTGCTGATGGTCTAGGAAAGACGGGGATGAAGAATATGTGCTCCAAATACAGCACTCAGGAACAAGGCTCCTGGCCTACATGACAAAATCCACAAGTCCAGCTAAACATGTTGTTGGCAGGTACTAGCACCACTTACATCGAGGAAGCTGATGTTGATGTGGAGGTCAATGTCCACGTCATCGATAGTTCCATATTCTCTATAGAGATACAGGCGACCACAGGTGAGACTCATTAAGGGAGAAAAAAGGGAATAGAGACAAGTAGAGGGAGAACTGAGCCTAGGGACAGGGCAGAGGGAAGGGTGGAAGGTAGCTCTGTATCTAGGCTCTTAGCTACAGCTTCAAGCCACTTACATGATCAGGGCCTTCTCCAAACCAGAAGCCCTTCTTACGTCAAAGATGAAACTATCAGCTAGAAGGGTCTAGGATAAGAGGGAACTTCTAAGAGAAGTGGCTATACTTTCCTACTTATACCTGTCAGCCAAGCTTAAGTACTTTGAGCAACTCCCACTTTCATTAAGCTCACAATTTATCAACGTCCACAGAACCCCTATCACACCATAAATAAAGAAAAAACCTCTAGACTTTTAACAACTCAGAAAGAAGTGGCTTGCTCCCCTGCCATCCCTGAAGCAGAGTCCCACCTGATGGATACAGAGTTCTCACTGTAGATCTCCTTCACGGCTTCAATGTCTGCATCAAGCTGTGGGTGTCGATACAGGTCAGCTGCACAGCTCCCCTGAGTCAGCAGTAAAAACAGTGTGGTGGTCAGGGGAAGAAATAGGGGGAAAGAGAAAGATGAGAAATAAAAAGAACATGAAGAAACACCAGGAACAGGAAAATCAAATAGCAGCAGTACATATAAAAAACCACTTATATAAAGGGGCTCTTGGTGGCAGCCATAGCTGGGGATTTCACTGACAGACAGGTCTCCCTCCATCACCTCATAAGAAGTTTTGGTAGACCAGCCACAGGCTTTGCTTGAGTAGTTCACATCCTTAAGTCTCCAGCTTTTCCTCTCAGACCTTGACCAGGATACTTAGGTATCCCTTCTATGAGAACTCAGAACAGGCTGAAGAGAATTTAACTCACACTGGTTCTTTCTGAAAAGCCTAACATTCCTGCTAAGGTTCATGCCCTGGGTAGTGATGGCATTAAGCAATCACTGGCAGGGTAATCTTTTAAAAATTTGACCCTAATGAATGAAATGACCCCCACTGACTAGTGAGAGAAGAGTCACAAAATAATTATTTCCAACTAAAAACAAATGGGTGGCCTCCATGTACAGAGGATGTAGTTTACTCTGGGAAAGGTATGAGTCCCAGGCAGGACCAAGGATATGAAACCAGCCCCAATAAGACCATGCTCAGACCACACCAACATTATACCCTCATCTCATCTCTGCTCCAGAATAACCTCTTCTACTCCTGACGTGTCCAGACAAAGCACACATCGAGACCATCCGACATGGGTCTTAGGGGGTGTAACCTCACCTGAACTCCATAGAGAAATTCCTCTGATTCATTATCTCCCTCCGAATCATCATCATTCCAGAACTGGCCTTTGATGTCCTAGGGAGGAGAAATGAGGATATAACCCTTTATTGGGGCCTTGCTATTCCACAGAATGGGGTGGGGTGATAGCATGGGAAACAGAGTCCCACAAAGAATGGGAGCAGGCCCCTTGGGATAGAATAGCTGAAGCCCTAATCCCTTTACTCCCTTCACCTCACCCTTTGGGAGCATCTCAGTCTCTTCCTGAATCTGGTCATATCCATGGCCTAGCTCTGACTTGGTGGGATGGAGGAAAACAGCAGGGAATTTTGGCCTTCTTAAGTGTTGGTATGATGAGTGAGGCTCTGGCAGCTAACGGGAGAGGGATTAGGACTTCAATGTCAAGGCTGATTCCTAGGCATACCTAGGTTCTAGTATAAGCTGGCCTCTTCTAGGATCATTCCCAAGGCAGCAGCTCCCAAGTATACCTAAGCTCTCTTATCTCATCACTCCCTTTCTACCCCTTAAAGTATTCAATTCACCCCTTTCTTCCCCAGAAAATTCACCTACACAAACACCAAGTAATACTCTTTCCATGCCCCTTCTGCTTCCTTTAACTTCAAACAGTCAGAAGGGTGGGAGGCAAAATATCAGCAAAGGTAAGGCCTGCACTTTGTCCCATCTAACCCCTGGATGATCAGTTGTTCTCACCATTGGAGCAGTGGGTCACACACACTCCCAGATCAGTGCTAGGCAGCACCCCTCCATACCACCAGCTGAACCCAGGCCAGCGAGATGGGCATTTAGGAGGCCACAAAGGGAAAAAAGGGAGGAGGTGATGTCAGGGGATGACTGGAGATTTGCTAGGGATGGCAAGCTCTGCCGTTGTGGTAGTAACAAGTCACCGTCCTGTGGAAAGTAGACAACAACTGGTTTCATTACCATTTAATAGCTGGGCGGTGTATACACAGGCACACGTTTACAGATACAGTTATTATACATATGTTCAGACACTTGCACACAGAGACAAACTTGCATGCATGTACACACACACTTGCACACACAGTTCTTTAAAGATAATGAACTGTGAAAGCACTATACAAACATAAGACACTGCTGTTCCATTTAAGCTGGAGAGCTGGGACCGGAGCAAGTCCCTGCTCTAGTTCATAATGCTATATCAACCCCTGAAGCCAAAAGTGATGGTGGCAGGACCAGATGCTTATGCTGTTCTATCTAGTCAGTTCATTTTGAAACATTCTTCATAGTACTAACCCCATCAGAATCAGATTTTTTTGACCTCTTTAACCCTAGTTATTTCTCCAGATTGAGTCATTATCTCTTTTTAAATGTCAGTATCACTAGAAGGCTTTATATAACAATCATAGCTAACTTTAAAAGTCCTCAACACCGAACATCCTCTGATAGACATGGTCTGAGTTGTCAGGGCCAAAATAATGCCCTGGATTCATCTTGGAATCTACTCCCCAAATAAAAATGCAATCAAGATCCCAACAAACGCTCAAAAAACACTAGCCCCTAGCTAGCCCTTTCACATACAGTTTCCCCACTCCCTTCTAACCCTGAAGACCCTCAACCCTATACCAGCAACTTTTAGTCCCACTGAAGCCTCCATATACAGCAGGAAAAAAAATATCATCTGTGAATTTATGAAAGTTTTAACAGCAGAGGATGGCAAAGCTACCTTAAGAGCAGGCTGCTGCTCTCTAGATCAGTAGGCCACAAGAATGGCTTTATATTGCAGTCACCTGGGGAGCTTTTAACACACACCAGTCCACAGCTCTACCCCATAACCAATTAATTCAACTTCATGGGGATGGATCCTAAGTATCAAAATTGTTAAAAAGTTCTCCAAGTGGTTCTACTACAAAGACAAATTTAAGAACCACCGTTCTAGGCCTTCCTGGCTCTGAATATACCTCGGTCTAATCTATTCCAACCTTAAATAGAGGTGTTCTTGGTCTCTGTCACGGTTCTACTGAATGTTAGGTTTCTAGATCAGTGGTTCTGAGTGGGGTCTGTAGACCTGCAGCATCAGTATCACCTGGGAACTTGTTAAAAATGTAAATTCTCGGGCCTTTCCTGAGACCTACTGAATTAGATAGAAACTCCAGAGATGAGGTCCAATGATCTGTGTTTTAACAAGCCTCCAAGTTATTCCGACGCATGATAAAATTTGAGAACCACTGTTCTAAATCCTTGTGTGTTCCAAGTGCCTGGGGTCTGTACCTCAGATACCAACTTAAGCCTGGTAACTGACCCAGGATGGGGACATAAGGCACAATGCCAGGACAAACAGCAGAGCAGTCCTCCAGCTGACAGTGCTGCCTGACCCATCACAAACAATACGCAAAATGAAACTGCAACTGAAGTTCTTACAGATGAAATTGCCTGATATCTGAGATTTGTTTTAAAATACTACTCCAGCACACACAAAAAAGGGGAGAGGAGATAGATTAAATAAATATGGCGAAATGTTGATTATTGATGAAGCTGAGTGATGGGTACCTGAAGCTTTCTTGTACTCTCTACTTTTGTGTATAGTTGGAAAATTTCATAACAAAAAAGTTTAAAAAAAAATCAGAGGCTACCTGTACTCTTGCGGGGGCTCTCCCTAGAAAGTCAACTCTAAATGTAACACGAAGATTACCCAAGACTCCACAACTGCCTCCTTGCTGTTCTTCAAACATATCAAGCACACTCCCACCACAGGGCCTTTGTCCCTGCTATTCCCCCTTCTTGGAATGCTTTTCACCCAGATATCCACATGGCTTGCTTCTTCATTCATTCAGTAGCTCAAAGGTCACCCTGACCATCCTATATAAAACAGCAACACTCCAACGCACACATACTAGCACTCTCTATTCCTCTTCCCTACTTTTTTTCCACAGCACTTACCACACCCTAACACACAAAATGTTTATTGTATTTATCTCCCATCAGAATGTAAGCTCTATGGTGACAGAGCTTTGACTGTTTTCGCTGTCTATATTGTCAGTCCCTCAACACATATTTATTGAATGAGCGAATGAAGGAACGAACTATCTGCTGGATACCTAAGCCAGACGGGAGATACATACAAGAAGCTAAATGTGTCCACACATAAACAAAATCATAAGAAAATAATTTAAAAAAGCAAGACTCCATTCACCTTCAAGAGCAGCTGAAACCAGAATATGAAGATCTGGGGGCTGGGTTTGTGAGACGTGAAAATAAACAGTCAGGTGCTGATCTAGATGATCACAGAGGAATAAAGAGGGAGGCACTAATGTCCAGCCTGGGCTGTCTTGGGCTGGGTGGTAGGATGATGGCAGCGTAGGCCCAAAGTACCAACTTTCTCAAGGTCTTTGTCACTGCAGAAGTCAAGAAAAACAGCCTCTCTCCAAGGGTTGTTGCTGCTCAGTTTCTGCTGTTATCACAAGGAGAAAAAGGTAGTTCAGAGGAAGTTTTTCTTGTCCAGGGAAGAGAGAATTCAGAGACTACCATCTTTTTCAAACCAGGCTGTTTCAGTGAATGGGATGCCCACCTTCTACTCTCAATGCCATTCCTCCGGAGAGTGGGAGAACGGGGTTAAAAAGTGAAGAGTGGGAAAAGGGGAGTGGTGGGTCATGGAATTCACAAACATTTTAAACAGGAATAAGCCTGAAAGACGGCCTATTTCAAAGCTTTCGTGTTATACATAGAATACACAGGCTTAGGGAGGTCAAGCAACTTGCTTAAGGTCAGGAGTACAGTGGAACTGGGACTTAAGCACATTTGACAAGTTCTAATTACATCCAATCTTCATGTGATGTGGTTATAACTAAGGGAGTTGTTAACGAATTAAGCAAGAAAGACCTATCTGATTTCTCTAAGTGAGGTAAAGGAGGGAACCTTTCAAGAGATGCTGGGCCAAATACAGACTGCGTGAAGAGTGCCCAAAGAAGGGTGTCGTTGGGCTCAGTGTTTAGTTTGGACGATGGCAGCTAACACAGAACACTTTATGAATTGGTATGGGAATAGGCCAAATGTAAATAAGCCTCAAATCTCGATCTCAAAGGTCTTTCCCTGGCTCAACGGGCGCTTCTCGGCATAACAACTTTACATCTAGTCAAAGAAGCCTTCGATCTCAACGTTTAAATCCTAGGTTTGATTCCCAGCTTTGTGGTCCCGGGAAACGAGGTTACTATGCTCTGAATCGAGCGCTCATTTCTCAGGAAGACTAGGCCCCTGAACAAAGAGTGCGGGGGAGAACCCGCGGAGAGGCGAGTCTCCGCAGCCTAGCGCTGTCTCGGGTACCCGATAGAGGAAGAGGACAAGGTTGGCCCCCAAAACACTGGCTGCCACCCGCGCTTCCAGGACAGACCCTGAGGCCTCCCTTGGGGGAGCAGTTAGAGCTCTTCTCCGGTTTCCTCCGGGACCCCAAAGACACCCAACACCTGCCTCCCGGGGAAGAAGCTCTGTGCCGGATCTGTGTCGCCAGCTGCCAAGACTGAGCGAAGCCTATCAAGTATAGGAGGGCCCCTCGGAGCCACCCGGTCCAAGCCCCTCACTTCATCCACCCCGGCCGAGGGGCGGGCCCCGCACCCTGCCCGCGGCCCGGCCGCCCCGCCCCGTCCCCGTGGCGGCCGCCCCACAGGCTGGGCTCGCGAGTACTCACGGCGACCCCGGGCCGCGCGCGGCCGCCGCCGAGGGGACGAGCGGCCCGGGACGCCCCGCGGGGGCGGAGCGGCAGGCCAAGGGGCGGGGGCCGGCCGGGCGGGCGAGGTCGCGCACCCCACGCCTCGTCGTTCCGTCACGACCGCGCTGGGCCACTCTGCGCACGCTCGCGCGGCGACTCCGTGGCCACGTGGCCCGCTCCCAACCAACTGCCACGTGGCTCGCCCCTGGGCGCGCCGGCGCCCCCGACGCCAGCCTTGGGGCGCCTGCGCAGTGGTCGCTGGTGGGGAGCGGGTGCGGAGCTGCGGAGGGCGCCTGCGCCGTGGGTCCCGGGCCGGTGCGTGGAGAAACAAGAGGGGTTCTGGGGGGTGGGGGGGTGTGCGGAGGGCTCTCCAAAGAGACTGTTGGCACATGGCGCCCCGTGTGGTTGGGAGGAATGAGCAGGGAAGACAATCTCGGCTGCCTCCCCTTGTTGGAGGCCAGGGCCGGCCTAGAGAAATTGAGAAGGGCGTCCTGAGATCCCGCTGACTCCAGGAATCTCTGGTTTGCAAGGGAGAGTCAAACATCTCAGGGTCTTTTAATTCTTAAGTTTAACTCATTTGCACCCCTGGTAGCTATGGTGTGCTGGAAAGCACTCTGGCCTTCTATCAGGCAATCTAGGTTCAAAGCTTGGTTTAGGCTGACTGTTCAGCTTTAAATCAAGACTTTCACTTTCTGAGTCTTAGTTTTCTCATCTGTAAAGTGGGGACAATAATACCTATTTAATGGGGCTGTTGTGTGTGTGTGTGAGCATGAAATGAGATGGTAGTTTGAACCGTATGAAATTGCTGTTTTGTAGGGTATAAAGAGACAAATACCTGCAGTTTCACATGGTTCAACCTAATACATATAAAGTAACCAGCAGAGTCCCTGAGACTAGGAAGTAGTCCATAAATGGAAAATGTAATTGTGGTTATTATGGTTATTAACGTCAGACATGACCAGACCTCCTTTCATCCTTATCAGAACTGGGTGTCTTGGGGCTTCCACATGCCCCTCATTTCCATCAGTGATGCTGGCCCTGATATCAGTTCCCCTACGTTAAACCCAGCACATATGGGGTTAAACCCAAAAGCATTCATCCTCTTTCCCTGCTTCTCTAAGTTACATCCATATGTAAATATGGCTTTTTAAAACCTTTGTATCCCTGAACTTCACAAGGCAGATAGAAGTTACAAATTATTAAAAGCCCAGGTGGCCTTAAGCTGGGCTCACACTGAAGTTTTGGCTAATTACCAGTTCTTGAAGTTTTGTTGCAGGGAAACTGATATCCAGAGAATATCAAGATGAGGCTTCCCAGACCCCAACTCCTTGGCTTCCTGGCACCAAATCATGGAGAACCAAGGACACCCCCCTGTGGTTTCCCCTATCTCACCATTCTCCTCCCTGCAAGCAGCCTCACAAGGCCAAACACAGGCTGGTAGGAAGGCACCGACCTGCAAAGCCTCAGCTCCCATCATATAATCACCCACAGGGTCTAGATGACACAGAAAGCTGGTTTTGCAGAACCCAAGACACCTGGTCCCAAGGTACTGATAAGGAACAGATAAAGATAACTGACTTGAGGCCAGAATGTCTGTTCGGACCCTTGCACAATTGCTCCCCCGGATGCCTGTGGTCACAACCACCGTGGCTTCTCTCTTTTGATCTCTCCTTTAAAAACCCTTGCTTGTAACTTTTCGGGGAGTCTGGGATTACAACGTGAGCTGCCCGTTCTCTTTGTTCAGCACTTTGCAATAAAAATTCCTACTTTCTTCCACTACCCTGGTGTCAGAGATTGGCTTGCTCTGCGACAGGTGAGCGCACTCACTTCAGGTTCAATATCATCAGCACTAATGGGGAAAGGCTTATCTTAGATCTACTCTCCTTCCTCACTCCCTTGTTAGCTGCACACAGCACACACATAAGGAAGGCTTTGGCCTTCAGTGATATAAACATGCATCATATCTATCCCTCTGGAGCTGGCCTCAGTCAGAATTTTCCCAGTGACTTTTTTTTTTTTTTTTTAAAGATTTTATTTATTTTATTTTTCCCCCCAAAGCCCCAGTGGATAGTTGTGTGTCGTAGCTGCACATCCTTCTAGTTGCTGTATGTGGGACTCGGCCTCAGGATGAACGGAGAAGTGGTGCCTCGATGCGCACCCGGGATCCGAACCCGGGCCACCAGCATCGCAGCGCGCGCACTTAACCACCAAGCCACAGGGCCGGCCCCCCAGTGACGTTTTGAATATCCTCCACATCTCCTTTCTGACTCCCTCTCCTTTTTGATGCCCCCCTCTTCTCACTTTGCCACTCAGCCTGGGCCACAACACTGTCTCAGTGTTAGTTTGTTACACCCATTGCTTATAAGTGAAAAAAAGTGAGGGATATAAAATAACAGGACTTATAGCCTTAGTCTCAGAGTCCAGATATTTAGAGTAGTTGGGGAGGGAGTTGGTTCTGCACCTTAAAACAACTCACCAGGGCCGGCCCCGTGGCTTAGCAGTTAAATGCGTGCGCTCCGATGCTGGCAGCCCGGGTTCGGATCCCGGGCTCGCCCCGACGCACTGCTTCTCTGGCCATGCTGAGGCCGCGTCCCACATACAGCAACTAGAAGGATGTGCAACTATGACATACAACTATCTACTGGGGCTTTGGGGGAAAAATAAATAAATAAAATTAAATTTAAAAAAAAACAACTCACCAGCAAGGGCTCCCAATAGCTTTTAAGAGCCATGCATGTATGGGAGTGTTTGAACATTAGCACTTTAAGTAAGCACCAGGGCTCTGTCCCTGTGAGTGAATTGTCAAACTCCAGTATTCCATAACCTTCCAGGATTTTCCATCCTCACCCGCCCCCCCACCCCTCCATCTCACACCACTAGCTCTTCTACTCATCATGAATCTCGTGAATCTCGACTGCCTCATGGTTTATCAGTATCTTCCTGCCTTCACTTCTTTCCCTATCCAGTCCATATCCAATGGTCAGTCACTGTACCCACATTTTTGTTAATATGCTTGCTCTTCAAATCCCTGGATCGTTCCAAACATTTACCTTTTCCACTTGCACATCCTGAACCACGGATCCTGCAGAATTGAGCTTGTGAGTGGACACCGTTCTAGGTTAGTCCAGCCCATGAGCCCCATCCTTTAGGAATTATATTTTCCACACTCACACTCCAGATCTGCAGGCCCCAGGGCTATATTTGTCTTGTGTGACCCCTGGGGTCCTGGCTGCAGTTTATTGAACGGTGAGTGAATTCCTAATCCAAGCTCTGCTAAGCAGGTGTTCTCTATTGGGAATCTTGGATTAGGGCTGAGAGAGTATGATTCTAACTAGACTGGTTTCTTGAGCAGAAGAGACATAAACTCAGGAGCTGTGGTGCATCCGCCTCCTACGTACCACAAGGAATGAGAAATGGAGAAAGACTATCTGCAGAGAGAGAATGAAGAGGTAGAGACCAGAAATGGTGAGACTGCCCTCTGTTTGCTGGAAGCTTCCCAGGCCCTTCCTGAGGCCCTCTCGCCTTGGGGTGTATGAGTTACCTTTATCTAGAATAAATTGCTTAAGTTAACTTGTACCCAATACAGAGCTACTACAAATTCAGTCTCCTGAGCTGGGCCCTTGGTGTATCCAGCAATCCTTCCACATGTCAGCTTCTGCCACCATCCCCCATTCTGTTTCACAGAGAAAATAAAGGCCATGGGGGGAAATGATCTCAATTTTCAGCACCCTCCAAACATTCGTCTCTCTCTCACCCTTTTTTTCTCAGAGGTAGAGAGGTCTCCCTCCAAATCCAAGGTTAATCCTTTCACTGTGATATGTATTTCATCCCCTTTTGCCTCTTCAGGAGCTCTGCTCCTTCAATTACCCCTCTCCTTCATGGATATTCAACTTTTTCCTCTCCTCTTCTCTTTGATCTCAGCATATATACTTGATCAACTAGCCCAACCTTCTAAAAAATCCAATTTTAATCCCACACACTATTGACTACGGCACATTTTTTTCTTGCCTTCAACCAAGTTTCTAGGGAGTGGTCTACATTCTCCATCTCCACTTCCTCACCTCCCATTTATTCCTTAAATCTAGTGCCATCTAACCTCTCCCCAAAATCTCTACTGAAAATACTTTCACCAAAGTTAGAAATGACTGCCAAACTGCCAAATCCATTAGAAAATTTCAGGCTTAACTTATTTGTCCACTTGATGTCATTTGGAATTGTTGATCACCCTGTCTCTGCATCCCTTTCCTCTGTTGGCTCCTATGGGCTACGCTCTTCAGATTTCTTCCTATATCTCATATGACTCCTTCACAGCATCCTTAATAGACTCCTTTTCTGTCATTCACTATTTAAATTAAAAAAAAAAAAAAAAAAACAGTTCAGTCCATACCCATTTCTACTCTCATCACTCTTCCCAGTGACCTCAACAACACCCACTTGAGGAAGACCTTGGTAATTTGGGGCTTCCCAGAATCTGAATCCCCTTCCTGTGTTACAAGTCTTGGAGGTAAGCAGAGCCCACCTTCCATGACAGACATTGCAAAGGTTGGGTCTTTGCTTTCCCAGCTCTGTGGCAGCTAAAACAGGTCATGTGAGCTAGGCCTGGCCAAGTAGCCCCCAGAAACGCAGAGTCTACAGTAAATGATTCAGAGAAATATAACCATGGAGAATTCATTCTGGTGGCAGTGGCCATAGTAGGGTCAGCTTTATTCCATGGTAGGGGGCTGTTGTGGTGTGGGTACCGGTGGTGGTCACATCCCGTTTCCAATGATAATGACAGCAGCAGTATTGTTGCTGGGTTGGTCCTGGCATCTGATTTTGGCTTTTGCTCTGGTGGATTGGCCTCCCATTATTCCTGCTTATTTTCCAAGCTCATGTCTCCTGCTTGGCAATCCCGTGACCCACCCAGTGCCATTTCAACAAATGGCTTTTCTGTTTAAATCAGCCTGTGTGACACACTGACTGCGAGTGACTAGGACTTCCAAGTCTATATCTCCATCCTTTACCTCTTGAATTTCAGGTTGCCTTTTGGATAATTACTTTTTAGAGAACTCTACTTGTATGTCTCACAGGCAAACTCATTTTCTTCACGATCTGTCTTCCTTCATGTTCCTAGCTTAGTAAGTAGCAGCTATGACTTGTTCAGCCTGAACCCTGAGAGAGAAGGATCTTAGACTTCTGCCACCCTCATTTAAACTGAACTAGTTTTACCTCATAAACATCTTAAAGTTTACCTCTTAATAACATCTTAAATCAACCCCTCCTTCATATTCCTATTCTTCCTCACCAGAACCATTGTACTAGCCTCCTAACTAGACCTCCTATCCCAGTATATACTGGGACTCCTCCGACCTATTCTCTACTTAGCTGCTCAAGGGAATATTTCTAAAACCCAAATCTGGTTATGTCACTCCTCTGTTAAAATCCTTCAATGGCTCCCTATGCCCCCAGGATAAAACTTGTACCCTTTCTTTGAATCTGGCTCCCACATGACTTTCACAACTTGCTCACATGCATCCTATACTCCATCCATGCAGGACATATCTTTACACTCCATAAATACTTGATGTAGCTGACAGTCTGAAGGCCCCCTCTGCCCCCTCTCCCCTTCCACCCCACAGAGATAGATACATGACCCATCAGGCCAGGTAAGGAACTCCATCACCCTCACCAAAGTGATTAATTCAGGTATGGGTTTGTGACCTAAGTAGAGCCAACCATAATCTTCCCCTCAAAGCTCTCTTGCTTTTGAGGCCATGGTGCTAAGAGCATATGAGATGGAAGCTGCTGGCACCCAGCTCTCCCTGCCACACGGAGAAAGTGTTTCTGTGGCAGGAAAGAGAATGGGACCAAGGTACAAAGAGAAGCAGAGCCCCGAGAGATGGAGTGAGAGAGACATTTGTTTTTGAGCTCTTGAATTCAGCCCTGCCTGAAGTCAGTAATACCACTGTCCTTCTCAGTGCCCTTCTTGCTTAAGCTGGTTTGTGTTGGTTCCTATCACTTGTAATTAAACCAGTCCTAATAAAAAAATGGAATTGAGTGTGCAAACAACAGACTCTAGAATGTGGAACTGGCAGAGCTGAAATGAAATGGAGGCAGTGGAGAGCTGATGATCCTTGGCTGGGAAGTTGGAAATCCCTGTTATGTGATGTGAAATCAGGTGGTTAAATTATCTTCTATTTTATCTTGAGATTTGGGTCATGCATCCATCATAGATGGAGATTTCAGGGACACACTGGAAAAATGTCTGGATGTTGGGGTATTCTGGCCTCTTCTCAAGATTTTCAATAAGGTCCTGCGGTTCAGCTTTCTTCCACGCTGGCAGAACCAGAACCATATACAGCTTTGTTTAGAGTTGCCTTTTCTGCCTGTGGCCAGTAAGCCAGACTGCCAAGGGTCAGATAATCATGCATCTTATAGATTATAAAAGCCGGATCATCTTCCCCAAGCTAATGTGAGAACAAAGGCATAGAAGTAGAAAATCCAACAGGAGATACTGGAGTTTAGGCCTGGGAAGTTCCAGACAAAAAGCCTGTTCCTCCAAGCCAGACCTGAATGCTTCTTTTTTCTCTCAAATTAAGTAATGTTTATTTCACTTAGAATTCAGACAGTGCTGGGGGTTCTGGTGCCTGGGGACCTGGGCTGTGAACCCTGGGAGGGACTATCATAAACTTCATGCACCTTCTTGGACTCCCTAGGCCACCTCCTTCTTTCTCTCTCTTGATTGGCACCCCACCTATGCCAAGTAGCCCCTCTACTTCCACATCATGGTAGAAATGCCACATGGCAGGCCATGGGATCTGAGTTCCCAAGCAGCCACCAAGGGGGCAAATGATACAACTCAGAAGTGTAATGGTGTTAGCTCTCTGTAGGGTGCACCTTGGCCAGTGGAAAACATGAGATGAGAGGGGAACAGATGGATAAATTCCCTCTCAATTCTCCTCTTGGTGAACTGCTCCAAGGTGCTGTTTCTCCTTGGAAACACCATGTGCTTAGCAAACAACACTGTCAGGTGACCTGCTCTCTCCTCATGGCTCATGTGAAGTGGTGGCCAACACAATAATGCATCGTCTTACATGCCTTCACATCTTCCCTTGCCTCACGTCTCTTCTCTCCTCTCACCATCCTGGGCTTCTATCTCCCAAAACAGTGTGAGCACTCTAATCCTTGCCTTAGCGTCGGCTTTCTAGGGTACTTGGGTTAAGACATGGAACCACAATCAAAGCCCCCATCCCAACATTGAGTCCTAAGAGTGGGGTAGCAGGAAGGTCCTGAGGACAGAACTGATTTTTCCTGCTCAAATGCAAGGAATCTAGCCCAGACTGCTGGCTTCCTATAGGGGGTGCAGTGCCAAGGTCGCTGGGTCAGGCCATTTCTGGCCTACTGTGAATGAGAAGCTGAGGCTCATTCACAGACTCTGTGGTTGCTTGCATTTTCTCCTGGGCACCTAAGACTTCCCTTGGGAAAAGTCAGACCCAGGCTTGCAGCCTGCTCTGCCTTCTGGATCTCTGTGCTCTTAGGCAACCAGAGGGCAGGAGGCCAGAGCCTGAAAGTTTAAAGTCCCCTCTACAGATAGCCAGTCAAAGGCTCTGACCATAATCAGCCCAGGCTGCTAGAGGGTGGAAAACACTGTGATAGGAATGTCTGAAGCCAGGGCTGGGGAGAAAAAGAGTGACTCTCTGCCCTTGATGAGTTTGCGCTTGGCACAGACTTGGTTGCCTCTTTGTGGACCCCATATGGCTCAGGCTGGAAGGGCAGCTGCTTGGCCTGCATTGGCTCTGAGCTCCCTGAGCCCATGAGGTTTATTCCTTCATTGGCACTCCCAAAGAACAGAGGGCTGTGTAACATAATTGTGCAAATATACTGGCCATGAGGGGAGGCCCAGGGGCCAAAAATAGCCTCTGAGGCCCTGCTGGGTTTGGCTGTGTCATGATGCAGGGAGGTGCAGTCAGGACAGTAGATGTTCAAAGATTACAACCAAAGCTGGAAAAAGATCAGGAGAGATGCCGTGATCTCCATGTCCTTAGCACCCTCTTTTGGAGGGTACTGCATGCATGTTCTGTTCCACTGAGGCAGAGGCGAGACTCCAGGTCTGGTCAGAGCACGCAGCAGCGCAGCAGATCCAGAGCTGCTTCCAAGGTCAGAGGTCATTAGTCTTATTTCAGACCAAAGATCTTTTCTCCCTGCATCCAAGACACCCAGGTTGCATCCAGAGACAGAAAGAGATTCCAGGGGCCCTACTGAAGGCTTAAGACTCTGCCCACAGTCCCCAAATTATACAAATTCTCAGAGGGCCCCCCAATTCAGTGTCCACTGACAGACTCCCCTCAGGAGTACTTTGGTGATGTGGCCTCAGTGTAATGATCGACCATGGCCAGAGGGCGAGAAGTGGAGCAAGATGCAGGCTGGCCAGAATGAGTGCTTGGCTGATTGCCTCCCTCTTTTCCCAAGCATCTCCTTGGGGCTGAAGCCTAGGAGCCAGTATCACTCAGGGATTTTGACTATCTGGTTAGGACCACCGAGCATGAGCCAGCCAAGTGTTGAAT
This sequence comes from Ceratotherium simum simum, assembly GCF_057802395.1. NCBI lineage: Eukaryota > Metazoa > Chordata > Mammalia > Perissodactyla > Rhinocerotidae > Ceratotherium > Ceratotherium simum. The sequence goes on from NC_141902.1 coordinate 65,212,163, forward strand.
ACGTACTCGCTCTCTGGGGGCACTGAGCAGATCAAGGTTGACTTATCACCATAGACAGGCCATTATGGGGAGGGGGAGGGGAATGGACAAAGTGTGACCTGTTGTTAAGAGACAGAAACCACAAGGGCCAGATCCAGAGTCAAGAACAAGGACTCAGCAAGATTCTTGATGATGGTTACTAGCTCACAGAGAGCCCAGGAATCAAATGAATCGGTTAAAAAAGGAATAGTATCACCAGAGAATCCTCACACCTGGCAAACAAGGATCTGGGAATGCGTAATCTCTAAGGCAAGCTTTAGGCCCCAAACTATGTCCAAAGGGAAGAGGGATGCTTCGATACCAGAACGGGCATCCTCTCAGGGATGTCCATAAAGGACAACAGATAACGGAGATATTTCCCAGTGGAAAGGACCAAGGACCAGTTTTGTTGATGAAGAAACTCACACCACTGTCCAGAAGGATGTGCTATATGCTATAGATTAGCAACCATTGTTTTCTCTTCTCCCCTATTCCAAATGGAAGGTGTTTTTTTTCTTTTTTAAAAATGGTTATTCTATTTCCCTCCACTATTTCATATTGGTTATATAAGGGTAGCTAAATTTATCTTTTAGCCATAGATTGCAAAATCATAAGAAATTATATCCAGACCTGATCAAGAATTTCACATCACAAAGGGACCCTGGACTGAGGACTCAATAAAGCAACTGGACATGATTCTGTTTTGTCCTCCACTGGGAAGTCAGTGAGTGTGTTTTTTATTGGGCCTAGGATCATTGCATTGTTAGGCAGGCACATTTTTGAAATTGTATGTTTGTCAAAAAAAGTATAGGTGGATGCTGAGCAATCAGGGGGTGGAATGTAGTGGATGCATATTGTTTATCTGCCCATCATCCTTTCCGTTGGGGACCCATTTCTCCCCTCTACACAGTCCTGGTGATGTCAATTATGGTGGCCTACTCGTCCACCCTAGAGGTGGCACATGTCCATTCTGGCCAAAGTCCTCCCTAGGACTTTTGAGCTAGAACTAGTGAGGCACAGATATAGAAAGGAAGCAGAGCTAAGAGATGGAGATATTATCATTTGAACCCCTAGATCCAGCCATGCCTGAAGGCAGATACATCCTTTGATTTATCAATTATGTAAGCCAATTAATTTCCTCTTGACTTAACCATGTTTAGGTTGGGATTTTGACACTTGCAACTGAAAGCATTCAGACTAATACATGCACACACAATAGAGACACAAACACCATGTTGTCAAACTCATTAGACATTATACGAGTCTTCCATGATCTTACAGGGGTCAGCAAACGTTTTGTCTAAAGGACCTGATAAATATTTTAGGCTTTGTGGGCCCCATATGGTCTCTGTCTCATATTCTTTTTTGTTTTGTTTTATTTTTACAATCCTTTAAAAACATAAAAACCATTCTTAATTTGTAGGCCATACAAAAAAAGGCCGCAGGCCGGATTTGTCCATAGGCCATAGTTTGCCAACCCCTAATCTAGACCCTGCCAGCCCCTACAGCATTAGCACACAGTCGGTCTGCCAGTGCCTAACCATGAAACAAAATACTTTAAACGCCATTTTGGTTCAAGTGTCTTGACATGAGTCAGTAATGAGTTAAGTTAGGGTAAAGTTAGGAATGGGAAAGGGTCTTGTCTTGCGCCCGTTGTCTACCACATAATAGGCACTGAATAAATGGTAATCATGATTATTTCTTGGTAATAAAGATAATTTATCAAAATGATGCAGCTGTCCAAATGGCTTTGTCCAAATGTCCCAGGACATCCTGGAAGACCCTTCCCCTCCTTAATTTCCTTCAGCAAATCTTTCTCTGACCTGCCCTACCAATCAAGTCGGAATTAGGTACTCTTCTTCTTGCTGTCACAGACCCTGTGTGGCCCTCCATTATAACTGCATTATCAGTCTGTCTTTCCCTCTAATTCTGAGTACTTAGAACATGCCTGAACCCCAGCTCCTAGCACAGTGCTTAGCGCCTAGTGCCGAGGGGCCTCTATGCCTCCATGTGAATATATGTTTGAATATGCAGGTGCTGCACATCTCCATCTGTGTCCAGGGTGGTCAGTCTATGTGTCAGCATTGTGCTGGTGAACAGATGCCCTCAGCGCTGGTTCCTCTCTCAGTTGGAAATTATTTGTACACCACACACCTGGTAATGTCATTATTGTATCTATTTTTCATTCCCATTCCCTCCAAAAACGAGTCAAAGACAGAGGAACAGGTGGGAACAAGTTTTCTTAGAAACTGTTGTGAAGGAGGAACCCTGCACCCCCACCCCCACATCCTTTACTGTCTGATGTGATATCAGATCAGAGGCTTCCAGCCTCAGAAACATCTGGGGACAGAGTGCCCACCGCATAGCTGGGGCCCCAGACTAGCCTGATCCACGTCTATGGGTGGAGGGGATATTATCCTCCTGGCAAAAATATATGCAAGGCCCTACAGGCCCAGGAAAGGCTGACCAAGGCAAGGTGAGTCATGGTGTTCTAAGCTGAATCTTTTGCCCATCTCACAGAAGCAGGCAGGAAGCACCACCATTGATCAGCTTTATATGGCACCCACTGTATACAATAGACAGACAAAGACAGACAGACAGAGCACACACCACTTCTAAGCTGAACACTGCTCACCATCTAGAAGCACCTTGGATAAGCACATGTGAGACACTCTTGCATAGGAAAGATGTACTTTTTAAAGGAATGAAGAAGTATTTTGGCAAAACATCTACTTCCCTCCCAGGTCCTGGGTAAAGAGGGACCTCTAAATTCTGAAGCTTCTACATATTGAAAATTATCCCCTTTTCAATGGCAGTATATACAGTAGCAAACCTTCCTCGTCTGTTGTCACAGTCCTCTACATATATCCTGAATCTACTTTACAGGTGGGCAAACAGACTTAGAGACAGAAGGTGGCCTGGAGCAAGGGGACATTGGGGCTGGCTCGGAGAGGGGAAACAGGAGGTATCTCGGCTTGGCCAAAGCCAGGGCCTCTGTCTATCTGGATGGGGAAGGGAAAGGCCGGGGTGGCCAAAACTCCCTCTTTCTTCCTGCCTGGGGAAGCAGTGGTTCCACAGGAAAGGCTGTCAAGAAGGAAAGGCAGGTTCCCAGTCCTGCTGGCTAGGGGGCCTCTCAGGGTGGCAAAGGCCAGGGCAGGCCAGAGCTCCTCCTGGGGCCTCTTCAGTGATGCTCTCTGAGTTTGGGGATTGTGGGTTCACTGCTTCATAACTCTTATTACCTGCATATAAGCCTAGACCTCAAGTCCTTAATTATTTTAAAAAGGCAGGGGGTGGGGGGATGGTTAAGAGGGAATGAGACACAGAACAATATTTCCACAGCCTCCCTCTGCCTATGCTGGGGCTTTCAAGGGTCTCCTTCACCCTGTCTCCTAGGGATATTTAAAGGCAGCTTTTATGAGACTCTATACTGTCTTTTTCATTTCTCTTGTGTTTTTTTTTTTGTTTTGTTTTTGTTTTAATTTATATAGATATATATATTCTTAAAAAAGCAATAGTCCTTTGGTCCCTAAACTCTAAGGAATGATATGATTTTCAAAGAAGTAAATCTGGGCCTCCCTTGTGGAGAAGCCCTTGGCACCCCCAAGGTCCTCTGCTGGTTCCCTAGACAGTCAATCCTCAGCCAGCCCCGGTTGTCTTGCCAGTCTGAGCTCTATGCCACAGGCACAGAACAATCCACTCGATGAAAACAATCCTTCAAGTGGCCTGAGCCCCAGGCGCCGGCCTTCAGTCCGATCCACCTCCATCTGTGGCTGCTCCTTCAGGAAGGGCTGCTCAAGCGTTTCTGTGCTTTTCCTTTCCTTTCTTCTCACTCCCCAGTTTCTGTTGTTGGGTATTAATTGGTAAAGAGAGAGGGGGGAAAGAAAAGGCAAAAATGACTCTGGAGGGCAAGACAAGAAGAGCAGCTTGCCCCGTCAGTGACATCTTAGGTGAATGGCTGGCCCTCTCCTCCTGAGGAGCAGAGCTGCAGCAGGGCCAAGACCACTGATGCCACACCCTGGGTCCTGGGCAGATGGCCCCAGCCTGGCACCCCCTCTAGAAGGCTCCCTGGGGTAGGTCAAGTGAGGCGGGCCATGTGGATCTTCTGAGACAGCAAATCTCTCAAAGTCATAGGCAGCTGGCCCCGCAGAAACCTGAGAGTTGTCGTCTCCTTCCCCATCACCAATCAGGGCCTGCAGATCCTGCTTCTTCAGTGTATTTGTTCTCTCCTCATCTCCATGTTCACTGCCATTGTCTCAGCCTCACATCTTGTCCCTTCTTTGCTTAAACTCCTCACTGGTTCCCTACCATCTTCAGGATAAAGTCCAAACTCATGGCCTTTAAGACCCTTCACAAGCTGGCCCACACCTGCTTTTCTAGTCTCCTTCTCCAAGCCCCCGCCCTCCCCACATATGAGTTCTCTACTCCTGTGGCCCCCGTAGCTATCTCTGGAGTAGAACTGGTTGGATCTTGCTGTAATTGTCTCTCCCAGACTGTGGGGGCAGGAGTGTTGTCTAATTTGTCTCAGTCCTTGGATTGAAGAAAAACACAAAGCCTCCAACTGGGGAATTCCTCTAACTCCTGGCTCTTCTCTCCCAGACTTTTTCAGAGGTGGGGGACCCCAACATCCCAAAAGGAACATCAAAGCTGAGAGGCCTCCATCACTCAGGCCGCATCTGCCCGGGGTCCACCAAAGACTCACCTTTCTGTGGCTGGTCAGTGAGAGTAGATTAGTAAGGCCGGTTGGCATCCTTGGGCCTCTTTAGCTGGACCTTGAGCCTCTTCATGCCAATTTGAAAGCCATTCATGGCCTGAATAGCTGTCTGGGCACTGGTTGGATTGTCAAAGCTAACAAACCCTAGGGGGTGTGGACAGAGAGGTTAGCTGAGAACTCTGCCTGGCAGGGCCTCCTTTCTCTCTGATCAGCCCCCTCTTCTCTCTGCCCCCTTGACCCAGTTCCATCAAACATATACCCTTCCACCTTCCATCATTTGCATGTGTGCATGCACACATGCACACCAGCTCATACTTACATGGGTAAGTGGCCTGAGTTTCCTAAACGAGTGATTCTTGGAAAGACAGGAAGCAATTCTGAGTGTGTGTGTTGCAGGGCGGGTAGTGTGTTGGCTAGGGTGTTTCCCTGTCTTTCCCTGACATAGGTTGACTCTCTCCCTCCACAGCTCCCATTCTGGTCCTCTGAACTGCAGTTGGAGTTGGAGGGGATCTCTGGCCCCAGACCCAGACTCCTCCTGCCCAGGCTAGACTCTAAAGCTTGACCTGGGGGCACATCTTCTAGACATTTGACTTTCCCAGGTGAACCTGAAATAGACTTGTTCATGGTCTAGGCTTAGCCCTGTCACTGGTCTGTGACCCTGCTTTATGCCATACAGTCGGTTTCTGGGAGTCATTGACTTATGGAGGGACAATCTTAGGGTCTGTAGGGAATCTCAAAGTTAGGAGTGGGAGAGGCCCAGGGGATGGGGCTCTGCTCACCAAAACACTTGCTCTGGTTGGTGGCTCGATCCACAAAGACTTTGGCAGAGACAACGGCTCCAAAGGGTAAGAATGTCTGTATGAGTTCTGCATCACCAAACTCCTGAGGCAGGTGATAGATGAAGAGGTTACAGCCTTCGGGGCCTGCAGGAACAGTAGCAGGCTGGTTCAGGGGAGGGACCCTGAGTCCAGCCCCACCAGGCTCTGATCTCCATCCCCCTGTCCCTCACCTTCTCTTTGCTGCTGGGACAGGGCTGAAGGCTGCTGGGGAAAAGCTGTGCTCACTGGGGCATAGGCCGACGGATAGGCTGCTGGAGACAGAGGTGGGAGTGGCCAGTGATCCCCAGGAGCCATCGCCCAAGCAGGGCCCCATCTCCCTGACCACCTATGACCAATTCAGCCCAGGCCACGGTAACCCTCACCCCTAGAGAAGTCGTTCTGGGCCCAGGGTTTGGGGGATGGGAGGGTCGACTCCTCAGAGCAGAGCCTAAACCCCCCCACAAATCTCTCTATTCCTTTCTGGGGCCCTTCAAACCCCCCAGGCCGCGTAGCGCCAAGTGAAACCTGCGTAGTGGTGCATCCCAGCGTAGGCCTGCTGCAGGGGGTCAGCCACGCCGGGGCTCTGGGCTGGGGAGAGAGGGGCGCGAGGCCCACGGTGAAGGCGGGCGGGCAGGGTCGGTGAGAGGCTCAGGGAGTGTGGGAGGTGGAGGGAGGCTGTGAGAGGCAGCAGGGAACGAGGAGTGCCTTCCCGGGGAGGCCGGTTCCCCCTTCCCCCCCGCTCCCCACTCCATTTCGGGGAGGTTTGAGGGGAGCGGGGGGCCCACCTGGGTAAGGGGAGAGCCCGTTATTGTAGAGAGTGTCGGAGCCCGGCTGCCCGTTGGTCTGGGGGGTCAGGGGGCCGAATCCGTTGACCCCGATGGGCGCCGGCAGACCAGGAAGCGTGCCAGGGCCGCCGCCCGGAGGGGAGCTGGCTGCTGGCGGCGAAGGTCGGAGAGTCAGGCCGCAGCCGCGCGCGGCGCCCCCCGCCCGGCCCCCGCCCCAGCGCGCAGTACCTGCCGCGGGCAACAGCGGCGCGGCCACCAGGCTGAAGGCCGCCACGTGCTGCATCTGTGCCGCCACTGCGGCCACCGGGCCTAGGCCCGGGCCCTGTGCCGCCGCCAGCAGGGCCGCCTGGTGCTGCAGGATCTTTGAGAGGGAAGAAGGGCGGGTGTGGCGGGCCCAGCGGCCGGCAGCTGCCCCGCCTCCGACCCCCGGCCTGGACCCCCGCCCGCCGGGGCCGGGCACCTACCGCCGTGGTGTAGGCTCCGCAGGCCCCCAGCGGCAGCGGCGCCGGGTGGAAGGCGCCCAGCTGGCCCGCCATCTGCTGCATCCGCCGCAGCGCGCGTTCCCGGTCCGTGTCCGCCAGCTTGACCACGAGGCTGGACGAGGCGCCCTGGGTAGGGCAGGGGGGCCCGCGGTGAATGCTCCAGGCCCCAGCCCTGGCCCTGGGCCGAGCGCCTTGCCCATCAGGCCTTTTCCTGGGGCACAGATTGCATTTCTGGAGGAGGAGCCCGTCCCCACCCCGCTGCCCTCACCCTCGGCCCCGGCGCCCGCCCTCACCGCCATGGTCCGACTGCCGTGCAGACTCTGGATGGCCGCCTGAGCTTCCCCCTGACTCCCAAACTTCACAAAGGCACAGCCTGGGGCAGGATAGAGGGATTGGGTGGCTCAGGCCACAGGGGCCAAAGGGTCATGAGGCCCTTTGAGAATGAGACAGGGTGACCAGGAAATCCCAGGGTCAGCTCAAGTCACCTTTACTGGTGCCATCCGGGCTCCGCAAGACGGTGCACTCCTCGATATGGCCGAAGGGCTGGAACAGGCGTCTGACGTCCTCCTCACCCTGCTGCTTCCCCAGCATCCCCACAAACAGCTTTCGGTCCTCTGGGGACAAATCCAGGAGTGACCTGGGGACCCTAAGTCCTCTTGGACTCCCCAGAGTAGGGGGAGGAACTCAGGAAGGTAGCTCACCAATGTCTAGTTCTGGAGAAGAGTGTAGGGAATGAGAAGGGCCTGGGTCTACAAAGTTTTGTTTCTTTGAGGGGCAGGATGAGGTACAGACAGATCTGAAGGAAAGGAACTCAACCCAGATTCCCATCAGGAAAACCTGGGTCCAGGAAAAACCCAGAAAGACTTATTGCTGCTCTTGTGAAAAGTGATTCAGTCCATATCTTCCGTTGGGTAGAGCCCTATATGCATCTTTTATGTGTTTGACCTTTCTGTTCCTAGAGTTTGGGAAAGGCTATTTTGGACTGTTTCAGCCCTACAAACAGAGGGAGTCCTCAGAGAATGCCTTTGTATTCAGACTAAGTCTAGAGAAGATCAGTACACCCTTGCTGGTCAGCCTGATGGCATTGGCTAGAACCAATGCCCCCTCTTGCTCAAGTCAAGGAGGGTTCTAGGTCAAAAAACAGGAGAGAAAACAACTGTCTCGTCATATGGCCTCATTCCCAGACACTGAACACTGGAGTGATGAATCCCCATGCCTAGCACAAACTCAACCTGGGTGGCCTCCCAAAGGCCTAAAGAAGGCAGGAAACTTGGGTTCCTGAGCCTCCAGCGTTAGCCTTTTCCCCACTACACTTTCCCCACTACACAATGTAATATACACTACACTACACTGAACCCCTGACCCCTTTCCTTAACTCCCACCTCCACCACCTCATTCCCTCAGTGAGCTTCCAGGGCCCTCCCTGAGCCCTGCTGCCTCCTTTCTGACTTCCCCTGTTCTCCTACCCTGATCCATCTTCAAGTGTTCACGCTGTGGGAGAACAAGTTCTGCCCATAGACCTGTAGACCTGGATAGCCATCTAAGAACAAGTCTGATCCCTTCCTGTGTCCACCCTTCCTCTGGGAGTGGCAGCAATGCCAGGAAAAGGGCTGCGAGCTAGGCATGTGTCCCTTGGAGAAGGCTGGAGAGCTGGGGCTGGAAACCAGGGCTTAGCTGCACATCGGACAAGTCAGGCCTCAGGAGCACTATGCAGAAGCCTGCGGTAGAAGGGCCCAACCTACACAGCCTGCTGTCAAAGCCCCGCTCCTTTCTGCACCAGGGTAAGTCTCTGAATTCAGGATGGGGCTTCATCCCTGCGATACAAGTTGGGAAAGAAGGAGTGAGTAGGAATCTGGCTTCAGGCTTCACCTTCGAGATCCTGGAGCCCAAGAAAACCCATCCTAAACTCCTTTACTCCTTGATAAGCTTGGCTAGGCCAATGGGGGTCCTTGGATCCTGAGTGCAAGGGAGACAAGGCTGGTGAGGGTCATAGATTGAAGCCTGGGTGACATTGAAAAGGAAGAACAGAAGTTAGCAGTGGAGGGAGTCTTCAGCAAGGCTAGGTGTTTGTGCATATTTCACCTGAATAGTGTGGGGTTCAGCCTAGGCTGCCCTGGGTACCCTGAGGTGTCTATCTGTCAATGCTGTGTCTCTGTGGAGGGCGGGGGCTGCGGTTTATATGGGACAGGCAGTGTGTTTCAGCAGAATCCTGCCCTCTGTCCAGAGGACTACTGCCCAGCAATCCTGAAGAGGAAGGGATGGATAATATACTTGTGGCCGGAATTCTAGAGGAGGTACTGATCTCTGTGGTGAGGGTAAAATCTGGTGGATGCGCTTCATTTCTAGGAGTGTTAGCCACAGAATAGTGCCCTTGGAACAGATCACTGGTTTCCTAACCTTTTTAAAAAGCTGTGGGAATCATTTTTCTAACAAAAATATTAGGATGAAGCTCAAAATATAACATAAAGGCAGAACTTCTCTGACTGAAGCCAGAAAAGTGGGGGTGGAGGGGGTGCTGGAGTTCCTCCTGCTTCATCTTCCCCTAGTACCCCCTAGAGGAGGCTCCAAAGAAAGTCCAGTGAAAACCACTGACCTAAAAGACAGAGAATACAGTTCCAGATGGTGTATGAAGAGAGATCTGAGATCATCCTGTTCGGGAACCCGAGAAGACAAGAAAGGTCTTTCATGAATTTCATGACCAGTCTGATGTTAGTGGCTTTGCCTTGACATTGGAGGACAGGCCCCATTTGGTCAGGGAATCAAATTCTAGAAGACTATGTCATTGTTCTCAGCTATGACACTAAAGTATGCTCATGTGGCTGCAGAAGGCCCAAGAGGGGCTAGAGAAGATCCTGGGGTCTCCAGAGTCCCAAAGCTTAAAGGGGGCTTCATGATTCCCTAATTTATAGTGCAGCTGCGTCATTGAGTAGGGTCTGCAAGATGGTGATGGCACCTAGGTAAGATGTCATGCCACATGGACCAGCATCCAGGTAGCCCTAGGTAGGAAGAGAGATATTAAGGCTGAGGTGGAGCCCCCAGGACTGGAAAGAGGTTTGTGGGACAGGACAGCGGTGTGATCCTTCATCTGCTCTTCCTCTTGTTGCTCTTTTCTGCTGATGGTTGTCAGTTCAAGCTCATATCACAGACCACGAAATTCTCTGATTCTTCTTTTCCAGTGAGAGTCTCATGAGTTAAGAATTTCAATTTCCATGACAGGGCACTGACCCTATGGTTCTGGACTACTGGGCTGTGCAGAATTTGAAATTGAAATGAGGCTGAGCTGTAGGCTGGGATCTGTGCTGCCCATTTCACAGATATCACCTTGAATCCTGGTATCCTCTTTGCCTTATGGTGTTGGACAGGAGGATGGTCTGGGTCACAGTGACCATAAGCCTCAGGTGATCTCAGAATGGTGGGATAAGTTTCTTAAGAGACCTGGTCAAAGAGAAGTACAGGCTAGACCCCTGAGGTAACCCTTAAATCCACAGCCCTCAAGATTCTGAGGGCTGATCAATGCCCCCAGAGAGAGATGAAGATGGGATTTAGCCCAGAAAATTCAATTTCCTCTAGATCAAACTCTACCAGTTTGGTAAAAAGAGGGTTCTGTAAGAGGTAGGTCAGAAATGTCTGAATAAAAGCATCCCATGGGTTGTAGGTGGGTCCCTAGAAAGATGGGAATATCAGTTACAGAGGCTTAACCTTCCTGAAGTGGAAGGAATTGGAAGATAGTATCAGGGTGGAGTTGAGACATAGTTGTAAAGACACACAGTTGAATGGTATAACTGCATTTTCCTGTTGGCAACCAGTGTGTACTCCTTGTTCTTCTACTGAATGCTTTTTGAACCCAAACCAAGTTGTTTGGGCCCAAGAGGCCCATCTCCATGAAGTTGGTCATACAGGCGGTCATACAGGTCAGGGATTCTAATGCAGCAAATGATGAGAGCCCAGAGTCAGAGTCAGTCCACTCCATCTTCCTCAGGAATGGCACGAAGATGCTATTCAAGAAAGGAGGCTCTGCTGTAAGTTGGACCAAAGGAATTCCAGAGGTGTCCAAGTTTCTGCCTTCTATGCCCCTCACACCCATTCACCTCGATTTTGGTGGGATGTCATGATTGTAGGGACAGTGTAGGGGCAAGGTTTCAGCATTGGGGTACCAACCACCAAACACATCCTCAAAATATCAGTCCACCTTTCAGTCCAAATACCAACCCAGGAGGTCCTGCTGGTGGCAGCATTTGGAGCAAAGCATCTCTCCCCTGATGTTCTTGGCGATGGCTGCAGCATAAGGAGCCAAGGAAGATTGGGAACATGAGTGAAGGAAATATCCAGGCAAACAGAGTCTCCTGGCCAGATCTGATGAGCATCAAGAAGGGCTTTAATTCCACACAAAAAAACCCTGTTAGAACTAATAAACAAATTCAGCAAAGTTGCAGAATACAAAATCAACCAAAAAAAGTCAGTTGTGTTTCTATACACTAGCAATGAACAAGCTGAAAAGGAAATTAAGAAAATAATTCCACTTATAAAGCATCAAAAAGAATAAAATACTTAGGAATAAACTTAACCAAGGAGGCCAAAGACTTGTACCCTGACAACTACAAAACATTGCTGAAAGAAATTAAAGAAGACACAAATAAGTGGAAGATATCCCATGTTCATGGATTGAAAGACTTAATATTGTTAGATGTCAATACTATTCAAAGTGATCTACAGATTTAATGCAATCCCTATCAAAATCCCAATGGCATTTTTTGCAGAAAAAGAAAAATCCATTCTAAAATGGAATCTCACGGGCCGGCCCCATGGCGCAAGCGGTTAAGTGCACATGCTCTGCTGCGGCGGCCCGGCATCCACTGGTTCAGACCCCAGGTGTGCACCGATGCACCGCTTGTTAAGCCATGCTGTGGCGGTGTCCCATATAAAGTAGAGGAAGATGGGCACAGATGTTAGCCCAGGGCCAGTCTTCCTCAGCAAAAAAGAGGAGGATTGGCATTGGATGTTAGCTCAGGGCTGGTCTTCCTCACAAAAAATAAATACATAAATAAAAACAAAAATAAAAATAAAAAATAAAATAGAGATGCAAAAATTAAAAAAAAAATAATAAAAATAAAATAAAATGGAATCTTAAGAGACCCTGAATAGCCAAAACAGTCTTGAAAAAGAAGAAAGTTGGGGGTCTCACACTTCTTGATTTCAAAACTTATTACAGAACTACAGTAATCAAACAGTGTGATACTGGCATAAAGACAGACATACAGACCAGTGGAGTAGAATAGAGAACCTAGAAATAAGTCCTCATATATATGGTCAAATGATTTTCAACAAGAGTGCCAGTCTTTTCGACAAATGGTGCTGAGAAAACTGGATATCTACATGCAAAAAATGAAGTGGGACACTTACCTTACACCATATATAAAAATTAACTGAAAATGGATCAAAGACCTAAACATAAGTGCTATAACTATAAAACTCTTAGAAGAAAACAACAGGGCAAAGGTTCATGACCTTGCATTTGGCAATGATTTCTTGGCTATGACACCAAAAGCACAGGCAACAAAAGAAAAATAAATTGGACTACATCAAAATTAAAAATTTCTGTGCATCAAAGGACACAATCAGAGTGAAAAGGCAACCTACAGAATGGGAGAAAATATTTGCAAATCATATATCTGATCAGGGATTAATATCCAGAATATATAAAGAGCTCCTACAACTCAACAACAACAAAAACAAAATAATCCAATTTAAAAATGAGCAAAGGACCTGAATAGACATTTCTCCAAAGAAGACATACAAATGGCCAATAAGCATACGAAAGGATGCTCAACAACACGAATCATTAAGGAAGTGCAAATCAAAACCACAATGAGACATCACCTCACACCCATTAGGATGATTGCTATATATATTAAAAAAAGAAAATAACAAATGTTGGCAAGGATGTGGAGATATTGGAACACTTGTGCACTGTTGGTGGGAATGTAAAATGGTACAGCCACTATGGAAAACAGTGTGGAGGTTCCTCAAAAAATTAAAAATAGAACTACAATATTATCCAGCAATACCAGTTCTGGGTATATATCCAAAGAATTGAAAGCAGAGTCTTGAAGAGATATTTGTACACTCATGTTCACAGTAGCATTATCCACAATAGTCAAAAGGTGGAAGCAACCCAAATATCTATCACCAATGAATGGATAAATGTACAGTGGAATATTATTCAGCCTTTAAAAGGAAAGAGATTCTGACACATGCTACAACATGGATGAAACCTGAGGACATTATGCCAAGTGAAATAAGCCAGTCATAAAAAGACAAATACTGTACAATTTCACTTATATGAGGTATCTAGAGTAGTCAAACTCATAGGACCAGAAAGTAGAATGGTGATTACCAGGGGCTGGAGAGAGCAGGAAATGGGAGTTGTTGTTTAATGGGCACAAAGTTTGAGTTTTGTTAGATGAAAAAGTTCTGGAGGTTGGTTGCACAACAATGTGAATATACTTAACACTACTGAACTGTACACTTAAAAATGGTAAAGTTCATATTATGTCTATTTTAACACAATTAAAAAAAAATAAAGTAAAGAAGGGCTTTAAGGAGCACTGAAAAATAGAGATTTAGACCAATAAAATAAGAGAGACTCCGCTGTCCCTTCATCCTGATCCAGGAGAGCCAGGAGGTGAGTAAGAAAGGTGGGCCAAGCCTGGGCTTCCACGTTCCCTTAAGAAGAATCTCGGCCTCCAGAGATGCATTTTCCTTTTGCAGGCTGTACACCTGTATTTGAGGGGCTTGTCAGAGGTTCAGCCATAGCCATGGCCTAAAAGTATTACAATAGTTAGATTTGGGTGATCCGTTCTGAGTCAAGCTGAAGGAAAGCACCTCTCTTCACCTTTGGAGGTAGAATGCATTTCAGGAAGTGAAACATTAACTCGAGTAAAGTCTTAAGCAGTACTGTGAAACTTATCCAGTCAAGTCTTAGTTGGCAAAATACTTTTTAGAATTAAATAAGTATAAGGATCAAAGACAGATATGAGTGTCAACTGACTGATACAACAGTTTTTGCTAAAGTCTATATCTGATTTAGGTCAGAGAATATGTCCCAGTATTATGCAATTCTGAAAATTCTAGCTCAAAATTTAACTTTAACTCGAAGTTTAGTTGTTAAACCTTGAATAAAATAGAATCCTAGAAAAAATTTGGAAAAGATGGCTCACCTAGTTAGATAGTAATATATGTTTGTTACTCAAAATCCAGGCTGATATTTAACCAAACCCTTGCAAATTCAGGCAGGAATTACTTAACTAATTATAGGATGGTGATAGGGGGGTTGATGTGATAACAGATAATTGGCTTTGGAGTTAAACCAAATTTCAAGATTAAAAAAGAGGTGGTTCACTCACAGAATGTTTCAAATTTTAAAGTTAAAAAAAAACTAAAGTGAAAAGAGTGTATGAATTGATACTTAACTTATTTCAGTACCTTAGGCATCTTGGGTACATAAATATTTGCTAAGTAAAAAATACACCCAAGTTGGGGAATGGAACAAGCAGAGCAATCACCATTGTGATTTATGAATGTATTGATTTTATGTTATAAAATTTGAAAGAGGGGAAAGAATATACAGGAGTTCAATGATTTTGAAGATTTTGCCTTAGGACTAAAAAATACTTTTCCTATAGGATTGGTACTTACAGTTTAACTTATTTTTAATGCTTCCATAATAGAGACAATGCAAGTTAGGAAAAATCAACCACCGTCTCCATGCTGAATAGCAAATAAAATAGACTTATTTAGTTAGCATTGCCTGAGGGATTTGGAGATCCCTAGATCTGACCTCATATAATCTGAGGTTAACATTTTAAAATACATGAACCTTAAATTTTTATCCAGGCAAACATTTTAATGTTCATATTCAAATAAATCCAAATGCTGAGGGAAAGTTTCTGGCACTATGTATGTTTAATGTAGAAATGGGTGCCTTTAGTACGTTAGGAGACAATTTCTCTTTGGAAAATTAGATGAATTTTCTGTTAAGAGTATACTGCTCAATGCCACAGGATGTAAAATACAGGCACGAAGCATGGATTGTGTGAACAGTGTGGAACTTAGCTGCAGAATTTATGGGAACTGGCTGGGATACATTAAAAGGGCTATAATATGGTCAATGAAGACCTGGAGACCTGAATGCCCATCTGGCACTCTGAGAAAAGTGCCACCAAGGCTGCAGGGGATGCCTGGGGACGAAGAAGACCCTGGCACCTTCTGTCAGGCAGATCCTGTTGTGTTGCTACTATTATTGCATTGTAACAGGCACTGAATGTGCAAATGTTATCAATAACTTATAAAAGTAATATACAACGTACAGTGTGTTTACAATATAGGTTGTTTCAACCACAAACCTCATGTCTATTGATTAAAAATAAGAAGAATACTACTCTGTTGCATTGGCATCAAAATTCAAGAGACAGAATGTAAAGTTACTACTTTTGTTAAAAAGCTCGTGTGTGCACAATAGAATACTCCTTTATGGCAAATGGTCTTGGGCGAAAGAAGCAAACCTGATAGGTTTGGTTAGGCTCTCACAGTATTGGTCCACTTTAAAAACTCGAATTAGTTGCCAACGTTTAATATAATTAAGATGTAAATCTTCCTTTAAATCCTAATAGTCTCACCCATTTAGGGTTGCCAACCTGGCTCCTGTAGCATTTGAGGTGGTGATCCCTGTTTTATGGGAAGAAAAAATCTAATAATCCCTTCTAGAAGAAAATGGCAGAATTTTGGAAGGTTATATTTGTCTTGATACTCCTCAGATTACGTCTGCATTGATACCAGTATCCTTCTCAGATATAGAAATCATTATTAATCAATTGTAAACTAAAGGATTTAATTTCAGAACTATAAAAAAATATGGAGGCTCACAGGCTTAAATATATCAGGACAGGTGTGACCATTAACTCTGAAAGTTTATAGAATGTTTGGGGTCACAGAGATAAGACTTGAATGGGACAAGCTATCCCACCTTGGTGTTAAATGCTACATTGCAAAAGCAAAATCCAATACCGTTTTTAAAAGTTAAGTTTCTAAAGCATTAGTGTGTGTTAAAATTCAGCAGAGAGCTGAACTCACTTTAAAAGAGATATATGATAACATTGAAGAAAAGGAACACATTTTGATTAGTAAGAAGATTATCTAACACAGATCAATTGGTAGTAAAATACTTATAAATTGTAAAGGCCCAACTGTTCTGCAAGACTTAGTACATATGCCTCCTCTCTCCAGAATTGTAGCAGGGAACATTGGGTGACTCTGAGTGGGAGCAGGGAGGAATTGAGAGACCTGGTCATCCAAACCTGCAAGAAGGATTATCCACGGATGCATTTGGAGAATATGCTCATTAAGAGCCATCACTTGTCAAGAAAAATCTGTGTAACACATAACTACTAAAATTATGAATTCTACTGCCAGGCAGACCTCTTTTCAGCTAGATTTGCTTTTCCTGCTCTCTTGAGCTGCTCTGAATCTGAACAGGTGTATAGGTGGGATACCATACGTACAGAATTTGTCAGTGATATGACACCTGAAAAACTTGTATAAAATGTGGAAGTAAAATGAAAAAACTCAGGCTGATGCCACTGCTTGTGGCCCAGATGGGCAGGAGGTACAGACCAGGCCAAGCAGAAGCATTATCAGCATGGTGGCCTCCTTTGTGCAGCTGCCCTCATCCTGACAAAATGTGTTGGACTCCAAACAGCAGGAGTAGTGCCCTCAGCACTGTGGACTTAGTTCCTGAACCAGACTCCAAGTCTCATCATATTCTTCTAAGCTCTGTACATGCTATTCCCTCCACCTGAAACACTTGCTCCCTTTCTCCTCCTTTCTTTATTTGACTAATTCTTGTTCATCCTTGAGATCTCAGCTTAAATATCACTACCTCTGGGAGCCCACTTTAATCTCTCAGACTAAGTTAGGTGCCCCTTGTTCATGTCCCCACACTCCCCCCAGGACTTGGAAAGCACTGATTATACTGAATTGTAGCCTTGTTTACTTGTCTATATTCCCTCATGGCTCCAGCGCTCAATGAGGCCAGGTGCCAGATCTGCCTTGCTCACATCTGTATTCCTAATGTGGAGTAAGTTACTCAGAGGATGTTAGTTAGATGGTAGAATAAACTACAACCCAAGCAGTCTGCTTCTTAACTCACTCAAGTACTCTCAACTGGCTTCTCAGCTGTGGGACTATCTAGTGGTTGTGGGCAGGACTTAGAAGATGGCCAACAATGGCCCTGATGCCTAACAGAGTTTTCCAAGAAGGAGAAATCCTTGGGACAAGTGAGCCAGAGGTTTGGTATGCAGCCTGGAACTTCTCAAAAACCCGCCTGGAAAGAATGAGATGGGAAAGGAGGATGTGTGTGTGTAGGGGAGGGAGGAAGCTTGGAAATATCTCTTCAAGACAAAGTAGAGATGATAACATCTTGACCAGAAATCAAGAATTAGAGACCAGAGGTCAGAGAATCTAAAAGGATGAAGGACGGATTTCTTGGAGGAAAGAACTCCACAATGGAACCATGAAGCCACCAGAGCTCTTTGTAGGTGTGAACACTGAGAATGAAGTCTGAGAGGGTGTGCAGAATTAGTAGGAGTCAATAAATGTCTGTCAATTGGGTTCCGTTCTCTGCTTGACCTTGGGCAGCCTCTTTCACCTAACAAAGCCATGGCTGATCTTGGGGAAGCCAGGGAGAGAGTCTTATCCAAGGGAGAGAGTCAGCAGACATCAGGGAGGGCTATAGGCAGATATCCTGGAATTATATAAGAACCAAGGGTGAGAAAGACATCAAGAACTGACATCAGAAGCTAACATTGCTGTTCCAGCATGGAAGCTGGCCAGAATGCATATGGTTTTCAAAAAGCACAAGCTCTTTACCCCTTCTGTTCTTAGGGAGCATTGGTCTTTCTGCACTAGGAAACAATGCAGCTAAAAATCTTTGAAGACTTTCCATGGTCCTCAGCATAGAGTCAAATTCCTTAATATGGCCTACAAAGTCTGTCTTACCAGCCTCATCTTTTACTATAAGTAACCAGGCAATTGCAATGAAGGAATGAGCGGCCCCAATCCAGAGTGGACTGGGTTCTCTGTAATCAGAAGAATCTGGAAAAGGAGAATAACTCCAGCCTGGTTCTTCAAACAAACCTGGAAGTTCCACCTGGAAAAACAAAAATGACCTCTCTCCAGGGGCAAGGTGGCAAGAGCTCCCTTCCTCTATCTCCAGCATCTTCTCAGGGCCCTTCCTGCCTCTTCTGAGTCTGGGGACCCCAAGACCCCATCCCTCCTCAGCCTGTGCTGGGAAGGCTGAGCTGTTTCCAGTGCTAAGAAATTTTGGGCCTCATTTGTCCCCCTGACCCAGGGAGACTCTAGTAATAAACCATGGGTAGGACTGACTCCAGGACTGGGTCCACCGTCCCCTACATGGGTAGTACTCTGAGGTTCGTCAAAACAGAGAAGTTACCTCCTCGGCCCTCACTGGCAGCCGGCTTCACTTGGATCGGACGATTCATCTGAAAGACATGGGACCAGCATACCTAGTCAGCATGTCTGCCTGGCCCTTGGGACCCAGCTTCTCTCCCTCTGGACTCCTCAGGATCTAAGCCCTGGCCCCTTTGAACTCTGCATCACCACTCTCACACTGGGACTATAGATTTTCTCCAAGATTCTTTCCTTAAACCCAGGAATTTAGAAGGTGCTGAAACCTGAAGGGTTGGGTGATAGGAAGCTCAGTGGTGAGCACAGGATGGACTGTGGTGGCTAAAGAGATTCTCTTGCCTTGGGCTCTGGGCAGGGACCATGTGAGACCTGTCCCTCTGGCTCCTGGACTTCCTTAAAGGCTTTGGGTGAGAGAAGTTGGGTGGGAGAGTAGAACTGATACTGAAGATTTGTGTTTTGTTTCTAAAACTGAGAATATAATTCTATGTGTCATTTAGATTAAACAATCTGGGAATCAGATTTAGTGCTGTTTACCTCCAACTCTGCCATTTAATGGTTGTATGACATCAAGTAAGCCACCCTCTCTCAGATTCAACTTGTCAAATGGGGAAAACCTTCCCCAAGCTTCCATGTTACCATAGTTTCTACACTCATCCTCTCAGTCCTCTCCCTGGGCCCCTCTCCCCCTGAGGAGGCTGGAGTTCTCCAAGGCACCATCCTCGGCCCTGCTCATCTTGCTCTTCCCATCCTTCCTGGATAGTCTGATCCAGACCCACAGCCTCAGCTACTGTCTCCACAGTGATGACTCAGAACTCTGCATCTCCAGCCCACACCTCCCTCCTGAGCTCCAGACCCACGTGCCCAGCTGCTTGCTGGACATCTCAATTGGAAAGTCCTACCGGCACCTTCCACTCAATACACCCAAACCAGAGCTCATCTTTTTGCCCAAACCTGATCCAAGATATAAACCTGGAAAGCAGCTTGACTCCTCCCTCCATCCCCTCCCCCACCAACCAATTTCATCTTACCATTCAGGGGTTCCCTGATCAGGGGTGGATAAGAATCACCTGGGAACCAGAGCAGACTCTCAAGTTGGGGGGTTGTATAATTTGTAAAAGCTCCTAGGTGATTTCAATATACACCCCACACATTCCCATCCCCCAACCACCCTGAGAGAATTCATGATTGAATCCCCATCTCACCTTCCTCTCATGGGTGTTGTGGGTATCACATGAGATAATGGGGATGCAAAAGGTCTTTGTAAACTGCCAAAAGCTGGGTGCGTAGGATGTGAGGAATTATTGTTGGGGGGCAGACAGCTGAGTGCCGGGAGGAAAGAACAGCGACCTTCCTGTTCATGGAGGAAGGAGTACTGATGCCCATCTGGCCTGAGAAGGTGATGATCTGACCCCCTCCTCTCAGGAAATGCACTGCTTCTGCACCAATCAGGGGCCACTCCATCCCCTACCAATGTGCTCGTTGCCGAGACAACAGGCAGCTTCCTGTTACCATAGCCACAAGTGCTACCCGGTAACCATGGTAACGCCCTGGCAGTCACAGTTGAGCAATTTCCTTTGGATCAAATTTGGGTGTGGGGGAGTGGGAAAGGTTTATTTAAAAAAAAAAGGGGGGGGGAGGAAAATAGGCTAAGCCTGAACCAGTGCAATCCCCCTCCCACCCAGGGCTCAGGTTCTTATACGCTCTGACACACCCACCCGCTGGTGGTGGAGCACCTGCAGTATACCAGGCTGTGGGTGGGGGCCGAGACACCGACAGGACTCAGGCTGCAGTCTAGAGGGGATGACAGATCAATCCAAGCAGATCAGGGCGAGCTGGACAGGTCTGGACTGGCCTGGACCAGGGACCAGGAGGACCGGACCCGTCCCTGGGCATGGCCACCTGTGATTGTGGAGGAGAGACCAAGAGACAGAGCCATGGAGAGCAGAGACACAGGGAGAGATGAAGAGACACAGCAAGACAGAAATGATGAGAGAGAGTAAGAGATGGACCTAGAAAGGAGCAAGGAAAGAGAAATACTAGTGGAGAAGGGAAGGAAACGAGGGGGTAAAGGGTCAGGAAGGGGATGCAGGAGAGGCAGGGAGGAGCGTGGCAGGGGAGAAGGAGAGAGGGGTAGAAGCCTGGGGTGGGGGGCAGTGAGGGTGAGCAAGACCATCATTATTTTATTAGTTCTTAAATAGATCCTGAGAATTTCTTTCTGGAGCCTAGAGTGATGAGCACACATGACAGCAGTGGTTTCCATGGCAGCTGCCTCCCCGGCTGGGTTTCTGGGGAGACAGAGCTCACTGGTGCTGTGGGGGATGCCCTTTTGCCCCCCTCCCCTTTTCCCCATTCATTGATGGACAGTGGGCATTAGGTGGTACATACATGTACCTCATGGACCTGGCAGAGTCCAGGCCTCAGAGGCTAGGCACTTAGGTTTTCCACCACTTGGGCTTGCTGCCAGCATTTCCTGAACTCTGTGAAGAGTTCCGGGCTGGGCCCTTCAGGGGAGACAGCGATGACCTTGGGGACCCTGTCCTTAAAGGCTCACAGAGGGGAAGATAATGCCACCATTTCCTGAGAGCCCATTATGCACCAGGCCCTTCCTGGGGCACTTACATACATTGTCTCTAAATTCCTTCCAACATCTCTGCAAGGTAATTGTCCCCATAGTATGGATGAGAAAGCTGAGGCTGAAGGAAGTAAATCACTTGTCCGAGATCATATGGTGGGTAAGTGGTTGAGCTGGGATATGCCCCTAGGTCTGTATGAGGCTGAAGTCCATGAGTTTTGCATTGTACTGCTCAACTCTGTTCTTAAGACACCAACACAAATAATGAGGCACAGAGGGACCAGGGCCTTAGGAGGAATGCAAGGTAAAGCGCTGTGGGCGAGGCTGACTCCAGCTGGAGAGGTTGACTCAGAGAAAGTTTCATGGAGAAGGTAGAGTTTGACCTGGGCCTTGCAGAACTAGGGTCATCCGGCCATGTGGAGATCATGGGAGAGATAGGGCTGGAGGCTGAACATTCCAGATGGCTGGGGTGTGGAGAAGGAGCTGCAATTCTGAAGCAGCAAGGGTTCTGGTGGGCACCTGCACAGAGGTACCCAGGGCAGAGCAAATTGCTTCTGAGTCAGATAGACATGGATTTAAATTCTGGCTCCATCACTGGCAACTTCTCTAAGATCTCTGAGCCTCAGCATCCACATTAGCAAAAGGAGGAATCATGATCCTACCTTGCAGTGTTGTGGTGAAAATGACGAAGGCTAGATCTTCGTAGTTTACCAGATGTAGTAGTTTTTTTTTTTTTAATGGAAGGAAGTGAAACTGAAAGATAGGCGGGGGCCAAATTAAGGCAGATTGTGAAAACCAAGACAAGGAATTTTTACTTTGTTGTATTTCCAAGGCAACAGGGATCCAGGGAAGGATATTAAGTAAGGGAATAATCTAGTCCTTTTTGTCTTATGAAGGATCCCCTGAGCTGTCACCATGCAGAGAAAGGATTGGAAAGGGAAAGATTAGAGGCAGGAAGATCGGTGACACAGGTAAGGGATGGGGGTGATCTGGACCAGGGCAGAAGGAAATGGACAGATTCAGGAGATGTTTAGGAAGAATTTACTGGACTAAAGTTCTGTTGGAGGTAGAGTCTGAGGGAGAGGAGGGAATGCTGGCTGACTCTCAGGCTTATGGTTTAGAGGTTGGAGAAGTTGGCAATTTGGGAGTTTGGAGGTGCAGGAGAAGTTCCCAAGGGAGGAGCCCAAGAGGATGAGGACAGAGCTGGGGAGAGTAGTGCTTCCCACTCCCCACTGGGAAGTGGTTAGGGAGGACACCAGGATTTAGGCATGCTCTGTGTGGCAGGAGGAGAAAGAGAGCTGCCCACATGAACTGCCTAGGCAACCCTCCCCTGCCTTATTCCTGCCACAGCCAGGGGAGGGACGGGGGAGTGGGGTGAGGTAATCATGGTTCCCCTTTGAGGAAAAGAAGGCATCATCCTTGGCCAAGAACTTGTCATGGGACCTCAGGTGAGCTCTTGCCCTTGGCTGAGCACCTGTTCCCTTGAGATTTTCCCAGGTGTAGTCCAGGCCCATGTCTGCTTCAGGGCCCAGCTCTGGAGGAGAAATCAAGGGAGAGAGTGTCAGAAGAGGAGAGAACAACCTACTCCAGGCAGTGGAGTGGGGAAGATTGGAGGCAGCACAGACACACATGAGGCCCTGGTCCTTCCGCCCCTGTGAGCAGAAGTGAAGGCAAGACCATACCCCTTCTCCTTCCTTGACTTGCCTAAAATTCCTGCCTTTGGGCTCAGCATTACCCTCTTCAGACTCTTCTGTCCTGATGCCAACTATTCCCTTCACTCAGCACTCATGCCCTTAGCCTTTTCTCCCCACCATGGGAAGTGTGTTTATCAGAACCTCCCCAAAAAAGGGACCACTGGTGGGTCTAAGAGAGGTGTCATGGGTGCAGGGAAGGGTGGATCAGAGAAAAAGCAAACTTCACCATTTTCAGCACTTTGTTCTACCTCACCCTCCTCCTCTAATTCAATCCACCACCATGTCCCATTGATTCTAGAATCTGTAGGAATATCCTAAATAGCTCTTAAGTCCATCCTCTCCTCCCCATCCCTGCCCTATCCCCAGCTCCAGGCCAGCATCATTACTCACCTGCGCTCAAGCAACAGTGTCCTAAATGGTCATCTGCCCTCAGTGTTGCTTCTTCTCCAACCCACCCTTCACATTGTAGCCAGAGTGATCTTTTAAAACTAGTCCCTCACTCTTTCCTGGTTAAAATCCACCCATGGTTGTCCATTACAAGCCTCACAATAAAGCCCAAGATCCTAAGACTGGCAGTCAAAACTTGTGAGTCCTGCCTTCCCTGCTGCCCAACATGCACAATACTTTCCATTCACATGGAACCTTAGCTGACTTTGCTGGACACTTTCCCTGCTAGTTCTCACACTGTCCCCATAATTCCAGAAGTGGCCTTTGTCTTTTAGGTTTCTAGACCCTCAAACATGGTGAAATATGATCATGATTCAGCTCACACAGCATCGCCTCTGTGAAGCATTTCCTCCTTCCTCACTCCTGATGCCTCTTTTGCATGCCCAGATGTAAACCCCACTGAAATGCAATGGGTTTTTTTCTGGGCTGGAAGCTCCTTGAGGGCAAAGGCTCCAACTCTTTCACTGGGCAGCTTCTAGCACATACAGTGCCTTTGTGTGAGTTACAAAAAGACACTCTCACAACCCTGCGGATGAATTAGAAAAAATGTGCCCCTTCCTCTGGGCTGACACAGCTCTGTGATAATGTGCATGGCTTGGTCAATCAAGCATGGCTGGATTTTAGCCCCCAGTTGCCCTTTTTACTCAAGCTGTTTTGTGAAGGACACAACCTGCAAAAGCAACTGTACTCTGTTATGTCTGCCTGCTTCACAGTGTTTGAAGGGATGAATGCCCGAGGGAAAGGAGGTCATGAGCCTGGAGAGAGAGAAGTAGGGGGGCACCTTCTGAATCCCAGAAGGTGAGGCTGAGGTTGTGCCTCATCTTCTTCAGGTGGATTTTCGAGCCTAAAGTAAGGCTAAAAGAAGTAGCTCCAGCTTCATAGGGAAGAGGCTTCAGAAGATGAGACAGACCACTGAGGTTTGAAGGAAGTCCTGAGTAGGGAGCCAAGCTTTACTAGGTGACAGAAGTTAGCAGGGGGCAGGTGGAGGGGACCCAAGGGGGAATTGCCATCCAATGGATACCATGAAATTTCCCCTAGGGATCCAGGCTTTCTCTTTGAGGTTGACCCAAACTTTCCTATTCCCACTGTGACAGTCCTGCCTGTTTCTAGTAGGAGCACAGACTAAAGTCTTGTCCCTGCTTCTCCAGCAGATGGCAGCTGTGCCCAGGACCCAGTGCCTGCAGAGATCTGGGCATCCTCCTCCCTCTATGCTGGTGGGCCTGAGGCCAGGGGACTAAACCTGCTGCTGTCCCTGTCAGGCTCAGAGGAAAGACTGATGGCACGGACATTGCTGGGGATGGCCAACAGAGCCATCGATTTTCATTTAGGAGAATAATTAAATATTAATTTTCACTTTGTTAAGCCGGGGAGGGTGAATAAAGCCAATCCTGGCAGTACCAGAGGAAGCCAGGCCATGTTGGAACCCTGCAGATGAAAGGGTGGGAGGGGGCAGATGTACTCAGTCACCATCCCCTCCAGAACCTTAGACCTCTGTCTGCCACCAGTTTGGCTCGGGTAATAGTGCAGTGGTTAAGTGAATGAGTTCTGGAGCCAGAGTACCTGGGTTCAAAGCCCAGATCTTCCCATTAGTAGCTACATGACCTTGGGCAAGTCACTTGTTTTCTATTACTCAGTTTCCTCATCTGTAAAATGGGAATGCCAATAATAACACCTTCTCCACAGAGGATTAAATGACTTTGAACATGTAAAGTGCTAGAAACACTGTCTGGGATCAATAAATATTAGTTATTATTTTTCCTTTTTCTCCCAGAAATTATCCCACAAGTCTAGGGTTTCACAGCTCTTATCTCAGGTGCCTTCAGCCTCATAGAGTCCCCCAGGTCCCTCTTATCTTCTGGAGCCCTGTGGCTGGTTAAGGAAGGGTTTCGTTCTGCCAAAGTCCATCTTAATTTTTTCAGCACCTTCCATTTGCTTTCAGGATAAAGTCCAAACCCCTAAGCCTGGCATCAAAAGTTTCCTCTTCAACTACTGCCCTCTGCAGATCTTCTCTCCAGCCTGCCCATGCCCACTTGGGCCCTCCCCCACACACCCACCCCCATTTCACACCCATCCTGTTCTTTCTGTCTCTGCACCTTTACCATGCTGTTTCCCATGTGGAATGTTACAAGTTTGTCTCATTGACTCCCAATTCTAGCAGCAGAAGTCATTTACTCCCATAGTTGGATGAATAATGATTTCTACTACTACTCCTACTAATGCTGCTGTTACTATTACTACTACTACTACTACCACTAACCCATATTGAGCGCTTATTGTCTGCCAAGAACTGTGCTCAGCACTTAACATGACTTAGTTCATTTAATTATTACAACAACCCTATGTGTTTCATTTTACAGATGAGGAAGTTTAGGCTTAGAGAGGTAAAGACTTGCCCAAGGTCACTGAGTAAGTGAGTGGTAAGGGCCTGGATCCACACCCGGGTCTGTCTGACTCCAGGGCCTGCATACAGGGTTGGTGAGGGTGACAAGTTGGTGTTACTTGACACTGAGTGTTCAAGAGTGAGGCTCAAGTTGCTTCAATTACTGGAATTGGTTCTAGGATCTGACGCCCCATTAATAGCTTGTCCCATTGCTGGACAGCTCCAATTCGAAGAAATGAGTCCTTTATACTGAGCTGCAATTAGTGTGCCTGTTCTTTATAACCACTGATCCTGACTCTGCCCTTTGGGGCCACCCATAGAAAGCCAAATCCCTCTTCAGACTCTGAAGGCAGTTACCCCACCCCAACAGTAATATTTATCGAGATCTTACTCTGTGCCAGGCACTTGCTAAGCCTCAGTTAATCCTCACGATAGCCCAGTGAGCTAAGTGTTAGTATAACCCACTCCTAATAGATGAGGAAGTTGAAGCTCAAGAGTCTAAGTAATGTATCTGGAGGCACAGAACTGCTAAATGGCAGAGCTGGGATTCAAATCCAGTCTGTGAGACTCGAAAACTGGTATTCTCAATTATTATATCATGATGCCTCCCTATTAAAGCCCACACTAAACCCTATCTTCTCTAGCTAAATATCTCCAATTTCTTCAAGCTATCATCCCATGATATATTTTATGTTCCCATCCCATCTTGGTCTCTTTCTGGTAGGCTAATGACCCTCTTAAATCTGAGGCATAGAACTGGATATAATCCCAGGTTTGGCCCGTCCAGGGCATTTGAATAGTGCTCTTCTTCCGGACACATCCCTCCTTGGACAAGAGAAAATGACGCTTTGTAGAATGACTTGCTCTTGGTGAACTCATGCTAGTTCCTAACAATCACTACTTTCTTCCTGCCACATGGTCAGTAGATCCCACTTTACCTTTTGTCCAGTGAGTTGCCATTAGCCAAGGCCATAGCAGGTGTTATTGATACATAATGGCCCAGCTGCCCATAGAATCAGGTCTCTCTTAACTTTAGCTAAGTGTCTGGGGTATGGAGGGAAGGCAATTTTGGTGAGCCAAGGCACCCCCAAAAAAACATTGCAGGAAGAGGACCAGAGAGAAGTGCCATCGAGGACTCTAGTGCTGGAGGAAATGGGATACCAGCCCAGCAGAGACTCTACACCATATATCTGCATACATGCTCACACCAGTGACAAACACCTAAACCCATGACTTTAGCCGAGGTGGACAAATTCTAGCGTAGCCCACAACACTGATGCCTCTCCTAAAAGATGGGGTGGAACACTTGGCCCAAGAGTCTTGAGCTCATTTCTTTGAGCCAGAAGACTGAATATAACAAAGAACCTGTAGCTGTTCAGGGCACAGGTAAGCCCACTCCTAGAAAGATGACTCTGCTTCTAGTTCCTGGTCCCCACCCGGCCCCTACATGTTGCTTTGGCATGCACATAGGGCATGTCCCCAGCTTGAGGTGATTCCCACCCCCCAACCCTGGTGGACTTACCCCTGGCAGGGTCTTCTGCTCATGCAGTGCACTCTGGGCCTTGAGAGCAGAGTCCCGGGCGCAGTAGGTGAGGAAGGCACAGCCTGGGGAGGAAGAGGCTGGCTCAGGGAGTTTCCTGAAACCCCCAAATACTCTTTATGGGAAGACCTCATTAAGTTGACAAACTTGAGGCCACTCTCCTTTAAACAGAGACATTGCGTCTGAGAAGCCTTCTCTGCCTCTCACCTTCTCTGAAGGGAGAGGCTTCATATGCCTGTGTCCCAGGCTCTGGCTCCCTCTCATTTGCTCCTGGCCTCTTGCCTAGGGAACATGTGTACCCACACCCAGTCACATGCTCATACAATCCCACAGATCCCCACCCCACTCCAGCCATAAGTCCTGTTGGGGTTAAACCTCCCTAAGCGGCTTTGCCTTTAGCTTAAACCCCAGCCTCCCCCTTCATTTTTGGATGCATACTCACAGAGTTTCCCAGAATCAGCCTCAATTCCTTCCCAACTCAGTTTCAGATGGGAGGAGGCAGAGGAGGAGGGTTGGGATCCAAGCCCAGGACCCCATAACTCCTTCCTAACACCTCCCTTCTCCAAGTTTGAAGCTGAGGAATGGATTAATTTGAGGCTTGGAAGGTGGGACTGGTTTAAGGGCTTCCTGTAGGTGGGAGCTTCCAGGGACCTCCAATCCTATCCAAGGAGCTTGATCTATCAGCTCTCCCAGGGCTTCAAGATAGGACCTCTTAAAGGGTTATTGTGCCCCAAATCTGACTTCTCTAAAAGAGCGAGTAGATATAGGGCCAAGAAGGAGTGTGGGTTGAGCCAAAGGGTCAGTCCTATCCCTCTTTGTTTAGCCTCAGAAACTGTAGCCTGCTAGGGAGCACTGGGACAGGGATCTCTTCCTTTCTAACAGTCGTTGAGCACTCACTCATTCAGAAAATACTTATTGAATACTTAGCTATTATTGTGGGGCATTATGATGGGCTTGGGGATAAAGTGGCAACAAGACAGACACATTCCCTGCTCTCATGGGGATTATGTAAAGGATTATGAGGGGCGCGTAACTGAGTCCAAAGGGTTGAGGAATGTCTCAAAGAACACATTGAGTCCTCAATAACAAATAGGGGTTAACCAAGTGACAAGAAGGGTGGTGATTATTTCAGGCAGAGTGAATAGCATATATGAAGACTGAGTCAAGAATTGGATGTGTTGGGGAAATGACTGGAAGGCTAGTATGGTTAGAGATTGATGAATGGGGGCAGAGTGGCCAGAGTGTGCCGGGATCAGGTCATCTATAATCTTGTATGCCTCAGTGTGGATTTTGAACTTTTTCCTAAGAGTAGTGGAGAGCTTCTAAGGGGTTTTAAGTAGGGTTGTGACATAAGATCTGTGTTTTCAAAAAGAGCCTTCTGAGTGTAGGAAGGAGAAAGACTGAAGGAAGAGAAAGTGGATGTGGGAAGCCATTAGGAGCTTGGTGCAGTTTTCCACTTAGACCTCAGCAGACTAGAAAGGCAAATGGGAACATTTTCTCTGATATCTCCTGTGTGGCTGCCCCCTTAAAGTGGGTGGATATCTACCATTCATTGAGTTAAAGGGAGCTTAGAGAACTCCTGGGACAAACTCTTATCATATCAATAGGGAAACTGAAGCCCAGAGAGTGTGTCAGTGGCAGGATAGGGTTTTGAATCTACTAACTCCTAGGCTGAGCTTGTTTTCAAAGCACTGTGGCTGCCTCCCTCGGTACCCAGCCATCAAGAGGAAAATGAGTCACTCTGGCTTTTGGACGTCACTGTTGCTGGGTAGAAGATGAGGAAGATGTTGACTTGGAGACCCTCCCCAATCATCTTGCAAGGCAACTCTACCTTGGAGAGTTGTGGGTTGTTTGGGGGATAAATCACCGAACACCTGATTGCATTTACATCTCTGCTTCATCTTCTGCCACCAAGCCATATCATCTGATGTCAAAATTGAGCAGGGCTGGGGCCTTGTCTGAAAGGCTCAGGGGCACTTTCGCTGCCTAAAGGAGTCCTATGTGGACTACCTGGGCTAGGGGGTGGAAGAATGGAAGGATGGAAGTCAGAGAAGCATGGCTTGAGGGACAGATGAATGGGGGAAAAAAAAACAGAAAGAATTAGAGCTAAATGGAGAGAGAGAGAGAGAGAGAGAGAAAGGATGAGAGAAAATGTCAGAGACTCTGATAGTGTTTGAGTGAGAAGAGTGAGAATTAAAGGTATTCTATACACTTCCCTTATTGTACAGATAACCCAGAAAGATTAGCTTGTGCTTACATACTGAAATAAATGCCTAGAAAATAGGAAAAGAAGTTGCTATGGGATGGATGGATAGCTGGGCAGCCGGACTGCATTAGAAGGAATCTGGATGGTATGGTCTTGTCCTTTCATATCCTCTTTAAAATAACCCCACCCCAAAGGGTGGAAAATGAACTGATACCTAGCTGATCCCAGATCTTCTATGGGCCTTCTCCTGAAGTCCCTACATTAGTGCACCTGAGAACACTGCAAGGCTTCCCACTTGAAAAGAAGTGGCAGCCTGATTCCAGCTCTCAGCCCTTGGGAAAGTACATTTAGCTGTTACTCAGCGCCCACCACGTCTCTCCTAGAAAGACCATGGAGGATAGTTGGTGACCCTTCCCCCCCAAATCCTGAAACCGCAGCATGGTGAAGCTGGAGAGAGAGAAAGGTGTTTCTCCTCAAATCATTTCCTTTCCCTGCCCATGTATGACATGCGACTCTGGCTCTTTTACTCCAGGCCAGCCTGGACAGACTTTTCTGCATGTAAACAAGCCTCCTCCCTCTCTCTACAGGAAGAAAGGGGTGTGGCTGGACAGGACTGTGGTGCCTCTGTCTCTCCAGCAAGGACAAGAAGACCCCTTTCTGCCTCTTCAACCTGACCCACCCTGAGGCTCTGGTTCAGGACCAGCCTGTGAGGGAGGGAAAAGCTCTTGTCCAGGACCAGCCTGTGAGGGAGGGAAAGCAGGAGGCCATAAAGAGGATTGGGGAGGGGCAAAGATGAGGCACAGGAGTGGGAAGATTAGAGAATGAAAGAAGTGTGGGTTCAGCTGAGAGGAAACCTGAGATGATGGGCACAAGGTGGCAGGAGTTCCCAGCTGAGGTCAGGGTTCTGGACTCAAATCAGAAGAGGCAGAATGTTGGGATTTTGGCAGTGAGTAGGAGAGATTGGGGTTATTGTTAAACATGAGGGTGGACTTTAGAGCTGAGAGCTTCCTGGGAGGGGAACTGGATTTTGTGAGTTAGCCAGGCTTGGGTTCTGAAGAAGGGGAGAGTTTGGGTTTTTGGGGTTTTAGGCTGGCAGTGTAAGAGTCAAAAGCAGGCTCTGGGGATTGGCTGGGCTTGGAGGCCAGAAAGAGGGATGCAAGTCCAAGATGTGCGTGTGAGTGGTCAGGCCTGAGTGGGGTGGCATCAGGTGGGGGGATTTGGAAATGATTGGGTCTAGGGTTTGGGAGATTGAGGGTATTAGAGATCTAGAAGGTGGAATAAGTTTACAAATTCCAGGATTTGGGATGTCTGATAGGAGGGATGGTGGGAGGTACAAGTGAAAGGCGGGGACTGTTGAGATGTGAAAGGTGAAAAGTAGGGAGTTGGAGGTTGGAGTGGATAACACGTCAGTGATGATCAGAGAGAAAATTCTGGGTTGAGGGCTCTGTGATCTGGGGAGGAGTCTGGGCTGAAGTGGGGCTGGTATTAGACTGGTGTTGGACTAGCTCTAGGTAGGGCTAGGGTTGGGGCTGCGGTTGAGCCTGGGATTTGGGCCGGGCCGCACTCTAATCGGATTGGGGCTAGGCTGGGCTGGGCTGGGCTGACCCCGCGCACCTTTGTGGAGGCCGGTGAGCCGGTCCTTCAGCACCGTCAGCTCGTAGATGCGGCCGAACTCCTCGAACAGCGGCTTGAGGTCCTGCTCGTCCAAGCCCCGCGGGATCTGCCCCACGAAGAGCTTGATGGCGTCGTGGTCCTTCATGGGCACGGCAGGACCGGGGTTCAGCCCGCTCATGCCGACGCCGCTGTCCGCGGTGCTGAAACCCAGGCGCGGGCTGGGGCCGGCGGGCGGCGCAGACCCTCCGGGCGCCGCGGCCATGTCCCCGCCCGGTCCGCCCTCCCGCCGGTCCCACCGGTCCTGCCTGTCCCACTGTCCCCTCCCTGGACCGGTGGTGAGGGCCAGGGGAAGGGGGCGGGGCCCAGGCGGCGAGACCGGGGGGCTGCTCAGGGGGCGGGGTCCGGGTGGAGGGGCGTAGAGGGGGTGGGGCGGGCGGGAAAGGGGCGGGGCCGGGGGCGGGGCAGGCCCGGGCCAAGGCGGCGGGACGCTGGGGTCTAGCTTGAGGTCCCCGCGCGGCGCTCTCTGGGCTCCCGCCCGAGCTCTCCCGGAGCCGAGCCCCGAGCCCCAGCCCCCGTGCTTGATGACGTCAGGAAGCTGGGCGCCGAGTCTACGCAAATAATTTGCATAATGAGGAAGCAGCGACCAATCGGAGCTGGAGTTGACCGGGCTCGGCCGGGGGCGGGAGGGGCGGCTGGGCTCACGCGCTCCTGCTCGCCATGGCAACCGGACCCTCGGTTGCCCTGTGTGTGTCGAGTGTGTGCGGGCGTGGCCGTGGATCGCGCGTGTGCACCTTGGACCGCGTGAGGGGAAGTAGCTTCGTCATGCGTGCTGATGTCTGCGGGAGTCGGAGCTAACCCCTCCTCACACACAGGCACACACAGGCACACACCTCCAGTCACTGGAGCGTTTCCTGCGGGGGTGGATGGGGATTCCTCTTCTCCATTCCCACTACCAATGCCAGTTGCTCAGAGCAGATCCCACCCCGCCAGCGCACATCCCTCTCGGGTGTCTTCAACCACTGCCTTACCCACGAGCCTCAAACATGTTTGTCTCCCCTGCATCCCCAAAAAATAAAAATAAAAAATCTTAAAAGAATAAAACAAAACAAAACAAAAGCTCCAAAACACTCCTTGAACACAGATTCTTCCTCAGGAGAGTGAGGGAATTTATATTAGCCGTATTTGTTCAGGTGCCTGGTTCGTCCCAATTCCGTGAGCTCAGGAGGGTTATCCTCCTTTTCGGGAAAAGGAAGCTGAGGGTCTGAGGGTCAAGGAGGTTAGGACCAAACCCACCCTTAAAATCTGCTGGGCCCAGGGCAAGAGAAGAAATGAAAATAGACATATGCTGTGTCTAAATATTTAAAAGACATAAATCAAGTTACTATTTGTTAAATGAAATATGTTTGCCTCTTATTTTCACAAATACATATTCATGATAAAAAATGAAAAAATGTGTAAAGCTCTTTTTTATATGACTGAAAGTTGGCAAAATATCAGAACTGATGGAATTTTATTACTCTTGCTCATGTCTGAGTATTCTCTTGATGGGCCAGGGATGTTTGGACAGAGGAGTAATACAATAAGATAAATAATTCACAAATCATATATATTTATTTATTTATGTATTTATTTGCTGAGGAAGATTGGCCCTGAGCTAACATCTCTGCCCCTCTTCCTCTATTTTATGTGGGATGCCTGCCACAGCATGGCTTGACAAGTGGTGCATAGGTCGGTGCCAGAGATTCAAATCTGCGAACCCCAGGCCACTGAACCGTACCACGCAAACTTAACCACTATGCCACTGGGCGGGCCCCCTATGTATTTATTTTATAAAACTTTTTTCTTGCTGTCTTTCAGTAAAATTGTTGATCTGTTTCCAAGAAACTGTTCAAGAGCAGCAATAGCAATTGGAATCAATGAAATATTCTTATAGCAATATTCAAATTCAGAAATAAACTAGTTTTTTAGAATTATTTTTTAACTTTTAATAAAAGTTACTCCTTGTAATTACCTGATTATGAAACAGGTTACCAGAACATTTCACTTTCATTCAGTTTGATGTATTTTTTAATTTCCTTGAAACTTCCTCTTTGATCCATGGATTGTTTATAAGTGTATTGTTTAGTTTCCAAGTGTTTGGAGATTTTCTTGTTATCTTTCTGTTATTGATTTCTAGTTTGAGTCCATTGTGATCAGAGAATGTACTCTGTATTTTTTCAATTCTTTTACATTTGTTGAGGTTTTATAACTCTCAGAATATGACCTATCTTGGGAAATGTTATGTTGGTGCTTGAAAAGAACGTATATTCTGCTCTTGTTGGGTGAAGTATTCTATAAATGCTGATTAAATCCTGTTGGTTGATGGTGTTGTTGAATTCTTCTATATCATTGTTGACTTTATGTATAATTGTTTTATCAACTGTTGAGAGGAGGTGTTGCAGTCTCCAACTGTAATTGTGAATTTCTCTATTTCTCCTTTCAGTTCTATTAGATTTTGCTTCACATATTTTGCAGGGCTGTTGGTTGGTGCATACACATTTAGGATTGCTATGTCTTCTTGGTGGGTTGACCCTTTCATCGATATATAATGTCATTCTTTGTTCTTGATAATTTTTTTGCTTTGAGATTTACTTTGTCTGATATTAATATAGCCACTCCTGATTTCTTTTGGTTAATGTTTTCCTGGTGTATCTTTTTACTTTTAACCTACCCATACAGTTATATTTGGAGTGAGTTTCTTGTAGTCAGCATATAGTTGGGTCATTTTGTAATCCAGGCCACTAATCTTTGTCTTTTAATTGCTGTATTTAGACCATTTACATTTAATGTAGTTATCAATATGTTAGGGCTTAAATCTGCCACTTAATTTTTTGTTTTCTTTTTGTTCCCTCTGTTCTTCATTTCTCTGTTTTCTTTTTTCTGCATTCCTATGGATTACTTGTTCCTTATTTTAGGCACATTATACACACATATCACAGTTTAGTGGTGCTGACATTTTGCCAGTTGGAGTGAAGTGTAGAACATGTATCCACCTTTAAGTCCTTTTCTCTTCCCTCATTTACAATATAATTGTCTTAAATATGTCCTGTACCTACTTTGAGAACCACATCAGACAACGTTATTAAAAAACTCAAGAGGAGCCATAAAGCTTATTGTATTTACCCATATTTTTCTTCTTTCCATTGTTCTTTCCTCCTTCCAGATAATCCAATCCTTCTTTTATCATTTCCTTTACATTTAAGAACTTCTTTAGCCATTCTTTTAAGGTAGTTCTGCTGGTGACAAATTCTCTCAGTTTTCCTTCTTCTGAAAATGTTTTGATTTCTCCTTCATTCCTGAAGGATATTTTTGCTAGATATAGAATTCTGGTTTGACAGTTCTTTTCTTTCAGCACTTAAAAAAATGTTGTGCCACTCCCTTGTGGCCTCCATAGTTTCTGATGAGAAATCTGTTGTCATTTGAATTGTTTATCTTATAGATTAGGTGTCATTCCTTTCCAGCTGCTTTTGAGATTATGTCTTTGTTTTTGGTTTTCAGAAGTTTGACTATGATGTGTCTTTTCTTTTTTTTGGCTGGGAAAGATTCCCTCTGGGTTAACATCTGTTGCCAATCTTCCTCTTTTTTTTTTTTTCTCCCCAAAGCCCCAGTACATAGTTGTATATTCTAGTTGTAAGTCCTTCTAGTTCTTCTATGTCAGCCGTCACCACAGCATGGCTACTGACAGACGAGTGGTGTGGTTCTGCACCCGGGAACTGAACCTGGGCCACTGAAGCAGAGCACACCAGACTTTAACCGCTAGGCCATCAGGGCTGGCTCTATGATGTGTCTTGATGTGGATTTCTTTGGCTTTATCCTGTTTGGGGTTTGCTCTGCTTCTTTAATCTATAGATTTATGTCTTTTGCTAAATTGGGAAAGTTTTAAGCCATTATTTCTTCAAGTACTTGTTCAGTCACTTCCTCTTTCTCCTTTTTCTCCAGGACCATGATGACAGGAATGTTAGATCACTTGTTTTAATCCCATAGGTCCCTGAAGCTCTGTTAAATTTTTTTAAAGTCTATTTTCTCTCTGTTGTTCAGATTGGGTAAATTCTAGTCTATCTTAAATGCACTGATCCTTTCCTCTGTCCTCTACATGCTAATGTTGAGCCCATCCAGTACATTTTTCATTTTGGTTGTTGTATTTTCCAGTTCTAAAATTTCCATTTGGTTCTTATTTATATCTTCTATTTCTTTGCTGATACTTTCTATTTTTTCATTTGTTTCAAGTGTGTCTGTAATTGCTTGTTGAAGCATTTATAATGGCTGCTTTAAAATCTTTGACAGGTAATTCCAACATCTATGTCATCTCAGGGTTGGTGCCTATTACAAGAATCTGAATATTTTATTATGAGACTCTGAATATTTAAATTTTCTATTTTACTGGGTCTCCTTTGGCCCTATACTAGTTGAGAATAGGGACACTGCCTTGTTACTGACAGGTGGGGATTGAAGTTCAGGTTTCCTACTGGGTCTCTGTTGAAACCACCCTGAATGGGAGGGATGGGGGTCTCATTAATACTGGATGAAGGTGAAAGCTTCCAACTAGGCCCATTTGACACCATTCTAGCAAGGAGGGAGAGGAGTCCCATGTGGCCTCCATTGGACCCACAGAAGAGGAGCTTGTTAATGCTGTGTGGGGATGAATGTTCCAGCTCCCCAACTGACCTTCTTTGACAATATCTTGGTGGTGGGGAGGAGAAGGAAAACATTGTTACAGCCACAGCCTAGACTAATGGAATCAGAATTGCTGGGGGGGAACTAGGCATAAGCATGTTTTAAAGCTGCCCTGTTGATTCCAAGGTGCTTGCAAACAAGGTTGAGAACTACTGCTTTAGAAATTCCTTTAGTGAGGAGTCTGTTGGTGGTAAACTTTGCTATGCTCATCTGGAAATTTTTTATTTTGGTCCACTTCTTGAATGATAGCTCATGGAATCTACAGTTATTTTCTCTCTACATTTTGAAGATATTATTTCACCATCCTTAGGTTTCCATTTTTGCTTATGAGAAGTCAACTGGCAGTCAACTTGTCAACTCTCTGCAGGTTTTTCTTTATGGCTGCTCTTAAAATCTTTTCATTTCTTTTGGTAATCTTCACTTTCAAAATGATGTGTTTAAGTGTATAATTCTTTTTATTTAAATTGCTTGAAGGGAGGGACTGGCCTGGTGGTGCAAGCGGTTAAGTGCACGCGCTCCGCTGTGGCGACCCGGGGTTCACTGGTTCAGATCCTGTGCACCGACGCACCGCTTGGCAAGCCGTGCTGTGGCGGCATCCTAGATAAAATGGAGGAAGATGGGCACGGAGGTTAGCCCAGGGCCAGTCTTCCTCAGCAAAAAAAGAGGAGGATTGGCAGATGTTAGCACAGGGCTGATCTTCCTCACACACACACAAAAAATTGCTTGAAGGGGGCCGGCCAGTGGCGTAGTGGTTAAGTTCATGCATTCCGCTTCTGTGGCCCGGGGTTCGCCGGTTCAGATCCTGGGTGCAGACATACTCCCTGCTCATCAAGCCATGCTGAGGCAGCATCCCACATAGAAGAGCTATAGCTCTACAACTGTGATACACAACTATGTACTGGGACTTTGGGGAGAAAAAAGAAAAAGAGGAAGATTGGCAACAGATGTTAGAGCAGGGCCAATCTTCTTCAAAAAGAAAAATTCTTGGAATTTCTTGTGCTTCCTAAATCTGCATATTTATATTTTTCTTCAATTCTGGAGAATCCTCAGTCATTGTTTCCTCAATTAATGTCTTTCTCCCACGTGGTGTGATGTGCTACCGAGGGCTCCTTCCCTCCCCTTTGGTGAAGGATCTGTTGTTACAGTTGCTGGAAGTGCTGTGGGCAGACAGTCTTCAGCTGTCAGCCCCCTTAGAGATTGCCTCAAGGTCATGCCCCTTCCCAGAGTGGCCCACATCCAATGATTGATCAATATAGGATTATAAAGGCCTACGTATCTCAGCTCAAATCAGAACAATTCTGAGGGCCAGCAGAGCTCCTGTGGAGTCAGCTGTAGTTGTTGGCCCTGAATCAAAGCTCATCTTCTCCCTCTATCTATTCCTGCTTCCTCTCACTCCCTTTTATGGAAATTGATTCCAATGCCACTCCTTAATGAACAGCCTAAATGCTAAACTTGGTCTAAGAAGCAGCTTCCTAGAGAACCAAACCAGCGCTGTCCCATTCTTTCTGGTCATTCCTTCAGAAACTGATTAAATATGTCAGTTTGTCTCACTCTGTCTCCCTAACTCTACCTTTTTCACAATTTCCATCACCTTGACTTTCTCTGATGCATTCTGAGCAATTTCTTAGGAGCTGTTACTTTAGGTTAGGTCACTAATTTTCTTTTCGGCTATTTTTATTACAACTTTTTAAAAAGACATTGCTTTACAAAATTTTCTAGCATGACATTGCCTTGGAAAAAATTTAATAAAACATATTCTAGAAAAAACTATAAAATTTTTATTTTAAAAGGTTTATGCAATCTTCCTTGAAAGTTTGGTGCATCTCTTCCACGCAAATATCTGGTACCACACAAATATCTTCATACTTCTTCATGAGCCAATTTTGGTAATTAGTATATTCCTTTAAAAACTAATTGTATTGCAGTGTTAAAGGTATTTGCACAATGTTTTACCTATTTTTTTCCCTCAATTTTTCATGTCCTCTACTCCTGCAGCTATAGCTTGTTTTTCATTCTTGAAGTTTTTTCTTCTCTCTTTTTTTCTTGATCATGGTTGACTAAAGCTTGAATTTTCCAAACAATGATCTTTTTGTATTATTGATTAACTCTGTTGCATTTTTTTTGTTGTTTTATTAATTTCTACATTCATCTTTTTTTTTTTTTTTGAGGAAGATCAGCCCTGAGCTAACATCCATGCCAATCCTCCTCTCTCTCTCTTTTTTTTTTTGTGAGGAAGATCGGCCCTGAGCTAACATCTGCCAATCCTCCTCTTTTTGCTGAGGAAGACTGGCCGTGGGCTAACATCCGTGCCCATCTTCCTCCACTTTATATGGGACGCCGCCACAGCGTGGCCTGCCAAGCTGCGCATCAGTGCGCGTCTGGGATCCGAATTGGTGAACCCTGGGCCGCTGCAGCAGAGCGCGCGCACTTAACCACTTGCGCCACCGGACCGGCCCCCCAATCCTCCTCTTTTTGCTGAGGAAGACCAGCCCTGAGCTAACATCTATTGCCAATCCTCCTCCTTTTTTTTCCCCTTTTTCTCCCCAAAGCCCCAGCAGATAGTTGTATGTGATAGTTGCACATCCTTCCAGTTGCTGTATGTGGGACGCCGCCTCAGCATGGCCGGACAAGGGGTGCGTTGGTGCGCACCTGGGATGCGAACCCGGGCTGCCAGTAGCGGAGCGTGTGCACCTAACCGCCAACCACGGGGCTAGCCCCTCTACATTCATCTTTATTGCATCTTTTACTACTTACTGCTTGGCACAAGGTAGAAAGAGGTTCTCTGAAGCAACTAGTTGCAACTACTCTGATTTTACTGATATATCTGATGTTATGCTTATTTTAACTCTGTATATCTACTCCTTAAGATACCCTGAAGCCGTTCTCACTTATTGCAATAATCTTTTCGAGTTGAGGCTTCGTCTTTAATCCTAACTCATTTCATTTCTGTCTTAGAAAAATTACTCATAATTTTTTATCCAATTCTTTTATCTACTCCAATTTTGGAATATATGCAATAATATTTCTATGATTTGTGAGAG
Organism: Ceratotherium simum simum; assembly: GCF_057802395.1. Classification (NCBI taxonomy): domain Eukaryota; kingdom Metazoa; phylum Chordata; class Mammalia; order Perissodactyla; family Rhinocerotidae; genus Ceratotherium; species Ceratotherium simum. The sequence goes on from NC_141902.1 coordinate 65,250,665, forward strand.
GAGAGGGAAGCTGGAACTCGTGATTAGTTTGCCAGCCTGATAAAACATTGATTTTCTGTTTATGGGGTGTAAAGTTCTACAGATAAGTATTAATTCAATTATAATTTGCATGTCCTCTATATCCTACATCCTTTACATGCAGTACCATTGTGAGAGAGGTGGGTTACATTCTCCCAACAACTCTCCTAACGACTGTATGCCTTTCTGTTTTGCCATATATGAATACATATATTTTTTCTACCAGTTTTTGTGTTATAGTGCTTGATACTAAGTTATGCTGAGTTTTAAGATTTAGAGAGGTTCTATCTTCATTGAGAGTTTACCCTTACAAGTTAAAATTTTCCTCACAATCAAGTCTCAAGTTATTCGCATTTAATTCTGATTTGTATTGTTTCACCATCCGTACCCTCTTCTCCTTTGAACTCGGCAGATATATCTTTGCCCACATTTTTACACTTTTACAGATATAGAAAGGAGTAAAACACCGAGATTGACTAGCAAGTAATAAGAATACACTGTTCATAGATCAATGTGACTGTCACCCTGGGAACTCTGAACAGTGACGGTGAGAATCAACCCCTGAGATAAGGAGAGAGATGTGACCAGGAACAAGGGCCCAAATTGAGCCGGGAGTTTTGTGCCTCACTTCCCCATCTATTTCTGTCATTGTGGTAATAACTGTATGCCACAATATACAGTAATACTCAACCTCACCCTTGGGTAATGTTTCATGATGATGAGGACAGCTTGTCTCCAAGGAGGTAGCCTGAGAAGCAAGTGGGGAAATCTGTAACCCAATTGGCGATGTCTCCAATCAAACCCTGGGGAATCCAGTAGGGTTTCTGTAGGACCCAGCTAGCATAATAATCAAGGGTGCTGGCCTGTATTGAGTTGGAAAGATTTCAGGGTTGATTGATGTAAAAGATATGACCACAAGGTGGCAGTAGCACACAATGAGTTTTATTTGGGTGGTGCTTTGACAGGTTTGTATGGGGATGAGGGGAGGTGTCCCTCACAGCAGGAGGCCTTCTAAGGGCAACTGCACAGGGGCCACCACCCAGAAGGGGCGGAGGGCAAGAGAATTCATGGGAAGAGGGAGACTGAAGAGGGGGCTTATGTATCTAGGTGATGTTGTTCAGCAGCATGGTGGAGAGTCTTTGAATTGGGGAGCTCTGAAAAGCAGCAGTGGCTGGGGGTCTTTACAGCCCCGTGGCGTATCTTATTTATAGGTAGCAAATGGTGGGTGCAGTTTCACAGGGTATGCAAAGCAGGCAGGATGTAAATAGCTAAAAGTCTGCTTGTTTGGGTTATATTTAAAACAATTCAATGTGAAAAATGTTGCCAGTGGGCTTTTGAGCTAATGGGTCCCAGTCTGTCTGAAGAAGTTAACCACAGAGGGCTACCATACAAAGACCATCTGTGGCTAATTTATAGAACAGAGCCCCAGCATTGGTGCTACAGATGTGTGTCACCATCTCCTCAGGTGGTCAGTCTGGGTTTGTTCTCCCAAGTACCTGTGTGTCTCTTCAACCTGTAGTTTCAAGCCTTTTTATTTCAGAAAAATTTTATTAAAGTATAGTTTTAGTATATGTTCTGTTCCATTGCTTTGGTTTTCCTATTCAGTAAATCCTATCATACGTATGTTAGATCTTCTTTGCCTATCATCTTTTTCTATCACTTTCTCTCAAATCTGTTTTTATCTCTTTCTTCTTTTAAAAAAATCCTTCATTTAATCTTGTTTGTCTGAAGATACTATCCATTGTCATTTTCTCTTGTGTTCCTTCTAGTTTAGTTTTCATATTAGAAATAACTTTTAGTTTATTCTTTCCTGAGTTCTGTAAGCTCACTTTTTAAAATCTCAATTTTTCCAATTATCACATTTCTGAATTTTTCTAATTCTTACTTATACTAATTTTTTTTATAGCTTCTTTCATTTCCTTAATAGTTTTCTTCTGTCTTTTTTTTTTTGTTTTTTGCCCCCTGGGTAAATCTTTCTGGCATGCTTTCGTTGTCAATAGGGACATTACTGTATTCCTTATTCTCTTCTTTTTTATAATGACTATGTATGGGATTCAACTGAGATCAGTTTCAGTTGCTCATGTTTAAGTGCGATGAGTTTTTTGGTTTACAAGGAGCAATGGGAAGAAGAGCATGCTCAGCTTTAAAGCTTTAGAGTTTTCTTTATTTTTCTTTAAAGAAGTTAAAAATATGACCTCTGACTTCTGAGATCTGCATCCTCTGCTGTCCCGCCCACTTTTATCAGGGCCTTCTATTTCTTTTGCCCTTATTGTCCCTGCCCAGCTCTATTTGGATCCTACTCCCATCAGTTTCTCCTCAGTTTGGGCTTTGTCCTGGAAGGAGGTTTTGATTTGTTAGTATCAAGATGGTTGTAGTTGTAGGTTTTTTGTAGATATTCTTTATCAAGTTGAGGAAGTGCTCCTCTATTCCTAGTTTACTGAGAGTTTTTATCATGAATGGGTGTTGGATTTTGTCAAATGCTTTTTCTATCTGTTGGTAGGATCATATGATTTTTCTTCTTTAGCATGTTTATGTAATGGATTGCACTAATTGATTTTCAAGTGTTGAACTAGCTTTGCATCCTGAAGTAAATCTCACTTGGTTATGGGTATAATTCTTGGTATACATTGTTGGATTTAATTTGCTAATATTTTGTTAGGTATTTTTGCATCTATGAGAGATATTGGTCTGTAGTTTTCCTTTCTTGTAATGTTTTTTTCTGGTTTTGGTATTAGGATAATGCTGACCTCTATTTTCAGAAAGAGATTGTAGAGAATTGTTGCCAATTTCTTCTTTAAATGTGTGGTGAAATTCACCAATGAACCCATCTGGGACTGGTGTTTTCTATTTTGGAACAATATTTACTAGTGATTCAATTTCTTTAGTAGATATAGTCCTGTTCAGATTATCTACTTATCCTTGTGTGAGTTTTAGTAGATTGTGTCTTTAAGGAACTGGTTCATTTCATCTAGGTTATCAAATTTGTGGGCATAGAGTTGTTCATAATATTATTTTATTATACTTTTAATGTCTGTGGAATCAACAGAGATGGCTCCTCTTTCATTTCTCATAAGAGTAATTTGTGTCTTTTCTCTTTTTCTCTTGGTTAGCTTGGCTAGAGATTTATTGATTTTACTGATCTTTTGAAGAACCAGCATTTAGTTTTATTGATTTTCTTTACTTCTATTTTTTCTATGTCATTGATTTTTTTTAAAGGATATCTTTTTTTTTTTAATTTTATTTATTTCTTTCTTTCCCCCAAAGCCCCAGTAGATAGTTGTATGTCATAGCTGCACATCCTTCTAGTTGCTGTATGTGGGACGTGGCCTCAGCATGGCCGGAGAAGTGGTGCATCGGTGCACGCCCGGGATCCGAACCTGGGCCGCCAGTAGCGGAGCACACGCACTCAGCCGCTAAGCCACAGGGCCGGCCCCTATTTCATTGATTTTTGCTCTAATTTTTATTATTTCTTTTCTCTGCTCACTTTGGATTTTTTCTTTTTCTAGTTTCCTAAGGTGAAAGCTTAGATTATTGATTTTATATCTTTTTTCTTTTCTAATATATACGTTCAATGCTATAAATTTCTCTCTAAGCACTGCTTTTACTGCACCTCATAAATTTTGATAAGGCATACACATTAAAGATTATGTCTTCTTGGAGAATTGACTTTTTTATCATTATGTAATACCCCCTTTTTCCTGATAATTTTCCTTGCTCTGAAGTTGGCTCTGTCTGAAACTAATATAGCTACTCCAGCTTTCTTTTGATTAGTGTTAGTATGAAATATCTTTCTCCATCCCTTTACTTGTAATCCAGCTATGTCTTTATAAATTGAGTTTCTTGTAGACAACATGTAGTTGGGTCTTGTTTTTTTAATCCATTCTGACAATCTTTGTCTTTTAATTGGTGTTTTTAGACCATTCATGTTTAAAGTGATTACTGATAAAGTTGAATTGCTATCTAACGTATTTGTTACTGTTTTCTATTTGTTGCTCTTGTTCATTGTTCCTAATTTTGTCTTCTATTCTTTTTCTGCCTTTTATGGTTTTAATTGAGCATTTTATATTTTTCCATTTTTCTCTCCTTTCTTAGCATATTATACTTTTTTTTTTTACTTTTTAGTGGCTGCCCTAGAGTTTGTAAAATACGTTTACAACTAATCCAAATCCACTTTAAAATAACACTATATTGCTTAATGAGTAGTATAAGAGCCTTATAACAGAGTACTCCCGATTCTTCCCTCCCATCCTTTATAACATTGCTGTCATTTATTTCACTTATCCATAAGGTGTAATAACCAAATACATAGTTAGTATTATTATTTTGAGCAAACTGTTATTTGTCAGATCAATTAAGAATAAAAAATACAATTTGGATGTTAATTGGTCTCACATTGAATCTACAGATCATTTTTAAATCCTTGCAATATTGTCTTCTCATTCATGAACACGTTACATATCTACATCTGGGTCTTCTTGTGTCTTTCAAAAATTTAATAATTCTCTCTGTTCTTATGTATTTTATTAGATTTATTCATAGGATCATGTAATTGTTGGCTCCTGCTGCATGAGGCAATGTTATCTTTTTTGCTTAAACCAGTTCAAGTTGTTTCCTTGCAACTAAAGGAGCCTTAATACAGGTAGAGTGTCAGGAAATGATGATGGGGAGCTCAAGAGACACATCATCTTGAAGGAAAAGAGTAGCATATCCTGCTAAGTGAATTGGACAATGGGGCAATTTTGAAAAATTAAAAACAGGACAGTGACATAATCTGCCTTGCAATTTAAAAAGATGACTCTAGAAGACTTGAGGCAGGTGTATCAGGATCCTATTCTAAGTTCAAGGGAGATGTGACAGGCCTATATGAAGATAGTGGCAGTGCAGATGGAGAGGAGTAAATAGATCTAAGAGTTATTGATATAGAGTGGGCATGACTTGGTGACAGATTAGAAGGCAATTATGATATATAGGAAGGAATTAAAGATGATTCCCAGATTTTGGCTCAAATGACTGGCAGAATAGTGGTATAGGAGTAGAGTGGGGAGCTATGAAAAAAGATGATGAATTCTGCCTGGCACATGACCTGCAAGTATGTGATGGACATTCCGGTGATATGAAGTAGATGAGTTTGGAGCTCAGAGGATGTAGATCGATAGATGATGCTAGATAACTGAAGATTTGTTTGTGTGTAAATGAGATCACTGAGAAGAAAGTCTAATAGAGGAAAAAGGACAAACCCTTAAAAACATGATTGGTTGTGGGATGGGAGTTTGCTGGAAGAGTCAGTGATGCAGGCTGAGAAAGGATCATGAAAGATGTAGGAGAAAACTCAGGGAAGAATGGTGTCACAGAAGTCTGGGAAGAAAGAATTTCAGAGGAGTGATCCAAATCCCAAAATACAAGGCAAAGTCAAGTCGTGTTTTACTTATTCTTGAGAAGTGTCCCTTGATTTGGCAACATGTAGGTTATTGTTGGCCTCGGTGAAGCAGCCTTCATGAGGACTACAGCCAAACTGCAGGGTCCTGAGGACTGAATGGGAAGTGAAGAAATGAGACAAACTTGCAGCTGTTTCAGGCAACTTGACTGAGAAAAAGCAGGACTGAGAGTTTTTAATTTGTCTGAAGATAGAGGAGATGTGCCTGTTTGTGTGCTGAGAGAACAGAGCCATCCGTAAGGAGGAGCAAGGTGGGAGGAAATGGACTCGAGCCCAGATATAGCTGAGTACCCAGCTTTATCTGTGTGTCTGCGTGCAGCGTCCAAGAGCAGGAAGATGTCTGGTGCAGTGTGGGGCAATCGCTGACGGCCGGGTGCAGCATAGGGTAGAACTAACTAGGTGGGCTTGGATCCATAGTCCCTGAGTACAAATCCCGACTCAGCCTAGCAGTGTAACCATGAACAAGTCATTTAACCTTTCTATGTCTGTTTCCTGATCTGTCAGATGAGGATAATATTGATACCTACCTCAGTGGTTGGGATGTTAAATAAATTAACATCCAACAAAGTGCTTATAACAGTGCCTGACACAGCAAGCACACAAACATGACGAAGTGCTTTTGTTCCCCTAGCTGGATTTTCACAAATATCTTCATTCAAATTTCTGACTTACGTGAGTCTAGATAAACATCCCCATAGTTTTCTCTGACTTTCTATGTTCAAATATCTTCTCTTTTATAATAAACAGATTATCCAGATACTCCCAACATGCTCGCTCGTACATTCAGCAGCACACCAGCACAGCACAGCGACGCCTCTCTTCCTAGCAGTATCTGCCTGCCAGCTGGTCTGTCTCCTCGCACACACACACTCCCTTTTTTTTTGAGTGGCTTCCAAAAATCCCTTTCTAATTGGCTACTAAGTGATCCCTGAAGGATTTATTAACAATGAAGAAAAATCACAGCTTAGTATCAGATATTCCAGAGGAAATGAGATTTAAAATAAATTCTAGAAAGTGGTTATTTGGGGAAGGAACTGGGATTGGAAGGAGGGCATATATATAATGCTTCATCTTTTAAAAAGCAAATCTGAAGCAAATACAACTACTGAGATGTGATAAAGCTGGGTGGTGATTATACTGTGTTTATTATTTTATCTCTACATTTTACTATTTGAAACATTTGAAATCATTAAAATATAAAAGTGCTTACTGTGGTGGGGAAGACATAACATGAATGTGGTCAGAGTATAGTAATTACTGTGAAAATAAACAAGGTTCATGGATATTTCCATTTTAAAAATCTCACTGAAAAATGCAGGAAAATACACACAAACACACAAAGAACTGCTTCAAAAAGTATTTTTAAAAACTGTGAGGACTGTAAGATTTATGTCTATAGTTAGAGTGAATAGTAATGAAAAAATTCAACAAGTAAACATTTCACTGAAATTAGTTAATATGTATTTATGTTATACATATAATTATTAACAGTTGGTATAAAAGGATACAAACTTTCAGAGTTATTAATTTATAAAGGAAAAAATACAGAATGATTTTAATAGACAAAGCACCCAATTCCTACTTTTTTTCTTAGTGGAAAAAAAAGTATATGGTATGATACATTGTCATGGCCTGCACTGATTAATCTAACCAGTGATACTGACAAAAACTATAACACCTAAACTTTACAGGGCTAGTAATGTTGCCACCAGGCATGTATATCTACATTAATATAAAGTCAGTCTATATCCATATAATCCTTTTTCACCCTTTCCCAGTACCACTCGGCTTTCCTCACCCCTTTGCTGTCCCCCATCAGTAGCGCTGTGGAGCGCCTGTGCTCCCAAGTCCTCTGCAGTCCTATCCTTATGCTAATCCACTGAGGTGCACGTGAAAACACCAGATTCCAAGAAGGGAGGGGTACCTAGCACATGGCCTCAACTCCTATCAATGAGAGGGGAGGCTGAATGTCCTCCCAGCCTCCATTCACTCCTTTCCTTTTACTCCCATTAGGCCTGCTTCGTATCCTTAGTAGATTCATAGGACAGCAGGGGTGGACCCTTTGTGCCCTAACATGACTGGAGCTAGGACATCAGTCCGGGCACTGCCCTGCCCCCTAGTGGTACACAGAGAACACAAGGCCTGAGTAGTCTGGCCCTGTGCAAGGTGGGGCACTAAACTCACAGCCCAGGGAAAGGGAGATGGGGTGGGGAAGCAGTGATTCTGTGCATTGGAATAGACTGGGTGGTGGCTGCGGGGGCTGCCTCTGACCCATCAGCAGGTCGAGGTCTGATGATGATCTTCAGGTAAATGCCTTCACGATCAGTGGGCCCAGAGGAGCAGTGGTGGAGGTTGGGGAACAGCACATGCCACCATTGAAGGTCTTGATCAGGCCACATTGATTTTTTTTTAATTGTAAATAATAACATTAAAGAAAATGTTTACAACAGGAATAAGAAATCATAGAAGCTTATCACTTTAACACAAGTGTTTTCATGGTCTCTTCCTTCATTGACTTGAGACTTACAACTTAGGTCTGCTCTTTTTATTTAACGTTATCCCAAACAAAAGCAATGTTACAGGTATGATCAGGAAGGAAGCAGGGGCATTTGAAGTGTAGTGGCATTTCTGCAGGGTCCTTGCCTGGGACCACTCCACAGGCTTCTCTGGGTTACAGAGGAAAGAGGGCTTCTTGGTGGGTGCAGATGGTAGACCTTAGCTTGTGTCTCTCTAGGCCAGATCCTGGTCCTGGCTTATCTGGGCTGTGTGAAAACCTGTCCCCAAGAGGACTCTGCAAATCTCTACAGAAATAGCACAAGAAGGCAGCGCTGGTGTACCTCCAACCAGGTCCCCAAAGGAGTATGATCGAGGGATTGAAGGATCTCTTTAATGACCAAATTTTCCTGAAATCCCTTCTTAGGCCTGCCTTTTCCAAGATTTTGTACCGACCAGGCTGGAAATTTTCTGAAAGAAATGCCTGGGACCGCTCCATTGTCCTTCCAGCCCAGGACCAGGTGAAAGAACTTTATAATGGTCAAAGAAATCCTCATCTAAAACAATTGCTGTCTGCTATTGCCCCAGCCTCTGGGCTGCATTGTCACCTCTGAACATGAAACCACCGGGGGCAGCCTGGGTCCATAACGAGCCACTTCCTCCTAGAAAAAACGGGTCACTTGTGCAAAGACCCTCTTCCAGAGCCACATGCCCACCTCCTGGCCCCCCAGGGGCTTTCCTCTCATGGTCTCCACTGTGCTATCAATTCTCTGAAGAGATGCTACTGGGCTGAAAATGGGTGGGAGGAGGGGGGTGGAAGTTGCTAGCATTTGGGGGAGTTGACCAGGGCCTCTGGAGACCAAGTCCTTCAAATTCAACACCTACCATGGTACCAAGACCACTATATGTGTTCAGTAATATTTAAATAATGGTTGCATGAAACTGAAGTAACAAGAAACCCACAGCAGAAGAAAAGTTCTAGGGAAGGAGAGTGTGTGAATATGCGTGGCGGAGGGGCTATTCTGTGACAAGGTTGGGTCTGGAGCCCTTGGCACTGCCCAGTACTTCTTTGGGCCCCTAGAATGTCTTATTCTGCATACAGAAGCCTTGGAGGTCAAAGTGACTTCCCCACTTGGAGGGAAGTGACCAGGCTGAGGATGGGGGTATGTGTTTGGACTACGTGTGGGGGCTAGGAGAGGCGTCACATAATTCATAGGCCGAGCAGGGCAGCACAAAGGCTGTGGGTTTCATTCCCAGCCCTCAACTTATAAGATCCCTCCAGAGGCAGATACCGAGCCCAACCTGGCGGCCTTGCTGAACCCTATCACTCTCAGGAGCAGAAGGCCAGTCCTGGCAGTTTGCTACTCAGGGCCATTCACATTGTTTTACACAGGTAGTCCATGTTCATTATAGAAAAATGCTACATCACTCTTTATTGGACAGTACCAGTGCCAGACCCCTTCTCTTCAGGTACAGGGGCATGTGGGCAAGGGGCTCCGTCCCCCGGCCAGGATGCAGTGGAAACCCACTACCACTCTCCTAGGGCCAGCACCCTCCTCGGTGCCTGGGGCTGCTTGCTCAGGTCTCTTCAAACTCCTGTTCACAGAAGCCTACACTGAGGGGCTGGGCCTGGACACCACGCCTGCAAGAGAACATGAGGAAACAGGCTGAGATGAGCAACTCAGAGGGGTCAGGCTTAAGCGCCAACAACACCTTCTCCACCACAACCAACAGTCTCCCTTCCCCATTTCAGTGGATCTTACACGGCCACTATACACCAAAATTATACTATACTCGGGGCTCTCACTTCCAGAGATTCTTGCTTGGGGTGGGGCCACATGTTGGCAAGAATTTGCATTCTAAACAGGCGCCCCTGGTGATTTTGATAAAGGGACAACCAGGAACTTTGGGGAGCACCTCCCTTTTACTAACCTGCCTGTCTCTGTACCCCAGCCCCAAGTAATTCAGTCTCTTTTTTAAGAGGTAGATGCCTGAGAGGTGCCCAGTGCTCTTGGCACACTGAGCCGCCCTTTAATGGCTCTAAAATGCTGTAAATGCAGTGGCAGTGGGGGACTGAGACACTATCCGGTCCACGCACAGGGTGTGGGCATGAAATCCTGTCCTTCGGTCTCAGCCTAAGTTCCAGGATCTGACCAATCTCCTTGGGCACCTCTAGGCACGCCTCCTTTATTATCCAAATAAGCCATGTGCTTAGAGATGGTAAGGAACTAGCTCAGAGTTACCTAGTGAATTACAGACAGTTGAGGCTTAGACCCCACCAAGCTAGGCTCTCAGCCTGGGACTCTGCCCTGCATTAGCCTGTGTCCCCCAGGTCCTCAAGACCTAGTCAATGAATGAATCAGGGAAATGACCATCGTACGCAGGCCCAGCCCCAACAGGGGCACAGGTGTCACGAGAGCCCATGAAAGCATGGCCTTGGCTAAGAGCACAGACTCTCAATTTGGCCTGGAGCAAATCCTCGTTCTGAGCGACTTTGGACAAGTTACTTAACTTCTCTGTGCCTCAGTTGCCTATCTCCAAAATGGGGATAAAACTGTATCTACCTTATGAGGTTGTGATGAAGATTCAATGAAATGATGCCTGTAAAGAGCTGAGCACAGTGCTTGCCACACAGTAAGCCTTCGTAAGTGTTAGCTATTATTAGTATTCTTTTCCTGTCAGTGAGGGGTCCCAAGCCCCTGACCTGCCCACCCGCCTTGGGAAGGCCCCATGGCCTCTTACCTCAGCAGCACACAGCGGAAGTCTGCCAAACGTTTAAAGGCAAAGTCCAGGTTAGTCATCAACCTGCTGCTCCACAGCCTCTCGGCAACAGCCCCTGCTCTGGGCCTGGAGGAAAGGGGGCGTGCACCAGGTTGGGCCCTGTACTCCCTGCAAAGGTGCTGGACACCCACAGGCTACTGCTTCTTGTTTAGGTGTCTGGGACGAGCTCAGGGCTAAGGGATGTGATCAACACCTTCCTCAGAGCGACAGCCTGACTGGAGGGCTCCCAGGGACTTCTAGGGCTCAGCTCCATCTTCATTAAAATGTGGAGAGTGATCCCACTCTCCTCCTCTCCCAAAGACATGGAGACCAGAGTAAGTTTTACAGGCATCCTGAACTGTTACTGACAGCAGCAGGCGTTCTCAGAACGTAAACTCTACACACCCACTGGGCTGCCAAGGAAACAGCGTAGGGAAGTCTTATTATAGGATTCACGGACTTCAGTCATCCATGCTCTCCAGGCCTCATTATCTTTATCTATGGGGATAACAATCTCTATCCTACATACCTACATAAATGGGTTATCCTACATACCTAATGGGAAGTATATGGAAGTCAGGTGGGAAGTGAACACTCCACACAAACAGAAGGATCACGGCAACGCCCCTTCTCTCTCAGGTCTGACAGGAGAATACAGTCTTGGGGTGACTGGACGGGATTGAGTCTGTAAGGGAGAACCCACACCCTCTCTGTCCTCAGAAAACCCTTACCAGAGCCTGGGGACCAGGTTTGTGCTGTCCACATACTCTCCCCACATACAGGCCTCTCCACCAATCACCAGAGCCTTCTGCTCAGGGGTACCTGAGGGAAAACAAGCAACAACAGGGTGCTGGTTGTGGGGGGTAACTCTAGGGGTAACCCTCAAACACCTTCCGGATGTGGCCCTCTCCTCAGATAGGTTGTTTTACCTCCTAACCGGAAATGTGTAGTCCAGACCCTCCTGCCTCCTGCCCTGTGCCCCAGCCCAGCCTCCTCTGGTCAGCAAGGAGAGCTCCCTGCTGTTACCTTCAAACGCCTGGGGCTCCACCATGTAGACCTCCTCCCAGTCAGGGCCATAAGTGATGTGGTTCAGGTACCAGGGGGCAGAGAGCAGGGCCCGGAAGCTGGCGTTGGTGACCAGTTCCAGCTCCTTCATATAGTTTACTGGTACCTCTTCTCGCCATACCTGGATGATGGTGTCTGGCCGAACCTATCACAAAAGGTCAAATGGCAGTAATGGCATGTAGCTGAGGAGATTTCTGGGCCACATTCTTACGCAGGCAACACAGGCCAAGGGGTGTGTGCCCCATCTGCTTCCCAGCCACAACGTATTTCTTTGTGACTCCTAACCATTGAGCTCCTAGCCCAGTGCAGAGGTCAAGGATTGCATAGGCCCTAGGAGAACTCCCTGCTGCTTCCTCCCCCAGTCCTTCTGCAGCCTCCCTGTCCATACTGAGACAGTAATACTGGCTGTGAGCTAAGAGAGGCAAGCAGTGGGGCCCAGGAGACTCATCAGGAGCTACCATGTCCAAGAGTCTCCCAGTGTTTCTGAGGGTGGGACAAGGTTCCTTCAGAACCCCTGCATGTGGAAGGAGGCTGAGATCTTATTGATCAACAATGAAGGACAAGGTAGCCCTGGTCCTACAGACCTGGAAGACTCCTATAGACCTAGTCTAAGACTCGGGAAGGAAAACCCAACCTATCATGCCAGTCTCAAGAATCCCAAGTAACCTAGCTGCGGAAATAACTCTTGTACAGTTTGTAGTGAGGGAAGACAGACAAGGGCTCTAACACCTACATCCAGGGCTCGGACCTCGGCAACCTTTCTAGAAGGGAAAGGAGAGATGGCCCTCTGTGCTCTGAACATTAAAAGCTAACTGAAACCAGGAGGATCAGTCTGTGTGGAGGCAGGGAAGGGCTGGGAGACCAGAGGGAGGCACCATGCGTGGCTCCTTCTCTCTCTGCCCCGGCTCACCTTTACTTTATTATCAAACACCTCCTGCCACACCACGTAGCCCTTGCCATAGGCAGAGACAATGTCCAGCAGCCTGTAGAGTAAAGAAAGTGCCTGTTCAGTTCAGAGAGGCTCTAGGCTGTTGGTGCCAGAGCTCTAGGGGTTGAACCCGGCTAGACGCCCATTCCTGATTGAGCAGTGTCTTCCCCAGTTGGGAAGTGACCACTCCAAACTTGAAAGGAGAGGACAAACGACCCCTTCAGGGGCCCAGAGAGTGGTCAGGCAGGCCCTGGCCCTGGTGTGGAAAGTGGAGACCCCACAGGAGGTGACCTCTAGGGACCCTGCCCACCCTTCTTCCTTCCTCACGTCTGGATGTAGAAGGACTCCAGCTTCTTGAAGTCAGTACCAAAGCCTTTCTTCTTCATAAAGGCCTGGACATCTGGGTTGGACTTCCTGAATCCCAAGAGAAAACGAAGGTTAATTCCTTCAACATCTTCAAAGCCCAAAGCTTGGGGATTAGTCACCTGGCCTCCCACAACTTCCTTTTTCACCTGAAAAACTAAGCAACCGAGGATCCCAGAAGCCCCAAATATGGAAGGTGTGGCTGAACAGAGTTTTATGAAGGGGGCCATTGACATAGCAGAGAAAGGATGGGTCTGCACCTGAAGAGCTTTAAGTTCACACTCTCGAAGAGAATACATATTAGTCTCTCTGGACTAGACATGTGGCTCTGAGGTCTTGGCTAGGGCTCTGGCACACTGGATTCTGGCTTCCCTCTCTAACCCCCTACACTGGGCACATATTCTGCTTTTCCCTTAATATTTATTCTTTATTCCACCTGGATACAAGCACTGTTGTCTGTCACCTGTTGCAGTTCCCTTGGCCCACAAGGTCTACATTTTGCTCACATTTCCTCTTGGAATGTATTTCCCTTCCTCCATGTCTCGAAAAAGCCAAACTATTTCCCTAGATCCAGCTCTAGTGCCCACTTCTCTAAGAAGCCCCTCAACCTCTTTTGAGCTAACTACATCTCAGGGTTTGGACCTTACAACTTTAACTAGACACTGTCATGTATTAGTCTCAAACTCATCTGTGTCTTGACTCTTCAACCTGTTTTAAGTCTTCAAAAGCAGGGATTATTTTTCTTTATCCTGTATTTTTCCAAGACAATTCTGTGCCAGAGCTGGTTTTTCCATAAATTTCTCAAGGATATGATGGAGCAAAGGGAGAGTTTCACATTTACAGTCTTGCCAAAATCAGGGAGGGCCTCTCTGTAGGTGGACAGAGGAAAAGCCCAAGACCTGAGCCATGTGGATTGAGACAGACTGCTGTCTCAGAGTTTAGCCCCTGAGGAGCACCTGAGACAGGTAGCCTCTCAGGGGCTAACCTCTATTCTGAGTAAGCAATTCATCAGGCTGGGATGGGAAGATCAAAGGGCTCATACCAGCAGGAGAAATCAACCTCATCTCCTCCAAGGTGAAGATAAAAATCTGGGAAGACAGAGCTGACCTCCAAGAAGAATGTGCTCATGAACTCATAGGTACTGTTGAGAATGGGATTCACTGGTCCAAAGGTGCCAGAGGGATGAGACCCAGAGTAGCAAGGAGTCAATAATCCAGGGGCACCTAAACCAACAGACAACCCCACACAAGTGTCACAAATACACAGACCCCCACACACAGTCATATACTTAAGGACATTAAGTCACAAAAAGTAGGATAATTGTGTTCATAAACATTACACACACATGGGTAGGAACACTCAGGAACTCACAGACACTGGTAATCACGAGCATTTAGTCACAATCAAAGAAATACAAATATATCCACAATCATAGATAGTCAGAGGCTGGGTTACAAGCCAAACTGTCAGCTCACACACACTCTTGCCTTGACACACTGCTTCCAGCAGGGGTCACCCTTGCTCCCAAAGGACGCTCTCTTCGTGCCGCCTTTGGGCAGAAAAGCAGAGAGCCTGATCCAGCCAAACTGGCCAAATCTTTCTTCCACTCTAGGGCACAACCACCTGCAAGGGCATCATTAAGACAAGGACATCTGAGAAGAATTTGCTCATATTTTAATAGTAAGAAGTGGCCTTCTTCATCCAAAGTAGGTTCTGCCTATCTAAATTCCCAGGTGGAAGAAGTTGATGGAAAACATTCTTCCGGGGACCAAGGCCAGGGTATGCCACATCCAATAGCCAATGCCCTGAAGCCCCACTGAGGGGGATCAGTAGACTCCCTCCAACCCCAGTTATTCTTACCTGGTCCCCAGGACTGAGTGTGGCCAGGAGTGTCAAACTCGACCAACACGCGGATGCCTCGAAGCCGCGCATATTCAATCACCTCCTTCACATCCTGTGCTGTGTAGATGTGGGTGGCAGGGTTGTAGGATCCCTGAAAGGCAAAGACACCCTTCAGGATCTCATTTCCTGAAGGCTAGCAGAGTAGAGGGTACTCAAACTGCCTCCAGGACTCCCCAGATATCAGAAAATCTACCCACAGCCCTTTGGTATCACTATCTTCAAGGAAGGTTATCATAATTTCCTACAAGCTATCACATCTACTGTTTTATCTGAGTGTCATAATGCCAGTGAGATGAACAAGGTAGGTATTATGCCCATCTAATAGAAGAGAAATAAATAAAAAGAAAATGAGACCAGGAGAGATCATCTCCTGAAGGTCACAGAACAAATTAATGGCAAAGTTTGGACTCAGACTCAGGTCTCCTAACTCCAAATCCAGTGCCTTCTCCTATGTCAGTGCGTCCCTAAAACTGGCTGGTTAGGATGAGAGCCAGTGTCCTTGCCAATAGGGCCATAGCCAGGCTCAGATATTGACCTATAAACTTGGTATGGAAAAAATTGAGACATACCTTTCTGGTGAGCTCTGGAAAAGTGAAGCTCTCATATGGGAAGGAAGGGTCATCAACCAGATGCCAGTGGAACACGTTGAATTTATTGTATGCCATGACATCCTGTAGGTCAGAGCACACACTGTGAACCCATGACAGCCTCTCCAGTTGCAGCCTCAAACTTGGGAAGCTGGGCAGACTGGCAGGCTGCTCCACACACCCCAATAGACTCAACCTGCCCCAGCTTCCTCTTAAGTGTTTATATGGTCTATTAAACCTTCCTATCAGGGAGTGCCTGGCATGCAGGAAAGACCCAGCACATTTCTTCTTTTCCCAGGGCACAAAGATGGCTGACAGAAGCAGTATCTCCTCTTTGAGATGAGTTCTAGGCACACTGAGAGGAGGATTGGTATGTGTACCCTGGAGTCTTCCAAAAGCCCCCAAATAACTCTGAAGACTAATACTTCCTCCTGCCATTTGTTTTGGGTTGTCTGACTAGTGTTTATCCAAACTATGAGGTCTGTTATGAATTTAGTAGCCCCATAACCCATAAATCTCAGAATCAAAGACTGATGGATGTGTCCACTCCTTTGGTTCTACCAGAGGAGCAAAGGAAAAGGTAGACACATGAGAAGGATCGGCAACAGTCAGATAAGACCGCCCATCCAACCTAAGATAGGTAGGAACGTCCCCAGCTGAGGCTCTGGACATCTCTTGCCTATGACCTTGTCCTAACCAAACCCAAGTTAGGTCTCTTTGGTGAAAGAAGCCAATTCCCCAAACCACCTTCTGCTGGCCTGGACATTGGTCCATAGTAGTCAGTGGGGTAGATTTAAATAACTCTTGTGATTTTTTTGAGTCTTAGAGCAGGTCATCTTTGACATTTTTCCCAGGATCCCATAAAGGTACATAGATTCTCTCTGTAACTCTTTAAGAATATGGCACCTGGTCTATCCCTTGCCTCATCACGCCAGAACCCTAAGAGCAAAGAAGGCCATAAGGCCTGGGTACCAGAGTGTTCAGGATGCTAGGCAGTGGCAGGTAATGGCGAGACGTATCCAACAACAAGCCCCGGTGAGGGAAGCGGGGAAAGTCCTCAATCTCTGTCTTGTTGATAAAGAACTGTGCCGAGAAAACATTGAACATGTCAGAATTCAAAGGGAACTCACCATAGGGGTGGAGGGGGTATGAAGAAAAGTCTCCCAAGATCCCCAAAAAGCCAATGTGTGACTGTTCTGCAGGGTAAGTATCTCCCCAAACCCTCCACACCTCTACCTCAATGACCATAAGCAGGCAGTCTAGACAGCAACTGTCCCACACTAGCCAAAGACAGCTGTTCCCCACACCACTCAGCCTACAATTTCTGGATTTTCACTGACTGTTAATATGTTTATTTTTTTCAAAGCAAGTGGTCTCAAGGTCATTAATGAATAATGACTCGGGGGAACTAAATTACAGTGATTCCAAACAGGACAAATCTCCCAAACCAGTTTCTACCCACATCTCCTTGTATACTCTTGCTGGGGCCATCTCAAGCCATCAGGATTCTGTCTAAGACAAAAATAAGATTTTTCCAGGACTCTCAACATCGGGAACAAACCCCAGAGATTGAAAAGGAGTCCTTTTTGAGGGCCCACACTCACCGTGCCCTCAGGAGATCTCCAAATGAGCTGGCTGAAAGTCTCCAGGCCTATGGGGAAGTAGGCAGAGCAAAGACTCAGGGAGGTGGGAAAAGAGATGCACCCATTTGGAAGGCTCCCAGCGTGGCAGAGGATAATGCTTGGGCACGCATGAAAGTGGATGTGGTGCAGCTTGACGCTTCTCAAGACTTATGAAAAAAGGACACTAGGAACCCAGTACCTATTTTCCCTCTGTATTTTATTTTTGGAGGAGGTAGTGCAAGGGATTTTAGTGCCCCTCCTAGCAACACGCTAACCCTCAAAACCCACATAATTCTTATCCATACTTCCTAAGCCTTGAACTCACAAGAATATGAAGAAGAGAGGCGAAGATGTGTGCTTGTGAGGACAGATGCAGGGACATGCCAGCTTGCAAGAGCTTAAGGCTTTCTATAGATAATACTGATCCGGAGCTAAGGGAGCTGAGAAAAAGGGGTCCCCAATCTGCTTCCCCTTCACTTCTCTCAGACTGAATTGTGAGAAAGTGATCATAAGCTTGAGTTTCCAAGAAGCCTGGGTCCACAGCTGGACCTAGAAGACAAGGAATCATCCACTTTTCCTCTTCAGAGCTTGAGAGGAGAACCACTACAGGGAGCTGAGGTATGGCAGGCAGC